>NC_092402.1:35000-635000 GCF_030028105.1 Mobula birostris | reverse complement strand
GCATCGCTGCCTTTCATGCTATTGGGTTTCGCTTTGTTGGAAGTAATGTCTTGCCGTGTATCCAATGTTACCTCCAAGCTCGTTCGAAATTTTCTCTTCACCCTTGAAATAGCCCTCCACAAATCATACCTGGTTTTCTGGTACAGGCTTGGGTCGCCGGACTTGAATGCCACAGACCTACCCTTCAGCGGACGATGTACCTCCTGGTTCATCCATGGCTTTTGGTTTGGGAATACAGTAAGTCTTTGTAGGCATACACTCATCCAGAAAGGTTTTAATGAACTACAGCATACTCATCCAGGTTCAAAGATGAATCCTGAGTACAGTCCAGTCCAGAAAGAAAGAAAAAACGAAAAGAGCCCATTATAATTAAAGAGTCAAATGTCCACAAGTTGGAGCTCAGCTCTTCCAAGAGTCATTCATAGGCGCCGATCCTCAATCGACTGCAGCACTTTGCTCCAACAAATCACAGTCCCCCACTGGATCGAATCCTATGACTGGTTCTCTCCAGCGTCTGCTCTCTCCATCTCCCGCCAAACAAAAGATCCAGCTCACATTCCAAAGCACCCGTTATCTCTTACCATAACCCAAACACTGCTTCTACAGAAAGACCATTACTTTAGCAATGTAACCTTTCCCTGTGTGTTACATAGATGACAATGTAATGAATAGGATTAGCAAATTTGTTGAATACACAGATTGGGAGTATAGTAGACAGTGAGGAAGGCTATCATGGCTTGCAGGGGAATCTGCATCAGTTGGAAAAATGAGCTGAAAAACAGCAATAGAACTTAATACAGACAAGTGTGAGGTTTTACCATTCAGGGCCCCAGACAGTCCTTCCAGGTGAGGCGACACTTCACCTGTGAGTCGGCTGGGGTGATATACGGCGTCCGGTGCTCCCGATGTGGCCTTCTATATATTGGCGAGACCCGACGCAGACTGGGAGACTGTTTTGCTGAATACCTATGCTCTGTCCGCCAGAGAAAGCAGGATCTCCCAGTGGCCACACATTTTAATTCCACATCCCATTCCCATTCTGATATGTCTACCCACGGCCTCCTCTACTGTAAAGATGAAGCCACACTCAGATTGGAGGAACAACACCTTATATTCCATCTGGGTAGCCTCCAACCTGATGGCATGAACATTGACTTCTCTAATTTCCACTAATGCCCCACCTCCCCCTCGTATCCCATCCGTTATTTATTTATATACACACATTCTTTCTCTCTCTCTCCTTTTTCTCCCTCTGTCCCTCTCACTATACCCCTTGCCCATCCTCTGGGGTTTTTCCCCCTCCCCCTTTTCCTTCTCCCTGGGCCTCCTGTCCCATGATCCTCTCGTATCCCTTTTGCCAATCAACTGTCCAGCTCTTGGCTCCATCCCTCCCCTTCCTGTCTTCTCCTATCATTTTGGATCTCCCCCTCCCACTTTCAAATCTGTTACTAGCTCTTCCTTCAGTTAGTCCTGACGAAGGGTCTCGGCCCGAAACGTTGACTGTGCCTCTTCCTAGAGATGCTGCCTGGCCTACTGCGTTCACCAGCAAATTTGAAGTGTGAGGTTTTGCACTTTGGTAGGATCAAACATAGTAGGTCTTGCATAGTGGGTGGTAGGACACTGAGGAGTGTGGTAGAATATGGGATCGGGGAATACAGGGCTATTATTCATTGAAAGTGGTGTCATAGGTAGATAAGGTTGTAAAGAAAGTTTTTGGCACATTGGCCTTCATAAATCAAACTATTGAGTACAGGAGATGGAATGTTATGTTGAAGATGTATAAGATGTTGGTGAGGCCTAATCTGGAGTATCCTGTGCAGTTTTGATCACCTACCTACAGGAAAGATGTCAATAAAGTTGAAAGAATGTAGAGAAAATTTACAAGGACGTTGCCAGGTCTGGAAGACCTGCATTACAAGGAAAGATTACGAGGAAATTTGATAGAGGTATACAAAATTATGAGGGGTATAGATAGGGTAAATGCAAGCATGCTTTTTCCTCTGAGGTTAGGTGGGACTACAACCAGAGGCCATGGGTTAAGGGTGAAAGGTGAAAAGTTTAAGGAGAACGAGGAGAAATTTCTTCACCCTGGGTCGTGAGAGTGTGGAACGAACTGCCAGCACAAGTGGTGCAGCGAACTCGATTTCAATGTTTAAATGAAGTTGGGTAAGTACATGGATAGAAGGAGCATGGAGGGCTATGGTTCCAGTGCAGGTAATGGGAGTAGGCAGTTTAAAAGAGTCAGCACATACTAGATGGGCTGAAAGGCCTGTATCTATGCAGTACTTTTCTAGGACTATTACTCCAAATTCAAGATTCAAAGATACAAAACACTTTATTGTCATTCTAACTGTACATCAGCTCTGCAGGGCAGAATGAGACAGCGTTTCCCAGGAGCAGTGCAATCATAACATAACAAATGCAACACTGAATAATAAACATAAGAATAAATAGTAAAACACAACAGCCACATGTCAGTTAATATCAAGCTATAAGTGTCCAGTGCAAGTTAAAAGTGTCCAAAGCAGAGTCAGGTAGAGCAGCTATTTAGCAGTCTGACTGCCTGTGGAGGAAGCTGTTTAGTAGCCTTGTGGTTTTAGTTTTGATGCTCCTGTAACGTTTGCCTGATGGCAGAAGAACAAGCAGTTCATGGAGAGGGTGTGAGGGGTCTTTAATGATGTACCGTGTCTTCTGGAGGCATCGACTCTGAAAGAGGTCTTGGACAGAAGGTAGTGAGACCCCAATAACCTTCTCTGCTCCCCTAACCACCCTCTGCAAGGCTTTTTTGCCGACAGCACTGCAGCTGGAGTACCAGGTTGTGATGCTAAAGGTCAGCACACTCTCAACCACACCTCTGTAGAATGTAGTTAAGATGTTAGTGGGGAGTGATGCTTGTTTAAGCTTCCTCAGAAAGTGCAATCTCTGCTGGGCCAGTTTCACAATCCCAGTGGTGTTCCTGAAAACTGGAGATTAAGATCAACCATATCAGTTACATAACTACAAATATTAGCAGCAAGTCTGATATAGCTTTACAATCATCCAACAGTCAGATATATCCCAAATGATTTATGCTATTAGGCCTCCAAGCAGTCAGGAGTTATCCACTTGCATAATTCCTCAACTATTGCAATGTTTTTCCAAGGTATTTAAAATTGCAAAGAATTGATATCACACAGGGTTGCTGATGGAAAAAATAGAACTTGGAAGCAAAAATGAGGAGAGAGTTAAGAATAGAAAACATTTCACTTGCCAGTAATGGAGTTTGGAACTGGCTGTCTCAAAAGGTGGCAGATGGAGAAACAGTACCTTTAAATAATGAGCAAACGCACTCGAATCAACAACTGAGAAATGCGATTAGCCTCTCGTGTTTGGACAATATGGTCGCAAATGGCTGTCAAGCCTCCATCTGATCAGTGAGCTCCTTGAGACTATGCATATTCCATAAAGTGTTTGAATCTGGAGTAGATTTGACAGGACAGAGGGTTCTAGGGAAGGAATTGTACTGTCTAAGGAGAAATGGTCAGATTCTGGGCAATGTTCATTATCTTCTTGCTATTGGATTAATTCCACAGAGCAGATAATTCTGCATAAATCAAATTTGATTGAAAATGTTGAATTGATTAGAGGACTCCGTTCAATGCAAATGAATTGTCTTCTGTGATACTAAAGCGTCAGATAAGTAGTCAGAGGAATAGCAGCAAATCAGCAGGTTGACAGTTCAAAATATAAGCTGCACATAAAGTCAGTTTCAGCTTTGTCGATGAAACTGTTGCTTCCAGAAAAATCATGGATTTAGGCTACACTGAGCTATTTGAACAGCTGTCCAATAGGGCAGTATGGAGTGAATGCTGCACAGTCAGACATGATTTATTCCAAATCAGATACAAACTTCAGTTCACCAAGGAATAACACCTCAGGTTGATGTTATCCCCTGGCGAACTGGTCAACAGTTATTCCTGAAAACCTGCACATGGATGCAGGGCTAAAATCTTGCTTCCATTTACTAGATTACAGCGGCAAGTGAAAGTAGTTTTTAATTATATAAGTTACATTGAAGAATGCACTTCTCCTTTATTCATGTTAGAACAACAATTGGAAATCAAATTATTTGTGATTAAAATAACTCACCTTCCTTTACATATTTGTAGCCAAGAGACCTGAAGGTGCTCAGAATACTCTCCTGATAAAAATCTGTGCACGGTAAGTGGCTCAAACCTCAATGAGTTTGCAGTTGCATTTGTATTTTGTTATCAGGCAAGAAGTTGGTTTCAGGAATTAATGAGAGAAAACATAAGAAAAGAGGAACTTTGGATAACTATGAGGCTTTTGATCCTGCTTCAACATCCAGTAAGATCATGTCTGATCAATGATCCATATCCTGTTTAATTTATCCCTCAAAAATGCCTGTGACAGAGTTCACAAATAAAGGATTATTGCCCAAACATTTATTGCCATTTTAGAAGAAAGTTCCAAAGCCAAGAGACAGTGCATCTTTCTTTCTGTCTGTGCTAAACTTCCCTATTTTTAAAAAAAGAACACCAAATTGAGCTTCCTATTAGAAAAGACCATTGGTATGGCTTACATCCAGACACAAAATCCTAAACCAGAACCTGTGTGTCCTGAGTGTGGAATGAGCTGCCAGATGAAGTGGGAGATGCGGACTCACTTTTAACATTTAAGGAAAACCTGGACAGGTACATGGATGGGAGGTGTATGGAGGGATATGGTCCAGGTGCAGATCAGTGGGACTAGGCAGAAAAATGGTTCGGCACAGCCAAGAAGGGCCAAAAGGCCTGTTTCTGTGCTGTAATGTTCTATGGTTCTATGGAGGAGCACTCCTCACAGCAATGAGACTACCAATCACTTCCCTCTGCTGCCGTCAGGGGTCCTTGGCCACAAAAGGCACATGAAGCACACAGAAAATGCTCATCGCGGACAAGGAGGTACATTGCTCCTGGAAAACGGTGCGTGATAGGGCAGTGGGACGGAACGTGGAGCTGATGGAGAAGAACGGTGGTAGAGGTGTGGCTACAAAACCCGCTGAGCCCACTAGGAAAGATTCTGCTTCAGGAATGAGACTTGACACGTGTTGTGCAAAGAAATTTGTATCACACAAAATATTCCAGTCCTCACTTTCAAAAGTGAATAACCCCACAGAATAGACGGTGCTGAATGAAGCTCATTATTTCAAGCCAGCAGCATACTATTGTTTACACCTTGTAGAGTGGTGATCCTCTAATGGGGTTTCATGCAGAGATGGTTGAGAGGTGTCACTGATTAAGAACTATTCATCATTGGGAGAACGCTCATAGTCCTCATCAGAAGTAACCTCACTTTGCTCTCCTCTTTTGTTTCAGTTACACTCCAAAGATCTGCCATGCTCTAATCTATTTTACTTTGCCCTTTACAGCTATCATGACAGAAACGAATCCTCAATGGTCATTTTAGATATCTCCATGTTGACTGGATTCTCTCCAGATACCAATGATCTTGGTCAAGTATGTCATGTTTTAGTCATTAAGAATAACTTGAATTTATTTAGCAGAAATATTCATGTACATATTTTGAACTAAGGTTACAGAAGAGATAGGTGGAGCATATATTCTGATGGTTTTGAGACATTCTGCATGGGCTAGCAAAGAGAATCAAATGTCCATAAAAATACTGGAGTAGCCCTCATAGCTCAATTGAACTTTATCATCACTATTTAAACCAGTAATGTCAAGAGAGAATCTACCAGTGATGTGTTAATGTAGAAGAAGTATTCAGAACCTGTGAAGCATAATGAAGAAGAATATATTTACCCACTGCTCTTCACTAGCAGGCTACCATCTTACTTCCCCTGACTTTCACCACACTATAATTCTGTGCCTTCTTACCCTTCAGTGCCACCACCACTCTCTCACCAATCCAACCTGCTGGTGTGTCATAAGGTGGTGGCTGGGAATGGACCCAAGTGCAAGACACAGACACTGAAGTACTAGGGACAGGACTAGGATACAGGGTGAGGGTTAGGGCATGGACACGAAAACCAGGAACACGGAACAGGACTGGACAAGAGAGCTAGGAGCCTGGGTTTGGACTCCGAGCCAGAGACTGGACAAGGACCCAGAACCTGGGTCTTGCCTCTGGCTTGGACCCCAGAGCTAGGCAAGGACGTGACTTGGCTGGCAGGCAGGACAAGGCTGGAGACCAGAGACTTGAGGTGAGACTGGAGACCAGAGACTTGAGGCGAGGCTGGAGACCAGAGACTTGAGGTGAGGCTGGAGACCAGAGACTTGAGGTGAGACTGGAGACTAGAGACTTGAGGCGAGGCTGGAGACCAGAAAATTGAGGCGAGGCTTGAGACTTTGGGTCTTGAAGCTTGGCTTGGGGCAAGGCTCGAGGCTTGGGGTCTTGAAACTCCTCCTGGGCAGGGCGCGGATCACCGGGGCAGGGCACGGATCACCTGGGCAGGGCGTGGTACTCTACCCAACGGAGGCAAGGGACAGAACAAACTGTAGGTAACGGCAATATGGCCTGGCTTACCTGACGGAGGCAAGGGACTGGAAGGACAGAACCAACCATAGGTAACGGCAAGACGGCCTGGCTTACCCGGCGGAGGCAAGGGACAGGAAGGGACAGAACCAACCATAGGTAATGGCAAGACGGCCTGGCTTACCCGACGGAGGCAAGGGACAGGAAGGGACAGAACCAACCGCAGGGTAATGGCAAGATGGCCTGACTTACCCGGCGGAGGCAAGGGACAGGAAGGGAGCTGGGTACAGGGTGGCTCCAGGACAAGACTGCAAGCGAGAGTTACCAGCAAGACAAGGCAAGGATTCCCGCAATGCAAGGTGAGAGAAGAACTTCAGGTGAGGTGAGAGTTACTGACAAGACAAGGCAGGGCTTCACGTGAGGAAACAGAAGGCAGAGTAAGGACAAGAACAATCCAGCGGTCATGCCCTGGTCTTTGGAGGTATTTATACAGCCAGCCCCAACGAGAATCAGCTGCCTCAATTAGTGCTCAACAGAAACAGAAACAGGGTAGACAGGAAAACCTGGAGCAATGGGTCGATGGACTGGACCATGAATGGAATGCGGACTTCACGGACCCGACTATGACAGACCCCCCCCCCCCCACCCCCCGCCTCTATGGAAGCCTCCTGGCGACCAAACAGGCTATCCAGACTATGGACGACCCGGGCCGGTGGGAGGGTATTTAACAGAAGGGAATCCCAGGTGGCAAGAGGAACATGACAGTGTCTCCCAGTGTCTGTGTCGCTGGGTGCATGGTTGGCTGGATCGTTCTGTCATAAGTTGGTGGCTGGGAATGGACCCAAGTGCAAGAAACAGACACTGAAGTACTAGGGACAGGACTAGGATACAGGATGAGGGTTAGGGCATGGACACGAAAACCAGGAACACGGAACAGGACTGGACAAGAGAGCTAGGAGCCCGGGTTTGGACTCTGAGCCAGAGACTGGACAAGGACCCAGAACCTGGGTCTTGCCTCTGGCTCAGACCCCAGAACTAGGCAAGGACGTGACTTGGCTGCAGACAAGACGAGGCTGGAATCTAGGGACTTGAGGCGAGGCTGGAGACCAGAGACTTGAGGCGAGGCTGGAGACCAGAGGCTTGAGACTAGAGACTTGAGGCGAGGCTTGGGGTCTTGAAGTTCCTTCTGGGCAGGGCACAGTACTCCTGGGCAGGGCGCGGTTCACCTGGGCAGGGCACGGTTCACCTGGGCAGGGTCGGATCACCTGGGCAGGGCGCGGTGCTCTACCCAACGGAGGCAAGGGACAGGAAGGGACAGAACCAACCGTAGGTAACGGCAAGATGGCCTGGCTTACCCAGCGGAGGCAAGGGACAGGAAGGGACAGAACCAACCGTAGGTAACGGCAAGATGGCCTGGCTTACCCAGCGGAGGCAAGGGACAGGAAGGGAGCTAGGTACAAGGTGGCTCCAGGACAAGACTACAGGTGAGACAAAGTAAGAGTTACCAGCAAGACAAGGCAAGGCTTCAGGCAAAGCAAGGTGAGAGAAGAACTTCAGGCAAGGCGAGAATTACTGACAAGACAAGGCAGGGCTTCAGGCGAGGAAACGGAAGGCAGGGGAAGGGATCCAAGGAGTAAGGACAAGAGCAATCCAGCAGCCACGCCCTGGTCTCTGGAAGTATTTATACAGCCAGCCCCAACGAGAATCAGCTGCCTCAATTAGTGCTCAACAGGAACAGAAACAGGGTGGACAGGAAAACCTGGAGCAAGGGTCGATCGACCAGACCGTGAACTGGAATGCGGACTTTACGGATCGGACCATGAGATGGTGTTCCCCTCCTTCAGACCACGTGTTCAGCTTTACCCTGAAATCTGCTTGTATAAGCCTGCCGCCAAATGGGGTCAAGATGTTTGACTTGCTTAATTTGCATTTATTTACTGATTGTCTTTACAAAGCATGCATCATTAAAATTATTCTACTCTGTTTCTAGCTTAAAAATGGAATTGAGGATTATATATCAAGATATGAAATTGACAAAGCATTATCCACCAGAGGATCACTGATCATTTATTTAGATTCGGTAAGAAGATCCTTATATTTTGCAATTATAGAAAGATATCCCAAAAAATGTAATAGTCTGTTGACCCCCATTTTGTATTTAACAAGTTTTATCATGTGCACCGGAGATAATGATCAGATGTTGGATTTACGTGGTGCTGTGTTGAGGAGAAAACTTTGTTCAAAGTTAAGAGAAAGCTTCGAGCTCTTCTGCAAAAGTTGTTCCAAGGGGACATTTGTAGCCAAATTTAATAACTTGTCTGACAAGGAACACTTCCAACAGAACAGCACTCCCTCAGAGCTGCACAGAAGGTTTAGTATTCGAGTTTTTCGCCTAGGGTGTGAACCCGCAGTTTCTGACTTGGTGATAGATGAAATGTTACCCACTGAAACCAAACAAAATCCAATGCCTTCTCACAATAAATGACAAGCTTAACCCCAGAAATGTGTTAAGTCTCCACAATGACCATTCCTTCAAGACTAAAATTGTTGCAAAACAAGAAGCTGGTATGTTTCTCTTTTATATTTAAATGCTTAGGAAAATACAAAAATCAATCATATGGTATAAAAAATATCAAATAGATTAAAGCAACACTGAAAGTCCAAAGTAACTTAAAAAAAGTTGGTAAAATTTAAATTACTTGATTCAAAATAATGTACATTAGCTGAACTCCAACCCTTGGAGTTTAACCTATCCATTGAAGTGGATGGATGATTGGATGAAAATGTTCTAAGATAAAGAGTACAAATGCCATGCTATAAGTGCGATCTCCACCATCCTATACTGGATTCTATAGCAGACACCGCAAGAAACTGGAAAGATACTACTGTTGTTTCCTGTAATACTCTTTCAGATTTACTGTATACATAAACAAGCCATGTTGTCACATGGACATCAGTCCTTCTATTCCAGTTGGTAGGCCACATCATTGACATGCCTAACACTTTAAAAAACATGAACCAGTTACTCTATTCCAATTTGTGTCATAGAAGGACATTGCTAGGTGGACAGAGGAATACAAAAAAACAGTTATTTTCTCAAAGCTTCCATGGTGAATAGGCAATGTTTCTTGGCAATTTCTCTTGGGAATTACTGGACCACGGCCACTTAAAGCAGAAAAGGAACATATGGGAGAGTATAACAAATCTGTGTGAATTGTGAAGAAATACACTACATTACAGGATGCACCATGCGCCTGCATTGATTAGATTAGATTAGATTAGATTCAACTTTATTGTCATTGTGCCGAGTACAGATAAAAAGCCAATGAAATGCAGTTAGCACCTGACCAGAAATGCAAAGAATAGTGTTATTTACAAAATAACTGCGAATAAAAAGTAAGTGCTACAGCACACAAATATAAAAGTACTGAGACAGTATAATATGGATGCAATAGTGCTTAGTGCTGTGATGTGAGGTTCAGCAGGGTCACAGCCTCAGGGAAGAAACTCTTCTTGTGCCTTTCGGTGTGGGAGCGGAGGCTCCTGTAACTCCTACCGGATGGAAGAGAGTAAAAGGTCCATGGTTAGGCTGAGATGCATCCTTGATAATGCTTTTTACCCTGCCCAGGCAACGTTTATGGTAGATATTCTCAATGGGTTCCTATAATCCGCTGGGCAGTTTTCACCACACGCTGGAGTGCTTTGCGGTCTGATACGGGACAATTGCCATGCCACACTGAGCTGCAGTTGGTGAGCATGCTCTCAATGGTACAGCAGGAAAAGTCTGTAAGGTTTCTATGTGTCATGCTTTGGCTGTGTAAATCACCTTCGAGTCCATAACCAGAGTAGAAGCCAGTCATTTTTGATCCTGAGACTCTGTCTTTGAAGTCGGAGAAGAACCCACAAGACAAAAGCAAAGTGCTGCAAATATGAAATGTGGGAACTTCTGGTGAAACACAATAGGCTGGACAGAAGTTGCAGAGAGAATAAGAGATGGCCTTTCAGCTCAAAGCCCTTTCCTTGGAAGTAGGTAAAATTACAGTGTAAACAAGTTTAAGGGGAAATAGGGGAAGGGATGGAGAACAGGGGAGGCCAAATAACAGAGAGATTTAAGGAAATTAATATTAATAAACAGATGATGTGTCTGGAGGAGGTACAAATGGGAACAGCAGAATCACTGTAAGAAACTATGTCTTTTCAATAGCTCAAAATCTGATATTAATTAAAACCTCCCTTAACTGTTCCTGCATAATTACTTTTGAGTAATGCCAGAAGTTGGTTCAAGAAGAGGATAATTTAGACAATGTGATCACTTGAAAACACTAGATCGGGTTTATTGAAAATCACATGCAATACAAGCAAGAGAAAGTAAAAATCTCTTTGACTTTCAGTAAGTTCATACTCAGTCCAGAAGAGGTAAAGTATATTAGATAATGTTGTGCTCATGAATTTTAACTTTCTAAAGTGATGATAAGTCTTTCTTATTAATAATTTCATATTTAAAATTTAGTCAGCTTGAGTTACTCAATGTTTCGTATATCATTATACTGCAGGTTTAATTTGTCTTAAATGTTTCTGAAGTAACCAATTTACTAAGCAACCATTATTGGAGAGCAATGCTACCAATAATACTATCCCAATTTCATTAAATTCACATATACTGTTTTATTTTATGTGTTGTGGGTATTCCTTCGTTGCCTGTCAGTAACTATGCTTGAAATGATGGCAATGACATCCTTCTGGAACCCTGATATCCTTCTGCTGAAGGGATTCCCACAGTATACGTAGGAATTCTGGAATTTACAGCAATAGCAACAGTGATAAGTTCAGGTTAGGCATCATCCCTGGAAACAAATTAACAGTTGATGTTTTGGGCCTAGACCCTTCTTCAGGACTGGAAAGAAAAGGGGAAGATGCGTTTGGAACTGAGCGATTGTACTCTGATATACACACTGTGGCTTTTTATCCAAAACAGGTATCAAACCTTGAAGACACTTGTGTTGCATTTAAAGTACACCAATTCTACAAAGTTGGATTCATTCAACCTGCCTCTGTCAAGATCTATGAATACTATGATACAAGTGAGCATTTAGATGGCTGCCTTATTAATTGAGTTTAAGTTTTTGTAATGAAATTGTGTAATGAAATTTGTGAATGATTATTGTAAGTATATAAATACCTTCTATTTAGAATAAAAGAATGCCACATTGCCTTAAAACAGATTAATCAAATGAATTACAGATTAGTGTTAAAATTCCAAAACAACACATTACACATTTATTAATTTGACCATTGAAAACTGTTGGTAAATGCTCAGTAGAAAGTAACAGTAAAGGATTTCCATTGATTTGTTCCTAATATTAGTTCATTTCAATTTGTTTTATTTTGATAATGAAAACTGTACTTTTATACATAGCAGTTTGAGCTACTGCCAGACAGAAGGCATTTTAAGAAGTCAGGTATTAATGTTCTAATTAACTGCTTAAATTTTGTTATATTCACACTATTTTTCCTCTGTCTATAGCAAAGAGTTGCACTAGATTCTACAATGTCCCTGGAAACAGCAAGATGCTTAGTAAAATCTGTCAAGGTGATGTGTGCAAATGTGCCGAAGGTAAGGTACATTTTTTCCATACTGACCGCACCATCCTATTCCTTCATCTCAATGCTAATCACAAATTCTGATCCAATAAACTAGGTGCACTCAAAAGAAAACAAAGAATTACTTCAACCGACACACATCAAAGTTGCTGGTGAACGCAGCAGGCCAGGCAGCATCTCTAGTAAGGGTCTCGGCCTGAAACGTTGACTGTACCTCTTTCTAGAGATGCTGCCTGGCCTGATGCGTTCACCAGCAACTTTGATGTGTGTTGCTTGAATTTCCAGCATCTGCAGAATTCCTGTTGTTTGCGTTTTCAAAGAATTACTTTGTACAATTGTTGTAGCGAGTGCTAGGTGAAAGGCAGCTCCATCTTTTTTCAGTAAATTTCTGTGGCAGAAAAAGTGTCAGATGTAAATAAAATTACAAGTAATTGATTTACTACTTTATTTATTATTATGTTTTATTTTATTTATTACTGTTATTATTTTCACTCTCCGCTAGATTATGTATTGCATTGAACTGCTGCTGCTGAGTTAACAAATTTCACGTCACATGCTGGTGATAATAAACCTGATTCTGATTATTATGTAAATCATTTGGTTCATCCACATCCTGCATTTGCCAGAGCTATCAAAAATTGAACATTTCTAAAAAAAAAATCAAAAACTAGGAAACAATTTTAAAAATCCAAATTATTGAGAAACCCAAAAATCCAAATGACTTAAATTCAAATAAATAAAAATTATCAAATCATCAACCTGCTTTTCCCTTCCTTTCATATCAACGGGGACATCTTCACCAGCTTTTGATCAGCTTGTCCAAAATGTTTTACTCTTCATCGCCATGATAGCTGGATACCAATATCCATGCTTGCATATTAGTGTCAGTTATATGAGTTATATGAGTGAGTAGATCAGTGAAATCTTAAAAAAAACCTCATGAAATTTGAAAAATTCATGTATGTTTAGTAAAAATCAAACCATCAAAATTATTTATGGTTGGGTAACCAACATCATGGGATGAATTGCATTGAGTACTGTCAATATATTGTATATACATAACTCTCTAGCTGTGTTATTGACCTAATATTCAGACCTCAATTCTAAATAATTTTGTGTGACTGTGAATTTAATGATAACATCCAGACTCATCGCTGATTGTTCCTTCTGTGAAGAATAATTTACCTCTAGAAGGTTTAAGGCTCGACAAGTCAATGTTCTGTCATGTGATCGGCAACAATGAATATCTCGAGTCAGGATTTATAAACAAACAGACATTTATTAAACCCTGATAAACAAGGAAAAAAAACAAAAACCCTTAACCAGAAGTAAACGGCTATGTGGCCATTCAGTAAACCGCTACTCAGTACTAGTTCTTAAAGTGATAATGTGAAACCAGTTCTTAAAGCGATAAATTCAAACACAGTTCTTCGACTGGTAAATTTTAAAGTCCAAGAGATTTATATAGTCAATTAGGAGAGACTTTTATGAAGTAACGAATTCTTTGAAGACATGACTTTCCTGCTGGTTCTGTCCAAAGCATTCACGACGAAGGAAATAAAAGGCTTAAAAGCAACTGACCTTTCTTCTGGCGAGCAAATCCTGCATGAACTACCATGCCCTTTTGGCAGGAGTTATCTTCGATGCAGGTCGTTACTTCTTCAACGAAGACTCAATAAGGTCGATCCTTTATTAAACTGCCGAACGATACCAACTTCTCTTAATCCTTCAGGTCCTGTACTTCGATAAAGCCTTCACTCTCCAATACTACTGAAAAGGTGCATCAACAAATCTGGCAGAAATGGGTAAACTGCCAGTGCAGCACTATTGTACCTTACAATAGAACGTAAAACTCCATTTTAAATCGAAACTGTGTCATAAAGCAAATACGCAACGGAATGGAGTCTCTGGCTAATGTTCTAACTGGAAAACTAACTGCGTCACCAGGGGGTCTCCCTTTTACCCCCGTGGTGAAAATGTCATCACGTGACCTCACATCGGCGGGAAAATTACATCAGGTGACCTCCAAAAGACCATTACGTCATTCTCACAAGAAAGTCACAAGATCTCCTTGAGGTATGTAACACCTCCCTCCAAAACAAAAAAATTGGTCTCTTAAGGAACAAAATTTTAACAATTAACAATTTACAAAAAAAAAATACTAAGGCATAAAACTTACAACATACACAATATACACAGTATTATCTTTCAGCACTTTACAAACTAATATACAGTAGGAGTGTTTAAAATGTTAAAATACCACTCCATAAAAAAATTTCATTGTACATTTAACATCTACATTGACAATTAGCAATCACATCATCTTTACCTTTAATATGAGTGATCAAAATATTGTACTCCTTTAATATTAAACTCCAATTCAGTAATCTTCTATTTTTGTTTTTCATCTTACTCAAAAACACTAACGGATTATGATCAGTGTAAACTATGAGTGGTTTCTGAGTAGTATTAACCATACACTTCAAAATGCTGTAAAGCCAAAACAAGAGATAATAATTTCTTTTCTATTGTTGAATAATTTCTTTGATGGGCATTAGATTTCTTAGAAAAGTAATCTACCGGACGATCAACTTCATCACCCCCATCTCTTTGAAGTAACACTGCTCCTGCAGCTTCATCACTAGCATCTACAGCTAATGAAAATGGTTTTTCAAAGTCAAGAGATTTGAGCACAGGTTGACTACATACAATAGTTTTCAATTTATCAAAGGCCTCTTGACAAAGCTCTGTCCAAACAAACTTTTCATTTTTCTTCAAGAGGTTAGCTAATGGAAGAGCAATGTTCGCAAAATCCTTACAAAAATTTCTGTAATATCCTACCATACCCAAGAATCTTCTGAGAGTTTTTCTACCAGTTGGAGTGGGTATTTCTAAAATTGCCTGAACTTTTGCCTGAACAGGTGCTAATTTTCCCTGACCCACAACATAACCAAGGTAGGTCACTGTGGTATGGCTAAATTCACTTTTAACTAAGTTAATAGTTAAGTTAGCTTTTGTAAGTCTTTCAAATAGTTTCTCCACCGCAGTAATATGTGCTTTCCAAGTATTATTCCGGTAACTAAATCATCAATATAGGCATCTGTATCTTTTTATCCATGAATCACCTTATTAATCATCCTTTGAAAAGTACCTGGTGCACTCTTCATCCCAAATGGAAGAACATTATATTCATATAACCCGGATGGTGTTACAAATGCAGAAATCTCTCCACCTCTATCCGTCAATGGAACACACCAATAACCTTTTAACAGATCAATCTTTGTAAGGAACTTGGTTTGTCCATCTTTATCCACACAATAATCTACCCTAGGGATTGGATATGCATCAGTCTTTGTCACAGCATTCACCTTCCTGTAATCTGTACAAAACCTAATACTATTGTCTGGCTTAGACACCATAACACACGGGGAACTCCAATTCGAATTTGAAGGTCTAATAATATTATTATCTAACATATACTTAATTTCTTGTTCAGCAAGTTCATATTTTCCCTATTCATGCGATATGGATGTTGTTTTATAGGCTTAGAATCTCCCACATCTACATCATGCGTAGCTACAGTGGTTCTGCTAGGGACGTCTGGAAATAAATCTCTGCATTTAAAATTAGCTGTTTCATCTGCTCTCTCTGCTCTGGCTGTAAATGAACTAATTTTTCATCAATATTTTCCAGAATTTTTGAGTTTGGTAATCTAGCTGAAATAATGTTGGGTTTAAAATGAGTTTCAGATGGATCATCCATTAAGTTTTCAGTGGGATCAAATTCATTATTATTGATCACAACAGTAATAGTAGCATTTTGTTTTTCATAATACAGTTTTATCATATTTATATGACAGAGCTGTGTTGGCTTACTTCGATCTGGTTTTTTTATCACGTAATCCACAACATTTACATAAGATTTAATCTCATAAGGATCATGAACTTTAGCTTGAAATGGGTTTGTTTGCACCGGGAAAAGAACCAACACTTTAACTCCAGGCTTAAGTGACCTCATTCTAGCTTCTTTTCATACCAAGTCTTCATCTTTTCTTGAGCTGATTTAAAATTTTCTTTGGCCAAGCTACAAGCTTTATGTAATCTTTCTTTAAATTTTAAAACATAATCCAGCAAATTAGTGCGTACCTCTTTATTAATCCACTGTTCTTTCAATAAGGCCAAAGGTCCTGGAACTCTATGCCCAAACACAAGTTCATAAGGACTAAAACCTGATGATTCCTGCACTGTCTCTCATACTGCAAAAAGTAGTAAATTTACGCCTTCATCCAAATCCTTTTCATTTTCCACACAATACGTCCTAATCATATTTTTAAGGGTAGAATGAAATCTCTCCAAGGCTCCTTGTGATTCTGGATGACATGCGGATGAGGCAATCTGTTTTGCTCCCAGTTTATAAACGATCTGCTGAAACAACCCCGACATAAAATTACTGCCTTGATCCGATTGTATTTCCTTAGGCAACCCAAAATAAGTAAAGAATTTTATAAGAGCCTTTGTCACAGTTTTGGCTGTTATATTCCTAAGAGGTATTACCTCTGGAAACCGAGACACTGTGCACATAATAGTTAACAAATATTGATGTCCAGTTTTAGCTTTTGGCAAAGGACCTACACAGTCTACAATGATTTTTGAGAACTGCTCACCAAATGCTGGAATTGGTTGCAGTGGGGCCACTGGAGTAACCTGATTAGGTTTGCCCACAATTTGACACGTATGACACATTCTATAAAATGTCGCTACATCTTTTCTTAAACTAGGCCAGTAAAATGTTTAGAAACCTTGTTTATAGTTTTCTTTACCCCTAAATGGCCACCCAAAGGAATACTATGAGCCATAGTTAAAATCTCATTTCTATAAACTTTAGGAACTACTACATGGCAACTAACTTCCCAGTCTTCACTTGCAGAAATTTTAGGTGATCTCCACTTCTTCATTAGTACTCCTTTTTCAAAATAATATCCTACTGCACTTTCTTAATTTCACTATCTGGAAGAGCTTGTTCCTTTAATTTAACTATCTCAGGATCTCTACCCTGCTCTGCTATCATCTCCTTCCGAGATAAAGACAAATCTTCATTGTCAGACTTATCATAAGAACCTTGATCATATAATGAAGGTAAGAAAGTTTCTGACACATCCTCAAAATTTGCATCCAGAGTTGAACTGTCATGGGTAACAACCTGATCCTGTACATCAGTCTCCTTAGCCTTAGCTCGGGTTACAACACAGGAAGTATCCCTGTTAGAATCCCTCTGTGGTTCCTCAGAAATAGGCTTTATTGTCAAATATACATCAGTAGAAACTTATCCATTAGCTAAGTCATTCCCTAACAACATAGCAACATCATTCACAGGTAAACTGGGTAGTAGCCCTACTTTAACAGGCCCTGTAACTAACCCTGACCTTAAATTAACTCTATGTAAATGTACTGGCATAAGGGCAGTCCCAACTCATCTTATATAATTTACCTCACCAATGTCAGACACATCACTATACTTTAGGACACTGTCTAATATTAGTGATTGAGAAGCTCCAGTATCCCTAAGTATTTTTATTGGTACAGGAGTGGATCCCTCTTTCAAGGATACAAGTCCTTCAGTTATAAAATGTTCATATCCCTTCTTAACTTGGTCAGACTCTAACAAAACCTCATTTGTATTTTCTGAACCCTGTGACTTTACAGGGTTTTCAATATGCTGCACACAAGCATCCAGGACTGCTTCCTTCTCATTCTTCTTCAATCGAAAACAGTTAGTGATTACGTGACCAGGTTTCTTACAATAATTACAAATAATACCAAAGTGTCTTCCTTTCACATGTCTCCCTTCATCCTTACCTTTCTCAATTATTTAAGATTTAATTTCTGGTTTACTTTGACTCTCTGTGCTATTTTTCCTTTTAAAGGTTTTACCTGGAGGGAATTTACTCTTACTAATTAAAGTATACTCATCAGCCAATTTAGCAATCTCCTGCAATGTAGCAGTGTCCCCTTCATTTAAATATGTCCTCACTTCAACAGGAATGCTTCTTTTAAATTCCTCCTGCAAAATCAACTCTTTTAATTTATTATACTCCCCATTCACATTTTTAGAGGAAATCCATCTCTCAAAATACACACATTTCTCGTAGGCAAACTCCATATATGTTTTTTCCACTAGTTTCTTCAAGTTTCTGAATCTTTCTCTGTACTCTTCTGGAACTAGCTCATACGCCATTAATATAGACTGCTTCACAGTATCATAATCAAGTACTGGCTCATCATTTAAAGCAGTATAAACTTGTTGTGCCTTTCCTCTAATTACACTTTGTAACATCACTGATCATTTCTCTTTAGGCCACTCTAAACTCACGACTTGCTACAAACTGTTTCCTAGAACGAGAAGATCGATTTTCCATCCTTCATTTCTCCATCTCTAGCTCAAATTTCCTCCGGTTTTCAGCTTCTTTTTCAGCCATTTCTGCTCTAAATTTCTCAATCTTTATCTGTTCAAGATGCAACTGCATTTCCAGTGTATTCATTGCAAACCTCCCTAACACCTCCTCATCAAACTCCCCCAAACTGACATAATGCTCAGGGAGTTTTCTCTGAATTATGGGCTTAGTTGTAATGGTCGTAATACCTTTAAGGTTCAACCTTTCAGCAATCTCCAACACCTCAGGTTCTCTCGCATTCACTAAAACCTCCGGGTTTGGCGTTTTCATAAACTTGTCAACATCCATTGCTGCCGATTACCACTCACACCCCAATCAAACAAAAGAATCAGGTATATTCCCTTTTCCAAATCAGGTTTGATAATTAAACAAGCACTTAAACTCAAAATCGGAACATATCCCGAAGACCCCCCAGTTAATGTCTCGTGATCGGCAACAATGAATATTTCGAGTCAGGATTTATAAATAAACAAACATTTATTAAACCCTGATAAACAAGAAAAAAAAACATGAAAACCCTAACCAGAAGTAAACGGCTATGCAGCCATTCCGTAAACCGCTGCTCAGTACTAGTTCTTAAAGCGATAATGCGAAACAGGTTCTTAAAGCGATAAATTCAAACACAGTTCATCGTATGGTAAATTTTAAAGTCCAAGAGATTTATATAGTCAATTAGGAGAAACTTTTATAAGTAACGAATACCTAGAAGACATGACTTTCCTGCTGATTCTTTCCAAAGGATTCACGATGAAGGAAATAAACGGCTTAAAAGCAACTGACCTTTCTTCTGGCGAGCAAATCTGCATGGCAGGAGTATCCTCGATGCAGGTCGCTACTTCTTCAATGAAGACTCAATAAGGTCAATCCTTTATTAAACTGCCGAACGATACCAACTTCTCTTAATCCTTCAGGTCCTGTACTTCGATAAAGTCTTCACTCTCCAATACTACTGAAAAGGTGCATCAACAAATCTGGCAGAAACTGCCAGCCCAGCACTATTGTACCTTACAATACAAGATAAAACTCCGTTTTAAATTGAAACTGCGTCATAAAGCAAATACTCAATGAAACGGAGTCTCTGGCTAACGTTCTAACTGGGAAACTAACTGTGTCACCAGAGGTCTCCCTTTTACCCCCGTGGTGAACATGTCATCACGTGACCTCACCTTGGTGGGAAAATTACATCAGGTGACCTCCAAAAGACCATTACATCATTCTCACAGGAAAATCACAAGATCTCCTTGAGATATGTAAACAGTTCATTGTGGGTTCGGTGGTGTGACAGAGGCAAAGACATTGCCCTCCATCTGATTCAAAGACCAAGACAAACTGAGCCATTAAAATTGCAATATCTGGTCGGTCATTCATTACAGAACTGTTACTTGTCAATCATTTTGCTTTGCTGCTGAATCATATCCCCAAGTTAAAACAAAATGTTTCAAAAGCTTCTACTAAATACTCTACGAGAAAAATATTAAGGAATAACGCAGTGAAGGAAGAAATAAGAAGTATAGTAATAATGATCGTACATTGAACAAAATAAGCTAGTAAAGGAGGTCAAA
This sequence comes from Mobula birostris, assembly GCF_030028105.1. Taxonomy (NCBI): domain Eukaryota; kingdom Metazoa; phylum Chordata; class Chondrichthyes; order Myliobatiformes; family Myliobatidae; genus Mobula; species Mobula birostris. The sequence goes on along the minus strand of NC_092402.1, from coordinate 614,909 downwards.
TCTATCCAATATTTCAAAAAGTTTTAAAAGGGAAAGAAGTTTATAAATATTTGATTTAACAAACAGTACTAATTCACAGTTAAAGAGAAGATTAGTGTTTGAATTTGAGCTATTCTAATCTATGCTAGTGTACTGTTGCTGTTATTAAACAAGTCTGGAGGCCAGAATGAATAACTTGGGGTCAGACTTCATTCTGACAGTTGGACAATTTCAAATAAACTTAGCAATTCAATTTGTACTAAAGAAGGAGGGAGTCAATTATACTGAATTGACACATCAACATGAAAATAAGAAGGAAATCTTATGCTTGAACTCTGAAATGAAAACTAAATAGGTTAGGAAACTTCTGTGGAGAGGAAAACAGAATTAATAGTTCAGAGTTAACATTTCAGAATTCCTGAATGATGATGATGAAATATTTACTTTTTTCTTGACAGAATTCTGACTCACTATAGACTATATCCACGTGAAGCTAAATGGTTGATAAAATCTCTAGGGAAGGAAAGTTGTACGTTATAATATCAAAGACCTTTTGAGCAATGGAGGATTAAAAATAGAGCATTCCACCCTTGTATTTAAGAATTTTACATGATGTATAGAGTTATTTCAGAAATTCAATTCCCTTTTCTTCTGTGTCTGTAGGAAGCTGCATTTCCATAAAGACAGAGAAAGAAGACCCTGATAAACGTGATGAGGTGTCATGTGCCGCAGGAACAGATTACAGTAAGTATATTCCTATTCAAGTTGTATTACACATGATCTGAACAGTCCCACAGTTTTACACATCTTTCATTGTTTTATATTTAATTATGTTTGATCATTGTGTTCATTAACACTTGATTTCTACCAGCATTTCGATGAAGTTAAAGGATTCGGTTGGCTGTACAAAGTATTGGAATATTGATCTAAAATGTGTATTCAAATCCTATCAATGCAGATGTGAAATTAAATATAATTGTCATTAAAAGATTAATATTAGTAATGATAGTTGTTAAACTACTGTATTGTTGTAAAACTCATCTGTTTCAGTAAAGCCTTAGTCTACTAATCTACTATTCTGATTCAGAGAGTAGTAGGAGGAAGAGAAAAGCTACCATACGATGTGCTCTGTATATGGCTTGCTCTTCCAGTTATGTGTATATAATTTAATGATCTTTGAAATAGAGAGAAAAGGGGAGTTTTCTAAAGCAGCCACCAAAAATTGCACAGTATATACAGGGTCCTCTCCACATCAGCCAGAAGAGTCTAGGTGACATACAAAATGCCCTTGCATCTTGCTATGAAAGACAACCTTCACAGGACAAGATGAATGAATGAATCCACGTTGAACTTAATTTAGTGGCATGCTAGAAAATTTCTGTACTCTCATCATTAAAAACATTCAAACCTTTTTGTGAAATATATGTTTTGGAAAATCTCCCTCTTTTGAGTGCAAACAATGGCATGGAAAACACAATCACATATCCTAAGAAACAATCAAATTCCATTCAATATCACCCCATTGTGTGGGGATTCACACTTCACAGAATGCTACAGTACAGTATGTGCTAAGGCCATAGTTTTATGACGGACCTTGTTTGTGTCTTGGTCTCCTTCCTAATATGCATCATACTGATGAGGACTCCTTTGTCTTTTTAAGTAAATGTCAGAAATGTTGTTATTTTGGCTTTCCACTCTATGATAGCAATTAAAAGTGTCCGAGTTCACTGTAGAGCAGCTGGAGATGTTCAGAATTGGGCAATGTCCTGCCAGGGATCATAAGGATCCAATAGTAGAGCATGTTCCAGGTTATATAAATCACTCTAATCCTATTTCATGTTTGATTTAGCCAATTTACACTTATTTTGCAGCCAATCAAATATCCCCTTGCGCTAAAATTGGCATAATTCAATTTCCAGGGCATTGCTTTTATTTCTCTCTCTCTCTTTCTCTCTCTCTAGTTTACAGAGTGAAATTCCTTGATAAGGAACGGAGAGACAGTCATGTTTTCTACAGCATAGAAATTCAGACTCTTATCAAAGCGGGTGAGTAATTTTTATACTTTTGCATGATGAAAAGCACACAGGGAAGACACATCAACTGAAATCAAATTTAACAATCACACATGGATACAACCAAATGAGATAGTATTCCTTTGGGGCCAAGATGTAAAACGTATTCAAAATAGCAAGGGAGAAGAAACAAATATTGTCATACAAAATACTCATAGTCCAAGACCCTGACCACATGTCACACAAATTACAAACAAAAGAAAATCTGCAGCTGCTGGAAATCCGAGCAACACACACAAAATGCTGAAGATTCTCAGTAGGCCAGGCAGCATCTATGGAAAGCCTCCCCAACAGCTCTAACAAACCTGCCCATGAGAATATTGGTCCCTTTTGCACAGGTTATCCATCGACCAGAAAAGACCCCAATTATCCAAGAACCTGAATGCCTGCCCCCTGCACCACACATTAATTTGCCAAATTGTCTTGTTTCTATCTTCAATGACCCCCATTGAATACTCTGCTACTCCAATCTTATTTTATAATTAGCAAAACATATTGAGCCTCAAGATTAAATCAGCCACAATTCAGAACGTTGCCAAAAAAATTGATGTCATGAAACAATGGTGAATAGGATCATCTAACGCTGCTAATTATCATTTCAGGGAGTGATTCAGTCGCTGAAAAAGAAATGCGTAAACTAATCACACATGTCAACTGTGATGATAAATTTCATGTGGAATTGAACAAAGATTATCTAATAATGGGACAGAGCTCAGATCAGTGGCGGATGGAGGACAGGTAAGGTGCAAATTCTGAATCACAGTTGATCTTTATTCATTCTGGAACTTTTCGTACAAATAAAATTTGGGTACATGTGAAACTAATGTTAAAGATGAAACTGTAATCTCAAAGCAAATTCAAACAGATTAGTATAGGATTAAGTCCCAGGATGATAATTTATACAACTGACACACAAAGTGGAAGGAGGATGTAGGATGCACATATATGCAGGTGTTTTACCTACCCGGGACATCTTCACAATTTCCAAACAAAGGAAGCAAGTCAGAGCAAATTTTGACGTAACGTGATTTTGTCGAGCTGTAATTGGTAATGAACTGATTACTCACAGTCCCTGGGAAGTCCCCAGGCTCCTAACTAATAACAAAGTAAATAAAACAATGAGTAGGGTTTTCAATCCTTCACATCAGCTCAATCATTGCAAATAAACTTTTATCTCCGCATTACTTGCCTGTATTAACCGCACATTCCGGGAGTTACTTGATATCTAAAAGCATTTTAACAGTGCCATGCATCCCTTGCTTATGGACTTTACAGAGAGATTTTTAACATTAGATGAAGATATTTAGACTATAATACCATAACCTATAGGGGCAGAATTAGGCCATTTGGCCCATCGAGTCTGCTCTGCAATTTCATCATGGCTGATCCAATTTTCCCCTCAGCCCCAGTCTCCCGCCTTCTGCCATATCCCTTCATGCTCTAACCAATCAAGAATCTATCAACCTCTGCCTTAAATATATATAAAGACTTGGTCTCTACAGCTGCTTGTGGCAAGGAATTCCACAGATTCACCACTATCTGGCTAAAGAAATTCCTCCTCATCTCCATTCTAAAAGGATGCCCTACTATTCTGAGACTGTGTCCTCTGGTCTTAGACTCTCCCAACATAGGAAACATCCTCTCCATATCCACTCTATCAAGACCATTGATTACTTGGAGGTTTCAATGAGGTCACCCCTCATTCTTCTGGATTCTAGTGAATACAGGCCCAGAGCTATCAAACATTATTCACATGACAGTCCATTCATTCCTGGAATCCTTTTCGTGAACCTCTGTTGGAACATCCCCAGTTTCAGCACATCCTTTCCAAGATTAAGGGCTCAAAACTGCTCACTATTCGCCAAGTGAGACCTCACCAGTACTATATAAAGTCTCAAAATTGTATTTTGCTTCTATATTTTAGTCCTCTTGAAATGAATGCTATCATTGCATTTGCTTCCTTACCATCGATTCACACTGCAAATTAACCTTTAGAGAATCCTGCACAAGGACTCATCCCTTTATGCCTCATTTTTTTGTATTTTCTCTCCATTCAGAAAATAGTCAACCCTTTCATTTCTTCTACCAAAGTGCATTACCATACACTTCATGACACTGTATTCCATCTGCCATTTTTGCCCATTCTCCCAATCTGTCTAAATCCTTCTGTAGCCTCTCTACTTCCTCAAAACTACCAGCCCCTCCACCGATCTTCATATCTTCTGAAAACTTTGCAACAAAGCCATAAATTCCATCATTCAAATTATTGAAATATTATGTAAAAAGAATTGGTTCCTACACAGACCCCTGTGGAACTCCACTAGTTACCAGTAGCCAAGCAAAACAGCCTCTGTTTATTCCCAGTCTTTGCCTCCTGCCTCAACTGCTGCTTTATCCATGCTAGAATCTTTCCTGTAGTACCATGGACTTATGAGCAGCCTCATCTGTGGAATCTTGTCAAAGGTCTTCTGAAAATCAAAGTACACCATTTCAACAGATTCTCCTTTGTCTATCCTGCTTGTTGTTTCTTCAAAGAATTCCAACAGATTTGTCAGCCAAAATTTTCCCTTGAGGAAGCCATGTTTTATCATGCCAGTTTTATCATGTGCCTACAAGTACCCAGAGACCTCATCCTTGATAATTGACTCCAACATCTTCCCAACCACTAAAGTCAGACTAACTGGCGTATAGTTTCTTTTCTTCTCACTCTCTCCCTTCTTGGAGTAACTTTACATTTTCCAGTCTTCTGGAAACATTCTTTTTATCTTGGTCCTGAATGGCAAATGCCTATTTCAAATCTATGACTTCATCTCTCTGTTAATGTAATCTCTCAAAAAATTTACTCTTCTGTTTTTTAAAGCTTCCACTCAATTGTATAGTTACGTTCCCTGTTAGAGAAAGTTCTAGACTCCACTACACCACTTTGTTGACTCTCTTTTGTAGTGGGTTCTAACTTCAGCATTCACTACAGAGGGGGTGCATCTGCACTCTTAATTTTAATAATTTTGAAAAACCCATGGACATTTTATCAATGTTGAATCCATTTAGAAAATGCTCGTAAACAGTTCTCGTGCTTGTTTTTCCTCATAATGACTAAGTTTCAAAATTTCAGAGTTATCTACCTGGTTGGTGAAAGTACTTGGATGGAAAAGTGGCCAAGTGATGCAGAATGCCAAGAACGAAAGTACAGACATCTCTGTGAAGATTTAGAATTATTTTCTGAAAACCTCCGGCTTCAAGGGTGTCCATATTAATTACATTACAGATTGAAATAGGTGGATAAAAACATGTGTGCAACAATTCCCAATGAAAGCTTCATTATCAAATTTATAAAATTCAAAGCTGATCTTTTTCACTGCAAAAATTTGAAGGAATGAACAAGAGCAGCATGGTATTGAATGCAATTTAGTTTAAGTGTAACTTTTCGATGGTTAATTCCAACTTCTGTCATAGTGGAATACTAACGACTGGTTGGCTTTTCTGTAAGGATGATAAGTATGCATTTAACATAGTGTTTAAATGTCTAATAATTACAATGTTGCTATGGTTGTATTGTGCAGAATTATGTTTGTAAACTTTTATAGCAAGTGGTAATTTGTTAAGAATATGATATTAAAGGACTTATCTCAGCAAACACAACTTTTGGTATTTTCAAATAGCTCTGCATGAATCAACTATATTACTAAGACATATGAGGCCAGTGCTACTAGTTGGCAAAATGAACTGTTTAAACACTCTGCAGGAGCTCTGTCATAGGATGGATATTCGAAGGGGATGAACATGAATCACAGTGCTGTTGTGCAGGAGAGGTAGGTTAAGCAAAGCTGATCTGTCAATGCAGAGACAATAAGATCTGACAATGTGTATTTACGTTTGCCTTTAGGGTGTAGCTGAATGGTAAAATTAACTTCCCAGAAGGGTATTAATGAACCAAATAGATCCCATTGACAATCTAGTGAATAAATCATTACCATACTCACATCAGTTTTTATTCCACACACACTCAGTTACTTGAATTTAAATTCCCCATTTATGTCTTTTTTTGTGAACTAATTCTAATTAAATAATTCCAACGTAGGCTTTGCATTCATAAATATATATATATATCCACAATGCGGGGTACTGAAACCCCAGGGGTCATTAATGGTTTAAATAACTTCTCAATGTGGAATGTAAGCAGACAGAACTAATATTCAAAATCAGCAAGAACCGCTTAAATCAGAATCCACAATATTTATTAAAGACATACTGTATCTGGGCAAAGTGCAATAATACACAGGGGTTTATTGGACCAGTAACAGAACAAGCAGTGGTTGTGGTCCTAAAAGTAGAGTTCATGTGCAGAACAAGTTGAATATGATTGCTTTAAAAACTAGCAGATATTATTATTATGATTATGAGGACACACAGTCCCCTTTTATTGTCATTTAGTAATGCATGCATTAAGAAATGATAAAATGTTTTTCCAGAAGGATATCATGAAAACACGTGACAACCCGACTTAAAAACTAACAAAAACCACATAATTATAACATATAGTTACAACAGTGCAAAACAATACCGTAATTTGATAAGAACAGACCATGGCACAGTAAAAGTCTCAGAGTCTCTCAAAGTCCCATCATCTCACGCAGATGGTAAAGCCCCAGCGCCGCCAACTTACTGATGCAGCATCCCGGAAGCACCCGACCACAGTCCGACTCCGAGTCCATCTGAAAACTCCGAGCCTCCGACCACCTATTCGACACTGAGCACTGAACACCGAACACCATCGCTGCGGAGCGTTTCGACACCGGCCCCGGCAGCAAGCGATACGCAAAGTCGAGGATCAGGGGCCGACGTCTCCGGAGATTCTCGATCGTACAGTAACAGCGACAGCAAAACAGGCATTTCAGAAGTTGTTCCAGATGTTCCTCCGTGCCTTCACGGCTGTCCCCATCAAATCCGGATTGATGCACGGCTCCCTAGTTACACATATCGATATTCATTCGGAACGGCCACACGCACTGCGTCGCACCGCCATATTCTCCTCCCTACCAAACAAAAAGAGAGAAAAAAGAGAAACAAAATAGAGATATAAACAAAAAGAGAGAAAAAATAGTAAATTTTTAAAAATTCACGAGAAGTGAAGGCGTTCAGATTTTCAACGTTAACTTTAAGTTGCAAAGGCTGGAATATATCAGTAATGCAGTCAAGTTTGCATTGGGCATCATTGGAGCACAAGTTAGGAGGACAGAGAAGAATGGGAAAATGATGGATAATTTGAGAGACTGAAAACTCATAATCCCTGCAGTTTAACATTTGTTCTGCAAACACTTTGGTTTCTCCAATGTAGAGGAGACTGCATCAAAAAAAAAACTGACTGATATACCAAATTGACATAGCGCAAATGAACATCAATGGGGTCTGGAATGTTAGGGTTCCAGTGTTGGGTAAGGAAGAGATACAAAGGCAGATGTTGAACAAGGAACAGAAGATTTGAAGAAAGGTGTGTGATGGTGGAATCCTATTGACATTATCCATTGAGTAAGATGACTAATGAAGTGGAAAACAAGAACAAGGTTGTGGAAGGAAGAATCTCCTGAAAAGATCAGTTTTGGTGCAGGTGACAATGGTCCTATGGAAAGGCTCTAGCGAATCCATTATAAAGTGACTAAATATTTACATTTGGTTTCTATTAAATAATCGTCAGCTTGAAAAACACCACAACACCCTTGGCAGCTAGTTTAATAGTAACACTGGAGCCTTATATCCTGCATGTCAAAACCAGACTAGATCTTGGCCAACAATCCTGCTGTGTTTGGATATGGACTGCTTCACTATCTGAGGAGTCACGAATAGTGCAGAACATTGTTCAGTCATCTGCGAACATCCCCACTTCTGACCTTATAATGGAAGGAAGGTTATTGATGAAGCAGCTGGAGGTGGTTGGTCCTAGGATACCTCCCTGAGGAACACGGCAGTGATGTCCTGAGGATGAGATGGTTGATCTCCAACCACCACAACCATCTTCCTTTGTGTCAGGGATTATTCCAACCAGTGGAGGGTTTTTCCACCTAATTCCAATTGACTCCATTTTAGATAGGGCACTTTGATGCTATACTTGGTCAAATGCTGTCTCGCTGTCAAGGGCTATCACTCTCAGTTCACCTCTGAATCTATCAACCTCTGCCTTCAATATACATAGAACATAGAACATGGAACATAGAACACAGAATAGTACAGCACAGTACAGGCCCTTCGGCCCACAATGTTGTGCCGACCCTCAAACCCTGCCTCCCATATAAGCCCCCACCTTAGATTCCTCCATGTACCTGTCTAGTAGTCTCTTAAACTTCACTAGTGTATCTGCCTCCACCACTGACTCAGGCAGTGCATTCCACGCACCAACCACTCTCTGAGTGAAAAACCTTCCTCTAATATTCCCCTTGAACTTCCCACCCCTTACCTTAAAGCCATGTCCTCTTGTATTGAGCAGTGGTGCCCTGGGGAAGAGGCGCTGGCTATCCACTCTATCTATTCCTCTTATTATCTTGTACACCCCTATCATGTCTCCTCTCATTCTCCTTCTCTCCAAAGAGTAAAGCCCTAGCCCTAATGACTTGGCCTACTTAGCCACCTGTGGCAACAAATTCAACAGTTTCAACACTCTCTGGCTAAAGAAATTCCTCCTCATCTCTGTTGTAAAGGAAGTCCTGTGGTCTCTGGCTATGTCTTCTGGTCTTAGACTCTCCCACCATAGGAAACATCCTCTCCCCATTCACTCTATCAAGGTCTTTCAACAATCAATAGATTTCAATTACATCACCCTCCATTCTTCTAAATTCAGTGAGTATAGACCCAGAGCTATCACTCTTCATATGACATGCCTTTCAATCCAAAATCATTTTCGTGAACCTCTTTTGCACCCGCTCCAAGGTCAGCACATCTTTTCTTAGACAAGGAGCCAAAAAATGCTCATAATACTCCAAGTGAAGCCTCGCTAGTGGTTTGTCGAGCTTCAACATTACATTCTTGCTTATATATATCTAGTGTTCTTGAAATTAAGACTAACATCACATTTGCCTTCCTCACCACCGATTCAACCTCAAAGCTCAAAGTCAAAATAAAATTTATTAACAGGGTATTACATGTCATAGATTCTTTTTCTGCGGGCATACTTGGCAAATCTATAGAACAGTAACTGCAGAGATTAGGAGCTACAAACTGTAAACAAACAGTGCAAATGCAGATATAAATACATAGCAATAAATAATGAGCATGAAATACCAATAAAACAGAGTCCTTAAAAGTGTCCTTCAGTGAGTGTAACTATCCCCTTTTGTTCAAGAGCCTGATGATTGAGGAGTAATAACTGCTCTTGAACCTGGTGGTGCAAGTCAAGAAGCAACTCTACCTTCTGCCTGATGGTTGCAGTGAAGAAACAGCATGGCCTGGGTGTTGAGGATCTTTGATGATGGATGCTGCTTTTCTACAGCAATGTTTCATGTAGATGTGCTCAATGGTGGAGAGGGTTTTACCCATGATGTACCAGGCCAAATCCACTAACTTTTGCAGGATTTGTCACTCAAGGGCATTGGTGTCCCCATACCAGGCCGTAATGCAGCCAGTCAGCACACTTTCCACCACACATTTGTAGAAGTTTTCTGATGACCTGCTAAATCTCCGCAGACTCCTGAGGAGGTAGAGCTGTTGTCATGCTTTTGTTGCAATTATGTTTATGTGATCGGGGGCAGGTGAGGTCTGGGCCTGATGTCCCACACACCCAGGGAAAGTCACGTGCAATACATCACCTCTCCTTTCCCGGTGTAGTGATCGCCGCGTGGTCACTGTCTGGCTTGCTAGGCAGGAAGCAACTCCAAATGGTGTAGCAACACCTTCTCGTCGCTGTCCCCCATTTCCACCGAGCTTGCTCGGTCATGGCGCGACCGAATGTCCGGCAGTATAACTGGATGGGTAGGCTGGGCTCGTTAGCCTTGGATGGCAGGCAGTCTAAGAGAGGGACAACTCTGACTCCAAACCCGGCCAGGTGGGGCTTGTTAGCCTTGTCGGGTCATCCAGGAGGAGACTCCGACATAACCCTTACGACCCGAGGACCTCGCTGTCACCGTCCCAGCTTGCTAGGCTATGGCAGAAGAACCCCGTTGTAAAGGGTGGGGCCAGTACCGCGCACACTGCTCTCCACCTAAAAACTATTGCGCAGGCCGAAGACACGTCCACGTCTACGACCATCCTCCCCGACCATTCATCAAGCCCTGCAGCGATGGAAAAGGGGCGAAAACGGCAGGTGGAAGACGACACTGGAAGCCGCAGTTCCGATCCTGCATGCAGGCGGTTCAGGCGTATGAGTCGTCTGATGTTGATCCCGGAGACGACAATATCATTCAGCAGCACCCTGAACGACCAAGCAGCCTTCTCTAGGAACAGCACTGCTTGCTCCACATGGGGAGGGGCCTCGAAAAAGTCGCCTAACCAAAGCTCGTTTCCAGTTCCCCCAGTTGGCTAGCCTCGGTCAACGGAAATCCTCAAATGCGGTCGAACAACAACAAAAAAGAAAAAGTACACACTTACCTCACAAGGAGTGCAAGGATTAAAGCTTTCATGCTGGAACGTCAGAACCATGCTCGATACAGCAGACAGTGGTCTCCCAGAATGACGCTCCCCTCTAGTTGCGCATGAACTTTCAAGACTGAATGTCAACATCGCTGCTCTCAGTGAAGTCCGCTTCCCAGAGGAAGGCAACCTTCAAGAACACGGTGCCGGCTACACCCTCTGCTGGTCAGGCAAGCCAGAGACTGAGAGACGCCTTTCTAGTGTTGGCTTTATGGTCAGGAACTCCATTGCCTCCAAACTTGAAAAATTTCCAACGGGTCACTCCGACTGCATCATCTCCATGCGCCTCCCACTTCAAACCAAGCAACATGCCACATTCTTCAGCATGTACGCCCCCACTCTTCAAGCGGATCCTGCAGAAAAGGACAGATTTTACACTGATCTGCGCAAATCGTACGGAACGCCCCTGCAGACGACAAGGTCATCATCCTTAGCGACCTCAATGCCAGAGTAGGCCAAGATTCAGAAGCCTGGAAAGGAGTACTTGGCAAACATGGTGTTGGAAACTGCAACAACAACGGGAGCCTTCTGTTAGAGTTTTGCGCTGAGCAGCAACTCACCATCACCAACAGAAAGACAGTCTGAAGACAACTTGGATGCATCCTCGGTCCAGGCATTGGCACCTCATTGACTACATTTTGGTGCGCCAGAGAGAGCTTCGGGACGTCTTACCCACCCGAGTGATGCCCAGCGCAGAGTGTCATACGTACCATCGTCTTGTCAGATGCAAACCCAGTCTCCATTTCAAACCCAAGCCAAAGAGAGGAGGCGCTCCAAGAAAGAGGTTTCAGGTTGGCAACCTCTAGTTAGCTGAAGTGAAAGTTGACTTCAAGGCGAATCTTCAGTTGAGACTTGAGGATCCCAGTTTCCCCACAGACCCCTCTCCAGAAGTGCTTTGGGAACACCTAAAAATCACCATCCTGCAGACCTCTGAGGCAGTCCTAGGGTTTTCCACAAAGAAGAACAAGGACTAGTTCGATTAAAACAACCAGGAGATCCAAGAATTGCTGGAAAAGAGGAGATCCGCCCACCAGGTGCACCTTGCTCAGCCGTCTTGTCCTGATAAGAAAGCAACCTTCCGCCTTGTATGTAGCAACTTCCAGCTCAAGTTTCAACAGATTTAGAACATGTGGTGGACCAACCTCGCAAAGAGAACTCAGCTTTGTGCAGACACCGGTGACTACAGAGGGTTTTATGAACCTCTGAAAGTGGTGTACGGCCCTTCGCACTAGGTCCAGAGTCCGTTGCGCAGTGCAGACAATCAGGCGCTCTTCGCAGACAAGGTGTCCATCCTGAACCGGTGATCAGAACATTTCCAGACTCACTTCACTGCCAATCGCATGGTCCAAGACTCAGCAATTCATCGCATCCCACAACAGCCAGAGAAAACAGAACCTGACAAGATTCTAACCCTAGAAGATACTGTCAAGGCCATAGAGCAGCTGAAAAGTGGCAAGGCAGCAGGAGTTGATGGAATCCCACCAGAGATTTGGAAGCATTGGGGCCCAGCGTTACACATCATGAGTTCTTTGTCTGCTGCTGGGAACAAGGTAAACTACCACAGGACCTCTGTGATGCAGTCATCATCGTCCTGTATAAGAACAAGGGGAAAAGTCTGACTCCTCCAACTATTGGGGGATAACTCTGCTCTCCATCACAGGAAAAATCCTCACAAGAGTACTCCTGAACAGATTGGTGCCCATCATTGCAGAAGAACACCTCCCAGAGAGCCAGAGTGGCTTCAGAGCCAACAGGAGCACCACCGATATGGTATTTGTTCTCAGGCAGCTCCAAGAGAAATGTAGGGAACAGAACAAGGGACTGTACGTGACGTTTGTTCACCTTACCAATGCGTTCGACACTGTGAGCAGGGAAAGTCTGTGGCAAATCACGAAACGACTGAGATGTCCCAAAGTTTCTCAGCATGGTTATCCAGCTACATGAAGATCACTGTGGCCAAGTCAGACAGAACAACGACCTCTCAGAGCCATTCCTAATAGGCAATAAGTGTAAAGCAAAGCTGTGTCCTCGCGCCGACTCTCCTCACCACCTTCTTCATCATGATGCTCGAAAGAGCTACAGAAGACCTTGATGACGAGGACGGTCTCTACATCCAATACTGTACTGATGGCAGCCTGCTTAACCTGAGGCGATTACAGTCCAACCCCAAGGCATTGGAGCAACTCATCCGAGAGCTACTCTTCGCAGACGATGCTGCACTTGTTGCCCACACAGAGACAGCCCTGCAGCTTATAACATTCTGCTTCGCAGAGGCTGCCGAGCTCTTCGGACTGGAGGTCAGCTTGAAGAAGACAGAAGTTCTCCATCAGCCCACACCCAAGGAAGATTACCACACTCCCCTCATCACCATCGGCAAGGCAGAGCTGAAGACACTCCACCAGTTCAGCTACCTGGGGTGCACCATCTCGTCAGATGCCAAGATCGACAAAGAGATTGACAACAGACTGGCAAAGGCAAACAGCGCATTCGGCAGGCTGTACAAAAGAGTCTGGAACAACAAGCATCTGAAGAAAGGCACAAAGGTCAGCGTGTACAGAGCCGTTGTACTGCCCACCCTCCTTAACAGCTCTGAGTCGTGGGTCACCTATTGTCACCACCTATGACTTCTTGAGTGTTTTCACCAGCACTGCCTCTGCGCCATCCTTAACATCCACTGGAGTGACTTCGTCACCAACATTGAAATCCTCGAACAGGCGGAGGTCACCAGCATCGAGGCCATGCTGCTGAAGACGCAGCTGCGCTGGGCAGGGCACGTCTCCAGGTTGGAGGATCATTGCCTGCCCAAGATTGTGCTCCACTGGCCACCGTGACAGGGGAGCACCGAAGAAGAGGTACAAGGACTCTCTGAAGAAACCCTTGGTGCCTGTCACATTGACCATCGCCAGTGGTCTACTCTAGCCTCTGATTGCGAGGTCTGGCGACACACCATTCACCAGTCTGTCTCCTCCTTCGAGAAAGCATGCAGGGCTGGCCTTGAGGACAAAAGGAGAAGAAGGAAGAACCATGACACAGCAGCAGCAAATGCAGAACAGAATTTCCCTTGCAGCCGCTGCGGCTGGGTCTGTCTGTCCCGTATTGGCCTCGTCAGCCACCAACGAGCCTGCAGAAGGTGCAGGCAGCCTCCTTCCTAAATCTTCGTTCGCGACGCCAAGCTATGATTTATGTGGTGGTTAAGGCAGGTCATCTTGAGATAGTGACACTCCGGAATTCAAAGTTACTGACCCTCTCCACCTCTGATCCTCCACTGATTACTGGCTCATGCACCTCTGGTATCCCTCTTCTGAAGTCTACAATCAGTTCCTTGGTCTAATGAACACTGAGTGAGAGGTTATTGTTATTACACCACTCAGCGAGGTTTTCAATCTCCCTTCTATCTGCTGATTCATCTTTCCCTTTGATGCAGCCCACAACAGTGGTGTCATCAGCAAACTTGTATATGGTATTGGAGCTGCCCTTAGCGATGCAGTCATAGATGTAAGATGAGTAGAGCGGGGGGGTTAAGTACACATCCCTGCAGTACTCCTGTGCTGCTGGAGATTGTGGAGGAGATATTTTTGCCAATCCAAAATGAATGAGGTCTACAAGTGAGGAACTTGATGATCCAATTGCACAAAGGTCCTGGAGTTTGCTGATTAGTCTTGAGGGTGTGATGTTTGTTAAATGTCAAACTGTAATAATAAAAAAAACATCCTCATGTACGTGCCTTTGCAGTCCAGATGTTCCAGAGCCAACCAGATGGCATCTGCTGTAGACTTGTTGCTTCGGTAGGTGTCAGGGCGCCGGAGCAGGGATCCAATTGCAGACCCAGTACCGTGCACACAGTGATATTAATTGAGTAACAAATCTTGAGGTGCAAACAAAGTCGGCGTCAAAGTTCAGGCAGAGATCAAAACGTCCAGAACGAATCCAAAAACCAGAATCGGGAAACAGGCAGAGTACAGATACAAGTGCTGGACAGTCTCAGGAAAATTCATTGACATTATCTGGCAACAAACAGATGAAAACACATGACTGAAACACACTGAGCAATAAATAGAGAGGCAGATGATAAGTGAAGCACAATGGAACAGAGATGGCAGCAATACAGATAATAATGAGAAACAGATGAGAGACAGAGTACTCAGTAATACAGGGGCCGGAGTAGAGCAGGAGCAGGGACAGGAGAACATGGCAATACAAAACCAGGGACTGACAGCTAGGGGGAAACACACAAAAAAACAGAGTTCAACTGGAGGTCCTGACAAGTAGGCAAATTGGAACAGATCCAAGTCACCATTCAGACAGGAGCTGATATGCTTCAACACCAGCCTCTCAAATCACTTCATTACTGTGGATGTTACTGCCACTGGGCAATAGTCACTTAGACAGGTCACCACACTCTTCTTGGGTACTATTGCAATTGAAGCCTGCTTGAAGAATGTGGGTACCACACACTGTCAGACGGAGAGGTTGAAGATATCCATGAATACACCAGCCAGATGGTTAGCATAGGTACTCCAGACCAGATGCTTTTATTAGATTCATTCTCTTGAAGGTAGCACGCACATCATCTTCAGATACTGAGGCCGGAGGATCATCGGGAGACATGGGAGTGCATGATAGTTCTTCCCTGTTTTGGTGGTCAAAGTGAGCATAGAAGGCATTGAGCTCATCTGGAAGCAAAGATCTGCTGTCCCCTATGTCACAAGATTTAGCTTTGCAGTAGATAGTGGCATTGAAATCCTACATCTGTCAAATAAATTAACCTTCGGGGAATACTGTACAAGGACTCCCATGCAGCTCAGATATTTTAAATGGCACTTGAGCTTCTAGCGTACTGTTAGTGTGTTCCACAATGAAGACTGATGAAAAATACTTATTCAGAACATCCACTATTTCCTTGTTTTCCTATTACTACCTCTCAGCATCATTTTCGGGTGGTGCAATATCAACTCTCGCCACTCTTTTACACTTTATGCATCTGTAGAAATGCTTGTATCCTCTTCAATATTATTGGCCAGCTTACTTACATATTCCATTTTTTCCTTCTTAATGACTTTTTAGTTGCCTTCTGTTCGTTTGTAAAAGCTTCTCAGTCTTCCAACTTCCCATTGATTTTTGCTCTCTTTGACTTTATTTTGGCTTTGACTTTCCTGTTAGCTACGGTTGTGTCTTTAGAATACTTCTTCCACTTTGGGATGTATATATCCTGTGCCTTCCAAATTGCTTCCAGAAATTCCAGCCATTACTGATCTGTCATCATGCATGTTCTATCTGCCACTGTAATTTGTAGACCATATCTTTATTACTGTTTAGGGGTATGAATATAACTCCATCAGCATCTTTTTACACTTGCAGTCACTTAACTCTACACATAATGACCTTTCTCACCTTCTGACCCTACGTTACCTATTTCTAATGATTTGATTTCAATTTTTATCAACAGAGCCTATCAACAGGCGGGAGGAGAAGATGACGGTGCCACGCAGCTCGCAGCGGCCACTCCGGTGGTGATATCTGTTATCTGTCAAGTAGGGTGCCGTGCACAATCCTGATTTGATGGAGACAGATGTGAGAGTACGGAGGAACATCTGGTGAAACTTCTGAAATGTCTGCTTCGCTGCCGCTACTATTGTGTGATCCAGAATCTCCGGAGGGGAAGACCCCGAGTCCTTGGCTTTGCTTGTTGCTCGGCGGCTGGGGCGGCGTTGAAGCGCTCGGCAGAGGATGGTGCTCGGTGCTTGGTGTCGGAGGGCTGGTCGGAGGCTCGAAGTTTTCGGACGGACTCAGAGTCCGCTGCGGTCAGGTGCTTCCAATGGTGCGGCATCGGCAAGTTTGCGGCGCTTGGAGGTTCTTGGCAGGGAGAGTTTCTCCCTTCTACCATCTGCGTGAGATGATGAGTCTATCGGAACTTTGAGACTTTTTTTTACCGTGCCCATAGTCTGCTCTTCATTAAATTATGGTATTGCTTTGCACTATTGTAACTATATGTTTAAATTATGTTCTTTTCTCACTTTTAGTCTTGGTTTGTCTTGTGTTTCTGTGATATCACTCTGGAGGAACATTGTATCATTTTAATGCATGCATTTCTGAATGACAATAAACAAGGACTGAGTGTCCTCATAATCCGACAGAGCCATACCACTTCCTCTGCCTACCTGCCCGTCCTTTTGATAAAATATGTATCCTTGGATGTTTAGCTCCCAGCTATAATCTTACTTCAGCCATGATCCAGTGATGCTTACAACATCATACATACCAATCTGTAACGGTGCTACAAGTTCATTCATCGACTGCTTCCGTATACTATGTGCATTCAAGTATAACTCACTTATTCTTGTACTCACCCTTTTTGAGTTTGTCTGACACTTGCATTGCAACTCACCAACCCTAGCAAACCTGCCCACAAGGATATTTGTCCCCCTCATGTATAGGTGTAACCCGTCCCTCTTGGGCAGGTTGGACCTTCCTCAGAAGAGATACCAATGGTCTGTAAATCTGAACCCCTGCCCCCTGCACCAGTTCCTCTGCCACACATCCACATGCCAAAGAGGGCAAGGGTTAAAGTATCTCTTTTTGTTCTTATTTGTTCATTCCTTGTCTGTCAGGTGAGTGAGAATGGCTCCAGGGCCTGTGTTTGATACTGCGTGTAAGATGTAGCCTCCAGCCTCCCAGAATATCTCTTCTGCACCATGTACACCAAGCTGCAGCTCCTGAGAGAAGGTTTTAGGGAACTGGAACTACAGCTCAATGACTTTTGTTTCAGATGAAAGGTGATAGATAGGAGCTACAGGGAGGTAGTCACTCCTAGGTTGCAGGAGACAGGCAAATGGGTGACTGCCAAAAGAAGGGAAATGCACAGCCAGTGCAGAGTACATCTGTGGCTATTCTTCTCAAATAATAAGTATGCCACGTTCAATACTGTTCAGGGGGATGACCAGAAGGTGCGGAGTCATAGTTATCTGGTCTCTGGCAGTAAGACTCATGCTTATGGCTCAGAAGAGCAGAGAGGTGAAGAGGGTTAGAGTGGTAGCAGGAGATTCCATAGTCAGAAGAGCACAGATGAGATTGTGTGGGCATGATAGAGACACATGGATGGTATGCTGCCTCCCAGGTGCCAGGGTCAGAGAAGTCTGAGATTGGGTCCAAAGCGTGCTCAAGAGGGAGGGTGCAACCAGAAGTCTTGCTACATCTTGGTACCAATGACATAAGAAGGAAAAGGAATGAGGTCCTGAAAAGAGGATTTAGAGAGCTAGGTAGAAAATGAGCAGCAAGACCTCCCAGGTAGTAATTTCTGAATTGCTGCCTGTGCCACCCACCAGTGAGGGTACAAGCAAGATGATTTGGCAGATAAATGCGTGGCCTAGAAGCTGATGCAAGTTGCGGGGCTTCAGGTTCATGGATCACTGGGATCTCTTCTGGGGGATGTATGACCTGTTCAAAAGTGATGGATTGCGCCTGAACCGAGGGGACCAATATTCTCACGGGCAGGTTTGTTAGAGCTGTTGGGGAAAGTTTAAACTAATTTGGCAGGGGGGTGGGAACTGGAGTGAAGGGACTCAGGATAGGACAGATTGTAAAAAAGTAAAGATAGTATGCAGTCAGAGTGTCAGGAAGGGCGGGCAGGTGATGGGACTTAGTTATAGCCAATAGGTTGAGTATCAAATCATTAGGGATGCAGAGTCAGAGAGGATAGCAAATATGGTACTCAAGGCGTCATATAAGAAATAAGATGGATGATCTTGTTGCAATATTACAGATTGCCAGGTATGTTGTTGCGGCCACCACTGAATCATGGCTGAAGAATGGTTGTAGTTGGGAGCTGAATGTCCAAGGTTACACGTTATATTGGAGGGATAGAAAGATAGGCAGAGGAGATAGTGTGGCTCTACTAGTGAAGAATTGCATCAAATCAGTAGAAAGATGTGACATAGGATTCGAAGATGTGGAATCCTTGTGGGTTGAGTTAAGAAACTTCAAGGGTAAAAGGATGTTGATGGCAGTTATATACTGTCACGTGACCGGCAACAATGAATATAGAAATGAGTCAGGTTTTATAAACAAATAAACATTTATAATACTCTGCTCAATATTAGTAAAAAGATAACCAAACGAAAATTTTAACTGGAAGCAAACTGCCATGCGGCCATTTAACAAACCGCAAAACTCAGTACTAGCTCTTAAAGCGGTAAATGTGAACACAGTCTTAAAGTGGTAAATTAGAACACAGTTCTTAGAGTGGTAAATTTGAAAGTCCAAGAGATTTATACAGTCAATTAGGAGAGACTTTCCTGAAGTAAAATATTCCTCGAAGATGTGACATTATGTCAATCCCAGCCAGAACCTGCCTTGTTTGCAGGATTCACGACGACGGAAATAAAATGGTTTAAAGGCACTGACCTTTTTCTCTGTAGAATAGACTAGATATTGCACAACCTTTTCTGCTTTCGCAGAGGTTATCTCATGCAGATCACTCTTCCTTGAACGAATTCAATAATGGTCGATCCTCTCCAAAACTGCCGAACGACTCCTTCAGTTTCCCGTCTTCACTTTCCAATACTACTGAAAAGATATATCAACAAATCTAGCAGCTATTGATCAAACTGCCAGCCCAACACTTCTGTACCTTACAATAGACAGTAAAACTCCGTTTTAAAATTAAACTGCGTCATAAGACAAATACGCAGCATAGCAGAGTATCTCACTGATGATTTAATTGAAAACTAACTGCGTCACCAGGGGTCTACCTTTATATACCTCACGTGACCTCACATCGGCGGGAAAATTACATCATGTGACCTCCGCAAGACCATTACATCATCCTCATAAGACAGTCACAAGATATCCATGAATTATTAGGTAACAATACAAGCCTCCCAGCAGTGGCTGGGAGGTAGACCATACGTTGCAGCGAAATGGAAAAGATGAGTCAAAAGAACCATGTTATGGTAAGTCATGGGAGATTTTAACATGCAGGTCGATTGGGAAAATCAGTTTGGTAATGGATCTCAAGAGAGTGAGTTTATTGATTGCCTGAGAGATAGCTTTTTAGAGCAGTTTGTTGTTGAGCCTACTAGGGGATTACCTATACTGGACTGGGTGTTATATAAATGTAACCCTCAGGTTTGGCTAACGGCTTAATCTAGGGGGAAACGGCCTCCGGCCTGGCCAAACTTCAGAAATTTCATTTGGGGTTGCTGCATGATGTGTTCCCTTGTTATAAATCAATATCACGAAATAACAAACAGTACACAATATGAAATTAAACGATTGAGCTTTATAGTTCTTAATTTGACTATAGGGTTAGTACAGAAAACAATAAAAAGGGCCCATTCTCACGAAACAGTCTAATGTGCAACGTTGGAGCTCCAGTCGGTTTACCCGCCGGTTCGTTCTTCATTGATTTCCCCTAGCGCTATCGACTCCCGACCGCATTCCAAGCCCACGCCGTCGTGCAGACTGCAACTTCCCTGTTCTTGCATCTTCTCTCTCAATCTTCCGCCGAACAAAAGCCCGCAAAACCTTCTCCCGGGCACACATGAAAGAAAAACACGCCTTTCATTAGATGGCGCACATTCCAAAACCCCATTATCTCTGGTCATAACCCAAACACTGCTGCTACAGAGAAGTCACTACATTAGCAGTGAAACATTACAGAAAGGCTATTACATTTGCAGTGAAACCTTACAGAACATTATACTCCCTTCCCCACCACCAAATTTAGTCATGTTCTCATGACATTGAGATAATTTGCCAACCTTTCTTGCAAAGCACAAAGTCTAACCCAGGTGTAAAAGGCAGTGACATAGCTCCGCAAAACAGAAGGACCACACTCTGTTCTCCCGGTGCTACATAGACCAGCCTATCCAGTGCTCTCCTAATTCTCTGAGATCTCCATTACCTCTCACCTAAATATTTAGGTTCAGACACTACTGGGAATACCTCCGGTCTACCTGGTGATGGCTCCCCCGACCTATCACTCGAGCCCACCTGCAACTCGGACCCCTTTGTCCCGTGGCCAAGCCCCGCTTCATCCCTTGCAGGGTCCTACTGCAACCCAGGATGTCCAAAGAAAGCCCCCCAACAACTTCACGTAACTGGGCGGGAGAAGGGCTGGGAGTCTCTTCCTTAATCATTGGGGAGTAAGCAAGAGGCAGCATATACCACACACCCAGGTCCTCATCCTCCGAATCAGTATCCCTCTCAGGGGTGGGGTCTGGCTTAGTCTCTCCGGCTGTTGGTCCTACAGTCGGCTCGCGTCACCACAGAGTCCTCTTACTAGGTGTAGACTTCAGGTCGGGCTCTGGCTCAGCCTGCACCTCTTATCCCAAGGGCAGCAGGAGGTTACGATGGAGAATCTTGACAGGCACATTCGTATCCTCTGGTTTCACCCAGAAAACTGGTAGGTGTAGCATCTGACTCTCCATCACATAGGGCGTAGCCACCCAGCGGTCAGCCAATTATGCTTCCCAGGTAGCTCCAAGTTCTTCATGAGAACTCTGTCTCCCGGCAGGAGTTGGAAGAGCCTCACCTTTTGATCATACCTCCTCTTATTTCCTTGACTCTGCTTGGCAGCTGCAATCCCCACTAATTCATAAGCCCTTTTCAGCTCCCTTCCCATATCAGACACATACTTCAGAAAAGTCTTCAGTGGTAAATTGCCCTCGTCAGTCCCAAAACAGAAGTCAATGGGCAACCTCGCCTCGTGCCCAAACATAGATAATATGTCGAGTACCCTGTAGCTTCATTTCGAGTAAGGTTGTAACTGTGGACCAGATTAGATTAGATCAGAATCAACTTTATTGTCATTGTGCCGAGTACAGATACGAAGCCAATGAAGCAGTTAGCATCTGACCAGAAATGCAAACGATAGTGTTATTTACAAAATAACTGCGAATAAAAAGTAAGTGCTACAGTACACAAATATAAAATTACTGAGACAGTACAATATGGGTGCAATACTGCTTAGCGCTGTGATGTGAGGTTCAGCAGAGTCACAGCCTCAGGGAAGAAGTACTTCCTGTGCCTGCTGGTGCGGGAGCAGAGGCTCCTGTAGCGCCTACCGGATGGGCGGAGAGCAAAAAGTCCATGGTTAGGGTGAGATGCATCCTTGATATTGCTTTTCGCCCTGCCCAGGCAGCGTTTATGGTAGATGTTCTCAATGGCGGGCAATTGGGTGCCGATAATCCACTGGGCAGTTTTCACCACACGCTGGAGTGCTTTCCGGTCCGATATGGGACAATTGCCATACCACACTGAGGTGCAGTTGGTGAGTATGCACTCAATGGTACAGCACAAAAAGTCCGTCAGTATCCTGGGACAGCGGTGAGCTTTCTTCATGCTCCACAGGAAATAAAGGCGCTGCTGCACCTTTTAGATCTAATGCCCTGAATTTCCTGGCCTGAAACTCCTGAGCTGAATCACCTGCTCTGAAACTCCTGCCATGAAAATCCTGCGCTGAAACTCTTGCCATGAATCTCCAGCCTGAGTCTACTATCCTGAAAATCCTGCCCTGAGTCCACTGCCCTGAAAATCCTGCCCTGAAACTCCTGCCCTGAAACTGCTGCCCTGAAACTCTTGCAATGAATCTCCAGCTCTGAATCTCCTGTCACGAAATTCCTGCCCTGAATCTCCTGCCCTGAAAGCCCTTCCCTGAAACTCTTGTTTTGAAACTCCTGCTCTGAAACTCCGGCCCTGAAGCTCCTGACCTGAAACTCCTGAGCTGAATCGGTGGCTCTGAAACTCCTGCGCTGAATCTCCTGTCCCGAAAATCCTGCCCAAATCTCCCGCCTTGAAACTGCTGCCCTGAAACTCCTGTCCTTTAACTCCTGCACTGAAACTACTGCCCTGAAACTCGTGCCCTGGAACACTAGCCCTGATACTCCAGTCCTGAATATCCAATCCTGATTCTCCTGCGCAGAATCCCCTGCCCTGAATTTCTGGCCCTAAAGCACCTTCCCTGAATCTACTGCCCTGAAACTTCTGCCCTGAATCTCCTGCTCTGAAACTCCTGCCCTAAAGCTGCTGCCCTGATACTCCTGCCCTGAATCTCCAGCCCCTTAACTCCTGCACCTGAACTACTGTGCTGAAATTCCTGTCCTGAATCTCCTGACCTGAAGCTACTACCCTGAAACTCCAGCACTGAAACTCCAGCCCTGTATCTTCTGCTCTGAACCTCTGCCCTGCAACTACGGCCCCGAATATCCTGCCCTGAATCTCCTGCCCTGAAACTCCTGCCCTAAAGCTGCTGCCCTGAAATTTCTGCAATGAATCTCCTGCCCGGAAATTCCTGCCCCGAAACTCCTGCCCTGAATCTCCAGCCCCTTAACTCCTGCACTGGAACTACTGTGCTGAAATTCCTGTCCTGAATCTCCTGCCCTGAAACTCCAACACTGAAACTCCAGCCCTGTATCTGCTGCTCTGAATCTCTGCCCTGCAACTACGATCTCGAATCTCCTACCCTGATTTTCCTGCTCTGAAAATCCTGCCCTGAATCTCCTGCCCTGAAACTCCTACCCTGAAACTCCGGTCCTGAAGCTCCTGAGCTGAATCAGCTGCCCTGAAACTCCTGCCATGAAACTCCTGCACTGAATCTCCTGTCCTGAAAATCCTGCCCTACAACTACTGCCCTAAAGCTGCTGACCTGAAACTTCTGCAATGAATCTCCAGCCCCTTAACTTCTGCACTGAAACTACTGTCCTGAAATTCCTGCCCTGGAAATATTGGCCTGATACTCCTGCCCTGAAACTCCGGCCGCGAATCTCCTGCCCTGAATCTCCTGCCCTGAAACTCTTGCACTGAATCTCCTGCACTGAAATTCCTGCCCTGAAACTCCTGACATGAAACTCCTGCTGTGAATCTCCTTCCCTGAAACTCCTGCTCTGAATGTTCTGCCCTGAAAATACTACTCTGAAACTCCTTCCCTGAATCTCCTGCTTTGAAACACATACCTTGAACCTCCTGCCACGAAACCCCTGCCATGAATCTCCTTCCCTGAAAATCCTGCCCTGAGCTCCTGTCCTGAAACTCCTGCCCTGAATCTCCTGGCCTGAAACTCCTGAGCTGTATCACCTGCTCTGAATCTCCTGCCCTGAAACTCCTGAGCTGAATCACCAGCTGTGAAACTCCTGCCATGAAACTCCTGCACTGAATCTCCTGTCCTAAAATCCTGCCCGAATCTCCTGCCCTGAAACTACTGCCCTAAAGCTGCTGACCTGAACTTTCTGCAATGAATCTCCTGCCCGGAAATTCCTGCCCTGAAACTCTTGCCGTGAATCTCCAGCCCCTTAACTACTGCCCTGTATTTCCTGCCCTGAAATTCATGCGCTGAATCTCCTGCCCTGAAACTCCAGCACTGAAACTCCAGCCCTGTATCTTCTGCTCTGAATCTCTGCCCTGCAACTACGGCCCCAAATCTGCTGCCCTGAATTTCCTGCCCTGAAACTACAGCCCTGAAACTCCTTCTCTGAAACTCCTGCCCAGAAACTGATGACCTTGAAACTCCTGCTCTGAATCTGCATCCCTGAATCTTATGCCCTGAAACAACTGCCCTCAATCACCTGCTCCGAAACTACTGACCTGAAACTCCAGCCCTGAATCTCGTGCCCTGAATCTCTTGCCATGACAACTGCCCTGAAACTATTGCCCTGAATCTCCTGCGCTGAAACAGCTGCCCTCAAACCCCTACCCTGAAACCCTTGCACTGAATCTCCTGCCCTGAAACTCATGACCTAACACTTCTGCCCTGAATCTCCTGCACTGAATCTCATGCCCTGAAACTCCTGACATGAAACTCCTGCTGTGAATCTCCTTCCCTGAAACTCCTGCTCTGAATGTTCTGCCCTGAAACTACAATTCTGAAACTCCTTCCCTGAAGCTCCTGCCCTGAAACACATGCCTTGAAGCTCCTGTCACGGAACCCCTGCCGTGAATCTCCTTCCCTGAAAATCCTGCCCTGAATCTACTGCCCTGAAAATGCTGCCCTGAAGCTCCTGCCCTGAAACTCCTGCCCTGAAGCTCCAGCCCTTTAACTCCTGATTGAAACGACTGCCCTGAAACTCCTGCCCTGGAACTCTTGCCGTGATACTCCAGCCCTGAAACTCCAGCCCTTAATCTCCTGCCCTGAATCTCCTATCCTGAAACTCATACCCCGAAACTACAGACCAGAATCTCCTGCCCTGAAACTCCTTCCCTGAAACTCCTGCCCTGAAAATCCTGCCCAGAAACTGATGACCTTGAAACTCCTGCCCTGAATCTCCATCCCTGAATCTTATCCCTGAAACAACTGCCCTGAATCTCCTGCACTGAAACTACAGCCCTGATTCTCCTGCACTGAAACTGCTGCCCTCAAACCCCTACCCTGAAACCCTTGCACTGAATCTCCTGCCCTGAAACTCATGACCTAACACTTCTGCCCTGAATCTGCTGCACTGAGTCTCATGCCCTGAAACTCCTGACATGAAACTCCTGCTGTGAATCTCCTTCCCTGAAACTTCTGCAATGAATCTCCTTCCCGGAAATTCCTACCCTGAAACTCCTGGCTTGAATCTCCAGCCCCTTAACGCCTGCACTGAAACTACTACCCTGAAATTCCTGCCCTGGAACTCTTGCCCTGATACAGCTGCCCTGAAACTCCGGCCCCGAATCTCCTGCCCTGAATCTCCTGCTTTGAAACTCCTTCCGTGAATTCCCTGCCCTGAAAATCCTGCCCGGACACGCATGCCCTGAAACTTCTTCCCTGAATCCCGTGCCCTGAAAATCCTGCCCTGAAAGGCCTACACTGAAACTCCTGCCCCGAATCTCCTGCCCTGTATCTTCTGCTCTGAATCTCTGCCCAGCAACTACGGCCCCAAATCTCCTGCCCTGAATTTCCTGCTCTTCAAATCCTGCCCTGAATCTCCTGCCCTGAAACTCCGGCCCTCAAGCTCCTGGCCTGAAACTCCTGAGCTGAATCTCCTGTACTGAAAATCCTGTCCAAACATCCTGCCCTGAAACTGCTGTCCTGAAACTCCTGTCCTTTAACTCCTGCACTGAAACTACTGCCCTGGAACTCGTACCCTGGAACTTTTGCCCTGATACTCCAGCCCTGAACATCCAAACCTGAATCTCCTGCACAGAATCCCCTGCCCTGAATTTCCGGCCATGAAGCACCTTCCCTGAATCTGCTGCCCTGAAACTCCTGCCCTGAATTTCCAGCCCCTTAACTCCTGCACTGGAACTACTGCCCTGAAACTCCAGCACTGAAACTCCAGCCCTGTATCTTCTGCTCTAAATCTCTGCCCTGCAACTACGGTCCCGAATCTCCTGCCCTGAATTTCCTGCTCTGAAAATCCTGCCCTGAATCTCCTGCCCTGAAACTCCTACCCTGAAACTCTGGCCCTGAAGCTCTTGGCCTGAAACTCCTAAGCTGAATCAGCTGCTCTGAAATTCCTGCGCTGAATCTCCTGTCCTGAAAATCCTGTCCAAATCTCCTGCCCTGAAACTACTGCCCTAAAGCTGCTGAACTGAAACTTCTGCAATGGATCTCCTGCCTGGAAATTCCTGCCCTGAAACTCCTGCCCTGAATCTCCAGCCCCTTAACTTCTGCACTGAAACTACTGCCCTGAAATTCCTGCCCTGGAAATCTTGCCCTGATACTCCTGCCCTGAAACTCCAGCCGTGAATCTCCTGCCCTGAATCTTCTGCCCTGAAACTCCTTCCGTGAATCCCCTGCCCTGAAACTCCTGCCCGGAAACGCATGCCCTGAATGTCCTGCCCGAAAACTCCTTCCCTGAATCTGCTGTCCTGAAAATCCTGCCCTGAAAGACCTACGCTGAAACTCCTGCCCTGAAACTCCTGCGCTGAATCTCCTGCCCAGAAACTACTGCCCTGAAACTCCAGCACTGAAGCTCCAGCCCTGTATCTTCTGCTCTGAATCTCTGCCCTGCAACTACGGCCCCGAATCTGCTGCCCTGAATTTCCTGCCCTGAAACTCCTCCTCTGAAACTCCTGCCCAGAAACTGATGACCTTGAAACTCTTGCCCTGATTCTGCATCCCTGAATCTTATGCCCTGAAACAACTGCCCTTAATCACCTGCCCCAAAACTACTGACCTGAAACTCCAGCCCTGAATCTCTTGCCATGACAACTGCCCTGAAACTATTGCCCTGAATCTCCTGCGTTGAAACAGCTGCCCTCAAACCCCTGCCCTGAAACTCTTGCACTGAATCTCCTGCACTGAAACTCCTGCCATAACACCCCTGCCCTGAATCTCCTGCACAGAAACTCATGCCCTGAAACTCCTGACATGAAACTCCTGCTGTGAATCTTTTTCCCTGAAACTCCTGCTCTGAATGTTCTGCCCCGAAACTACTATTCTGAAACTCCTTCCCTGAATCTTCTGCCCTGAAACACATGCCTTGAAACTCCTGCCACGAAACCCCTGCCGTGAATCTCCTTCCCTGAAAATACTGCCCTGAAGCTCCTGCCCTGAAATTCCTGCCCTGATTCTCCTGCCCTAAATCTCCTGGCCTGAAACTCTTGCGCTGAATCTCCTGTCCTGAAAATCCTGCCCGGAATCTGCTGCCCTGAAACTCCAGCCCTGAAACTCCTGTCCTTTAACTCCTGCATTGAAACGACTGCCCTGAAACTCCTGTCCTGGAACTCTTGCCCTGATACTCCTGTCCTGGAACTCTTGCCCTGATACTCCAGCCCTGAAACTCCAGCCCTGAATCTCCTGCCCTGAATCTCCTACCCTGAACCTCATACCACGAAACTACAGACCAGAATCTCCTGCCCTGAAACTCCTTCCCTGAAACTCCTGCCCTGAAAATCTTGCCCAGAAGCTGATGACCTTGAAACTCCTGCCCTGAATCTCCATCCCTGCATCTTATCCCTGAAACAACTGCTCTGAGTCTCCTGCGGTGGAACTACAGCCCTGAATCTCCTGCTGCCCACAAACTCCTGCCCTGAATTTTCTGCTTTGAAACTACTGCCCTGAAATTCCTGCCCTGGAACTCTTGCCCTGATGCTCCTGCCCTGGAACTCCGGCCCGAATCTCCTGCCCTGAATCTCCTGCTTTGAAACTCCTTCCGTGAATCCCCTGCCCTGAAACTCCTGCCCAGACACGCATGCCCTGAATCTCCTGCCCTGAAACTCCGGCCCTGAAGTTCCTGGCCTGAAACTCCTGAGCTGAATCGGTGGCTCTGAAACTCCTGCGCTGAATCTCCTGTCCCGAAAATCCTGCCCAAATCTCCCGCCTTGAAACTGCTGCCCTGAAACTCCTGTCCTTTAACTCCTGCACTGAAACTACTGCCCTGAAACTCGTGCCCTGGAACACTAGCCCTGATACTCCAGTCCTGAATATCCAATCCTGATTCTCCTGCGCAGAATCCCCTGCCCTGAATTTCTGGCCCTAAAGCACCTTCCCTGAATCTACTGCCCTGAAACTTCTGCCCTGAATCTCCTGCTCTGAAACTCCTGCCCTAAAGCTGCTGCCCTGATACTCCTGCCCTGAATCTCCAGCCCCTTAACTCCTGCACCTGAACTACTGTGCTGAAATTCCTGTCCTGAATCTCCTGACCTGAAGCTACTACCCTGAAACTCCAGCACTGAAACTCCAGCCCTGTATCTTCTGCTCTGAACCTCTGCCCTGCAACTACGGCCCCGAATATCCTGCCCTGAATCTCCTGCCCTGAAACTCCTGCCCTAAAGCTGCTGCCCTGAAATTTCTGCAATGAATCTCCTGCCCGGAAATTCCTGCCCCGAAACTCCTGCCCTGAATCTCCAGCCCCTTAACTCCTGCACTGGAACTACTGTGCTGAAATTCCTGTCCTGAATCTCCTGCCCTGAAACTCCAACACTGAAACTCCAGCCCTGTATCTGCTGCTCTGAATCTCTGCCCTGCAACTACGATCTCGAATCTCCTACCCTGATTTTCCTGCTCTGAAAATCCTGCCCTGAATCTCCTGCCCTGAAACTCCTACCCTGAAACTCCGGTCCTGAAGCTCCTGAGCTGAATCAGCTGCCCTGAAACTCCTGCCATGAAACTCCTGCACTGAATCTCCTGTCCTGAAAATCCTGCCCTACAACTACTGCCCTAAAGCTGCTGACCTGAAACTTCTGCAATGAATCTCCAGCCCCTTAACTTCTGCACTGAAACTACTGTCCTGAAATTCCTGCCCTGGAAATATTGGCCTGATACTCCTGCCCTGAAACTCCGGCCGCGAATCTCCTGCCCTGAATCTCCTGCCCTGAAACTCTTGCACTGAATCTCCTGCACTGAAATTCCTGCCCTGAAACTCCTGACATGAAACTCCTGCTGTGAATCTCCTTCCCTGAAACTCCTGCTCTGAATGTTCTGCCCTGAAAATACTACTCTGAAACTCCTTCCCTGAATCTCCTGCTTTGAAACACATACCTTGAACCTCCTGCCACGAAACCCCTGCCATGAATCTCCTTCCCTGAAAATCCTGCCCTGAGCTCCTGTCCTGAAACTCCTGCCCTGAATCTCCTGGCCTGAAACTCCTGAGCTGTATCACCTGCTCTGAATCTCCTGCCCTGAAACTCCTGAGCTGAATCACCAGCTGTGAAACTCCTGCCATGAAACTCCTGCACTGAATCTCCTGTCCTGAAAATCCTGCCCGGAATCTGCTGCCCTTAAACTGCTGCCCTGAAACTCCAGCCCTGAAACTCCGGTCCTTTAACTCTTGCATTGAAACGACTGCCCTGAAACTCCTGTCCTGGAATTCTTGCCCTGATACTCCAGCCCTGAAACTCCAGCCCTGAATCTCCTGCCCTGAATCTCCTACCCTGAAACTCATACCCCGAAACTACAGATCAGAATCTCTTGCCCTGAAACTAAAGCCCCGAAACTCCTTCCCTGAAACTCCTGCCATGAAAATCCTGCCCAGAAACTGATGACCTTGAAACTCCTGCCCAGAATCTCCATCCCTTAATCTTATCCCTGAAATAACTGCCCTGAATCCCCTGCACTGAAACTGCTGCCCAGAAACTCCAGCCCTGAAACTCTTGCACTGAATCTCCTGCCCTGAAACTCATGCCCTAGCACTCCTGCCTTGAATCTCCTGCACTGAATCTCATACCCTGAAACTTCTGGCATGAAACTCCTGCTGTGAATCTCTTTTCCTGAAACTTCTGCTCTGAATGTCCTGCCCAGAAACTACTTTCCTGAAACTCGTTCCCTGAATCTCCTGCCCTGAAATACATGCCTCGAAACTCCTGCCACTAAACCATTGCCGTGAATCTCCTTCCCTGAAAATCCTGCCCTGAAACCCCTGCCTTGAAACTCCAGCCCTGCATCTTCTGCTCTGAATCTCTGCCCTGCAACTACGGCCTCGAATCTAAGGCGCAGAAACTGATAACTTCGAAACCCCTGCCCTAAATATCCAGCTATGAATCTCCTGTCCTGAATCTCCTACACTGAAACTCATGTCCCGAAACTACTGACCTGAAACTACAGACCTGAGTCTCCTGGCCAGAAACTACTGCCTGAATCTCTGGCACTGAAACTGTTGCCCTCAAAACCCTGCCCTTAACCTCTTGCACTGAATCTCCTGCAAGAATCTCCTGCCCTAACACGCCTGTCCTGAATATCCTGCACTTAAACTCAAGCCCTGAAACTCCTGCCATGAATCTACTTCCCAGAAACTCCTGCTCTGAATGTCTTGCCTTGGAAGTACTTCACTGAAAGTCCTTCCCTGAATCTCCTGCACTGAAACACATGCCTTGAAACTCCTGCCACGAAACACCTGCTGTGAATCTCCTTCCCTGAAACTCCTGCCCTGAATCTCTAGCCCTGAAACTGCAGCCCTAAAACTGCTGCCCTGAAACTCCTGCCCTGAATCTCCTGCCAGGATTCTCCTGCCCTGAATCTGCTTCCCTGAAACTCCTGGCCTGAAACTCATGCCCGGAAATCCTGCACAGAAATTCCTGCCCTGAAATTCCTCCCTTTAATCTCTTGCCCAAAAATTCCTACCCTTAATCTCCTGCCCTGAATCTCATGCCCTGAAATTCATGCACTAGAACTTCTGACCTGAAACTCCTGCCCAGAAACTCATGGCCTTGAAACCGCTGCCTTGAAACTACAGCCCTGAAACTCCTGCCCTGAATCTCCTGCACTGAAACTCATGCCCTGAAACTTCTGACATGAAACTCCTGCCGTGAATCACCTTCCCTGAAAATCCTGCACTGAAACTACTGCCCTGAAACTCCTGCGCTGGAACTCTTGCCCTAATACTCCAGCCCTGAATCTTCTGCCCTGAATCTCCTACCCTGAAACTCATACCCAAAAACTACTGACCAGAATGTCCTGCCCTGAAACTACAGCCCTGAAACCCCTTCCCTGAAACTTCTGTCCAGAAACTGATGACCTTGAAATTCCTGCCCTGAATCTCCATCGCTGAATTTTATGCCCTGAAGCAACTGCCCTCAATCACCTGCCCCGATACCACTGACCTGAATCTCCTGCTCTGAAACACATGCCTTGAAACTCCTGCCACGAAACATCTGCTGTGAATCTCCTTCCCTGAAACTGCTGCCCTGAATCTCTTGCCCTAAAACTGCAGCCCTAAAACTGCTGCCCTGAAACTCCTGCCCTGAATCTCCTGCCATGATACTCCTGCCCTGAATCTCTTATGCCCAGAAACTCCGGCCATGAAACTCGTGCCCTGAATCTCCTTCCCTGAAACTCCTACCCTGAAACTCATGCCCTGAAACTCCTGCACAGAAATTTCTGCCCTGAAATTCCTCACTTTAATCTTCTGCCCAAAAACTCCTACCCTGACTCTCTTGCCCTGAAATTACAGCCCTGAATCTCATGCCCTGAATCTCCTGCCCTGAATCTAATGCCCTGAAACTCATGCACTGAGACTTCTGACCTGAAACGCCTACCCAGAAACTCATGGCATTGAAACCGCTGCCCTGAAACTACTGTCCTGTAAATCCTGCCCTGAATCTCCTGCCCTGGAACTCTTGCCCTGAAACTCCGGCCCCGAAGCTCCTACCTGAAACTCCTGAGCTGAATCAGTTGCTCTGAAACTCCTGCCCTGAAACTCCTGCGCTGGAACTCTTGCCCTGATACTCCAGCCCTGAATCTCTTGCCCTGAATCTCCTACCCTGAAACTCATACCCCGAAACTACAGACCAGAATCTCCTGCCCTGAAACTAAAGCCCCGAAACTCCTTCCCTGAAACTCCTGCCCTGAAAGTCCTGTCCAGAAGCTGATGACCTTGAAACTCATGCCCTGAATCTCCATCACTGAATCTTATCCCTGAAACAACTGCCCTGAATCTCCTCCACTGAAACGACAGCCCTGAATCGCCTGCACTGAAACTGCCCCCCACAAACTCCTGCCCTGGAACTCTTGCACTGAATCTCCTGCCCTGAAACTCATGCCCTAACTCCCCTGCCCTGAATCTCCGGCACTGAATCTCATCTCCTGAAATTCCTGCTGTGAATCTCTTTCCCTGAAACTTCTGCTCTGAATGTCCTGCCCAGAAACTACTTTCCTGAAACTCGTTCCCTGAATCTCCTGCCCTGAAATACATGCTTCGAAATTCCTGCCACGAAACCATTGCCGTGAATCTCCTTCCCTGAAAATCCTGCCCTGATACCCCTGGCTTGAAACTCCAGCCCTGTATCTTCTGCTCTGAATCTCTGCCCTGCAACTACGGCCCCGAATCTACGGCGCAGACACTGATAACTTCGAAGCACCTGCCCTGAATATCCAGCTATGAATCTCCTGTCCTGAATCTTCTACACTGAAACTCATGTCCCGAAACTACTGATCTGAAACTCCAGACCTGAATCTCCTGCCCAGAAACTACTGCCTGAATCTCTGGCACTGAAACTGCTGCCCTCAAAACCCTACCCTGAACCTCTTGCACTGAATCTCCTGCTTGAAACTCCTGTCCTAACATGCCTGCCCTGAATATCCTGCACTGAAACTCAAGCAGTGAAACTCCTGCCGTGAATCTACTTCCCAGAAACTCCTGCTCTGAATGTCCTGCCCTGAAACTACTTTCCTGAAACTCATTCCCTGAATTTCCTGCCCTGAAATAAATGCCTTGAAACTCCTGCCACGAAACCATTGTCGTGAATCTCCTTCCCTGAAAATCCTGCCATGAAACCCCTGCCTTGAAACTCCAGCCCTGTATCTTCTGTTCTGAATTTCTTGCCCTGCAACTACGGCCTCGAATCTAAGGCACAGAAACTGATAACTTCGAAACCCTGCCCTGAATATCCAGCTATGAATTTCCTGTCCTGAATTTCCTACACTGAAACTCATGTCCCGAAACTACTGACCGGAAACTACAGACCTGAGTCTCCTGCCCAGAAACTACTGCCTGAATCTCCGGCACTGAAACTGCTGCTCTCAAAACCCTGCCCTTAACCTCTTGCACTGAATCTCCCGCTTGAATCTCCTGCCCTAACACGCCTGCCCTGAATATCCTGCACTGAAACTCAAGCCCTGAAACTCCTGCCATGAATCTACTTCCCAGAAACTCCTGCTCTGAATGTCCTGCCCTGAAAGGACTTCCCTGAAAGTCGTTCCCTGAATCTCCTGCACTGAAACACATGCCTTGAAACTCCTGCCACGAAACACCTGCCGTGAATCTCCTTCTCTGAAACTCCTGCCCTGAATCTCCTGCACTGAAACTCATACCCTGAATCTTCTGACATGAAACTCCTGCCGTGAATCACCTTCCCCGAAACTCCTGCCCTCAAACTCCTGCCCTGAAACTACAGCCCTGAATCACCTGCCCTGTAAGTCCTGCCCTGAATCTCCTGCCCTGAAACTACTGCCCTGAATCCGCTGCACTGAAACTGATGCCCTCAAACTCCTGCCCTGAAATTCATGCCCAGAGACTACTGACCTGAAACTCCTGCCCAGAAACTGATGAACTTGAAACCCAGGCCCTGAAACTCCAGCTCTGAATCTCCAGCCCGGAATCTCCTACCCTGAAACTCCCACAGAAACTGATGAACTTGCACTCCTGCCATGAATCACCATCTCTGAATCTCTTGCCCTGAAACAACTGCCCTGAATCACCTGCCCTGAAACTCCTACCCTGAATTTCTCTCTCTGAAAATCCTGCCCCGAATCTCCTGCCCTGAAACTCTTGCCCTGAATCTCCTGCTATGAATCTCCTAGTCTGAAACTCCTGAGCTGAATCACTAGCTCTGAAACTCCTGCCATGAAACTCCTGCACTGAATCTCCTGTCCTGAAAATCCTGCCCGAATGTCCTGCCCTGAAACTCCTGCGCTGGAGCTCTGCCCTGATACTCCAGCCCTGAATCTCCTGCCCTGAAACTCCTACCCTGAAACTCATACACTGAAACTACTGACCAGAATCTCCTGCCCTGAAACCCCTTCCCTGAAACTCCTGCCGTGAAACTCCTGCCCAGAAACTGATGACCTTGAAACTCCTGCCCTGAATCTCCATCCCTGAATCTTATGCCCTGAAACAACTGCCCTCAATCACCTGCCCCGAAACTACTGATCTGAAACTCCTGCCCAGAAACTGATCACCTTCAAACTCCAGCCCTGAATCTCGTGCCCTGAATCTCTTGCCCTGACAACTGCCCTGAATCTCCTGCTCTGAAACTACAGCCCTGAATCACCTGCACTGAAACTGCTGCCCTCAAACCCGTGCCCTGAAACTCTTGCACTGAATCACCTGCCCTGAAACTCCTGCCATATCACCTCTGCCCTGAATCTCCAGCACTGAAACTCATGTCCTGAAACTCCTGACATGAAACTCCTGCTGTCAATCTCCTTCACTGAAACTCCTGCTTTGAATGTTCTGCCCTGAAACTACTTTTCTGAAACTCCTTCCCTGAATCTCCTTCCCTGAATCTGCTGCCCTGAAAATGCTGCCCTGAAAATGCTGCCCTGAAGCTCCTGCCCTGAAACTCCTGCCTTGAAACTCCTGAGCTGAATCACCAGATCTGAAACTCCTGCCATGAAACTCCTGCACTGAATTTCCTGTCCTGAAAACCCTGCTCGGAATCTCCTGCCCTGAAACTACTGCCCTGAAACTCCTGCGCTGGAACCTTGCCCTGATACTCCAGCCCTGAATCTCCTGCCCTGAATCTCCTACCCTGAAACCCATACCCCGAAACTACAGATCAGAATCTCCTGCCCTGAAACTAAAGCCCCGAAACTCCTTCCCTGAAACTCCTGCCCTGAAAGTCCTGCCCAGAAGCTTATGACCTTGAAACTCCTGCACTGAATCTCCATCACTGAATCTTATCCCTGAAACAACTGCCCTGAATCTCCTCCACTGAAACTACAGCCCTGAATCTCCTGCACTGAAACTCTTGCGCACTGAATCTCCTGCCCTGAAACTCATGCCCTAACTCTCCTGCCCTGAATCTCCTGCACTGAATCTCATCCCCTGAAACTCCTGCTGTGAATCTCTTTCCCTGAAACTTCTGCTCTGAATGTCTTGCCCAGAAACTACTTCTTTGAAACTCGTTCCCTGAATCTCCTGCCCTGAAATACATGCTTCGAAATTCCTGCCACAAAACCATTGCCGTGAACCTCCTTCCCTGAAAATCCTGCCCTGATACCCCTGCCTTGAAACTCCAGCCCTGTATCTTCTGCTCTGAATCTCTGCCCTGCAACTACGGCCCCGAATCTACGGCGCTGAAACTGATAACTTCGAAACACCTGCCCTGAATATCCAGCTATGAATCTCCTGTCCTGAATCTTCTGCACTGAAACTCATGTCCCGAAACTACTGATCTGAAACTCCAGACCTGAGTCTCCTGCCCAGAAACTACTGCCTGAATCTCTGGCACTGAAACTGCTGCCCTCAAAACCCTGCCCTTAACCTTTTGCATTGAATCTCCCGCTTGAAACTCCTCCCCTAACACGCCTGCCCTGAATATCCTGCACTGAAATTCAAGCCCTGAAACTCATGCCGTGAATCTACTTCCCAGAAACTCATGCCCTGAAACTTCTGACATGAAACTCCTGCCGTGAATCACCTGCCCTTAAACTCCTGCACTCAAACTACAGCACTGAATAACCTGCCCTGTAACTCCTGCCCTGAATCTCCTGCCCTGAAACTACTGCCTTGAATCCCTTGCGCTGGAACTGATGACCTCAAACTCCTGCCCTGAAATTCATGCCCAGAGACTACTGACCTGAAACTCCTGTCCAGAAACTGATGAACTTGAAACCCAGGCCCTGAAACTCCAGCTCTGAATCTCCAGCCCGGAATCTCCTACACTGAAACTCCTGCCCAGAAACTGATGATCTTCAAGTCCTGCCATGAATCACCATCTCTGAATCACCTGCCCTGAAACTCCTACCCTGAAGCTCCTGGCCTGAACCTCCTGAGCTGAATCAGCTGCTCTGAAACTTCTGCCATGAAACTCCTGCGCTGGAACTCTTGCCCTGATACTCCAGCCCTGAATCTCCAGCCCTGAATCTTCTGCCCTGAAACACATGCCTTGAAACTCCTGCCACGAAACACCTGCTGTGAATCTCCTTCCCTGAAACTGTTGCTCTGAATCTCTTGCCCTAAAACTGCAGCCCTAAAACTGCTGCCTGAAACTCCTGCCCTGAATCTCTTTCCATGAAACTGCTGCTCTGAATCTCTTGCCCTAAAACTGCAGCCCTAAAACCGCTGCCCTGAAACTCCTGCCCTGAATCTCCTGCCAGGATTCTCCTGCCCTGAATCACATGCCCAGAAACTCCGGTCATGAAACTCGTGCCCTGAATCTCCTTCCCTGAAACACCTGCCCTGAAACTCCTGCACAGAAATTCCTGCCCTGAAATTCCTCACTTTAATCTCCTGCCCAAAAACTCCTACCCTGAATCTCCTGCCCTGAAATTCCAGCCCTGAACCTCATGCCCTGAAATTGCTGCCCTGAAACACAAGTCCTGAATCTCCTGCCCTGAATCTCATGCCCTGAAACTCATGCACTGAAACTTCTGACCTGAAACTCCTACCCAGAAACTCATGGCCATGAAACCGCTGCCCTGAAACTACTGCCCTGAATCTCCTGCCAGGATTCTCCTGGCCTGAATCACATGCCCAGAAACTCCTGCCATGAAACTCGTGCCCTGAATCTCCTTCCCTGAAACTCCTGCACAGAAATTCCTGCCCTGAAATTCCTCACTTTAATCTCCTGCCCAAAAACTCCTACCCTGAATCTCCTGCCCTGAAATTCCAGCCCTGAATCTCATGCCCTGAAATTGCTGCCCTGAAACACAAGCCCTGAATCTCCTGCCCTGAATCTCATGCCCTGAAACTCATGCATTGAAACTTCTGACCTGAAACTCCTACCCAGAAACTCATGGCCTTGAAACCGCTGCCCTGAAACTACTGCCCTGAATCTCCTGCCAGGTTTCTCCTGCCCTGAATCACATGCCCAGAAACTCCGGCCATGAAACTCGTGCCCTGAATCTCCTTCCCTGAAACTCCTGCACAGAAATTCCTGCCCTGAAATTCCTCACTTTAATCTCCTGCCCAAAAACTCCTACCCTGAATCTTCTGCCCTGAAATTCCAGCCCTGAATCTCATGCCCTGAAATTGCTGCCCTGAAACACAAGCCCTGAATCTCCTGCCCTGATTCTCATGCACTGAAACTTCTGACCTGAAACTCATACCCAGAAACTCATGGCCTTGAAACCGCTGCCCTGAAACTACTGCCCTGAAATCCCTGCCCTGAATTACCTGCACTGAAACTCATGCCCTGAAACTTCTGACATGAAACTCCTGCCGTGAATCACCTTCCCCGAAACTCCTGCCCTGAATCCCCTGCCCTCAAACTCCTGCCCTGAAACTACAGCCCTGAATCACCTGCCCTGTAAGTCCTGCCCTGAATCTGCTGCCCTGAAACTACTGCCCTGAATCCCCCGCACTGAAACTGATGCCCTCAAACTCCTGCCTTGAAACTCCTGCACTGAAACTACTGCCCTGAAACTCCTGCGCTGGAACTCTTGCCCTGATACTCCAGCCCTGAATCTTCTGCCCTGAATCTCTTACCCTGAAACTCATACCACGAAACTACTGAACTGAATCTCCTGCCCTGAAACACATGCCTTGAAACTCCTGCCACGAAACACCTGCTGTGAATTTCCTTCCCTGAAAATGCTGCTCTGAATCTCTTGCCCTAAAACTGCAGCCCTAAAACTGCTGCCTGAAACTCCTGCCCTGAATCTCCTTCCCTGAAACTGCTGCTCTGAATCTCTTGCCCTAAAATTGCAGCCCTAAAACTGCTGCCCTGAAACTCCTGCCCTGAATCTCCTGCTAGGATTCTCCTGCCCTGAATCACATGCCCAGAAACTCCGGTCATGAAGCTCGTGCCCTGAATCTCCTTCCTTGAAACTCCTGCCCTGAAACTCCTGCACAAAAATTCCTGCCCTGAAATTCCTCAGTTTAATCTCCTGCGCAAAGATTCCTACCCTGAATCTCCTGCCCTGAAATTACAGCCCTGAATCTCATGCCCTGAAATTGCTGCCCTGAAACACAAGCCCTGAATCTCCTGCCCTGAATCTCATGCCCTGAAACTCATGCACTGAAACTTCTGACCTGAAACTCCTACCCAGAAACTCATGGCCATGAAACCGTTGCCCTGAAACTACTGCCTTGAATCTCCTGCCAGGATTCTCCTGCCCTGAATCACATGCCCAGAAACTCTGGCCATGAAACTCGTGCCCTGAATCTCCTTCCTTGAAACTCCTGCCCTGAAACTCCTGCCAGGATTCTCCTGCCCTGAATCACATGCCCAGAAACTCTGGCCATGAAACTCGTGACCTGAATCTCCTTCCTTGAAACTCCTGCCCTGAAACTCCTGCACAGAAATTCCTGCTCTGAAATTCCTCACTTTAATCTCCGGCCCAAAAACTCCTACCCTGAATCTCCTGCCCTGAAATTCCAGCCCTGAATCTCATGCCTTGATATTCCTGTCTTGAAACACAAGCCCTGAATCTCATGCCCTGAAACTCATGCATTGAAACTTCTGACCTGAAACTCCTACCCATAAACTCATGGCCATGAAACCGCTGCCCTGAAACTACTGCCCTGAATCTTCTGCCAGGATTCTCCTGCCCTGAATCACATGCCTAGAAACTCCGGTCATGAAACTCGTGCCCTGAATCTCCTTCCCTGAAACTCCTGCCCTGAATCTCCCGCCCTCAAACCCCTGCACTCAAACTACAGCACTGAATAACCTGCCCTGTAACTCCTGCCCTGAATCTCCTGCCCTGAAACTACTGCCTTGAATCCCTTGCGCTGGAACTGATGACCTCAAACTCCTGCCCTGAAATTCATGCCCAGAGACTACTGACCTGAAACTCCTGTCCAGAAACTGATGAACTTGAAACCCAGGCCCTGAAACTCCAGCTCTGAATCTCCAGCCCGGAATCTCCTACACTGAAACTCCTGCACAGAAACTGATGATCTTGAAGTCCTGCCATGAATCACCATCTCTGAATCTCTTGTCCTGAAATAACTGCTCTGAAGCTCCTGGCCTGAACCTCCTGAGCTGAATCAGCTGCTCTGAAACTTCTGCCATGGAACTCCTGCGCTGGAACTCTTGCCCTGATACTCCAGCCCTGAAACACATGCCTTGAAACTACTGCCACGAAACACCTGCTGTGAATCTCCTTCCCTGAAACTGTTGCTCTGAATCTCTTGCCCTAAAACTGCAGCCCTAAAACTGCTGCCTGAAACTCCTGCCCTGAATCTCTTTCCATGAAACTGCTGCTCTGAATCTCTTGCCCTAAAACTGCAGCCCTAAAACCGCTGCCCTGAAACTCCTGCCCTGAATCTCCTGCCAGGATTCTCCTGCCCTGTATCACATGCCCAGAAACTCCGGTCATGAAACTCGTGCCCTGAATCTCCTTCCCTGAAACACCTGCCCTGAAACTCCTGCACAGAAATTCCTGCCCTGAAATTCCTCACTTTAATCTCCTGCCCAAAAACTCCTACCCTGAATCTCCTGCCCTGAAATTCCAGCCCTGAACCTCATGCCCTGAAACTTCTGACCTGAAACTCCTACCCAGAACCTCATGGCCATGAAACCGCTGCCCTGAAACTACTGCCCTGAATCTCCTGCCAGGATTCTCCTGGCCTGAATCACATGCCCAGAAACTCCTGCCATGAAACTTGAAACTCGTGCCCTGAATCTCCTTCCCTGAAACTCCTGCACAGAAATTCCTGCCCTGAAATTCCTCACTTTAATCTCCTGCCCAAAAACTCCTACCCTGAATCTCCTGCCCTGAAATTCCAGCCCTGAATCTCATGCCCTGAAATTGCTGCCCTGAAACACAAGCCCTGAATCTCCTGCCCTGAATCTCATGCCCTGAAACTCATGCATTGAAACTTCTGACCTGAAACTCCTACCCAGAAACTCATGGCCTTGAAACCGCTGCCCTGAAACTACTGCCCTGAATCTCCTGCCAGGTTTCTCCTGCCCTGAATCACATGCCCAGAAACTCCGGCCATGAAACTCGTGCCCTGAATCTCCTTCCCTGAAACTCCTGCACAGAAATTCCTGCCCTGAAATTCCACACTTTAATCTCCTGCCCAAAAACTCCTACCCTGAATCTTCTGCCCTGAAATTCCAGCCCTGAATCTCATGCCCTGAAATTGCTGCCCTGAAACACAGGCCCTGAATCTCCTGCCCTGAATCTCATGCACTGAAACTTCTGACCTGAAACTCATACCCAGAAACTCATGGCCTTGAAACCGCTGCCCTGAAACTACTGCCCTGAAATTCCTGCCCTGAATTACCTGCACTGAAACTCATGCCCTGAAACTTCTGACATGAAACTCCTGCCGTGAATCACCTTCCCCGAAACTCCTGCCCTGAATCCCCTGCCCTCAAACTCCTGCCCTGAAACTACAGCCCTGAATCACCTGCCCTGTAAGTCCTGCCCTGAATCTGCTGCCCTGAAACTACTGCCCTGAATCCCCCGCACTGAAACTGATGCCCTCAAACTTCTGCCTTGAAACTCCTGCACTGAAACTACTGCCCTGAAACTCCTGCGCTGGAACTCTTGCCCTGATACTCCAGCCCTGAATCTCCAGCCCTGAATCTTCTGCCCTGAATCTCTTACCCTGAAACTCATACCACGAAACTACTGAACTGAATCTCCTGCCCTGAAACACATGCCTTGAAACTCCTGCCACGAAACACCTGCTGTGAATTTCCTTCCCTGAAAATGCTGCTCTGAATCTCTTGCCCTAAAACTGCAGCCCTAAAACTGCTGCCTGAAACTCCTGCCCTGAATCTCCTTCCCTGAAACTGCTGCTCTGAATCTCTTGCCCTAAAATTGCAGCCCTAAAACTGCTGCCCTGAAACTCCTGCCCTGAATCTCCTGCCAGGATTCTCCTGCCCTGAATCACATGCCCAGAAACTCCGGTCATGAAGCTCGTGCCCTGAATCTCCTTCCTTGAAACTCCTGCCCTGAAACTCCTGCACAAAAATTCCTGCCCTGAAATTCCTCAGTTTAATCTCCTGCCCAAAAATTCCTACCCTGAATCTCCTGCCCTGAAATTACAGCCCTGAATCTCATGCCCTGAAATTGCTGCCCTGAAACACAAGCCCTGAATCTCCTGCCCTGAATCTCATGCCCTGAAACTCATGCACTGAAACTTCTGACCTGAAACTCCTACCCAGAAACTCATGGCCATGAAACCGCTGCCCTGAAACTACTGCCTTGAATCTCCTGCCAGGATTCTCCTGCCCTGAATCACATGCCCAGAAACTCTGGCCATGAAACTCGTGCCCTGAATCTCCTTCCTTGAAACTCCTGCCCTGAAACTCCTGCACAGAAATTCCTGCCCTGAAATTCCTCACTTTAATCTCCGGCCCAAAAACTCCTACCCTGAATCTCCTGCCCTGAAATTCCAGCCCTGAATCTCATGCCCTGATATTCCTGTCTTGAAACACAAGCCCTGAATCTCATGCCCTGAAACTCATGCACTGAAACTTCTGACCTGAAACTCCTACCCAGAAACTCATGGCCATGAAACCGCTGCCCTGAAACTACTGCCTTGAATCTCCTGCCAGGATTCTCCTGCCCTGAATCGCATGCCCAGAAACTCTGGCCATGAAACTCGTGCCCTGAATCTCCTTCCCTGAAACTCCTGCCCTGAATCTCCCGCCCTCAAACCCCTGCACTCAAACTACAGCACTGAATAACTTGCCCTGTAACTCCTGCCCTGAATCTCCTGCCCTGAAACTACTGCCTTGAATCCCTTGCGCTGGAACTGATGACCTCAAACTCCTGCCCTGAAATTCATGCCCAGAGACTACTGACCTGAAACTCCTGTCCAGAAACTGATGAACTTGAAACCCAGGCCCTGAAACTCCAGCTCTGAATCTCCAGCCCGGAATCTCCTACACTGAAACTCCTGCACAGAAACTGATGATCTTGAAGTCCTGCCATGAATCACCATCTCTGAATCTCTTGTCCTGAAACAACTGCTCTGAAGCTCCTGGCCTGAACCTCCTGAGCTAAATCAGCTGCTCTGAAACTTCTGCCATGGAACTCCTGCGCTGGAACTCTTGCCCTGATACTCCAGCCCTGAAACACATGCCTTGAAACTACTGCCACGAAACACCTGCTGTGAATCTCCTTCCCTGAAACTGTTGCTCTGAATCTCTTGCCCTAAAACTGCAGCCCTAAAACTGCTGCCTGAAACTCCTGCCCTGAATCTCTTTCCATGAAACTGCTGCTCTGAATCTCTTGCCCTAAAACTGCAGCCCTAAAACCGCTGCCCTGAAACTCCTGCCCTGAATCTCCTGCCAGGATTCTCCTGCCCTGTATCACATGCCCAGAAACTCCGGTCATGAAACTCGTGCCCTGAATCTCCTTCCCTGAATCACCTGCCCTGAAACTCCTGCACAGAAATTCCTGCCCTGAAATTCCTCACTTTAATCTCCTGCCCAAAAACTCCTACCCTGAATCTCCTGCCCTGAAATTCCAGCCCTGAACCTCATGCCCTGAAACTTCTGACCTGAAACTCCTACCCAGAAACTCATGGCCATGAAACCGCTGCCCTGAAACTACTGCCCTGAATCTCCTGCCAGGATTCTCCTGACCTGAATCACATGCCCAGAAACTCCTGCCATGAAACTTGAAATTCGTGCCCTGAATCTCCTTCCCTGAAACTCCTGCACAGAAATTCCTGCCCTGAAATTCCTCACTTTAATCTCCTGCCCAAAAACTCCTACCCTGAATCTCCTGCCCTGAAATTCCAGCCCTGAATCTCATGCCCTGAAATTGCTGCCCTGAAACACAAGCCCTGAATCTCCTGCCCTGAATCTCATGCCCTGAAACTCATGCATTGAAACTTCTGACCTGAAACTCCTACCCAGAAACTCATGGCCTTGAAACCGCTGCCCTGAAACTACTGCCCTGAATCTCCTGCCAGGTTTCTCCTGCCCTGAATCACATGCCCAGAAACTCCGGCCATGAAACTCGTGCCCTGAATCTCCTTCCCTGAAACTCCTGCACAGAAATTCCTGCCCTGAAATTCCACACTTTAATCTCCTGCCCAAAAACTCCTACCCTGAATCTTCTGCCCTGAAATTCCAGCCCTGAATCTCATGCCCTGAAATTGCTGCCCTGAAACACAAGCCCTGAATCTCCTGCCCTGAATCTCATGCACTGAAACTTCTGACCTGAAACTCATACCCAGAAACTCATGGCCTTGAAACCGCTGCCCTGAAACTACTGCCCTGAAATTCCTGCCCT
Source organism: Mobula birostris (assembly GCF_030028105.1). Taxonomy (NCBI): domain Eukaryota; kingdom Metazoa; phylum Chordata; class Chondrichthyes; order Myliobatiformes; family Myliobatidae; genus Mobula; species Mobula birostris. The sequence goes on along the minus strand of NC_092402.1, from coordinate 571,520 downwards.
GAATTACCTGCACTGAAACTCATGCCCTGAAACTTCTGACATGAAACTCCTGCCGTGAATCACCTTCCCCGAAACTCCTGCCCTGAATCCCCTGCCCTCAAACTCCTGCCCTGAAACTACAGCCCTGAATCACCTGCCCTGTAAGTCCTGCCCTGAATCTGCTGCCCTGAAACTACTGCCCTGAATCCCCCGCACTGAAACTGATGCCCTCAAACTCCTGCCTTGAAACTCCTGCACTAATACTACTGTCCTGAAACTCCTGCGCTGGAACTCTTGCCCTGATACTCCAGCCCTGAATCTCCAGCCCTGAATCTTCTGCCCTGAATCTCTTACCCTGAAACTCATACCACGAAACTACTGAACTGAATCTCCTGCCCTGAAACACATGCCTTGAAACTCCTGCCACGAAACACCTGCTGTGAATTTCCTTCCCTGAAAATGCTGCTCTGAATCTCTTGCCCTAAAACTGCAGCCCTAAAACTGCTGCCTGAAACTCCTGCCCTGAATCTCCTTCCCTGAAACTGCTGCTCTGAATCTCTTGCCCTAAAATTGCAGCCCTAAAACTGCTGCCCTGAAACTCCTGCCCTGAATCTCCTGCCAGGATTCTCCTGCCCTGAATCACATGCCCAGAAACTCCGGTCATGAAGCTCGTGCCCTGAATCTCCTTCCTTGAAACTCCTGCCCTGAAACTCCTGCACAAAAATTCCTGCCCTGAAATTCCTCAGTTTAATCTCCTGCCCAAAAATTCCTACCCTGAATCTCCTGCCCTGAAATTACAGCCCTGAATCTCATGCCCTGAAATTGCTGCCCTGAAACACAAGCCCTGAATCTCCTGCCCTGAATCTCATGCCCTGAAACTCATGCACTGAAACTTCTGACCTGAAACTCCTACCCAGAAACTCATGGCCATGAAACCGCTGCCCTGAAACTACTGCCTTGAATCTCCTGCCAGGATTCTCCTGCCCTGAATCACATGCCCAGAAACTCTGGCCATGAAACTCGTGCCCTGAATCTCCTTCCTTGAAACTCCTGCCCTGAAACTCCTGCACAGAAATTCCTGCCCTGAAATTCCTCACTTTAATCTCCGGCCCAAAAACTCCTACCCTGAATCTCCTGCCCTGAAATTCCAGCCCTGAATCTCATGCCCTGATATTCCTGTCTTGAAACACAAGCCCTGAATCTCATGCCCTGAAACTCATGCACTGAAACTTCTGACCTGAAACTCCTACCCATAACCTCATGGCCATGAAACCGCTGCCCTGAAACTACTGCCCTGAATCTCCTGCCCTGTAAGTCCTGCCCTGAATCTCCAGCCCTGAAACTACTGCCTTGAATCCGCTGCACTGAAACTGATGCCCTCAAACTCCTGCCCTGAAATTCATGCCCAGAGACTACTGACCTGAAACTCCTGCCCAGAAACTGATGAACTTGAAAGCCATGCCCTGACACTCCAGCTCTGAATCTCCAGCCCGGAATCTCCTACACTGAAACTCCTGCACAGAAACTGATGATCTTGAAGTCCTGCCATGAATCACCATCTCTGAATCTCTTGCCCTGAAACAACTGCCCTGAATCTCCTGCCCTGAAACTCTTGCTGTGAAACTCCGGCCCCGAAGCTCCTACCTGAAACTCCTGAGCTGAATCAGCTGCTCTGAAACTCCTGCCATGAAATTCCTGCGCTGAATCTCCTGTCCTGAAAACCCTGCCCGAATGTCCAGCCCTGAAACTCCTGCACTGAAACTACTGCCCTGAAACTCCTGCGCTGGAGCTCTTGCCCTGATATTCAAGCCCTGAATTTCCAGCCCTGAATCTCCTGCCTGAATCTCCTACCCTGAAACTCATACACCGAAACTACTGACCAGAATCCCCTGCCCTGAAACCCCTTCCCTGAAACTCCTGCCGTGAAACTCCTGCCCAGAAACTGATGACCTTGAAACTCCTGCCCTGAATCTCCATCCCTGAATCTTATGCCCTGAAACAACTGCCCTCAATCACCTGCCCCGAAACTACTGACCTGAAACTCCTGCCCAGAAACTGATCACCTTCAAACTCCAGCCCTGAATCTCATGCCCTGAATCTCTTGCCCTGACAACTGCCCTGAATCTCCTGCTCTGAAACTACAGCCCTGAATCACCTGCACTGAAACTGCTGCCCTCAAATCCGTGCCCTGAAATTCTTGCACTGAATCTCCTGCCCTGAAACTCCTGCCATAACACCTCTGCCCTGAATCTCCAGCACTGAAACTCATGTCCTGAAACTCCTGACATGAAACTCCTGCTGTCAAACTCCTTCCCTGAAATTCCTGCTTTGAATGTTCTGCCCTGAAACTACTTTTCTGAAACTCCTTCCCTGAATTTCCTTCCCTGAATCTGATGTCCTGAATCTCCTGCCCTGAATCTCCTGGCCTGAAACTCCTGAGCTGAATCACCAGCTCTGAAACTCCTGCCATGAAACTCCTGCCCTGAATCTCCATCCCTGAATCTTATGCCCTGAAACAACTGTCCTCAATCACCTGCCCCGAAACCACTTACCTGGAACTCCTGCCCAGAAACTGATCACCTTCAAACTCCAGCCCTGAATCTCTTGCCCTGAAACAACTGCCCTGAATCTCCTGCCAGGATTCTCCTGCCCTGAATCTCATGCCCAGAAATTACAGCCCTGAATCACATGCCCTGAAATTCCTGCCCTGAAACACCAGCCCTTAATCTCCTGCCATGAATCTCATGCCCTGAAATTTCTGCCCTGAAACACCAGCCCTTAATCACCTGCCATGAATCTCATGCCCTGAAATTCCTGCACTGAAACACCAGCCCTTAATCTCCTGCCATGAATCTCATGCCCTGAAACTCATGCACTGAAACTTCTGACCTGAAATTCCTGCCCAGAAACTCAGGGCCTTGAAACCGCTGCCCTGAACCTACTGCCCTGAAACTCCTGCCCTGAATCTCCTGCACTGAAATTCATGCCCTGAAACTTCTGACATGAAACTCCTGCCCTGAGTCTCCTGCCCTCAAACTGCCCTGAAACTACTGTTCTGTATCAACTGCCCTGTAACTCCTGCCCTGAATCTCCTGCCCTGAATCCCTTGCTCTGAAACTGATGCCCTCAAACTCCTGCCCTGAAATTCATGCCCAGAAACTACTGACCTGAAACTCCTGCCCAGAAACTGATGACCTTGAAATCCATGCCCTGAAACTCCAGCCCTGAATCTCCAGCCAAGAATCTCCTACACTGAAATTCCTGCCAAGAAACTGATGATCTTGAAACTCCTGCCATGAATCTCCATCCCTGAATCTATTGCCCTGAATCTCCTGAACCGAACCTCCGGCCCTGAAACTCCAGCCCTGAATCTCCTGTCCTGAAACTACTGCCCTGAAACTCCTTCCCTGAAATTCATGCCGTGAAACTACGGACCTCAAACTCCTGCACAGAAACTGATGACCTTGAAACCCCTGCCCTTAATCTCCTGCTCTGAGTCTCCTTCCCTGAAACACCTGCACTAAATCTCCTGCCATGATTCTTTTGCCCTGAAATTCCGGACCTGAAACTCTTGCCCTCAATCTCCTTCCCTGAAACCCCTGCCCTGAATCTCATATACTGAAGATCCTACCCTATATATCCAGCCCTGAATCTCCTGCCCTGCAACTGATGGCCTGAATCTTCTGACCTGAAACTCCTGCCCAGAACTGATGACCTTGAAACCCCTGCCCTAACACTACGGACGTGAAACTCCTGCCCTGAAACTACTGACCGGAAACTCCTGCCCAGAAACTAATGACCTTGAAACTCCTGCCCTGAATCAACATCCCTGAATCTCTTGCCCTGAAACAACTTCCCTTAAAGTCCAGCCCTGAATCTCCTGACCTGAAACAACTGCCCTGAATGGCCTGCCCCGAAACTCCTGCCCTGAAACACCTGCTCTGAAACTACTGACCTGAATCCCTTGCATTGAAACTGATGCCCTCAAACTCCTTCCCTGAAACTACTGACCTGAAACACCTGCCCACAAACTGACGACCTTGAAACCCATGCCCTGAAACTCCAGCCCTGAATCTTCTGCCCGGAACCTCCTACCCTGAAACTCATGCCCTGAAACTACTGACCTGAAACTCAAGCCCTGAAACTCCTGCCATGAATCTCCTTACCTGAAACTCCTGCCCTGAATCTCCATTCCTGAATCTTATGCCCTGAAACAACTGCCCTCAATCACCTGCCCCGAAACCACTTACCTGAAACTCCTGCCCAGAAACTGATCACCTTCAAACTCCAGCCCTGAATCTCTTGCCCTGAAACAACTGCCCTGAATCTCCTGCAGTGAAACTGCTGCCCTCAAACCCCTGCCCTGAAGCTCTTGCACTGAATCTCCTGTCTGAAACTCCTACCATATCACCTCTGCCCTGAATCTCCAGCACTGAAACTCATGTCCTGAAACTCCTGACATGAAACTCTTGCTGTCAAACTCCTGCTTTGAATGTTCTGCCCTGAAACTACTTTTCTGAAACTCCTTCCCTGAATCTCCTTCCCTGAATCTGCTGCCCTGAAGCTCCTTCCCTGAAACTCCTGCCTTGAAATTCTTGCCCTGAATCTCCTGCCCTGAATCTCCTGGCCTGAAACTCCTGAGCTGAATCACCAGCTCTGAAACTCCTGCCATGAAACTCCTGCCCTGAATCTCCATCCCCGAATCTTATTCCCTGAAACAACTGTCCTCAATCACCTGCCCCGAAACCACTTACCTGAAACTCCTGCCCAGAAACTTATCACCTTCAAACTCCAGCCCTGAATCTCTTGCCCTGAAACAACTGCCCTGAATCTCCTGCCAGGATTCTCCTGCCCTGAATCTCATGCCCAGAAATTACAGCCCTGAATCTAATGCCCTGAAATTCCTGCCTTGAAACACCAGCCCTTATTCTCCTGCCCTGAAATTCGTGCCCTGAAACACCAGCCCTTAATCTCCTGCCATGAATCTCATGCCCTGAAATTCCTGCCCTGAAACACCAGCCCTTAATTTCCTGCCATGAATCTCATGCCCTGAAACTCATGCACTGAAACTTCTGACCTGAAACTCCTGCCCAGAAACTCAGGGCCTTGAAACCGCTGCCCTGAACCTACTGCCCTGAAACTCCTGCCCTGAATCTCCTGCCCTCAAACTCCTGCCCTGAACCTACTGCTCTGTATCAACTGCCCTGTAACTCCTGCCCTGAAACTACTGCCCTGAATCCCCTGCACTGAAGCTGATGCCCTCAAATTCCTGCCCTGAAATTCATGCCCAGAAACTACTGACCTGAAACTCCTGCCCAGAAACTGATGACCTTGAAATCCATGCCCTGAAACTCCAGCCCTGAATCGCCAGCCCGGAATCTCCTACACTGAAACTCCTGCCCAGAAACTGATGATCTTGAAACTCCTGCCATAAATCTCCATCCCTGAATCTATTGCCCTGAAACAACTGCCCTGAATCTTCTGAACTGAACCTCCGGCCCTGAGACTCCAGCCCTGAATCTCCTGTCCTGAAACTACTGCCCTGAAACTCCTTCCCTGAAATTCATGCCCTGAACCTCATGCCCTGAAACTTCTGACCTGAAACTCCTACCCAGAAACTCATGGCCATGAAACCGCTGCCCTGAAACTACTGCCCTGAATCTCCTGCCAGGATTCTCCTGACCTGAATCACATGCCCAGAAACTCCTGCCATGAAACTTGAAATTCGTGCCCTGAATCTCCTTCCCTGAAACTCCTGCACAGAAATTCCTGCCCTGAAATTCCTCACTTTAATCTCCTGCCCAAAAACTCCTACCCTGAATCTCCTGCCCTGAAATTCCAGCCCTGAATCTCATGCCCTGAAATTGCTGCCCTGAAACACAAGCCCTGAATCTCCTGCCCTGAATCTCATGCCCTGAAACTCATGCATTGAAACTTCTGACCTGAAACTCCTACCCAGAAACTCATGGCCTTGAAACCGCTGCCCTGAAACTACTGCCCTGAATCTCCTGCCAGGTTTCTCCTGCCCTGAATCACATGCCCAGAAACTCCGGCCATGAAACTCGTGCCCTGAATCTCCTTCCCTGAAACTCCTGCACAGAAATTCCTGCCCTGAAATTCCACACTTTAATCTCCTGCCCAAAAACTCCTACCCTGAATCTTCTGCCCTGAAATTCCAGCCCTGAATCTCATGCCCTGAAATTGCTGCCCTGAAACACAAGCCCTGAATCTCCTGCCCTGAATCTCATGCACTGAAACTTCTGACCTGAAACTCATACCCAGAAACTCATGGCCTTGAAACCGCTGCCCTGAAACTACTGCCCTGAAATTCCTGCCCTGAATTACCTGCACTGAAACTCATGCCCTGAAACTTCTGACATGAAACTCCTGCCGTGAATCACCTTCCCCGAAACTCCTGCCCTGAATCCCCTGCCCTCAAACTCCTGCCCTGAAACTACAGCCCTGAATCACCTGCCCTGTAAGTCCTGCCCTGAATCTGCTGCCCTGAAACTACTGCCCTGAATCCCCCGCACTGAAACTGATGCCCTCAAACTCCTGCCTTGAAACTCCTGCACTAATACTACTGTCCTGAAACTCCTGCGCTGGAACTCTTGCCCTGATACTCCAGCCCTGAATCTCCAGCCCTGAATCTTCTGCCCTGAATCTCTTACCCTGAAACTCATACCACGAAACTACTGAACTGAATCTCCTGCCCTGAAACACATGCCTTGAAACTCCTGCCACGAAACACCTGCTGTGAATTTCCTTCCCTGAAAATGCTGCTCTGAATCTCTTGCCCTAAAACTGCAGCCCTAAAACTGCTGCCTGAAACTCCTGCCCTGAATCTCCTTCCCTGAAACTGCTGCTCTGAATCTCTTGCCCTAAAATTGCAGCCCTAAAACTGCTGCCCTGAAACTCCTGCCCTGAATCTCCTGCCAGGATTCTCCTGCCCTGAATCACATGCCCAGAAACTCCGGTCATGAAGCTCGTGCCCTGAATCTCCTTCCTTGAAACTCCTGCCCTGAAACTCCTGCACAAAAATTCCTGCCCTGAAATTCCTCAGTTTAATCTCCTGCCCAAAAATTCCTACCCTGAATCTCCTGCCCTGAAATTACAGCCCTGAATCTCATGCCCTGAAATTGCTGCCCTGAAACACAAGCCCTGAATCTCCTGCCCTGAATCTCATGCCCTGAAACTCATGCACTGAAACTTCTGACCTGAAACTCCTACCCAGAAACTCATGGCCATGAAACCGCTGCCCTGAAACTACTGCCTTGAATCTCCTGCCAGGATTCTCCTGCCCTGAATCACATGCCCAGAAACTCTGGCCATGAAACTCGTGCCCTGAATCTCCTTCCTTGAAACTCCTGCCCTGAAACTCCTGCACAGAAATTCCTGCCCTGAAATTCCTCACTTTAATCTCCGGCCCAAAAACTCCTACCCTGAATCTCCTGCCCTGAAATTCCAGCCCTGAATCTCATGCCCTGATATTCCTGTCTTGAAACACAAGCCCTGAATCTCATGCCCTGAAACTCATGCACTGAAACTTCTGACCTGAAACTCCTACCCATAACCTCATGGCCATGAAACCGCTGCCCTGAAACTACTGCCCTGAATCTCCTGCCCTGTAAGTCCTGCCCTGAATCTCCAGCCCTGAAACTACTGCCCTGAATCCGCTGCACTGAAACTGATGCCCTCAAACTCCTGCCCTGAAATTCATGCCCAGAGACTACTGACCTGAAACTCCTGCCCAGAAACTGATGAACTTGAAAGCCATGCCCTGAAACTCCAGCTCTGAATCTCCAGCCCGGAATCTCCTACACTGAAACTCCTGCACAGAAACTGATGATCTTGAAGTCCTGCCATGAATCACCATCTCTGAATCTCTTGCCCTGAAACAACTGCCCTGAATCTCCTGCCCTGAAACTCTTGCTGTGAAACTCCGGCCCCGAAGCTCCTACCTGAAACTCCTGAGCTGAATCAGCTGCTCTGAAACTCCTGCCATGAAATTCCTGCGCTGAATCTCCTGTCCTGAAAACCCTGCCCGAATGTCCAGCCCTGAAACTCCTGCACTGAAACTACTGCCCTGAAACTCCTGCGCTGGAGCTCTTGCCCTGATATTCAAGCCCTGAATCTCCAGCCCTGAATCTCCTGCCTGAATCTCCTACCCTGAAACTCATACACCGAAACTACTGACCAGAATCCCCTGCCCTGAAACCCCTTCCCTGAAACTCCTGCCGTGAAACTCCTGCCCAGAAACTGATGACCTTGAAACTCCTGCCCTGAATCTCCATCCCTGAATCTTATGCCCTGAAACAACTGCCCTCAATCACCTGCCCCGAAACTACTGACCTGAAACTCCTGCCCAGAAACTGATCACCTTCAAACTCCAGCCCTGAATCTCATGCCCTGAATCTCTTGCCCTGACAACTGCCCTGAATCTCCTGCTCTGAAACTACAGCCCTGAATCACCTGCACTGAAACTGCTGCCCTCAAATCCGTGCCCTGAAATTCTTGCACTGAATCTCCTGCCCTGAAACTCCTGCCATAACACCTCTGCCCTGAATCTCCAGCACTGAAACTCATGTCCTGAAACTCCTGACATGAAACTCCTGCTGTCAAACTCCTTCCCTGAAATTCCTGCTTTGAATGTTCTGCCCTGAAACTACTTTTCTGAAACTCCTTCCCTGAATTTCCTTCCCTGAATCTGATGTCCTGAATCTCCTGCCCTGAATCTCCTGGCCTGAAACTCCTGAGCTGAATCACCAGCTCTGAAACTCCTGCCATGAAACTCCTGCCCTGAATCTCCATCCCTGAATCTTATGCCCTGAAACAACTGTCCTCAATCACCTGCCCCGAAACCACTTACCTGGAACTCCTGCCCAGAAACTGATCACCTTCAAACTCCAGCCCTGAATCTCTTGCCCTGAAACAACTGCCCTGAATCTCCTGCCAGGATTCTCCTGCCCTGAATCTCATGCCCAGAAATTACAGCCCTGAATCACATGCCCTGAAATTCCTGCCCTGAAACACCAGCCCTTAATCTCCTGCCATGAATCTCATGCCCTGAAATTTCTGCCCTGAAACACCAGCCCTTAATCACCTGCCATGAATCTCATGCCCTGAAATTCCTGCACTGAAACACCAGCCCTTAATCTCCTGCCATGAATCTCATGCCCTGAAACTCATGCACTGAAACTTCTGACCTGAAATTCCTGCCCAGAAACTCAGGGCCTTGAAACCGCTGCCCTGAACCTACTGCCCTGAAACTCCTGCCCTGAATCTCCTGCACTGAAATTCATGCCCTGAAACTTCTGACATGAAACTCCTGCCCTGAGTCTCCTGCCCTCAAACTGCCCTGAAACTACTGTTCTGTATCAACTGCCCTGTAACTCCTGCCCTGAATCTCCTGCCCTGAATCCCTTGCTCTGAAACTGATGCCCTCAAACTCCTGCCCTGAAATTCATGCCCAGAAACTACTGACCTGAAACTCCTGCCCAGAAACTGATGACCTTGAAATCCATGCCCTGAAACTCCAGCCCTGAATCTCCAGCCAAGAATCTCCTACACTGAAATTCCTGCCAAGAAACTGATGATCTTGAAACTCCTGCCATGAATCTCCATCCCTGAATCTATTGCCCTGAATCTCCTGAACCGAACCTCCGGCCCTGAAACTCCAGCCCTGAATCTCCTGTCCTGAAACTACTGCCCTGAAACTCCTTCCCTGAAATTCATGCCGTGAAACTACGGACCTCAAACTCCTGCACAGAAACTGATGACCTTGAAACCCCTGCCCTTAATCTCCTGCTCTGAGTCTCCTTCCCTGAAACACCTGCACTAAATCTCCTGCCATGATTCTTTTGCCCTGAAATTCCGGACCTGAAACTCTTGCCCTCAATCTCCTTCCCTGAAACCCCTGCCCTGAATCTCATATACTGAAGATCCTACCCTATATATCCAGCCCTGAATCTCCTGCCCTGCAACTGATGGCCTGAATCTTCTGACCTGAAACTCCTGCCCAGAACTGATGACCTTGAAACCCCTGCCCTAACACTACGGACGTGAAACTCCTGCCCTGAAACTACTGACCGGAAACTCCTGCCCAGAAACTAATGACCTTGAAACTCCTGCCCTGAATCAACATCCCTGAATCTCTTGCCCTGAAACAACTTCCCTTAAAGTCCAGCCCTGAATCTCCTGACCTGAAACAACTGCCCTGAATGGCCTGCCCCGAAACTCCTGCCCTGAAACACCTGCTCTGAAACTACTGACCTGAATCCCTTGCATTGAAACTGATGCCCTCAAACTCCTTCCCTGAAACTACTGACCTGAAACACCTGCCCACAAACTGACGACCTTGAAACCCATGCCCTGAAACTCCAGCCCTGAATCTTCTGCCCGGAACCTCCTACCCTGAAACTCATGCCCTGAAACTACTGACCTGAAACTCAAGCCCTGAAACTCCTGCCATGAATCTCCTTACCTGAAACTCCTGCCCTGAATCTCCATTCCTGAATCTTATGCCCTGAAACAACTGCCCTCAATCACCTGCCCCGAAACCACTTACCTGAAACTCCTGCCCAGAAACTGATCACCTTCAAACTCCAGCCCTGAATCTCTTGCCCTGAAACAACTGCCCTGAATCTCCTGCAGTGAAACTGCTGCCCTCAAACCCCTGCCCTGAAGCTCTTGCACTGAATCTCCTGTCTGAAACTCCTACCATATCACCTCTGCCCTGAATCTCCAGCACTGAAACTCATGTCCTGAAACTCCTGACATGAAACTCTTGCTGTCAAACTCCTGCTTTGAATGTTCTGCCCTGAAACTACTTTTCTGAAACTCCTTCCCTGAATCTCCTTCCCTGAATCTGCTGCCCTGAAGCTCCTTCCCTGAAACTCCTGCCTTGAAATTCTTGCCCTGAATCTCCTGCCCTGAATCTCCTGGCCTGAAACTCCTGAGCTGAATCACCAGCTCTGAAACTCCTGCCATGAAACTCCTGCCCTGAATCTCCATCCCCGAATCTTATGCCCTGAAACAACTGTCCTCAATCACCTGCCCCGAAACCACTTACCTGAAACTCCTGCCCAGAAACTGATCACCTTCAAACTCCAGCCCTGAATCTCTTGCCCTGAAACAACTGCCCTGAATCTCCTGCCAGGATTCTCCTGCCCTGAATCTCATGCCCAGAAATTACAGCCCTGAATCTAATGCCCTGAAATTCCTGCCTTGAAACACCAGCCCTTATTCTCCTGCCCTGAAATTCGTGCCCTGAAACACCAGCCCTTAATCTCCTGCCATGAATCTCATGCCCTGAAATTCCTGCCCTGAAACACCAGCCCTTAATTTCCTGCCATGAATCTCATGCCCTGAAACTCATGCACTGAAACTTCTGACCTGAAACTCCTGCCCAGAAACTCAGGGCCTTGAAACCGCTGCCCTGAACCTACTGCCCTGAAACTCCTGCCCTGAATCTCCTGCCCTCAAACTCCTGCCCTGAACCTACTGCTCTGTATCAACTGCCCTGTAACTCCTGCCCTGAAACTACTGCCCTGAATCCCCTGCACTGAAGCTGATGCCCTCAAATTCCTGCCCTGAAATTCATGCCCAGAAACTACTGACCTGAAACTCCTGCCCAGAAACTGATGACCTTGAAATCCATGCCCTGAAACTCCAGCCCTGAATCGCCAGCCCGGAATCTCCTACACTGAAACTCCTGCCCAGAAACTGATGATCTTGAAACTCCTGCCATAAATCTCCATCCCTGAATCTATTGCCCTGAAACAACTGCCCTGAATCTTCTGAACTGAACCTCCGGCCCTGAGACTCCAGCCCTGAATCTCCTGTCCTGAAACTACTGCCCTGAAACTCCTTCCCTGAAATTCATGCCGTGAAACTATGGACCTCAAACTCCTGCACAGAAACTGATGACCTTGAAACCCCTGCCCTTAATCTCCTGCACTAGAGTCTCCTTCCCTGAAACACCTGCACTAAATCTCCTGCCATGATTCTTTTGCCCTGAAATTCCGGACCTGAAACTCTTGCCCTCAATCTCCTTCCCTGAAACCCCTGCCCTGAATCTCATATACTGAAGATCCTACCCTATATATCCAGCCCTGAATCTCCTGCCCTGCAACTGATGGCCTGAATCTTCTGACCTGAAACTCCTGCCCAGAACTGATGACCTTGAAACCCCTGCCCTAACACTACGGACGTGAAACTCCTGCCCTGAAACGACTGACCGGAAACTCCCGCCCAGAAACTAATGACCTTGAAACTCCTGCCCTGAATCAACATCCCTGAATCTCTTGCCCTGAAACAACTTCCCTTAAAGTCCAGCCCTGAATCTCCTGACCTGAAACAACTGCCCTGAATGGCCTGCCCCGAAACTCCTGCCCTGAAACACCTGCTCTGAAACTACTGACCTGAATCCCTTGCATTGAAACTGATGCCCTCAAACTCCTTCCCTGAAACTACTGACCTGAAACACCTACCCACAAACTGACAACCTTGAAGCCCATGCCCTGAAACTCCAGCCCTGAATCTCCTGCCCGGAACCTCCTACCCTGAAACTCATGCCCCGAAACTACTGAACTGAAACTCCTGCCCAGAAAATGATGAGCTTGAAACCGCTGCCCTGAATCTCCAGCCCTGAAATTCCTGCCCTGAATCTCCTACCCCGAAACACCTGCCCTGAATCTCCATCCCTGAATCTTATGCCCTGAAACAACTGCCCTCAATCACCTGCCCCGAAACCACTTACCTGAAACTCCTGCCCAGAAACTGATCACCTTCAAACTCCAGCCCTGGATCTCTTGCCCTGAAACAACTGCCCTGAATCTCCCGCACTGAAACTACAGCCCTGAGTCTCCTGCAGTGAAATTGCTGCCCTCAAACCCCTGCCCTGAAGCTCTTGCACTGAATCTCCTGCCTGAAACTCCTGCCCTAACACTCCTGCCCTGAATCTCCTGCACTGAAACTCAAGCCCTGAAACTCCTGCCGTGAATCTCGTTACCTGAAACTCCTGCTCTGAATGTCCTGCCCTGAAACTACTTTCCTGAAACTCGTTCAATGAACCTCCTGCCCTGAAACACATGTCTTGAAACTCCTGCCGTGAATCTCCTTCCCTGAAACTCCTGCCCTGAATCTCTTGTCCTGAAACTGCTGACCTGAAACTCTTGCCCTGAATCTCCTGCCAGGATTCTCCTGCCCTGAATCTCATGTCCTGAAATTCCTTCCCTGAAACACCAGCCCTTAATCTCGTGCCATGAATCTCATGCCCTGAAATTTCTGACATGAAACTCCTGCCGTGAATCACCTTCCCTAAAACTCCTGCCCTGAATCTCCTGCCCTCAAACTCCTGCCCTGTAACTCCTGCCCTGAATCTCCTGCCCGGAATCTCCTACACTGAAACTCCTGCGCAGAAACTGATGACCATGAAATCCATGCCCTGAAACTCCAGCCCTGAATCTCCAGCCCGAAATCTCCTACACTGAAACTCCTGCCCAGAAACTGATGATCTTGAAACTCTTGCCATGAATCTCCATCCCTGAATCTATTGCCCTGAAACAACTCCCCTGAATCTCCTGAACTGAAACTCCGGCCCTGAAACTCCAGCTCTGAATCTCCTGCCCTGAAACTCATGCCCTGAAACTCATGCCCTGAAACTCCTGATATGAAACTCCTGCTGTGAATCTCTTTCCCTGAACCACCTGCTCTGAATGTCCTGCCCTGAAACTACTTTTCTGAAACTAGTTCCCTGAATCTCCTGCCCTGAAATACATGCCATGAAACTCCTGCCACCACACCCCTGCCGTGAATCTCCTTCCCTGAAAATCCTGCCCTGAATCTGCTGCCCTGAAACTGCTGCCCTGAAACTCCTGCCCTGAAACTCCGGCCTTGAAACTCATGCCCTGAAAATACTGACCTGAAACTCCTGCTCAGAAACTGATGACTTTGAAACTCCTGCCCTGAACCTCCTGCCATGATTCTCCTGCCCTGAATCTCATGGCTAGAAACTCCAGACCTGAAATACGAGCCTTTAATATCCTTCCATGAAACTCTTGCCCTAAAACTCATGCCCTGAAACACTTGCACAGAAATTCTTGCCCTAAAAGTCCTGCTTTTAATCTCCTGCCCAAAAACTCCTACCCTAAATCTCCTGCCCTGAAACTACAGCCCTGAATCCCATGCCCTGAAACACCTGCCCTGAATCCCCTGCATTGACACTGATGCCCTCAAATTCTTGCCCTGAAACTCATGCCCTGAAACTACTGACCTGAAACTCCTGCCCAGAAACTGATGACATTGAAACCTCTGCCCTGAAACTCCAGCACTGAAACTCCTTCCCTGAAACTCATGCCATAAAACTACTCAACTGAAACTCCTGCACAGAATCTGATGACCTCGAAACCTCTGCCCTGAATATCCAGCTATGAATCTCCTGTCCTGAATCTCCGACTTTGAAACTCATGTCCCTAAACTACTGACCTGAAACTCCAGCCCTGAATCTCCTGCCCAGAAACAACTGCCCTGAATCTCCTGCAGTGAAACTGCTGCCCTCAAAACCCTGCTCTGAACCTCTTGCACTGAATATCCTGCATGAACCTCCTGCCCTGTAACTCGTGCCCTGTAACTCCTGCCCTGAATCTCCTGCCCTGAAACTACTGCCCTGAATCCCTTGCACTGAAACCGATGCCCTCAAACTCCTGCCCTGAAATTCATTCCCAGAGACTACTGACCTGAAACTCCTGCCCAGAAACTGATGAACTTGAAACCCATGCCCTGAAACTCCAGCTCTGAATCTCCAGCCCGGAATCTCCTACACTGAAACTCCTGCACAGAAACTGATGATCTTGCACTCCTGCCATGAATCACCATCTCTGAATCTCTTGCCCTGAATCACCTGCCCTGAAACTCCTACCCTGAATTTCTCTCTCTGAAAATACTGCCTCGAATCTCAAAAAAAAAAACTCTTGCCCTGAAACTCCGGTCCCGAAGCTCCTACTTGAAACTCCTGAGCTGAATCAGCTGCTCTGAAACTCCTGCCATGAAACTCCTGTGCTAAATCTCCTGTCCTGAAATCCTGCCCTGAAACTCCTACGCTGGAGCTCTTGCTCTGATACTCCAACCCTGAATCTCCAGCCCTGAATCTCCTGCCCTGAATCTCCTACCCTGAAACTCATACACCGAAACTACTGACCAGAATCTCCTGCCCTGAAAACCCTTCCCTGAAACTCCTGCCATGAAACTCCTACCCAGAAACTGATGACCTTGAAACTCCTGCCCTGAATCTCCATTCCTGAATCTTAAGCCCTGAAACAACTGCCCTCAATCACCTGCCCCGAAACTACTGACCTGAAGCTCCTGCCCAGAAACTGATCACCTTCAAACTCCAGCCCTGAATCTCGTGCCCTGAATCTCTTGCCCTGACAACTGCCCTGAATCTCCTGCTCTGAAACTACAGCCCTGAATCACCTGCACTGAAACTGCTGCCCTCAAACCCGTGCCCTGAAACTCTTGCACTGAATCTCCTGCTCTGAAACTCCTGCCATATCACCTCTGCCCTGAATCTCCAGCACTGAAACTCATGTCCTGATACTCCTGACATGAAACTCCTGCTGTCAATCTCCTTCCCTGAAACTCCTGCTTTGAATGTTCTGCCCTGAAACTACTTTTCTGAAACTCCTTCCCTGAATCTCCTTCCCTGAATCTGCTGCCCTGAAAATGCTGCCCTGAAGCTCCTGCCCTGAAACTCTTGCCTTGAAACTCTTGCCCTGAATCTCCTGCCCTGAATCTCCTGGCCTGAAACTCCTGAGCTGAATCACCAGCTCTGAAACTCCTGCCATGAAACTCCTGCACTGAATCTCCTGTCCTGAAAATCCTGCCCGGAATCTCCTGCCCTGAAACTGCTGCCCTGAAACTCCAGCCATCAAACTCCTGTCCTTTAACTCCTGCCCTGAAACGACGGCCCGGAAACTCCTGCCCTGGATCACTTGTCCTGATACTCCAGCCCTGAATCTAGTGCCCTAAATCTCTTACCCTGAAATTCATACCCCGAAACTACAGACCAGAATCTCCTGCCCTGAAACTAAAGCCCTGAAACTCCTTCCCTGAATCTCCTGCCCTGAAAATCCTGCCCAGAAACTGATGAACTTGAAACTCCTGCCTTGAATCTCCATCCCTGAATCTCTTGCCCTGAAACAACTGCCCTGAATCTCCCGCACTGAATCTACAGCCCTGAATCTCCTGCAGTGAAACTGCTGCCCTCAAACCCCTGCCCTGAAGCTCTTGCTCTGAATCTCCTGCCTGAAACTCAAGCCCTGAAACTCCTGCCGTGAATCCCGTTACCTGAAACTCCTGCTCTGAATGTCCTGCCCTGAAACTACTTTCCTGAAACTCGTTCAATGAATCTCCTGCCCTGAAACACATGCCTTGAAACTCCTGCCATGAATCTCCTTCCCTGAAACTCCTGCCCTGAATCTCTTGCCCTGAAACTGCTGACCTGAAACTCCTGCCCTGAATCTCCTGTCAGGATTCTCCTGCCCTGAATCTCATGCCCAGAAATTACAGCCTTGAATCTCATGTCCTGAAATTCCTGCCCTGAAACACCAGCCCTTAATCTTGTGCCATGAATCTCATGCCCTGAAACTCATGCACTGAAACTTCTGACCTGAAACTCCTGCCCAGAAACTCAGGGCCTTGAAACCGCTGCCCTGAAACTACTGCCCTGTATCACCTGCCTTGTAACTCCTGCCCTGAATCTCCTGCCCTGAAACTACTGCCCTGAATCCCCTGCACTGAAACTGATGCCCTCAAACTCCTGCCCTGAAATTCACGCCCAGAAACTACTGACCTGAAACTCCTGCCCAGAAACTGATGACCTTGAAATCCATGCCCTGAAACTCCAGCCCTGAATCTCCAGCCCGGAATCTCCTGCACTGAAACTCCTGCCCAGAAACTGATGATCTTGAAACTCCTGCCATGAATCTCCATCACTGAAGCTATTGCCCTGAAACAACTGCCCTGAATCTCCTGAACTGAACCTCCTGCCCTAAACTACTGCCCTGAAACTCCTTCCCTGAAATTCATGCCATGAAACGACGGACTTCAAACTCCTGCCCAGAAACAGATAACCTTGAAACTCCTGCCTTCAATCTCCTGCACTGAGTCTGGTTCCCTGAAACACCGGCCCTAAATCTCCTGCCATGAATCTTTTGCCCTGAAATTCCGGACCTGAATCTCATATACTGAAGATCCTACCCTATATATCCAGCCCTGAATCTCCTGCCCTGCAACTGATAGCCTGAAACTTCTGACTGGAAACTCCTGCCCAGAAACTAATGACCTTGAAAGGCTTGCCCAGAAACTGATGACATTGAAACTCCTGCCCTGAATCAACATCCCTGAATCTCTTGCCCTGAAACAACTTCCCTTAAAGTCCAGCCCTGAATCTCCTGACCTGAAACAACTGCCCTGAATGGCCTGCCCCGAAACTCCTGCCCTGAAACACCTGCTCTGAAACTACTGACCTGAATCCCTTGCATTGAAACTGATGCCCTCAAACTCCTTCCCTGAAACTACTGACCTGAAACACCTGCCCACAAACTGACGACCTTGATACCCATGCCTTGAAACTCCAGCCCTGAATCTCCTGCCCGGAACCTCCTACCCTGAAACTCATGCCCCGAAACTACTAACCTGAAACTCAAGCCCTGAAACTCCTGCCATGAATCTCCTTACCTGAAACTCCTGCCCTGAATCTCCATCCCTGAATCTTATGCCCTGAAACAACTGCCCTCAATCACCTGCCCAGAAACCACCTACCTGAAACTCCTGCCCAGAAACTGAACACCATCAAACTCCAGCCCTGAATCTCTTGGTTTGAATTACCTGCCCTGAAACCCTTGCCCTGAGTCTGCTGCACTGAACTTGCTGCCCTGAAAGTCCAGCCCTGAAACACCTGCACAGAAATTCCTGCCCTGTAATTCCTGCCTTTAGTCTCCTGCCTAAAAACTCCTTCCTTGAATCTCCTGCACTGAAACTACATGCCTGAATCTCAACCCTGAAGCTCCTGCCCTGAAAATCCAGCCCTAATTCTCCTTCCCTGAATCTGTTGCCCTGAATCTCCTGCCCTGAAACTCTTGCCCAGAACATTCTGACCTGAAACTCTTGCCAAGAACCTGATGACCTTGAAAACGCTGCCCTGAAACTACTTCCCTGAAACTCCTGCCCTGAAACTCCAGCCCTGAATCTTCTGCTCTGAATCTGTTGTCCTGAAACAACCGCCCTAAATCACCTGCCCTGAAACTTCTGCCCCGAATCTCCTGCCCTGAAATAACTGCCCTGCAAGGCCGGCCCTGAAACTACTGCCCTGTATCTCCTCCCCTGAATCTCCTACCCTGAAACTCATGCCCTGAAACTCCTGCTCTGACACAACAGCCCTGAATTGCCTGCCCTAAAACTCCTGCCCGGAATCTCCTGCCCTGAATCTCCTACCTTGAATCTCCTGCCCTGAGACTCATGCCCTGAATGTCCTGACATGAAGCTCCTGCCGTGAATCACCTTCCCTGAAACTCCTGCCCTGTATCTCCTCCCCTGAATCTATTACCCTGAAATTCCTGCCCTGAAACTCCAGCCCTGAATCTCCTGTCCTGAATCTCCTACACTGAATCTCCTGCCCTGAATGGCCTGCCCGGAAACTCCTGCCCTGAATCTCCTCACCTGAATCTCCTGCACTATATCTCCTGCCCTGTAACTCCTGCCCTGAATCTCATGCCTAAAAAAAACTACAGACCTGAAACACCTGGCGAGAAACTGATGATCTTGAAACGCCTGCCCTGAATCTCTTCACCTGAAACAACTGCCCTGAATCACCTGCCCTGAAACTCCTGCACTGAATCTCCTGCCCTGAAACGCTTGCCATGAAACACCAGCCCTGAAACTCCTGCCTTGAAACTCCAGCCCTGAAACTCCTGCACAGAAATTCCTGCGCTGAAATTCCTGCCTATAATCTCTGGCCGAAAAACTGCTTCCCTGAATCTCCTGCATTGAAACTGCACCCCTGAATCTCAACTCTGAAACTCCTGCCCTGAATCTCCTGTACGGAAACTCATGCCCTGAAAGTCCTGACATGAAACTCTTGCCGTGAACCACTTTCCCTGAAACTCCTGCCCTAAATCTCCTGCCCTTATACTAGAGCACTGAAACTCCTTCCCTGAAAGTCATGCCCTGAAACTACTGACCTGAAACTCCTGCCCAGAAACTGATGACCTTGAACCTCCTGCCCTGAAACTCCAGCCCTGAATCTCCTGCCCTGAATCTCCTACACTGGAACGCATGCCCCGGGGCTATGTTCTGAACAGCCCTAAAACTACATCCCTGAAACTCATGCCTAAAAAAAAAACTTACCTGAAACGCCTTCCAAGAAACTGATGATCTTGAAACCCCTGCCTTGAATCTCCAGCCCCGAATCTCCTGCTCTGAATCTCATACCCTGAAACTCATGCCCAGAAACCACTGAGCTGAAACTCCTGCACAGAAAAGGATGACCTTGAAACTCAGGCCCTGAATCTCCTGCCCTGAATCTCTTGACCTGAAACTCATGCTGTGAAAGTCCTGACATGAAACTCGTGCCGTGAATCAACTTTCCTGATACTCCTGCCCTGAATCGCATACCCTGAAACTCCTGCCCTGAATCTCAACCCTGAAACTCCTGCCCTGAAACTCCAGCCATGAAATTCCTGCCCTGAATCTCCTACCCTGAAACACATACCCCGAAACTACAGACCTGAAACTCCTGCCCAGAAACGGATGACCATGAAACTCCTGCCCTGAATCTCTTGACCTGAAACAACAGCCCTGAATCACCTGCCCTGAAACTCCTGCTCTGGATCTACTGCTGTGAAACCCCTGCCCTGAAAATCCAGCCCTGAAACTGCTGCACAGAAATTCCTGACTTTAATCCTCTGCCCAGAAACTCCTTCCTGAATCTCCTCCGCGGAAGCTACACCCCTGAATCTCAACCCTGAAACTCCTACCCTGAAACTTCAGCCATGAATCTCCTGCCCTGAATCTCCTGCCCTTAGACTCATGCCCTGAAATTCCTGCCCTGAATCTCCTACCCTGAAACTCATGCCCAGAAACCACTGAGTTGAAACTCCTGCCCAGAAAAGGGTGACCTTGAAACGCAGGCCCTGAATCTCCTGCTTGGAAACTACTGCCCTGAAACTCCTGTCCTAAATCTCCTGAATTGAAACTCATGCACTGAAAGTCCTGACATGAAACTCCTGCCATTAATCCCCTTCCCTGAAACTCCTGCCCTGAAATTACTGCCCTGAATCCCCTGCACTGAAACTGATGTCCTGAAACACCAGCCCTGAAACTCATGCGCTGAAACTCGTGCCCAGAAACTGATGACCTTGAAACCCATGCCCCGCGAAATTCCAGCCCTCAATCTCCTGCACAGAAATTCCTGCCCTTAATCTCCTGCCCAAAAACTCCTTCCCTGAATCTCCTGCACTGAAACTCCAGCACTGAACCTCCTGTCCTGAATCTCCTACCCTGAAACACATGCTCCGAAACTACAGACCTGAAACTCCTGCCCAGAAACGGATGACCTTGAAACTCCTGCCCTGAATCCACTGCCGTGAAACTCCTGCACTGAATCCACTGCCGTGAAACTCCTGCCCCGAATCCACTGCCGTGAAACTCCTGCACTGAATCCACTGCCGTGAAACTCCTGCCCTGAAAATCCAGCCCTAAAACTGCCGCACAGAAATTCCTGACTTTAATCCTCTGCCCAGAAACTCCTTCCTTGAATCTCCTCCGCTGAAACTACACCCCTGAATCTCAACCCTGAAACTCCTAACCTGAAACTCCAGCCATGAATCTCCTGCCCTTAGACTCATGCCCTGAAATTCCTGCCCTGAATCCCCTGCACTGAAACTGATGCACTGAAACACCGGCCCTGAAACTCATGCGCTGAATCTCGTGCCCAGAAACTGATGACCTTCAAACCCATGCCCCGAAATTCCAGCCCTGAATCTCCTGCACAGATATTCCTGCCCTTTATCTCCTGCCCAAAAACTCCTTCCCTGAATCTTCTGCACTGAAACTCCAGCACTGAACCTCCTGTCCTGAATCTCCTACCCTGAAACTCAAGCCCTGAAACTTCTGACCTGAAACCCCTGCCCAGAAACGGATGACCTTGAAACCGCTGCCCTGAATCTCCAGCCCTGAAATTCCTGCCCTGAATCTCCTACCCTGAAACACATGCCCTGAAACTACAGACCTGAAACTCCTGCCAAGAAACAGATGACCTTGAAACTCCTGCCCTGAATCTCTTGACCTAAAACAACAGCCCTGAATCACCTGACCTGAAACTCTTGCACTGAATGCATTACCGTGAAACTCCTGCCCTGAAAATCCAGCCCTGAAACTGCCGCACAGAAAATCCTACTTTAATCCTCTGCCCAGAAACTCCTTCCTTGAATCTCCTCCACTGAAACTACACCCCTGAATCTCAACCTTGAAACTCCTACCCTGAAACTCCAGCCATAAATCTCCTGCCCTTAGACTCATGCCCTGAAATTCCTGCCCTGAATTTCCTACCCTGAAACTCCAGCCATGAATCTCAAGCCCTTAGTCTCATGCCATGAACCTCCTGCTCTAAATCTCCTGCATTGAAATTCATGCTCTGAAAGTCCTGACATGAAACTCCTGCCATGAATCACCTTCCTTGAAACTCCTGCCCTGAAATTACTGCCCTGAATCCCCTGCACTGAAACTGATGCCCTGAAACTCCGGCCCTGAAACTCATGCGCTGAAACTTGTGCCCAGAAACTGATGACCTTGAAACCCATGCCCCGAAATTCCAGCCCTCAATCTCCTGCACAGAAATTCCTGCCCTTAATCTCCTGCCCAAAAACTCCTTCCCCGAATCTCCTGCACTGAAACTCCAGCACTGAACCTCCTGTCCTGAATCTGCTGCCCTTATACTCATGCCCTGAAACTCCTGCCCTGAAACTCCAGCCCTAAATCTCCGACACTGGAACGCATGCCCCGGTGCTACTGACCTGAACCTCCTGCACTGAAATTGCAGCCCTAAAACTACTTCCCTGAAACTCATGCCTAAAAAAAAAACAACAGAACTGAAACATCTTCCCAGAAACTGATGATCTTGAAACCCCTGCCTTGAATCTCCAGCCCTGAATCTCCTGCACTGAATCTACTACCCTGAAACTCATGCCTTGAAACTTCTGGACTGAAACTCCTGCCCAGAAACTGATGAGCTTGAAACCGCTGCCCTGAATCTCCAGCCCTGAAATTCCTACCCTGAATCTCCTACCCTGAAACACGTGCCCCGAAACTACAGACCTAAAACTCCTGCCCAGAACCGGATGACGTTGAAACTCCTGCCCTGAATCTCTTCACCTGAAACAACTGCCCTGAATCACTTGCCCTGAAACTCCTGCACAGAATCCACTGCCGTGAAACTCCTGCCCTGAAACTCCAGCCGTGAAACTGCTGCACAGAATTTCCTGCCTTTAAACCTCTGCCCAGAAACGCTTCCTTGAATCTCCTGCACTGAAACTACACCCCTGAATCTCAACGCTGAAACTCCTGCCCTGAATCTCCTGTACCGAAACTCCTGCCCTGAATCTCCTGCCCTTATACTAGAACACAGAAACTCCTTCCCTGAAAGTAACGTCCTGAAGCTCCTGCCCAGATACTGATGACCTTGAAACTCCTGCCCTGAAACTCCAGCCCTGAATCTCCTGCCCTGATTCTCCTACACTGAAACGCATGCCCCGGTTCTACTGACATGAACCTCCTGCACTGAAACTGCAGCCCTAAAACTACATCCCTGAAACTCATGCCTAAAAAAAAAACAACAGACATGAAACACCCTCCAAGAAACTGATGATCTTGAAACCCCTGCCTTGAATCTCCAGCAATGATTCTCCTGCTCTGTATCTCCTACCCTGAATCTCATGCCCAGAAACCACTGAGCTGAAACACCTGCCAGAAAAGGATGACCTTGAAACTCAGGCCCTGAATCTCCTGCCCTGAATCTCTTGACCCAAAACTCATGCCGTGGAAGTCCTGACATGAAACTCCTGGCGTGAATCACCTTCCCTGATACTCCTGCTCTGAATCTCCGACCCTGAAACTCCTGCCCTGAAACAACTGCCCTGAATCGCATACCTTGAAACTCCTGCCCTGAATCTCAACCCTGAAACTCCTGCCTTGAAACTCCAGCCATGAATCTCCTGCCCTTTGACTCATGCCCTAAAACTTCTGACCTGAAACTCCTGCCCAGAAACTGATGACGTTGAAACCGCTGTCCTGAATCTCCAGCCTTGAAATTCTTGCCCTGAAACAGATGCCCCAAATCTACAGATCTGAAACTCCTGCCCAGAAACGGATGACCTTGAAACTTCTGCCCTGAATCTCTTGACCTGAAACAACTGTCCTGAATCACCGGCCCTGAAAGTCCTTCACTGGATCCACTGCCGTGAAACTCCTGCCCTGAAACTGCTGCACAGAAATTCCTGACTTCATCCTCTGCCCAGAAACTCCTTCCTTGAATCTCCTCCACTGAAACTACACCCCTTGAAACTCCTGCCCTGAAACTGCAGCCATGAATCTCATGCCCTGAATCTCCTGCCCTTAAACTCATGCCATGAATCTTCTGACCTGAAACTCCTGTCCAGAAACTGATGACCTTAAAACTCCTGCCATGAAACTCCAGCCCTGAATCTCCTAATCTCCTAGACTGGAACGCATGCCCCGGTGCTACTGACATGAACCTCCTGCACTGAAACTGCAGCCTAAAACTACTTCCCTGAAACTCATGCCTAAAAAAAAACAACAGACCTAAAACACCTTCCCAGAAACTGATTATCTTGAAACCCCTGCCTTGAATCTCCAGCCCTGAATCTCCTGCACTGAATCTCCTACCCTGAAACTCATGCCTTGAAACTTCTGACCTGAAACTCCTGCCCAGAAACTGATGAGCTTGAAACCTCTGCCCTGAATTTCCAGCCCTGAAATTCCTGCCCTGAATCTCCTACCCTGAAACACGTGCCCCGAAACTACAGACCTAAAACTCCTGCCCAGAACCGGATGACGTTGAAACTCCTGCCCTGAATCTCTTCACCTGAAACAACTGCCCTGAATCACTTGCCCTGAAACTCCTGCACAGAATCCACTGCCGTGAAACTCCTGCCCTGAAACTCCAGCCGTGAAACTGCTGCACAGAATTTCCTGCCTTTAAACCTCTGCCCAGAAACGCTTCCTTGAATCTCCTGCACTGAAACTACACCCCTGAATCTCAACGCTGAAACTCCTGCCCTGAATCTCCTGTACCGAAACTCCTGCCCTGAATCTCCTGCCCTTATACTAGAACACAGAAACTCCTTCCCTGAAAGTAACGTCCTGAAGCTCCTGCCCAGATACTGATGACCTTGAAACTCCTGCCCTGAAACTCCAGCCCTGAATCTCCTGCCCTGATTCTCCTACACTGAAACGCATGCCCCGGTTCTACTGACATGAACCTCCTGCACTGAAACTGCAGCCCTAAAACTACATCCCTGAAACTCATGCCTAAAAAAAAAACAACAGACATGAAACACCCTCCAAGAAACTGATGATCTTGAAACCCCTGCCTTGAATCTCCAGCAATGATTCTCCTGCTCTGTATCTCCTACCCTGAATCTCATGCCCAGAAACCACTGAGCTGAAACACCTGCCAGAAAAGGATGACCTTGAAACTCAGGCCCTGAATCTCCTGCCCTGAATCTCTTGACCCAAAACTCATGCCGTGGAAGTCCTGACATGAAACTCCTGGCGTGAATCACCTTCCCTGATACTCCTGCTCTGAATCTCCGACCCTGAAACTCCTGCCCTGAAACAACTGCCCTGAGTCGCATACCTTGAAACTCCTGCCCTGAATCTCAACCCTGAAACTCCTGCCTTGAAACTCCAGCCATGAATCTCCTGCCCTTTGACTCATGCCCTAAAACTTCTGACCTGAAACTCCTGCCCAGAAACTGATGACGTTGAAACCGCTGTCCTGAATCTCCAGCCTTGAAATTCTTGCCCTGAAACAGATGCCCCAAATCTACAGATCTGAAACTCCTGCCCAGAAACGGATGACCTTGAAACTTCTGCCCTGAATCTCTTGACCTGAAACAACTGTCCTGAATCACCGGCCCTGAAAGTCCTTCACTGGATCCACTGCCGTGAAACTCCTGCCCTGAAACTGCTGCACAGAAATTCCTGACTTCATCCTCTGCCCAGAAACTCCTTCCTTGAATCTCCTCCACTGAAACTACACCCCTTGAAACTCCTGCCCTGAAACTGCAGCCATGAATCTCATGCCCTGAATCTCCTGCCCTTAAACTCATGCCATGAATCTTCTGACCTGAAACTCCTGTCCAGAAACTGATGACCTTAAAACTCCTGCCATGAAACTCCAGCCCTGAATCTCCTAATCTCCTAGACTGGAACGCATGCCCCGGTGCTACTGACATGAACCTCCTGCACTGAAACTGCAGCCTAAAACTACTTCCCTGAAACTCATGCCTAAAAAAAAACAACAGACCTAAAACACCTTCCCAGAAACTGATTATCTTGAAACCCCTGCCTTGAATCTCCAGCCCTGAATCTCCTGCACTGAATCTCCTACCCTGAAACTCATGCCTTGAAACTTCTGACCTGAAACTCCTGCCCAGAAACTGATGAGCTTGAAACCTCTGCCCTGAATTTCCAGCCCTGAAATTCCTGCCCTGAATCTCCTACCCTGAAACACATGTCCCAAAACTACAGACCTGAAACTCCTGCCCAGAACCGGATGACCTTGAAACTCCAGCCCTGAATCTCCTACTCGAATCTCCTGCCCTTAGACTCATGCCCTGAAACTACTGCCCTGAAACTCCTGCCCTGAATCTCCTGTACCGAAACTCATGCCCTGAAATTCCTCACATGAAACTCCTGCCCTGAATCTCCTGCCCTTATACTAGAACACAGAAACTCCTTCCCTGAAAGCCACGCCCTGAGACTCCTGCCCAGATACTGATGACCTTGAAACTCCTGCCCTGAAACTCCAGCCCTGAATCTCCTGCCCTGATTCTCCTACACTGAAACGCATACCCCGGTTCTACTGACATGAACCTCCTGCACTGAAACTGCAGCCCTAAAACTACATCCCTGAAACTCATGCCTAAAAAAAAAACAACAGACATGAAACACCCTCCAAGAAACTGATGATCTTGAAACCCCTGCCTTGAATCTCCAGCAATGATTCTCCTGCTCTGAATCTCCTACCCTGAATCTCATGCCCAGAAACCACTGAGCTGAAACTCCTGCCCAGAAAAGGATGACCTTGAAACTCAGTCCCTGAATCTCCTGCCCTGAATCTCTTGACCCAAAACTCATGCCGTGGAAGTCCTGACATGAAACTCCTGGCGTGAATCACCTTCCCTGATACTCCTGCCCTGAATCTCCGACCCTGAAACTCCTGCCCTGAAACAACTGCCCTGAATCGCATACCTTGAAACTCCTGCCCTGAATCTCAACCCTGAAACTCCTGCCTTGAAACTCCAGCCATGAATCTCCTGCTCTGAATCTCCTGCCCTTTGACTCATGCCCTGAAACTTCTGACCTGAAACTCCTGCCCAGAAACTGATGACGTTGAAACCGCTGTCCTGAATCTCCAGCCTTGAAATTCCTGCCCTGAAATAGATGCCCCGAAACTACAGACCTGAAACTCCTGCCCAGAAACTGATGACCTTGAAACCGCTGCCCTGAAACTACTGCCCTGAAACTCCTGCCCTGAATCTACTGCACTGAAACTCATGCCCTGAAAGTCCTGATATGAAACTTCTGCCGGGAATCAGCTTCCATGAATCCCCTGCCCTGAAACTACTGCCCTGAATCACCTGCCCTGTAGCTCCTGCCCTGAAATTACTGCCCTGAATACCCTGCACTGAAAATGATGCCCTCAAACCCCTGCCCTGAAACTTATGCCCTGCAACTACTGACCGGAAACTCCTGCTCAGAAACTGATGACCTTGAAACCCCTGCCCTGAAAGTCCAGCCCTGAATCTCCTGCAAGGAATCTCCTACCCTGAAACTCATGCCTCGAAACTACTAGCCTGAAACTCCTGCCCAGAAACTGATGACCTTGAAACTCCAGCCATGAATCAACATCTCTGAATCTCTTTCCCTGAAACAACTGCCCTGAATCACCTGCCCTGAAACTCCAGCCCTGAATCTCCTGCCCTGAATCTCATGCCCTGAAACTCATGCACTGAAACTACAGCCCTGAAACTCCTGCCCTGTATCTCCTGCATTGAAATTCATGCCCTGAAACTCCTGACATGAAACCCCTGCCGTGAATCACCATCCCTGCATCTCCAGCCCTGAATCTCCTACCCTGAAACACCTGCCTTGAAACTCCAGCCATGAATCTCCTGCAAGGAATTTCCTACCTTCAAACTCATGCCCCGAAACCACTGACCTGAAACTCCTGCCCAGAAACAGATGACCTTGAAACTCCTGCCATGAATCAACATCTCTGATTCTCCTTCCCTGAAACCACTGTCCTAAATCCTAAAGACAGGAGGTTGCCTTGGCAGTCAAAGTGAAGGATAATCAAAAGAGCTTTTACAAGTATATTAAGAGAAAAAGGATTGTAAGGGATAAAATTGGTCCTCTTGAAGATCAGAGTGGTCGGCTATGTGCGGAACCAAAGGAAATGGGGGAGATCTTAAATAGGTTTTTTGTGTCTGTATTTACTAAGGAAACTGGCATGAAGTCTATGGAATTGAGGGAATCAAGTAGTGAGATCATGGAAACTGTACAGATTGAAAAGGAGGAGGTACTTGCTGTCTTGAGGAAAATTAAAGTGTTTAAATCCCCGGGACCTGACAGAGTGTTCTTTCGGACCTTGAAGGAGACTAGTGTTGAAATTGCGGGGGCCCTGGCAGAAATATTTTAAATGTCGCTGTCTATGGGTGAAGTGCCGGAGGATTGGAGAGTGGCTCATGTTGTTCCATTGTGTAAAAAAGGATGGAAAAGTAATCTGGGAAATTATAGGCCGGTGAGTTTAACGTCGGTAGTAGGTAAGTTATTGGAAGGAGTACTAAGAGACAGAATCTACAAGCATTTGGGTAGACAGGGATTTAGTAGTCAACATGGCTTTGTGCGTGGCAGGTCATGTTTGACAAATCTATTGGAGCTTTTCGAGGAGGTTACCAGGAAAGTGGATGAAGGGAAGGCAGTGGATATTGTCTATATGGACTTCAGTAAGGCCTTTGACAAGGTCCCGCATAGGAGGTTAGTTAGGAAAATTCAGTCGCTAGGTATACATGGAGAGGTGGTAAATTGGATTAGACATTGGCTCGATGGAAGAAGCCAGAGAGTGGTGGTAGAGAATTGCTTCTCTGAGTGGAGGCCTGTGACTAAGGGTGTGCCACAAGGATCAGTGCTGGGTCCATTGTTATTTGTCATCTATATCAATGATCTGGATGATAATGTGGTAAATTGGATCAGCAAGTTTGCTGATGATACAAAGATTGGAGGTGTAGTAGACTGTGAGGAAGGTTTTCAGAGCCTGCAGAGGGACTTTGACCAGCTGGAAAAATGGGTTGAAAAATGGCAGATGGAGTTTAATACTGATAAGTGTGAGGTATTGCACGTTGGAAGGACAAACCAACGTAGAACATACAGGGTTAATGGTAAGGCACTGAGGAGTGCAGTGGAACAGAGGGATCTGGGAATACAGATACAAAATTCCCTAAAAGTGTCATCACAGGTAGATAGGGTCGTAAAGAGAGCTTTGGGTACATTGGTTTTATTAATCAAAGTACTGAGTATAAGAGCTGGAATGTTATGATGAGGTTGTATAAGGCATTGATGAGGCCCAATCTGGAGTATTGTGTTCAGTTTTGGTCACCAAATTACAGGAAGGATATAAATAAGGTTGAAAGAGTGCAGAGAAGGTTTACAAGGATGTTGCCGGGACTTGAGAAACTCAGTTACAGAGAAAGGTTGAATAGGTTAGGACTTTATTCCCTGGAGCGTAGAAGAATGAGGGGAGATTTAATAGAGGTATATAAAATTATGATGGGTATAGATAGAGTGAATGCAAGCAGGCTTTTTCCACTGAGGCAAGGGGTGAAAAAAACCAGAGGACATGGGTTAAGGGTGAAGGGGGAAAAGTTTAAAGGGAACATTAGGGTGGGCTTCTTCACACAGAGAGTGGCGGGAGTATGGAATGAGCTGCCAGACGAGGTGGTAAATGCGGGCTCTTTTTTAACATTTAAGAATAAATTGGACAGATACATGGATGTGAGGTGTATGGAGGGATATGGTCTGTGTGCAGGTCAGAGGAACTAGGCAGAAAATGGTTCGGCACAGCCAAGAAGGGCCAAAAGGCCTGTTTCTGTGCTGTAGTTTCTATGGTTTCTATGGTAAATCACCTGCGCTGAAATTCCTGCCCTGAATCTCCTGCCCTGAAACGCCTGCCCTGAAACTTCAGCCCTGAATCTCCTGCCCCTGAAACTCCTGCCCTAAATCTCCTGCCCTTACACTACAGCCCTGAAACTCCTTCCCTGAAAGTCATGCACTGGAACTACTGACCTGAAACTCCTGCCCAAAAACTGATGACCTTGAAACCCCTGCCCTGAAACTCCAGCCACGAATCTCCTGCCCTGAATATCCAAACCTGAAACACATGCCTAAAAAAAAAACTATAGACCTCAAACACCTGGCCAGAAACTGATGACCTTGAAACTCCTGCTGTTAATCTCCTACACTGAAACACATGCCCCGACTCCTGACCTGAAACTCCTGCCCAGAAACTGATGACTTTGAAACCCCTGCCCTGAAACACATGCCCGAAACTCCTGACCTGAAACTCCTGCCCACAAATGGATGACCTTGTCACTCCTGCCCAGAAACTTCAGCTCTGAATCTCCTGAAAGGAATCTCCGACCCTGAAACTCATGCCCCGAAAC
This sequence comes from Mobula birostris, assembly GCF_030028105.1. Taxonomy (NCBI): domain Eukaryota; kingdom Metazoa; phylum Chordata; class Chondrichthyes; order Myliobatiformes; family Myliobatidae; genus Mobula; species Mobula birostris. Next base: position 541,518 of record NC_092402.1, on the reverse strand, counting down.
TGATGACCTTGAAACCCCTGCCCTGAATCTCCAACCCTGAACCTCCTGCACTGAATCTCCTACCCTGAAATTCATGCCCTGAAACTACTGACCTGAAACTCCTGCCCAGAAACTGATGACCTTGAAACTCCTGCCATGAATCAACATCCCTGAATCTCTTGTCGTGAAACAACTGCCCTGAAACTCCAGCCCTGAATCTCATGTCCTGAAACTCATGCACTGAAACTTCTGACCTGAAACTCCTACCCAGATGCTCATGACCTTCAAACCGCTGCCCTGAAACTCCTGCCCTGAATCTCCTGCACTGAAATTCATGCCCTGAAACTCCTGACAGGAAACTCTGCCGTGAATCACATTCCCTGAAACTCCTGCCCTGAATCTCCTGCACTGAAATTCATGCCCTGAAACTCCTGACAGGAAACTCCGCCATGAATCACCTTCCCTGAAACTCCTGCCCTGAATCTCCTGACCTGAAACTCATAGTGGACATGCAGGTACAGCAGGCGGTGAAAAAGGCGAATGGTATGCTGGCATTTATAGCGAGAGGATTTGAGTACAGGAGCAGGGAGGTACTACTGCAGTTGTACAAGGCCTTGGTGAGACCACACCTGGAGTATTGTGTGCAGTTTTGGTCCCCTAATCTGAGGAAAGACATCCTTGCCATAGAGGGAGTACAAAGAAGGTTCACCAGATTGATTCTTGGGATGGCAGGACTTTCGCATGAAGAAAGACTGGATGAACTGGGCTTGTACTCATTGGAATTTAGAAGATTGAGGGGGGATCTGATTGAAACATATAAAATCCTAAAGGAATTGGACAGGTTAGATGCAGGAAGATTGTTCCCGATGTTGGGGAAGTCCAGAACAAGGGGTCACAGTTTGAGGATAAAGGGGAAGCCTTTTAGGACCGAGATTAGGAAAAACTTCTTCACACAGAGAGTGGTGAATCTATGGAATTCTCTGCCACAGGAAACAGTTGAGGCCAGTTCATTGGCTATATTTAAGAGGGAGTTAGATATGGCCCTTGTGGCTACGGGGATCAGGGGGTATGGAGGGAAGGCTGGGGCAGGGTTCTGAGTTGGATGATCAGCCATGATCATAATAAATGGCGGTGCAGGCTCGAAGGGCCGAATGGCCTACTCCTGCACCTATTTTCTATGTTTCTATGTTTCTATGTTTCTATAAACTAAAACTACTGACCTGAAACTCATGCACTGAAAATTCTGACCTGAAATTCCTACCCAGATGCTCATGACCTTCAAACCCCTACCCTGAAACTCCTGCCCTGAAACTCCTGCACTGAAGCTAATGCCCTAAAAGTCCTGACATGAAATTCCTGCCGTGAATCACCTTCCCTGAATCTCCTGCCCTGAAACTACTGCCCTGAATCCCCTGCACTGAAACTGATGCCATCAAACTCCTGCACTGAAACTTATGCCCTGAAACTACTGACCTGAAACTCTTGCCCAGAAACTGATGACCCTGAAACTCCCGCCATGAATCAAAATCTCTGAATCTCTTTCCCTAAAACAACTGCCCTAAATCACCTGCCCTGAAACTCCTACCCTGAATCTCCTGCCCTGAAATGCCTGCACTGAAACCCTTGCCCTGAATCTCCTGCCCTGAATCTCATGCCCTGAAACTCATGCACTGAAACTTCTGACCTGAAACTTCTGCCCAGATGCTGATAACTTTGAAACCGCTGGCCTGAAACTCCTGCCCTGAATCTCCTGCACTGAAATTCATGCCCTGAAACTCCTGACGTGAAACTCCTGCCGTGAATCACCTTCCCTGAAACTCCTGGCCTGAATCTCCTGACCTCAAATGCATACCCCGAAACTACTGACCTGAAAATTCTGCCCTGAAACTCCACTCTGAATCTCCGGAAAGGAATCTCCGATCCTGAAATTCATGCCCCGAAACTACAGACTTGAAACTCCTGCCCTGAATCTCCTGCACTGAAATTCATGCGCTGAAACTCCTAATATGAAGCTACTGCTGTGAATCTCCTTCCCCGAAACTCCTGCCTTGAATCTCCTGCCCTTACACTACAGCCATGAAACTCCTTCCCTGAAAGTCAGTCACTGAAACTACTGACCTGAAACACCTGCCCAGAAACTGATGACCTTGAAACCTCTGCCCTGAAACTCCAGCCCCGAATCGTCTGCCCTGAATCTCCTACCCTGAAACACATGCCCCGAAACTCCTGACCTGAAACTCCTGCCCAGAAATGGATGACTTTGAAACTCCTGCCCAGAAACTCCAGCTCTGAATCTCCTGAAAGGAATTTCCAACCCTGAAACTCATGCCCCGAAACTACAGATCTGACACTCCTGCCCTGAAATTCCAGCCCTGAATCTCCTGCCCTGAATCTCATGCCCTGAAACCCATGCACTGAAACTTCTGACCTGAAACTCCGACCCAGATGCTCATGACCTTCAAACCGCTGCCCTGAATCTCCTGCACTGAAATTCATGCCCTGAAACTCCTGATAGGAAAGTCCTGCCGTGAATCCTCTTCCGTGAAACTCCTGCACTGAATCTCATGACCTGAAACTCATACCCCAAAACTACTGACCTTAAACTCATGCACTGAAACTTCTGACCAGAAACTCCTACCCAGATGCTCTTGACCTTCAAACCGCTGCCTTAAAACTACAGCCCTGAAACTCCTGCCCTGAATCTCCTGCACCGAAAATCATGCCCGGAAACTCCTGCCGTGAATCACCTTCCCTGAAACTCCTGCCCTGAATCTCCTGACCTGAAACTCATACCCTGAAACTACTGGCCTGAACTCCTGCACAGAAACTGATGACCTTGAAACACCTGCCATGAATTTCCTGCCCTGAAACTACTACCCTGTATCTCCTTCCCTGAAACTCCTGCCCTGAATCTCCTGCTCTTACACTACAGCCCTGAAACTCCTTTTCTGAAAGTCATCCACTGAAGCTACTGACCTGAAACTCCTGCCCAGAAACTGATGACCTTGAAACCCCGGCCCTTAAACTCCAGACTCGAATCTCCTGCCCTGAATCTCCTACCCTGAAACTCATGCCAAAAAAAAACTACAGACCAGAAACACCTGACCAAAAACTGATCACCTAGAAACTCCATGCCCTGAAACTCCAGCTCTGAATCTCCTGAAAGCAATCTCCGACCCTGAAACTCATGCCCCGAAACTACTGACCTGAAACTCCTGCCCAGAAATTGATGACCTTGAAACCCCAGCCCTGAATCTCCAGCCTAGAAACTTCTGCCCTGAATCTCCCACCCTGAAACACATGCGCCGAAACTCCTGAGTTGAAACTCCTGCCCAGAAACGGACGACCTTGAAATTCCTACACTGAATCTCCAGCCCTGAATCTCTTGCCCTGAAACTCCAGCCCTGAGACTGCTGCACAGAAATTTCTGCCCTGAAATTCCTGCCTATAATCTCCTGCCCCAAAACTCCTTCACTGAATCTCCTGCATTGAAATTACACCCCTGAACCTCAACCCTGAAACTCCTGCCCTGAATCTCCTGCACTAAAACTCATGCACTGAAACGCATGTCCTGAAAGTCCTGTCATGAAACTCCTGCCGTGAATCACCTTCCCTGAAACTCCTGTCCTGAATCTCCTACCCTTATACTAGAGCACTGAAACTCCTTCCCTGAAAGTCATGCCCTGAAACAACTGACCTCAAACTCCTGCCCAGAAACTGATGACGTTGAAACCGCTGCCCTGAATCTCCAGCCCTGAAATTCCTGCCCTGAATCTCCTACCCTGAAACACATGCCCCGAAACTCCTGAGCTGAAACTCCTGCCCAGAAACAGATGGCCTTGAAACTCTTGCCCTGAATCTCTTGACCTGAAACGCCTACCCTGAAACTCCAGCCCTGAAACTCCTGCCCTGAAACTCCTGCACAGAAATCCCTGCCCTGAAATTCCTGCCTATAATCTCCTGCCCAGAAACTCCTTCCCGGAATCTCCTGCATTGAAGCTACACGCCTGAATCTCAACCCTGAAACTCCTGCCCTGAAACTCTTGCCCTGAATCTCCTGCCCTTAGACCCATGCCCTGAAACTACTGCCCTGAAACTCCTGACCTGAATCTCCTCCACTGGAACTCATGCCCTGCAAGTCCTGACATGAAACTCCTGCCGTGAATCACCTTCCCTGAAACTCCTGCCCTGAATCTCCTGCCCTTATACTACAGCACTGAAGCTCCTTCCCTGAAAGTCATGCCTAAAAAAGAAACTACGGACCTGAAACAACTGCCCAGAAACTGATGACTTTGAAATCCCGGCCCTGAATCTCCAGCCCTGAATCTCCTGCTCTGAATCTCCTACCCTGAAACTCATGCCCCGAAACTACTGAGCTGAAACTCCTGCCCAGAAAAGGATGACCTTGAAACTCATGCTCTGAATCTCCTGCCCTGAATCTCCTGAACTGAAACTCATGCCGTAAAAATCCTGACATCAAACTCCTGTCGTGAATCTCCTTTCCGGATACTACTGCCCTGAATCTCTATACGCTGAAACACCTGTCCTGAAATTACTGCGCTGAATCACCTACCCTGAAACTCCTGCCCTGAAACTCCTGCACAGACATTCCTGCCCTGTAATTCCTGCCTTTAATCTCCTGCCCAAAAACTAATTCCCTGAATCTCCTGCACTGAGACTACACCCTTGAATCTTAACCCTGAAATTCCTGCCCTGAATCTCCTGCCCTTAGTCTCATGCCCTGAAACTTCCGACCTGAATTTCCTGCACAGAAACTGATGACCTTAAAACTCCTGCCTTGAATCTCCTACCCTAAAAATCCTGCTCGGAAACTACTGCCCTGAATCACTTGCCCCGTAACACCTGCCCTGAAACTCCTGAACAGAAACTGATGACCTTGAAACCCATACCCTGAAACTCCAGTCCTGAATCTACTGTCCGGAATCTCCTAGGCTGAAACTCATGCCCCGAAACTACTGACCTGAAACTCCTGCCCAGAAACCGATGACCTTAAACTGCTGCAATAAATCAACATCCCAGAATATCTTGCCTTGAGACAACAGCCCTGAATCACCGGCCCTGAAACTCCTGCCCTGAATCTCCTGCCCTGAAACTCCTGCCCTAAAACTCCAGCTCTGAATCCTCCGGCCCTCGCCCTCCCCCTAACACTAACCCTAACGCTAATCTCGTGCCCTTAATCTCGCAGTAGGGTTAGGATGCGAGAATGAGAGACGTGTCACTTCTGGTTACCATGGGTTAGGTTGAGAGTTGTGGGGGTGTGGCCAGGGTTAGTCGGGGTGTGACTAGGGTTTGCGGGGGTTTGACATGATAATCGGGATGTGCCGAGGGTTTGTGGGGGCGTGTGCCACCGTGGACTTTAGGATTAGGTTTGAGAGTTGGGCTGGTGGATGTATATGTGTGACTGGGAGAGGTAAGGCTGCAGAGTTTGGAGTGGTGAGGTATGAGGTGCTGTGGCGCATAGGCTTGTGTGGTGAAACCAGGTGAATCTGGCCCATGTCTTTCATTATCGTGCTCCGACACCACTTGGTTCAATGAACCGGGTGTGCACTGGGACACATCATCAGTAATGCATCCTTGGATCATCGGGTGTTTCGGTTCTTTCATCATTAGACACCCTCCCCGAGGCGACCCAGCCGGAGTTGATCAAGCTCGGCTTGTGTTTTCCCATGGAACAGGATAATGAGAGGCATGCAACTATGAGGGTAATGATGTTTTTAATCATTACCTGGCATCTGTATGCCTGGGATTGCATGGGTTAAATAGACAGTGTTTACTGGGCATTCGGTGTCTCTGCACCTGAGTTTAGTGGTGCCTTGTTTTCTGTGAATCCAGCTTGGGTTTAACTCTTTGGTTCTCTCTCACCTTTTGGGCATCTAGGCTTTTTTATTGGCATTTTGTCGACCGGGAGAATGAAGAGCGTGTCACTGTTAGGTTAGGTTGAGAGTATGCGGGCAGTGGGCAAATCAGCCCTATTGTGCTTTTTGATCTCCTCACTTGAGATTCAATTACACACAACCCTGCCACTTTGATCTGGCTCACGCCTTCATTAACCAAGTCCAACACTTGCCTTTCTTGGATCTTGCCCCTCCTGACAAAGGTAATCGGGTTTGTGGGGGTGTGGCCAGGGTTAGTCGGGGTGTGTCTAGGGTTTGTAGGGGTGTGGCATGATCATCGGGTTGCGCCGAGGGTTTGTGGGGGTGTTTGTCCCCTTGGACTTTAGGATTAGGTTTGAGTGTTGGGCTGGTGGATGTATATGTGTGACTGGGAGAGGTAAGGCTGCAGAGTTTGGAGTGGTGAGGTATGAGGTGCTGTGGCGCATAGGCTTGTGTGGTGAAGCCAGGTGAATCTGGCCCATGCCTTTCATTATCGTGGTCCGACACCACTTGGTTCAATGGACCGGGTGTGCACTGGGACACATCATCAGCAATGCATCCTCGGATCATCGAGTGTTTCGGGTCTTTCATCATTAGACACCTTCCCCGAGGCGACCCAGCCGGAGTTGATCAAGCTCGGCTTGTGTTTTCCCATGAACCAGGATAATGAGAGGCATGTAACTATGAGGGTAATGATGTTTTTAAACATCATTTCCTGGCATCTGTATGCCTGGGATTGCATGGGTTAAATTGCGGGGTTTACTGGGCATTCGGTGTCTCTGCACCTGAATTTAGTGGTGACTTGTTTTCTGTGGACCTCGCATTAGGGTTAGAGTTAGGGTGAGGATGCGAGTATGCGGGCAGTGGGCAAAATATCCCTCTAGTGTTTGTGGATCTCGTACTGGAGATGCAGTATCACTTCACCCTGCCACTTTGTTTTTGGCCCACGTCAACATCATCTCGGTCCCCAACTTTCCTTTACTGGGATCTTCCTCCTCTTCAACCTCCATTCTGGAGTTTAAGTTACAATAGTGGAGTTTTTGCCTATGGATAGTGTTTTGGATTTGGGGTCTTTTTTATAGGGACTGTGTGCTTTGATCTGGGGGTTGTGCGGTAGCTAATTGAGGGGTGTTGTGGGGAGGGAGATGCCCGGGGGTAGAGATAGGTAATGGGGGTTGAGAATTCACGACGAAGGGAGGTGGGGTGGGGTGGCAATTGGCATTGCGGGGGTGTGGGTGTCCCCTGCAGTAGGGGGGAGGGCTGAAATAGGAGCCTAGCTGCTGGTGAAATTGGGCGAGTTTGGCCCCTTGATGGGGTAAGGGCTTGGGTTTATGGGGGTGTGTAACAGAGTTGGAGATGTTAGGTTTAGGGGTCCGGTAAAGGACTGTTATATAAGCCCTTCAGTGTGGTGTGGTTTGGGTTATTTGGGGTGCTGTCCGGTTTAGTTGGGGTGCGTGGTCCATTGGAAATTAGAGTTAAGGTTAGGGTCAGGGCTGGGGTTAGGATGCGAGTATGCGGGCAGTGGGAATTTGGCTGCTTGCTGGGGTGAGGGTTTGGGTTTATGGAGGTGTGTAGCAGGGTTGGACGTGTTAGGTTTAGTGGTAGGGCAAAGGATTATTATATAAGCCCTTTAGTGTGGTGTCGTTTGGGTTATTTCGGGTGCTGTCCGGTTTAGTTGGGGTGCGCGGTCCCTTGGAAATTAGGGTTCGGGCTAGAGTCAGGGCTGGGGTTAGGATGCGAGTATGCGGGCAGTGGGAATTTGGACACGTGCTAGGGTGAGGGTTTGGGTTTATGGGGGTGTGTAGCAGGGGTCGAGGTGTTAGATTTAGTGGTAGGGCAAAGGACTGTTATATAAGCCCTTTAGTGTGGTGTGGTTTGGGTTATTTGGGGTGCTGTCCAGTTTAGTTGGGGTGCACGGGCAAATTGGAAATTAGGGTTAGGTTGAGTCCATCGGGAGTTTCAGGTCTTTCATCATTAGACACCCTCCCCGAGGCGACCCAGCCGGAGTTGATCAAGCTCGGCTTGTATTTTCCCATGAACCAGGATAATGAGAGGCATGTAACTATGAGGGTAATGATGTTTTTAAACATCATTACCTGGCATCTGTATGCCTGGGATTGCATGGGTTAAATTGACAGTGTTTACTGGGCATTCGGTGTCTTTGCACCTGAGTTTAGTGGTGACTTGTTTTCTGTGGACCCAGCTTGGGTTTAACTTTCTGGTTCTCTCTCGCCGTTTGGGCTTCAGGACTTTAATATTGGCATTTTGTCGACCGGGAGAATGAAGAGCGTGTCACTGTTAGGTTAGGTTGAGAGTATGCGGGCAGTGGGCAAATCAGCCCTCTTGTGCTTTTTGATCTCCTCACTTGTGATTCAATTTCACGTGACCCTGCCACTTTGATCTGGGCCACGCATTCATTAACCAGGTCCAACACTTGCCTTTCTTGGATCCTGCCCTTCCTGACAAAGTTAATCGGGTTTGTGGGGGAGTGGCCAGGGTTAGTCGGGGTGTGCCTAGGGTTTGTGGGGGTGTGGCATGATAATCGGGATGTGCCTACGGTTTGTGGGGGTGTGTGCCCCGTTGGACTTTAGGATTAGGTTTGAGTGTTGGGCTGGTGGATGTATATGTGTGACTGGGAGAGGTGAGGCTGCAGAGTTTTGAGTGGTGAGGTATGAGGTGCTATGGCGCATTGGCTTGTGTGGTGAAGCCAGGTGAATCTGGCCCATGCCTTTCATTATTGTGGTCCGACACCATTTGGTTCAATGAACCGGGTGTGCACTGGGACACATCATCAGTAATGCATCCTCGAATCATCTGGTGTTTCGGGTTTATAATCATTAGACACCCTCCCCGAAGCAACCCAGCCAGAGTTGATCAAGCTCGGCTTGTGTTTTCCCATGGACGAGGATAATGAGAGGCCTGTAACTATGAGGTTAATGATGTTTTTAAACATCATTACCTGGCATCTGTATGCCTGGGATTGCATGGGTTAAATAGACAGTGCTTACTGGGCATTCGGTGTCTCTGCACCTGAGTTTAGTGGTGACTTGTTTTCTGTGGACCCAGCTTGGGTTTAACTTTCTGGTTTTCTCTCGCCTTTTGGGCATCTGGGCTTTTTTATTGGCATTTTGTCGACCGGGAGAATGAAGAGCGTGTCACTGTTAGGTTAGGTTGAGAGTATGCGGGCAGTGGGCAAATCAGCCCTCTTGTGCTTTTTGATCTCCTCACTTGAGATTGAATTTCACGCAACCCTGCCACCTTGATCTGGCCCACGCCTTCATTAACCAGGTCCAACACTTGCCTTTCTTGGATCTTGCCCTTCCTGACAAAGTTAATCGGGTTTGTGGGGGTGTGGCCAGGGTTAGTCGGGGTGTGCCTAGGGTTTGTGGGCGTGAGGCATGATCACTGGGATGTGCCGAGGGTTTGTGGGGGTGTGTGCCCCCTTGGACTTTAGGATTAGGTTTGAGTGTTGGGCTGGTAGATGAATATGCGTGACTGGGAGAGGTAAGGCTGCGGAGGCTGTTTGAGTGGTGAGGTATGATGTGCTATGGTGCATAGGCTTGTGTGGTGAAGCCAGGTGAATCTGGCCCATGCCTTTCATTATCGTGGTCCGACACCACTTGGTTCAATGGACCGGGTGTGCACTGGGAAACATCATCAGTAATGTATCCTCGGATCATCGGGTGTTTCGGGTCTTTCATCATTAGACACCCTCCCCGAGGCGACCCAGCCGGAGCTGATCAGGCTCGGCTTGTGATTTCCCATGAACCAGGATAATGAGAGGCATGTAAATATGAGGGTAATGATGTCTTTTTAAACATCATTACCTGGCATCTGTATGCCTGGGATTGCATGGGTTAAATTGTGGGGTTTACTGGGCATTTGGTGTCTCTGCACCTCAGTTTAGTGGTGACTTGTTTTCTGTGGACCTCGCATTAGGGTTAGGGTTAGGGTTAGGATGCGAGTATGCGGGCAGTGGGCAAAATATCCCTCTAGCGTTTGTGGATCTCTTACTGGAGATGCAGTATCACTTCACCCTGTCACTTTGTTTTTGGCCCACGTTGTCATCATCTCGCTCCCCGACTTGCCTTTATTGGGATCTTCCTCCTCTTTAACCTCCATTCTGGAGTTTAAGTTGAAATGTTGGAGTTCTTGCCTATGGATAGTGTTTTGGATTTGTGGACTTTCTTATAGGGACTGGGTGCTGTGATCTGGGGGCTGTGCAGTAGCTAATTGAGGGGTGTGTGGGGAGGGACATGCCCAGGGGTAGAGTTAGGTAATGGGGGTTGAGGGTTCACGGCGAAGGGAGGTGGGGTGGTGTGGCAAATGGTATTGCGGAGGGGGGGAGGTTTGGTTGTCCTTGCCGTAGGGGAGAGGGCTGAAATCGGAGCCTAACTGCTGGTGATATTGGGTAAATTTGGCCCCTTGATGGGGTGAGGGTTTGGGTTTATGGGGGTGTGTAGCAGGGTTGGAGGTGTTAGGTTTAGTGGTAGGGCAAAGGACTATTATATAAGCCCCTTAGTGTGGTGTGGTTTGGGTTATTTGGGGTGCCGTCCGGTTTAGTTGGGATGCGCGGTCCATTGGAAATTAAGGTTAGGGTTAGGGTTCAGCTGGGGTGTGTGGTCCTCTGGAATATAGGATTAGGTTGGGGGGGTAGGGTTGAGGGGGGCCCGCTGGGCAGCGGGAGGTATAACTGGTGGTGTGGGGTGAGTTTGGTCCTCTGGTGAGAAGAGGACCCATGTTTATGGGGTGTGAAGATGTTAGGTTTTGGGGTAGGGCCATGTGAGGGCTGAAATAGGAGCCTAACTGCTGGTGATCCGAGTGAATCTGGCCCCTTGATGGGGTGAGGGTTTGGATTTATGGGGGTGTGTGGCAGGGTTGGAGGTGTTAGGTTTAGTGGTAGGGCAAAGGATTCTTATATAAGCCCTTTAGTGTGGTGTGGTTTGGGTTATTTGGGGTGCTGTCCGGTTTAGTTGGGGTGCGCGATCCCTTGGAAATTAGGGTTAGGGTTAGGGTAAGGGCTGGGGTTAAGATGCGAGTATGCGGGCAGTGGGAATTTGGCCCCTTGCTGTTGTGAGGGATTGGGTTTATGGGGGTGTGTAGCAGGGTTGGAGGTGTTAGGTTTAGTGGTAGGGCAAAGGACTATTATATAAACCCCTTAGTGTGATGTGGTTTGGATTATTTGGGGTGCCGTCCGGTTTAGTTGGGGTGCCCGGTCCCTTGGAAAGTAGGGTTAGGGTTTAGTTGGGGTGTGTGGGTTAGGGTTAGGGTTAGGATGCGAGTATGCGGGCAGTGGGCAAAATATCCCTCTAGCGTTTGTGGATCTCTTACTGGAGATGCAGTATCACTTCACCCTGCCACTTTGTTTTTGGCCCACGTTGTCATCATCTCGGTCCCCGACTTGCCTTTATTGGGATCTTCCTCCTCTTTAACCTCCATTCTGGAGTTTAAGTTGAAATGGTGGAGTTTTTGCCTATGGATAGTGTTTTGGATTTGTGGACTTTCTTATAGGGACTGGATGCTGTGATCTGGGGGCTGTGCAGTAGCTAATTGAGGGGTGTGTGGGGAGGGACATGCCCAGGGGTAGAGTTAGGTAATGGGGGTTGAGTGTTCACGGCGGTGGGGTGGTGTGGCAAATGGTATTGCGGGGGGGTGGTGTTTGGTTGCCACCTTGCCGTAGGGGGGAGGGCTGAAATCGGAGCCTAACTGCTGGTGATACTGGGTAAATTTGGCCCCTTGATGGGTGAGGGTTTGGGTTTATGGGGGTGTGTAGCAGGGTTGGAGGTGTCAGGTTTAGTGGTAGGGCAAAGGACTATTATATAAGCCCCTTAGTGCGGTGTGGTTTGGGTTATTTGGGGTGCTGTCCCGTTTAGTTGGGGTGCGCGATCCCTTGGAAATTAAGGTTAGGGTTAGGGTTTAGCTGGGGTGTGTGGTCCTCCGGAATATAGGGTTAGGGTTAGGGTTAGGGTTAGGGACTCACCCACCAAGGGAAACAACCTTTCCACATCTACTCTGTCCAACCATTTCAACATTCCAGAATGAGGGGTCACAGTTTGAGGATAAAGGGGAAGCCTTTTAGGTCCGAGATTAGGAAAAACTTCTTCGCACAGAGAGTGGTGAATCTGTGGAATTCTCTGCCACAGGAAACAGTTGAGGCCAGTTCATTGGCTATATTTAAGAGGGAGTTAGATATGGCCCTTGTGGCTACGGGGGTCAGGGGGTATGGGGGGAAGGCTGGGGCGGGGTTCTGAGTTGAATGATCAGCCATGATCATAATAAATGGCGGTGCAGGCTCGAAGGGCCGAATGGCCTACTCCTGCACCTATTTTCTATGTTTCTATGTTTCATTCGAAACGTTTCTATGAGATCTCCTCTCATTCTTCTATACTCTGATGAATACAATCCCAGAGCTGACAAACGCTCCTCATATGTTAGCCCCTGCATTCCAGGAATCATCCTCGTAAATCTTCTCTGAACTCTCTCCAACATCAGTACATCCTTTCTAAGATAGGGGGCCCAAAACTGCACACAGTATTCCAAATGAGGTCTCACTAATGCCCTATAGAGCCTCATCAACACCTCCTTACTCTTATACACTACTCCTCTTGAAATGAATGCCAACATAGCATTCGCTTTCCTTACCACCGATCCAACTTGGTGGTTAACCTTTAGGGTATCCTGCACGCGGACTCCCAAGTCCCTTTGCACTTCCGATTTTTGAACTTTCTCCCCATCTAAATAATGATCTACCCGATTATTTCTTCTTCCAAAATGTACAACCGTACATTTGTCAACGTTGTATCTCATCTGCCATTTCTTTGCCCACTCTCCTAGACTAACTAAGTCTGTCTGCAAACTTTCCGTTTCTTCAACATTTCCTGCTCCTCCACCTGTCTTGGTGTCATCCGCAAACTTAGCCACAAAACCATTTAATCCATAATCCAAATCATCGATATACATCGTAAGAAGAAGCGGCCCCAACACCGACCCCTGCCGAACACCACTAGTAACCGGCAACCAATCAGAATAGGATCCCTTTATTCCCACCCTTTGTTTTCTGCCTATCAGCCAATGCTCCACCCATTTCAATATCTTTCCTATAATTCCATGGGCTCTCATCTTATTAAGCAGCCTCATATTCAGCACCTTATCGAAGGCCTTTTGCAAATCCAAATACACAACATCCACAGCCTCTCCCTTGTCAATCTCATTCGAGATTACCTCAAAAAATTCCAATAGGTTGGTGAGGCAGGATCTTCCCTTCATGAAACCATGCTGGCTTCGGCCTATCTTGTCATGCACCTCGAGGTATTTCATAACCTCGTCCTTGAGGATTGACTCCAATATCTTTCCAACTACCGATTTCAGACTAATAGGTCTGTAATTTTCTTTTTGCTGCCTCCTTCCTTTCTTAAATAGCGGAACTACATTTGCGACTTTCCAGTCCTCCGGAGCCATGCCAGAGTCTATTGATTCCTGGAAGATCATTTCTAATGCCTCCACAATCTCCAAAGCCACCTCCTTCAGAACCCTGTGGTGCACCTGATCCAGTCCGGGAGACTTATCTACTCTTAGTCCACTTAGCTTCCCAAGCACTTCCTCTCTAGTAATCTTGACTGTACTTAATTCTATTTCCTAATACCTCTGGCTATCAGGTATATTGCTCATGTCTTCCACTGTGAAGACTGATGCAAAATACTCATTCAGTTCCTCCGCCATCTCTTTGTTATCCATTATAATTTCTCCAGCATCATTTTCAATCGGTCCCGTATCTACCCTTGTCACCCTTTTACTCTTCATATATTTAAAAAAACTCTTAGTATCTTTTTTTATGTTAATCGCCAACTTCCTTTCATAATTCATCTTTTCTTTCCTAATGACTTTCTTAGTTTCCTTCTGTAAGTTTTTAAAAGTCTTCCAGTCCTCATTTTTCCCACTAATTTTTGCTTCCTTGTACATCGTTTCTTTTGCTTTTATTTTTGCCCTAACCTCTCTCGTTAGCCACATTTGTGCCCTTTTTTCCATTCATGATTTTCTTTTTTCTTGGAATATATTTTTCCTGCATTTTCCTTATTTCTTGTAGGAATTTCATCCAATTCTGCTCTGCCGTCCCTCCATTTAGCTTACTTTTCCAATTGACTTGGGTCAGTTCCTCTCTCATACCACTGTAATTTCCCCTGTTCCACTGAAATATCAATACACCTGATACCAGCTTCTCCTTTTCAAATTTGAAACTGAACTCAATCATATTATGATCACCACTTCCAAGGGGTTCCTTTATCTCCAGCTCCCTAATCGCCTCAGGTTCGTTACATAGCACCCAATCCAAAACAGCAGGTCCCCTGGACAAACTGCTCCAAAAGCCATCCTGTAGGCATTCTACAAACTCCCTCTCCTGAGATCCAGTACCTTCCTGACATTCCCAATCCACTTTCATATTAAAATCCCCCATAATTATCTTGACAATTTTCATATTAAAATCCCCCATAATTATCTGACACGCTTTTTCTATTTCCAGCTGCAACTTGTAGTCCACATCCCGGCTGCTGTTTGGAGGCCTGTATATAACAGCTATGAGTGTCTTTTTACCCTTGCCATTTCTTAATTCTACCCATAAGGATTCTAACTCTTCTGATCCTATGTCCCTTCTTTCTATTAATTTGATATTGTTACTTACCATCAGCACCATGCCACTCCTTTTACCTACCTTCCTATCTTTCCTATACACTGTGTATCCTTGGATATTCAGCTCCCAATCACATCCACCATTCAGCCATGACTCAGTGATGGCCACAATGTCATATCTTTTAACCCGCAGCTGTGCAGCAAGGTCATCCACTTTATTTCTAATGCTGCGTGAATTTAAGTACAGCACATTTAGATCAGTATCTGTTGCCGATTTTGCTATATTTCTATTTTGCAGCAAATTATCCTGTATATTCACCGGCCTGTCCTTCTTGCCATCTTTGCTGCACAGTATTTCTGACTTATTTCTATTTTCCTCTTCCTCGACCCTAACACCTTGGTTTCCATCCCCTTGCCAACTTAGTTTAAACCCTCCCTAACAGCTATATTAAACAATCCCACCAGGATATTTAAAAACGCAAACAACAGGAATTCTGCAGATGCTGGAAATTCAAGCAACACACATCAAAGTTGCTGGTGAACGCAGCAGGCCAGGCAGCATCTCTAGGAAGAGGTGCAGTCGACGTTTCAGGCCGAGACGCTTTGTCAGGACTAACTGAAGGAAGAGTGAGTAAGGGATTTGAAAGTTGGAGGGGGAGGGGGAGATCCAAAATGATAGGAGAAGACAGGAGGGGGAGGGATAGAGCCAAGAGCTGGACAGGTGATAGGCAAAAGGGATACGAGAGGATCATGGGACAGGAGTTCCGGGAAGAAAGACGGGGGGGGGGGCATCCCAGAGGATGGGTAAGGGGTATATTCAGAGGGACAGAGGGAGAAAAAGGAGAGTGAGAGAAAGAATGTGTGTATAAAAATAAGTAACAGATGGGGTACAAGGGGGAGGTGGGACATTAGCGGAAGTTAGAGAAGTCGATGTTCATGCCATCAGGTTGGAGGCTACCCAGACAGAATATAAGGTGTTGTTCCTCCAACCTGAGTGTGGCTTCATCTTTACAGTAGAGGAGGCCGTGGATAGACATGTCAGAATGGGAATGGGATGTGAAATTAAAATTTGTGGCCACTGGGAGATCCTGCTTTCTCTGGCGGACAGAGCGTAGGTGTTCAGTAAAGTGGTCTCCCAGTCTGCGTCGGGTCTCGCCAATATATAAAAGTGCTTCCTTCAGTTCGTCCTGATGAAGGGTCTCGGCCTGAAACGTCGACTGCACCTCTTCCGAGAGATGCTGCCTGGCCTGCTGCGTTCACCAGCAACTTTTATGTGTGTTGCCACCAGGATATTAGTACCTTTTGAGTTCAGGTGTAATCCATCTTTTTTGTATAAGTCATACCTTCCCCAAAATAGATCCCAATGATTCAAGAATTTGAAGCCCTGCCCCCTGCACCAGTGACTTAGCCACACATTCATCTGCTTAATTCTGCTATTCTTACCATCATTAGCACACAGCTCAGGCAGCAATCCTGGAGATCCGGAGATCCGGCTTTTCAATTTTCT
This sequence comes from Mobula birostris, assembly GCF_030028105.1. Taxonomy (NCBI): domain Eukaryota; kingdom Metazoa; phylum Chordata; class Chondrichthyes; order Myliobatiformes; family Myliobatidae; genus Mobula; species Mobula birostris. The sequence continues at coordinate 525,513 of NC_092402.1, read as the reverse complement.
TCCTAGCTCCCAGTAATCTTTCTTCAGGACCTCCTCTCTCTTTCTGTCTATGTCATTGGTACCAACGTGTACCAAGACTTCTGGCTGCTCACCCTCTCTCCTCAGAATACTCTGGACTCGATCTGAGACGTCCCATACCTGGGCACCATGGAGGCAACACACCATCCGGGTATCCTTGTCCGTCCCCCTTACGATGGAATTCCCTATAACTACTGCATTTTTTCTTGCTCTCTTGATTTTGGCACTGGGCAGAATGCCAGAATTCCTGTATCCTCTCTCTATATATGTCACACCCAATTTGCTTACCTGCTCATTTCATGTACTGGGCAACTTCCTTGCCTCATTCATGTAATGAGCAGGTACACAAACTGGGAGTGATATATATATATATATATATATATGGCATCTTATAATGTCAAGCACTAAACCAAGATGAAAGAAATGTATGAATTCCAGAGCTCCACAGAAATATAGTGATAGTTAAGACATTAACAAGATCATAGCCTATCACTACATTCCAGTGCATACCTGGTAAAACAAAACATATAATACTTAATTTAATAATATGACAAACTATTGCACGGTTGCACTCACTAATTATCATAAAATATAAATATCAAGCAAGTAAAGAAAAAGACGGTAAATTTTACAAATTTAAAAGTAATTACCTACTTACCAAATGCCACCAATGAGAAGTTTCACAATAATTTCTACAAAGGGTCAGGTGTAATATTGTTTGGGGGTCTGAAGCAACTCTTGTCCTGGTGTCATCTGCTGATCTGTGGTACCACAGCCATGATGTGACATGCGGCTCAGGATTCCACTGAACTAGAGGAGGTCCGTGTAGTTTAACAAACATCAGTGCAGATGCATGATTTATGAGAATTCCTGAGCATGTTGTTGTTATTATCAAGTTCATGTGACTTTATCCTCTCTCACACTCAGCAGTACTAATAGGAATAACTTCTGAACAGCTCAGTAATGGGCGTAAATCTTGGGGGATGGGGTGTCCACGATCCTCCACGTCATCTCTGAAGGCATTTATTACAGAGGAAGAAGAAAGCTTAAACTTCTTACAGAGAGATGATATTGCAGCTTCTCCATAATTAGGCAGTATTTCAGCAGGCCAGTTATCTTTATCAAGGATACACATTTCATTTAGCAAGGATTTATACATACTTTCAGGTTTGGAAGTTTGAGAACCTTTCAAGGATGTTGCCATGAACATATGGTGCTGCAAATTGTTTATAAGACTAGTAAGAAACTGTAGATAATCAATGGAGGCAATTTTGTTGTTGCGTTTCTGTAAACACTCTGACAGTAAACCAAGTTCATGCAATGTGTCATACATTAGAGCTAAGTCCAATAGAAACTGTTCTGAAGAGAGTCTTTTCAACAGACCTTCATAGGTTTTCCTGTCACTCCTAGATCTTACATAGAACATAGAACATAGAATAGTAGAGCACAGTACAGGGCCTTCAGCCCACAATGTTGTGCCGACCCTCAAACCCTGCCTCCCATATAAGCCCCCACCTTAAATTCCTCCATATACCTGTCTAGTAGTCTCTTAAACTTCACTAGTGTATCTGCCTCCACCACTGACTCAGGCAGTGCATTCCATGCACCAACCACTCTCTAAGTAAAAAACCTTCCTCTAATATCCCCCTTGAACTTCCCACCCCTTACCTTAAAGCCATGTCCTCTTGTATTGAGCAATGGTGCCCTGGGGAAGAGGCGCTGGCTATCCACTCTATCTATTCCCCTTAGTATCTTGTACATCTCTATCATGTCTCCTCTCATCCTCCTTCTCTCCAAAGAGTGAAGCCCTAGCTCCCTTAATCTCTGATCATAATGCATACTCTCTGAACCATACAGCATCCTGGTAAATCTCCTCTGTACCCATTCCAATGCTTCCACATCCTATACTCCAAGTGTGGCCTAGCCAGAGTTTTATAGAGCTGCATCATTACATCCTTCACCTGGGATAAATTTGTCCCAGTGAGGAAGATAAAGAATGGTAGGGTGAAGGAACCATGTGTGACAAGTGAGGTGGAAAATCTAGTCAGGTGGAAGAAGGCAGCATACATGAGGTTTAGGAAGCAAGATCAGATAGGTCTATTGAGGAATATAGGGAAGCAAGAAAGGAGCTTAAGAAGGGGCTGAGAAGAGCAAGAAGGGGGCATGAGTAGGGTAAAGGAAAACCCCAAGGCATTCTTCAATTATGTGAAGAAAAAAAGGATGACAGGAGTGAAGGTAGGACCGATTAGAGATAAAGGTGGGAAGAGGTGCCTGGAGGCTATGGAAGTGAGCGAGGTCCTCAATGAATACTTCTCTTCGGTATTCACCAATGACAGCGAACTTGATGATGGTGAGAGCAATATGAGTGAGGTTGATGTTCTGGAGCATGTTGATATTAAGGGAGAAGTGGTGTTGGAGTTGTTAAAATACATCAGGACGGATAAGTCCTCGGGGCCTGACGGAATATTCTCCAGGCTGCTTCACGAGGCGAGGGAAGAGATTGCAGAGCCTCTGGCTAGGATCTTTATGTCCTCGTTGTCCACGGGAATGGTACCGGAGGATTGGAGGGAGGCGAATGTTGACCCTTGTTCAACAAAGATAGTAGGGATAGTCGGGGTAATTATAGACCAGTGAGCCTTACGTCTGTGGTGGGAAAGCTGTTGGAAAAGATTCTTAGAGATAGGATCTCTGGGCATTTAGAGAATCATGGTCTGATCAGGGACAGTCAGCATGGCTTTATGAAGGGCAGATCGTGTCTAACAAGCCTGATAGAGTTCTTCAAGGAGGTGACCAGGCATATAGATGAGGGTAATGCAGTGGATATGATCTATAAGGATTTTAGTAAGGCATTTGACAAGGTTCCACATAGTAGGCTTATTAAGAAAGTCAGAAGGCATGGGATCCAGGGAGGTTTGGCCAGGTGGATTCAGAACTGGCTTGCCTGCAGAAGGCAGAGGGTGGTGGTGGAGGGAGTACATTCAGATTGGAGGATTGTGACTAGTGGTGTCCCACAAGGGTCTGTTCTGGGACCTCTACTTTTCGTGAATTTTATTAATGACCTGGATGTGGGGGTAGAAGGGTGGGTTGGCAAGTTTGCAGACGACACAAAGGTTGGTGGTGTTGTAGATAGTGTAGAGTATTGTCAAAGACTGCAGAGAGACATTGATAGGATGCAGAAGTGGGTTGAGAAGTGGCAGATGGAGTTCAACCCGGAGAAGTGTGAGGTGGTACACTTTGGAAGGACAAACTCCAAGGCAGAGTACAAAGTAAATGGCAGGATACTTGGTAGTGTGGAGGAGCAGAGGGATCTCGGGGTACATGTCCATGGATCCCTGCAAGTTGCCTCACAGGTGGATAGGGTATTTAAGAAAGCTTATGGGGTGTTAGCTTTCATAAGTGGAGGGATAGAGTTTAATAATCGCGATGTAATGATGCAGCTCTATAAAACTCTGGTTAGGCCACACTTGGAGTACTGTGTCCAGTTCTGGTCACCTCACTATAGGAAGGATGTGGAAGCATTGGAAAAGGTACAGAGGAGATTTACCAGGATGCTGCCTGGTTTAGAAAGTATGCATTATGATCAGAGATTAAGGGAGCTAAGGCTTTACTCTTTGGAGAGAAGGAGGATGAGAGGAGACATGATAGAGGTGTACAAGATAATAAGAGGAATAGATAGAGTGGATAGCCAGCGCCTCTTCCCCAGGGCACCACTGCTCAATACAAGAGGACATGGCTTTTAGGTAAGGGGTTGGAAGTTCAAGGGGGATATTAGAGGAAGGTTTTTCACTCAGAGAGTGGTTGGTGCATGGAATGCACTGCCTGAGTCAATGGTGGAGGCTGATACACTAGTGAAGTTTAAGAGACTACTAGACAGGTATATGGAGGAATCTAAGGTGGGGGCTTATATGGGAGGCAGTGTTTGAGGGTCGGCACAACATTGTGGGCTGAAGGGCCTGTACTGTGCTGTACTATTCTAAGTTCTATGTTCTATTCTATTCTCTTGAATAGAATGCCAACATTGCATGAGCCTTCTTTACCACACACTCAAACTGTATATTAACCTTCTGGGAGTCTTGCATGAGGACTCCTTAGTCCCTCTGCACCTCTGATGTTTGAAGCTTCTCCCCATTTAGGTAATAGTCCACCCTGTTGTTTCTTTTACATTTTCCAACACTGTATTCCATCTGCCACTTTTTTGTCATTTTTCCAACTTGTCCAAGTTCTGCTGCAATCGCATTGCTTCCTCAGCATGACCTACCCCTCCACCTGGCTTCATAGAATCCACAAACTTTGTCACAAAGCCACCAATTCCATTATCCATGTCATTGACAAACAATGGAAAAAGTTGTCGTCCCAATACTGACCCCTGTAGAACAGCACTAGTCACCAGCAGCCAACCAGAAAATGCCCCTTTTCTTCCCACTCGCTGCTTCCAGCCTGTTAACAGACAGGAAGTTCTGTGGGCGAGTACGAGATACCCAGATGGTATGTTGCCTCGCAGGTACCAGGGTCCAGTACACCTCAGATCGAGTCCTTAGCTTTCTCAAGAGGACAGGTGAGCAGCCAGAGGTCGTGGTTCATGTAGGTACCAAGTGACGAGGTTCTGCAAAGTGAATTCATGGAGTTAGGTGTGATGTTAAAGAACAGGATGTCCAGGTTTGTGATCTCAGGATTGACACCTTTTCCACATGCCAGTGAGGCCAGAAATAAGAAGATCATATAGTTTAACTCATGGTCAAGGAGTTGGCGGAGGAGGGATAGCATTAGATTTTTTGTATAATTGGGCTGTCTTCCAGGGAACTTGCAACTTGTAGAGAGAAACCGGTTTGCATGTGAACTGGAAGGGGACTGATATCCCGGTGGGAAGGTTTGCTCGTGCTTCATGGGCGAATTAAACAGGAGTTGCAGGGTGGTGGGAACCAGACTGCCAGAACAAATCTTGGTGTGGTTTTGGGGTTCTGTCATTTTGAACTTTCAATTCCTACCAGTCTTCTACAAGCCCTACAGTGGTGGGGGAGCAACAGGAGGTGGTGACCACTGGGAGTTGTGGTCACAGACCCGCATGTAGGCGGCCTTTGGACAAGTGGTCATTCTTCTCTGTACCCAGGGCAGCAGAGCAGTCCGGCAGCACCAATGGCAACTGAGCAGCCCTTTTCAGGACAGCACTGCTCACCCTTTGATAGGGAGGGGCCTAGAAAAGGTGGCCTAAACATTGCCTGCCCTACAGACAGATAACTGGCCAGCTTGCTGCAGCTGGCAGTTCATCCACCAATGCGGTTACACTCAAAGGAGAAGAAAGAAACTTCTGTTAGGATCATGGAATGTCCACACACTCATAGACAGAGAGAACTCAGCAAGACCCCAAAGAAGAACAGCCCTTCTTGCCAAGGAACTTTCACGATACAACATCAACATCGCAGCCCTCAGTGAAACCAGGCTTGCAGAGGAAGGATCCCTGACTGAAACCACCAGCGGCTACACTTTCTTTTGGAAAGGAAAAGCAGAAGATGAAGAGAGGATTCATGGAGTTGGATTTGCAGTCAAGTCCAGCTTCCTGTAACAACTCTCAGACCTGCCCGCGGGAATCAATGAAAGACTTATGTGGCTACGTCTGCCCTTCAGCCACAAACATCACACAACAGTCATCAGCGCTTCTGCCCCCAACGTGACCAGCAAATATGAGACCATTGAACAGTTCTATGCCGAACTTAGCTCTGTTCAGTGCTCAGTCCCTGCCAACGACAACCTAATTCTGCTCAGTGACTTCAATGCCCGAGCAGGCTGCGATCACAGACGCTAGGAAGGGGTTCTAGGCAAACATGCTATTGGCAATATGAACAGCAACGGCCTCTTGCTCCTCAGCAAATGTGCAAAATACGACCTCCTCATCACAAACACAGTGTTCAGGCTGGCAAACAAGTACAAGACAACATGGATATATCCAAGATCCAAACATTGGCACATGATCGACTACATTATAGTATGTCGCCGAGACATCCAGGATGTCCTCATCACCAGAGCCATGCGAGGAGCGGAGTGCTGGACCGACCACAGGCTTGTCCGCACCACATTGAAGCTAAATATTACTCTCCACCATCCCAAGCGCCCTAAGTTCATCAGAACAGCTGTTAACACTGCCAGACTCCAAGAGCCTCTGTATCTTCACAAGTTCCAGACCACCCTTGATGAGAAGCTGTCTGCCAACGAACCACTAACTGGTGGGCCAACCCAGAAGTGGAATCAGTTCAGAGAGATGGTGACGGAGACAGCAAAATCAGTCCTCGGACCCAAGGACCGGAACCACCAAGATTGGTTCGACGAGAATGACAGTGCCATCAAAGATCTCCTGGCGAGGAAGAGCAAAGCATTCATGGAGTGGCAAAACGACCCAAGCTCCATTCCCAAGAAAGAGTGGTTCAAGTCCCTTCAGGCCCATGCCCAATGGGAAATTCACAAGATGCACGACCTGTGGTGGGATAGGAAAGCAGTAGAGGTGCAACACTTCACCGACATCAACAACTCGAAGCTGCTGTTCAGCTCCATCAAGATGATCTTTGGCCCCTCAAGATCTGGCTCATCTCCACTGTTGTCTGCTGATGGAACCACACTGCTAAAGGACAAGGAGAGCATCCAACACAGATGGAAAGAGCATTTCAGCCAGCTCCTGAACCGCCCTTCATCAGTCGACCAGTCTGCTCTGGACCATATCCCCCAACAGCCTATTCACGAGGAACTAGATGATCCTCCCTCGATAGATGAAGTCAAGAAGGCTATCACGCAGATGAGCAGTGGCAAGGCACCCAGCAAAAATGGAATAGCTGCTGAACTGTACAAGGCACCCAGCAAGGAATCACTTGAGGCTTTCCACAGCATCCTGACAAGCATGTGGGAAGAAGAATAGATGCCCCCTGACCTCGGAGACGCAACGATAATCACCCTCTACAAGGACACAGCATTGGGCTCTTAAATTGTCAGCCTACCGGTACACTATAGTGTACAGAGCGGGTGGGAATAATGCAAATGCTGATGCACTGAGTCGACTACCTTTACCTGAGACTCCTGTTACTACATATGTGCCTGCAGAGACTGTGTTTTCATTGGAGAGGCTGTCAGAGACGCCTGTAAAGGCGACCCAGATGAAGCAGTGGACACAGAGGGACCCAGTCCTGTCCATTCAAGACTATCTTTTACAAGGTTGGCCCAGAGTCGTGGAAGGAGAGGAACTGAGGCCTTATGCCAAACATCAAGACAGAACTCAGTCTGCAGGATGGCTGATTTTCTGGGGGGGGCGAGGGTCATTGTGCCTCCCCCTGGCCATTCACAGATTGTGGAGGAAATTCATGAGACTCACCCAGGAGTATCTCGAATGAAAAGCCTTGCAAGATCCTATGTTTGGTGGCCAGGAATGGATCGGGATCTGGAGAACAAGATAAAATCATGCACGCAATGTCAGACTAATCAGAATATGCCACCAGCAGCTCCTTTGCATCCATGGGAGTGGCCAGACCACCCTGGTCGAGGCGACATTTGGACTTTGCTGGCCCTTTTATAGAAAACATAGAAAATATGTTTTCTATGTAGTAGAAAGGAGTAGGCCATTCGGCCCTTCGAGCCTGCACCGCCATTTATTATGATCATGGCCGATCATCCAACTCAGAACCCTGCCCCAGCCTTCCCTCCATACCCCCTGACCCCCGTAGCCACAAGGGTCATATCTAACTCCCTCTTAAATATAGCCAATGAACTGGCCTCAACTGTTTCCTGTGGCAGAGAATTCCACAGATTCACCACTCTCTGTGTGAAGAAGTTTTTCCTAATCTCGGTCCTAAAAGGCTTCCCCTCTATCCTCAAACTGTGACCCCTCGTTCTGGACTTCCCCAACATCGGGAACAATCTTCCTGCATCTAGCCTGTCCAATCCCTTTAGGATCTTATACGTTTCAATCAGATCCCCCCTCAATCTTCTAAATTCCAACGAGTACAAGCCCAGTTCATCCAGTCTTTCTTCATATGAAAGTCCTGCCATCCCAGGAATCAATCTGGTGAACCTTCTTTGTTATCCCTCTATGGCAAGGATGTCTTTCCTCAGATTAGGGGACCAAACGTGCACACAATACTCCAGGTGTGGTCTCACCGAGGCCTTGTACAACTGCAGTAGTACCTCCCTGCTCCTGTACTCGAATCATCTCGCTATAAATGCCAGCATACCATTCGCCTTTTTCACCGCCTGCTGTACCTGCATGCCCACTTTCAATGACTGGTGTATAATGACACCCAGGTCTCGTTGCACCTCCCCTTTTCCTAATAGGCCACCATTCAGATAATAATCTGTTTTCCTATTTTTGCCACCAAAATGGATAACTTCACATTTATCCACATTAAATTGCATCTGCCATGAATTTGCCCACTCACCCAACCTATCCAAGTCACCCTGCATCCTCTTAGCATCCTCCTCACAGCTAACACTGCCACCCAGCTTCGTGTCATCCGCAAACTTGGAGATGCTGCATTTAATTCCCTCATCCAAGTCATTAATATATATTGTAAACAACTGGGGTCCCAGCACTGAGCCTTGCGGTACCCCACTAGTCACCGCCTGCCATTCTGACAAGGTCCCGTTTATTCCCACTCTTTGCTTCCTGTCTGCTAACCAACTCTCCACCCACACCAATACCTTACCCCCAATACCGTGTGCTTTAAGTTTGCACACTAATCTCCTGTGTGGGACCTTGTCAAAAGCCTTCTTAAAATCCAAATATACCACATCCACTGGTTCTCCCCGATCCACTCTACTAGTTACATCCTCAAGAAATTCTATGAGATTCGTCAGACATGATTTTCCTTTCACAAATCCATGCTGACTTTGTACGATCATTTCACCGCTTTCCAAATGTGCTGTTATCATATCCTTGATAACTGACTCCAGCAGTTTCCCCACCACCGACGTTAGGCTAACCGGTCTATCATTCCCCGGTTTCTCTCTCCCTCTTTTTTTAAAAAGTGGAGTTACATTAGCCACCCTCCAATCCTCAGGAAGTAGTCCAGAATCTAACGAGTTTTGAAAAATTATCACTAATGCATCCACTATTTCTTCGGCTACTTCCTTAAGCACCCTGGGATGCAGACCATCTGGCCCTGGGGATTTATCTGCCTTCAATCCCTTCAATTTACCTAACACCACTTCCCTACTAACATGTATTTCGCTCAGTTCCTCCATCTCATTGGACCCTCTGTCCCCTACTATTTCTGGAAGATTATTTATGTCCTCCTTGGTGAAGACAGAACCAAAGTAATTATTCAATTGGTCTGCCATGTCCTTGCTCCCCATAATCAATTCACCTGTTTCTGTCTTCAGGGGACCTACATTTGTCTTTACCAGTCTTTTCCTTTTTACATATCTATAAAAGCTTTACCATCTGTTTTTATGTTTCCTGCCAGTTTTCTCTCATAATCTTTGTTCGCCTTCCTAATTAAGCCCTTTGTCCTCCTCTGCTGAACTCTGAATTTCTCTCAGTCCTCAGGTGAGCCACTTTCTCTGGCTAATTTGTATGCTTCTTCTTTGGAATTGATACTATCCCTAATTTCTCTTGTCAGCCACGGGTGCACTACCTTCTTTGATTTATTCTTTTGCCAAACTGGGATGAACAATTGTTGTAGTTCATCCATGCAACATTTAAATGCTTGCCATTGCATATCCACCGTCAATCCTTTGTGTCATTTGCCAGTCTATCTTAGCTAATTCACGTCTCATACCTTCAAAGTTACCCCTCTTTAAGTTTATGGGGCAGATGTTTCTTGTAATGGTAGACGCGCATTCTGAATGGATCGAAGCTCACATCATGAGCAACATCACAGCCCCCTCAACCATAGACAAACTCAGGCAAGTGTTTGCAGTCCACGGGTTGCCTGACACTCTGGTCGCTGATAATGGCCCGACGTTCACCAGTGACCTGTTCAGTGAGTTCATGCAGCAGAATGGCATTCATCACATTCGGATAGCCCCTTTCCACCCAGCCTCCAATGGTTTGGCTGAGCGGGCTGTTCAGACAGTGAAGGCAGGCTAAAGCGGATGACGGGTCTCTCTGAGCATGCGGCTTTCATGTTTCCTGTTTAAATACTGCCTCACGCCACAGACTACAACCGCCCGCACTCCCGCAGAGATGCTGATGGGTCGTCGGCCCAAGCCAAGATTGGACCTCCTGCGTCCAGACACGAAGGTGAAAGTGGAGAGAAAGCAGGAAAAGCAGAAAGAGGGACATGATCAACATGCGTGAGAGAGACTGTTCAAACCAGATGACAATGTCTTTGTGAGAAACAATCAGCAATGGCTGCCTGGGGTTATTCTTTAGCAGAGTGGTCCCGTCTCCTATGTTGTTAAGCTGGCTGATGGGCAGGTTTTCTGCAGACATCAGGACCTGGTGCGCCTGCATCATGATACCGGCTCAGAGGCAGACAGTTCCGTGGAGTTTCCATTTGTGAGTCAGGCTACAGTGGAAACATGTCCACCAGTGACTTCGGCAGAGGACGAGACGCTGGCAGAGGGGTCGGGGTCCCCTGAGGAGGATGGATATTCTCATGCAGACACACAGACCCCTCTCATGCCCGCAAAACCAGATCCACCCAAAACACCCTCACCAGCGGTGCCTGCTGGGTCACCGGGGATAGTGCGCAGATCACAGCGCACGTGTAAACCTCCTGACAGACTGAATCTTTGACAGGACAGTTCTTTATTCTTGTTGTTGTTAGATTGAATGTTGAATCTGACATGTTTCCAGATGTTTTGTATTGATAAACTGAGACTGAGATACTAGTATAAGTTTTCAGGGGTGTGCAAGTTTATAACACCACTGTTTCTATGACCTAGTTTTTTACATTTCGGGATGTTGTATTTTAAAGGGGGAGAAGTGTTGTAATGTGAGCACTATTTTATTAAAAGTAAGTTAATACTAATTCGGATAATGGGGGGTTTTACTTCCGTTCTTTTTACTTCTGGTGGGCTTTGTATATAGTGTGCCTGCCATGCCGTACGGGTTGTGAAAGCCTCTGAATATACATAACGGTTTTGAAGTTCGAGATAAAGTTGTCTCTTTGGCATGAAGTTGTCGCATGTCCCTTTTTCAAAGGGAAGTTACAACATAATCCAACAATATATTTCTCAGCATCCAGTGTCATCACGGGCTCATGTTCAGATGTGTCACCTTCATCGCGAGGTGCACTGTCTGATGGCCACACAAGTGTCCGTGACTGACCCTGGTTAGACCGATGCTTGGCAGTAGTCTTCTGTCCCAATTCAGAGGCAGTGTCCTCAATAAACAAAGGAATCCTGATTATTTTCTTGATTTGCTTTTGTTCTTTCAGAGTTCTCCTTAATTCGTGGCTGTCCCAATTAACCAGAATCCACTGTATTTATTAACACTGCATTTAGAATACCTTCCAATAATTTATCCATAAATAAATTAGCCTGTCACTTGTTGGCTATTTCTTAGAATGTTTCTTGAACAACGTAACAACTTTAGATATCCTCCACTCTCCTGGCTCCTCAGCCATGACTAAAGGTGGTTTAACTATTCCTGCCGAGGCCCCAGCAGTTTCAACATTAGCCTTCCACAAGGTCCAAGGGAAAACCTTGTCAGGCCCTACTGACTTATGCACCCTAGTTTGCCTCTAGACAGCCAGCCCTCCTCTTTTGTGACTAGATACAGTCTATGACTTCGCGAATTTTTGCCTCAGGTCAACTATTTGTGTCTGTCTCCCAAGTAAATACCGATGAAAAAATCTCTCTGTCTCTCTCTCTCTCTCTCTCTCAGTTCCATGGATAGATGACAGCTGATCAGCCAGTGGACTAACTTTGTCTCTTGTTATTCTTTTGCTGTTAAGATGGCTAAAGAAACCTTTGGGACTTTCTTTCCTCTTGTATTGCACTGCAACCCTAAGTCCTCTTTTATTCCTCATAATTCATCTGCTGAGAAGTCTTTTGCATTTCTGAAACTCCTCAAGTGCCTCATTTCCTTGAGTTATATACAGGAGCCATCCTGTATTCCCTCTGTTGCTAGCTGCCTCTGGACTTTACTCAAAATGCATAAATTTATGTCATAATTTTAAATAATTCCTTCCATACAAAAGAGACAGAAGTTGACTCGTCATGGTTGTGACAGTAGCAACATCAATAAATACAAAACAATTATTGAAAAAACAGCAAACTTAGAGGAGATTGTTTGACCTTGTTGCATTTCGCAGATGTGGAGGGTGGAAAAGGGGTCCTCAGGAATATAGTTGACCATGCGGTTGCCTGATTTTATGGCTTTTTTTTCCGAAGTATCTGATGGTGTTGGCAAAAACTTGGTACACCTTTTGAGCAACCGCAAATAAGAGTGAATATTGCTGAAAGTTCACTCTCTTTAGTTTTAAAGAGGTTTTTCAATCTCGTCTTTCATCTGGAATATATGTTATACATTTTAAATTACCTTTTCACACTTTTTTTTATCAAATTGAAATGATAATCTGTTGTTTGAGGACGACTGATTTTGTGGGTACTGGGCTATCATATAATCGTATAATTTATAAAATTAAAAACAAACATATGAAAAAATGTTGCATTTGTGCAAAAGACCCTCAGATGATCAACCCTGATCATTTTAAATAAAAAAATGTTATTCATTTTCAACGGAATTAGCACATTTCTTAGTGGGATGATGTGATGTGCCCTAGCTTAGCATCATGCAGATGTTTCTGTAAGAACTGAGGAGAAGGTTGGATGTGATATCGTTATATCATTCTCATTATTTATTGCTATTTATTTATATCTGAATTTGAACAGTTTGTTTACAGTTCCTGGTGTTTACAGTTTACAGTTACTGTTCCATAGATTTGCTAATTATGCCTGCAGATGAAGAATCTCAGGGTTGTATGTGGTGACATGTATGTACTCTGAAAATAAATTTTTCTTTAAACTTTTTTGAACTATGTTTCATTCAGTATATCTACTTATGTTTTGAATGTTAGGTATTGTGATTTGATGTGATTTTGGTGGAAACGTACAGTATTCACAACTCACATCAAAGTTGCTGGTGAACGCAGCAGGCCAGGCAGCATCTCTAGGAAGAGGTGCAGTCGACGTTTCAGGCCGAGACCCTTCGTCAGGACTAACTGAAGGAAGAGTGAGTAAGGGATTTGAAAGTTGGATGGGGAGGGGGAGATCCAAAATGATAGGAGAAGACAGGAGAGGGAGGTATAGAGCCAAGAGCTGGACAGGTGATAGGCAAAAGGGGATACGAGAGGATCATGGGACAGCAGGTCCGGGAAGAAAGACAAGGAGGGGTGGGGGGACCCAGAGGATGGGCAAGAGATATATTCAGAGGGACAGAGAGAGAAAAAGGAGAGTGAGAGAAAGAATGCGTGCATAAAAATAAGTAACAGATGGGGTACGACGGGGAGGTGGGGCCTTAGCGGAAGTTAGAGAAGTCGATGTTCATGCCATCAGGTTGGAGGCTACCCAGACGGAATATAAGGTGTTGATCCTCCAACCTGAGTGTGGCTTCATCTTTACAGTAGAGGAGACCGTGGATAGACATATATTAGAATTGGAATGGGCTGTGGAATTAAAATCTGTGGCCACTGGGAGATCCTGCTTTCTCTGGCGGACAGAGCGTAGATGTTCAGCAAAGCGGTCTCCCAGTCTGCGTTGGGTCTCGCCAATATATAAAAGGCCACGTCGGGAGCACCGGACGCAGTATATCACACCAGTCCACTCACAGATGAAGTGTTGCCTCATCTGGAAGGACTGTTTGGGGCCCTGAATAGTGGTAAGGGAGGAAGTGTAAGGGCATGTGTAGCACTTGTTCCGCTTACACGGATAAGTGCCAGGAGGGAGATCAGTGGGGAGGTATGGGGGCGACGAATGGACAAGGGAGTTGCGTAGGGAGGGATCCCTGTGGAATGCAGAGAGGGGGGGGAGGGAAAGATATGCTTAGTGGTCCCCCCCATTCCCTGGAGTTCAGGAGCATGACGGGGGAACTCATAGAAACACTTCGAATGTTAAAAGGCCTGAAAGTCCTGTACAGATTAGATATGGCTGTGATAATCCCATTTGGCCTTTCTGAGTTCTACGCATGCCGTTTGGTCTGAAAAATGTAGTACAGTCTTCCAGTAGCTGATGGACTCTGCATTAAAAACTTAGATTTTCCTTTTGATCACCTGAATGACATACTTGTCACCAATGCATCCAAATCCAAACATGAACCTCATCTCTGCACACTTTACGAGCACTTAAGCCAACACGAATTGATTACTAACCATGCAAAATAGCAGGCTGGGTTATCAGCCATTGACTTTCTCGGCCATCACATCTCCGCAGAAGGTGCAAAAACCCTCCCATCAAAAGCAGCTGCTATCTTCATTTTGGTTTGGTCTGTTTTAAGTCTATCATACAGCTGGACCTTACAGAGTGAGGGGTTTTTATTCTTATGAATTCAATGTTCTGCATTGACGAATTAGGTGAGTTGGTGAGATCACAAATGGCACCTGAGGAAAGTGAGTGTGGTAATTACAAAGGAAGGGATTAATACTTTCTCAGACTCACAATTCTGCTTTCAATTTTTAGTAAATTATTGAGAAACTTTGGAATTTTTCTTTTGATTTGATATGATGCACAATGTTTTGTAGATCAGCTCAATAAATTCTACTTCAAAATATTTAGAAAATGACAGAATAAAACATGAAAATACTGTATTTGTGCGGACTGAATACTATTTCAATGCATTGTATTTCTCCTGAAGGTTCATTTTCTTGCAGGCACTTACAGAAATGCAACACCTTCTTCTTTTCCAGCTAGTTTCTGCTGCGGGTTCTCACAAGTTTCCATCCCAGGTCCCATTCTTTTCTCCATATACATGCTTCCCCTCGGCCAAATCATTCAAAAATACAACATTTGCTTCCAGTGTTATGCTGATGACACACAGCTTTATCTCCCCTTGAAACAAAGGTCTAGTCAGATCTAGTCAGCCTCATGAATTGCCTTGAGGACATAAAGTGTTGGATGGCACAAAACTGAATGAAGGCAAGTCTGAGGTTGTCCTATTTGGCCCCCCTGACTCCATCAAAGTGATTGCCAACAGCCTTGGTAACCTGTCCACCCTTTTCAAACCCCATGTCAAAAATCTAGGTGTGATAAGCAAGTTAATGCAGTAGTAAAAGCCAGCAGTAAAACCCCTTATTCTACTTCCAGCTCCCTCAGGTCGGCTGACTTGGGGCTCCTGGCTGTCCCGCGATCTAAACTTAAGCTCAGGGGTGACCGTGCCTTTGCTGTTGTAGCCCCTAGACTGTGGAACAGCATTTCCCTCCCTATCAGATCTGCCCCCTCCATTGACTCTTTTAAGTGCAGGCTCAAAACTTACCTTTATCCATGAGCATTTGAATCGTCCTGATATGGCTGATTTTTAGCTTGTGCCAAGGCTCATGTGTAGTTTATTTTTTGCCTATAAGCTTTGTGCCCTGTAGTTTCTATCTGTGTTTCTTGATTTGTGATTTTAGCTACCTGTTATGGTTTGTACAGCACTTTGGTCAACATGGGTTGTTTGTAAATCTGCTTTATAAATAAATTTGACTTGACTTGACTGGGGTGTAGACCAACTGGTCTAGATGACTTATCCACCTACGACATTTCAGCTTCTCATTGGCAACAGTGATTACACTCACTTCTCTCCCTCGCCGGCAAAATTCTTATTCAGTTTGTTCACCATTTTTTTTTCCCCATTACTACCTCTCCAGTGTCATTTCCAGCACTCTAATGTCCACTCTGCCTTAATTTTACTCTTTCTAGCTCTGGAAGAAAAGCTTTCGGCACCCTCTTTAATATTATTGGCTGGCTTACCTTCAGATTTCATCTTTTCTCTCCTCATTGTTTTTCACTGGCTTTTGTTGGTTTGTAAATCTTCCCAATCATTCAGCTTCCCTCTCTTTTCTGCTACTACTCTATGCCCTCCTTTTTGATTCTATGCTGTCTCTGACTTCCCTTGTCAGCCACGCTTGCCTCATCCTCCCTTTAGAATACTTCATCTTTGTACGCATCTGCCCTCCACCTTCTAAGTTGCCCCAAAACTCCAGTCATTGCTGCTCTGCTGTCATTCTGCCTAGTGTCCCATTCCCATCAACTTTGGCCAGCTCCTCTTGGATGAATCTGTCATTGCCGTTGACCCACTGTAACAGTGATACATTGGAGAGGGTGCAGAAGAGGTTCACCAGGATGCAGTCTGGATTAAAGGCATAAGTTACTGTTTAAGGAGAGGGCAAACAAACTTAGGTATTTTCTAAAGAGTGTTGGAGCTGAGGGGAGAGTGATAATGTGTGATAAGATTACGAGGGGCATAGATTGATAGCTGGTATCTTTCCTGCAACACACCCCTCCCCACCCCAGGGACAAACTGTCTAACAACAGAGGGCATTCATTTATGGAGATGAGGTGGAATTTCTTTTCCCAGAGGGTGATGATTCTGAGCAGTTGGCTATATTTAAAACAGAGGTTGACATGTGCTTCATTAGACAGGGCGGAGAGGACACTTCAGAGAGAGATGGGTAACGCCAGGCAGATGGGACAGACTCAGGTGGGGGTTCTTGACTGGCAAGGGGCAGTGGGACTGAACACCAGTGTTTTCCACTCACGGACATTCATTGAGACCATTTCTCATCAGTACATGTTTTACAAACAACAGATTTCAAAGTTGAATTTCAAAATGAATTTATTTTCCAAGTACATGAACCATATTCTATCAGACGATCCATTTTCTTGCAGGTTCAGTAGCTCAGCGCTCACCCCCAGCCCCGGGCAGGGAATGGGGCCGATTCCAGAGGGGGATGGTCTGGGCTGGGGTAGGGTATGGGGGGGTGTGGGGGGTGGGGTATGTGGGGTATGGGGGGTGGGGTGGGGTATGGGGTGTGTCTGGGACCTCATGGGGGAACCCTCCTTACATCTTCCTCCCACCCACTCCTCCTCAGTCCCCCTCCCTCTACCCTCCCCTCACCCCTCCCCACCCACCCATCCCCCACCTCCCCCTCCCCTCCCCTCCCCACCCCAACCCCTCACCCTCCCCTCCTCCATCCGTCCCTATTCCTTCCCCTGCCCCCTCACCACCACATTCCCGTGCCCCTCCCTTACCCTCAACCCTCCCCTTCCCATTCTCCTCCATCCCCTCCACCCTTCCTCCTTCCCCTCTGCCTCCCTCCTCATCTCCCTCCGATCCCACTCCCAACCTTCCACCTTCCTTGCCTCTCTATCTCCACTCAACCACCCACTTCCCCTCTCCCTTTACTTCTTCCCCCTCACTCCACCTCCACAGCAACACTCCAGCTCCTGCCCTCTACATCACCCTCTCCTCAACCCTCTTCTTCCCCCTCCCATTCCTACCATCCTCCTACTCAGTCCCACTTGCCTTCCCCTCCTGTTTCATCACCCACCCTCCCACTCAACCTACCCCTTCCCCTCCTGTTCCTTCACCCACCCTCCCCCTCAACCTACCCCTTCCTCTCCTGTTCCTTCACCCACCCTCCCCCTCAACCTATCCCTTCCCCTCCTGTTTCCTCACCCACCCTCCCCCTCAACCTACCCCTTCCCCTCCTGTTTCCTCACCCACACTCCGCCTCAACCTACTACTTCCTCTCACCTCCTTCCCACTCCTCCTCACTCCCCCTCTTCCACCCACTCTGCCCCCCACCCCCTCCATCCATCACCCCAACTGTATGTGCGTTTGCAGGTGTGTGAGAGAGAGGGGAGGGTGCAGATAAGGCTGGAGGGGATGGAGAGGAATTAGAGGGGTGGGGACTGTGGTGGAGATGGAGGGGGGAGGGGGAAGTGGGGAGGGTAGATCTCTCTCACACACACACAAAACACAAACAGTTGAGGGGATGGAGGGTAGGGGAGGGAAGGAAGGTGAGAGGTTGGGAAGAGGGAATTGAGGTGAGGGAAGAGCAGAGGCAGGAGGGATGGAGAGAGAGGGAGAGGAAGGAGGAGGATGGGAGGGGAAGGGGAGAGTGAGGGAGGGGAGGGGAAGGGGTGGGAGATGGGGAGGGGGAGGAATAGGGAGGGAGTGGTGGAGTGGAGGGGAAGGGGTGGAGGAGGGAGGAAAGGGTTAGAGGAGATGGGGGAGGGGGGGGAGAGAGGTTCGGGGAGGGGAGAGGGAAGGGGAGTGGGGAGGAATGGGCAGGAGGAGGATGAAGGGAGGGCTCCCTGACAAGGTCCTAGGGGGAAGGTGGGGAAGTGTGTGGGAGGGGGAGGGAGGAAATGGGAGGAAGGGGTATGTGTATAGGAGAGGGAAGGGAAGAGGTGGGGCATGGAGGTGGAAGGAAAAGTTGAGTGGAGACAGGGAGGGGAGACATGTGTGGGGGAGGGATGGAAGGGAGGGTGGGGAATGGGTCGGGGAGGAGGAGGGAGGTGCTCCCTCACTGGAGGAACCAGGCAGTCGCAGTGAGGACAGCCAGGACATGGGGCAGGGTGAACCTGAGGGAGGAAATGGAGAGGTGAGGAGGAAGGGTAGGGTGAGGCTGGGGGCCAAAGATATGGTATCACTGGTGGAGCTACTGAGAGGTGCTCTGGGATTGATCAGCCACTCATCGTACAACAAAAAAATCAGCTCGGGTAGATCTGAGCTGTTCTTCAGCTGATTGGTTGAGACAGAGCTGAAATTAGTCATCAAGCCAAACAGGCTTGACGTTCTGTTGTCTATCAAAGACCACTGGATCTGTGAAGATCCCAAACTTGATGCCATATAATGAAGTTGTTGTGCTGTAGTTCAATGATGTGCCCAGTGAAGTCACCCACTGGAGTTCCTCATGTGGACCAATCAGTGAAGACACTGGGTGGTGATGTGGAGGTGAGCGAATGGACGATGGCAGTCCACTGCAGCCAGTAGATGATGCTGTTGTTGGAGAAAGATCGATAGGTGAGAGCAGAAGAGGAGTCGATCACCACGGAGAAAGGCCAGGAGACAGTATGGACATTGGCGGAACCCATCACAGCCAAGGGCTTGGTCGTCAGTGTTGTCATTGTCCTGGAGCTGATCAGGAGACCAGTCTGGAAGGGTCAGTTGATAATCTGAATCTCCCTAGGCCAATCACAGGACAATCTGGATGGACCTGTTGATGACAACACAATCTTTGAGCAAATTGCGTCAGCTGGTTTAATAACCTGGAGGGAGCAGGGTAATGCACGGGGAGGGAGCAGAGGGAATGGGAAAGTGGTGTTGGTGGCATCCTATTCTGAGCCAGTCCCATCTGCCTGCATTTGTCCCGTATCCCTCGAAACCATTCTTATTCATGTACCTGTCTGACTGTCTACTGTGTGAATAATTTTCTCCTGTGTCCTGATTAAATTTCTTGTTTTTCCTTAAACTTGTGCACTCCCAACCTGCCCAAACTCTGTCCATAACTCAGTCTTTCAAGTGCTGACAACAGTCTCGTAAATCTCCTCAGCACTCTTTGCGGCTGGACGGCATCTTTACTGTAGCAGAGCAAGCAAATCTGAATACCATATTCCAGGTGAGGCCTCACTAATGTCTTCATCAATTAGACCATAAGACCAAAAGACATAGGAGCAGAATTAGGTAACTCCGCATCCTGAGTCTGTTCTGTCATTCCATCATGGCTGAATGAGTATCCCTCTCAACCACTCTGTACTCTCTTCTCCCTGGAACCTTTCATGCCATGACTAAGCAAGAACCAATCAACTTCCATTTTAAATATCCTCAATCACTTAGTGTCCACAGCCATCCGTGGAAATGGATTCCACAGATTCAATTCCTCCTTATCTCCGGTCTAAATGGATGCCCTCTGACCGTAGATCAGAAGGTATACAAAATATCCTTTTCACGTCCATTCTATCTAGACCTTTCAATATTCAATAGGTTTCTATGAGATCCAGCATCATCTGGCGAGTACGAGTCGAGAGCCATGAAACGCTCCTCATATGTTAACCCCTTCATTGCTGGATCAATCTCGTGAACCTTCTCTGGAAACTCTCTAATACCAGCACATCATTTCTCAGATAAGCGGCCCAAATCTGCACACAATACTCCAAATTTGGTCTGACCAATGCCATATAAAGCCTCAGTACACATCTTTCCTTTTATATTCTAGTCCATTTGAAATGAATGTCAACATTGCAGTTGCCTTCGTAACAATCGACTCAAACTTCAAGTTAACCTTTACGGAATCCTGCAGAAGTTCTTCCAAGGACCTTTACCCCTCTAATATTTAAAATTTTAAAATAGACGACACTGTAGCGGTGTGCTACACACAGTGCTAGGATAACCACATGGAATTGGTGAGTTGGAGTTGCGATGAAAGAGATTTATTCAAACTTTGCGGCCTGCTTTAAAGCCTTCCCGTTCCCGCCCTCCGTGGGCGGGACTACTGTGGGGAATGCGTATTCCCCGACCCTTTCTGCGCGCAGGATTTTCCCCCTGCTGGTGAAGATGGCCTGGCGCCCTTTTTGCGGCCGGCCCTCTGCCTGCGCGTGTTGTTGTGAGCCGATTCGTGGGTGCTAGAAAGTGGGTCGCCACAACACCTTAATTCTTTCTACTTAAGTGCATGACCATACACTTCCATACAGTATATTCCATCTTCTACTTCTTTGCCTTTTCTCTCAATCTGTCCAAGTACTTCTGCAGACACCCTGCTTGCTGTAAAATACTTGCCCTTCCATCTACCTTTGTATTATCTGCAAAGCCAGATTCCTTTGTTTTTCCACAATCCTCATTACCCTCCCATTCACTGAACACCAGCTCGCTACATCGTAGACTTTCCTTTTCTATCTCCCATTGCACTTTATATCCCACATTCTGGCTACTGTTTGGGAGCCTGTATAAACTCCCGTCAGAGACCTGGCAGTTTCTTAGTTCTACCAACGCGCCCCACCCCAAAGTTTCTGCAACTTCTATTCCTATGTCATCTCTCTACAAGGATTTGATTTTTTTTTTAACAACAATGCCTCCCCACTCCCTCTGCCTGTCCTTTCAACACAATCTGTATCCTTGGATGTGAAGCACCCAACGATGATCTTTAAGCAACGAACTCAGTGAAGCCGATAATGCCATCGCCGGTAATCTCTAAATAGGCCATTACCACTGATCATTACCCAGTCCCACATATTCAAGACTGTTCGGTAAATTTAGCCAGAAAGATAATTTTTTGTAAAGTGTATTTGGTCAGGGTTTATCATCAGGTACCTGGGTGCTCTCACCATATTCCCAAAGATGCTGTTATCACCCCATTTGGCCTGTTTGAGTTTCTGTGCCTGCCCTTTGGGCTGAAAAATGCAGCATAGACTTCCCAGCAACTCATGGACTGTGAGCTAAAACACTGACAGTTTTTCTTTTTGTTTACCTGGACAACACACAGCACTGTGCAAAAGGTACATATATGTAGCAAGAGTGCCTGAAACTTCTGAACAATACTGTAAATTTATTAAAATAGGAGGTGGTTGGGAAACAGAAATAAGAGTGAATAGCTTTGTACCAGCTCAGGTGTATGAAGTGGTATTAAGTTGTGACTGGAAAGACATAATATACAGTACTGAGCAAGAGTCTGAGCACCATTGCTATAGATACATGTGTCCAAGACTTTTACACAGTACTGTAGCTGTCACCAGCGCATCCAACACCGAACACTTATCACATCTCCACATACTTTTCAATTGCTTCAGCCATCGTGGGCTGATTATTAACCCCATTAAATACCAGTTCAGGTTGTCTATCCTTGACTTTCTCAGCCACTGTATCTGTGCAGATGGTCTGCCACCCCACCATCAAAAGTTGCTGTTATGATGGACTTTCCACTGCACCCCCAACCCCCAAAAAATACTGCAAGTGTTTTTTGTTTTGGTGAATTTCTATCACCTCTTCATTCTAAGATCTGTTGAACTTATGCTTGCTCCCTTAATTTAATGCCCATAATCGCATGTTTTAATGGTCAGCAGACGTGACCAGAGCATTTGACAACACCAAACGAGTCTTTTGTAAACAACCCTACTGGTATATTTGTTCCTTGTGCATCAGGGGCAGGATGGAAGTAAAGGGCTGCAGCTTTTGCTAATCACATAAAATGACTCGGTGTCAGGGTGGAGCCCCAGCTGCCTTTGGCCAGAATTGACCACATGGACTGGGCCCTCTCCAGTGCCAGTACGGTAACTCCGAGCAATGCTGACCTGGGCCTGGAGCCGGAGCAGGGTCGGTTCCTGTTACTGACATGGGGTCATGATGACTGGGCATGAAGGTCCAACCGGGGAACCCATTGTCAAATTTCAGCAAGAAACAATCACACCAAAGAAGTTCGGGCAGAACTGGTTGGGATGACAAACACCCATCAGCACACAGAAATGGCAACTTTTAAAATGAGAAATAAGTCGATGTAAAAACAAATTTAGCATTGGATGAGTGAACCCTCTGACCGCAGGATGCACGGGATGGAAATGGTCCTGTGATAAGAGAGTTGGTTTCACACAGTCTCCATGACTCTGTCAGCTTGTGGGGTGGAATGGGAGTGGTAATTGAGTGAACACAGTGAGGTGGAAGGGATGCAGAGGTACTAACCTGAGGAGCACTGAATGCAGTCGGGACTTGCTGTCTTGGGCTTGAATTGTGTAGTGGTCACTCTCAGCTTCATCTCTGGTTCAAATCTGTGTTGTCTTGTGCACAATCATGTGTCATGGTTTCTGGCACTCTTGTCCCTCAAGCAGAAGAAAGAAAAAGTAAATTCAAGCAACACACAGAAAACACTGGAGAAACACAGCAGGCCAGGCAGCATCTAAGACAAAGAGTAAAGCCGACGTTTCAGGCTGAGACCCTTCATCATGAAAGGAAACAAAAGAGAGGAAAAATATTCACTGGCTTACAACTAGACAACGACAGGAACATTTACATTTTGAGTCACAGCATGAGAAATCTTTTCTTTATTAATCTTTTTACTGATTTAGAGGAAACATATATGCAGACAAGGGGAGAATTATCTCAAATATGTATATCAGCAACAATATACACAAAAGATGAAATAGATATTATCATAATCATACATAGTAATAAGCAAATATGCAATATATAATAAAAAAGGACAACTAATTCTCCTCTTATCAATTCATAAAGAGAGGAAACCTCACTCATTGTCCGACATGAAATTAATGAACATAAAGAGAGATACCTGAATGACCTTTTGCTGGATATTTCAACCATCTGTGTAGATATGGGAGAATCCATGATTTCTGCCAGTCTACATCTGTCTTGCGTCTCCAGCTGAGCAGAATTTAAATCCTATGGTGATGATGCATCTCATTGTGATGTGTCCGCTGGAGTCATAATGTCACCTCTCCCGGAGGGGTCACACCTCAACATCTCCATATTTAGTGAAAGCCTTTGTCATTGCCTGGGTTACAATAACGTGATGAGGGTGAAAGAAATAACGTTTTCAGAATCAGAATCAGAATCAGCTTTATTATCACCAGCATGTGACGTGAAATATGTTAACTTAGCAGCAGCGGTTCAATGCAATACATAATCCGGCAGAGAGAAAAAATAAAGTAAAAATAGTAATAAATAAACAAGTAAATCAATTACGTAATCGTTAGTCTTACCCTTCCTGAAGTCCACAATCAGATCTTTCGTCTTACTGACGTTAGTGCCAGGGTGTTGCTGTGGCACCACTCCACTAGTTGGCACATCTCACTCCTGTATGCCCTCTCGTCACCACCTGAGATTCTGCCAGCAATGGTTGTATCATTAGTAAATTTATAGATAGTTTTGAGTTATGCCTGGCCGTACAGTCACGTGTATACAGAGAGCAGAGCAGTGGGCGAAGCACACCCCCCTGAGGTGCACCAGTGCTGATCGTCAACAATCCGCAAATTACAATGGGTCCAGCTGCTTTCTGAGGCAGGAGTTCATTCTAGTCAAAACCAACCTCTCAAAGCATTTCCTCAGTGTAGATGTGAGTGCTACTGGGCGATAGTCATTATGCAGCCCACATTATTCTTCACAGGCACTGCTATAACTGCTGCCTTTTTGAAGCAACTGGGAAGTTGTGTCTGTAGCAGGTGAGAGGTTGAAAATGTACTTGAATACTCCCGCTAGTTGGTTGGCACAGGTTTTCAGAGACTGACCAGGTACTCCATCAAGACTTTCTGCCTTGCGAGGGTTCACTCTCTTTAAAGACAGTCTAACATCGGCCTCTGAGACAGAGATCACAGGGTTATCAGGTGCAGCAGGGATCTTCACAGCTGTAGTTGTGTTCTCCCTTTCAAAGCACGCATAGAAGGCGTTGAGTTCATCTGGTAGTGAAGCATTGCCGCCATTCATACTATTGAGTCTTGCTCTGTAAGTACTAACGTCTTGCAAACCCTGCCAGAGTTGCCGTGCATCTGATATCGTCTCCAACCTCATTCGAAATTTTCTCTTCAGCCTTGAAATAGCCCTCTGCAAATCATACCTGCTTTTCTGGTACAGGCCTGGGTTGCCAGACTTGAATGCCGCAGATCTGACCTTCAGCAGACGACGTACCTCCTGTTTCATCCACGGCTTCTGGTTTGGGAATGTAGAGTAAGTCTTTGAAGGCACACACACATCCACAAGGGTTTTAATGAAGTCGGTAACAACTGCAGCATACTCATCCATATTCAACAGTGAAACCCTGAATACAGTCCAGTCCACCGATTCAAAGCAGTCCTGTGGGTACTCCTGTGCTTCCCTTGTCCAAACTTTCTTGGTCCTCACTGCTGCTGCTGCAGTGTTCAGTCACTGCCTATATTCAGGGTGTAAAAGTAAAGCTAGGTGATCAGACTTCACAAAATGAGGGTGTGGAATCGGACGGTAGGCATTCTTGACGGTGGTGTAGCAATGGTGACCTGGGGAATTGTAGAGGTGGTATTGTTCACTGTCCCTGCCCTTGTCCTGGTTAAGGGAGATTCTGTGCTAAAATTGTGTTTGGAAGGTTTGAGACATTCGCCAACCTTGTCCATTCAGGGGCACAGATTGTAAATAGTGTACCATTTGTGAGTGTCACACTCCTGGGGACTCTGGGCAATGCTGTCAGTCATGGGTGAAAATGAGATATCAATCTGCCTCCACTATTAAGAGACGTTTGCATCCAGACCTTCAATATTTGAAGTGTAAAAATATTTTACCTTCCATCACTCCTTGTTTATTTACAAAACATCTTCATTCTACAAGAACACAGACAAAATGCTGGAGGCATTCAGCTGGTCAGGCAGTATCTGTGGAGAAGAATAAACTGTTGATGTTTATTGCCAAGACCCTTCTTTCTACACTCTCCTGTTCTTGACCCCACTGCTAACGTGAAGAGCTTCCCTGACAGCAGGTTGTCAGTGGAATACGTGAAAGAGAATGTGAACGGGAATAGTTTGGAGGGAAATAGGTTTGGGAATGTGATTACCTCAGAGCCTGCATGGACTGAGACGAGAACACCATGGGACACAGGAGCAGAATCAGACCAATCAGCCCATTAAGTCTCCTAGAACGAGCTTATTGACTACAAGTGGGGGAGGCTATGAGCCAGTACTCATTGGTGATCAGAGTTGGAGAGGGTCAGAAAATTTCAATTCCTGGACATTTCCAATGATCTGTCCTGGGTCTCACAATTAAGGGCCATTACAAAGGAAGCATGGCAATACTTCTACTTTCTCAACGTTTGCTAAGATTTGTCATGTCATCTGAAACTTTGACAAGCTTATAGATATGTGATACAGATTATATTGACTGGCTGCAGCACGGCCTGGTATGGAAACACAAATGTGCTTGAAAAGAATCGCTGACAAAATCAATGGGTACAGCCCAGTCCATCATAGTTAAAGCCCTCCCCAACACGGAGCACATCTACATGGAGAACTGTTGTAAGAAATAAGCATCTATCATCAAGAACCCCCACCATCCAGGCCATGCTCTCGGACTCCCCTAAAATATTTCATATTTTGCCTTAAATCTATCACCTCTTGTTGTATTCTCACACAACCTGAGAGGAAAAAGCTTCTTCTGCCTTATTAGGGGACTTAATATTGTGAGGAGACTTGACAGAAGCTTATAAAATCAGGAGCAATATGGATAAGGTGGTCAGTCATTGTCTTGTCTGTGTGTTCATCTACGCAGTGTCAGGAACAGCACGGTCAATTTGCAGAGCTTGTCACTGAGGGGATTGGCCTATGCATATAATTTTATTTTGCGTAACTGTCTGTTTGTTTGCAGTCCTGAATGAGGTGGTATGTTTTGTAATTTCGCCCCGGAGGATGTTTCATTTGACAGTAATTAAGCTAAGCTTGAACTTCAATTCTTTTTCCCAGGTTGGGGAGTCCAAAGTTAGATGGCACAGATACAAGATAAGAGGGCAGAGTTTAAAAGAGAGCTGCATGGTAATTTCTTACACAGAGGATACTGAGTACTTGGAATGAGCTGCCAGGGAATGTTGTTGAGACGGTACAATTGCAATATTTAAGAAGCATTTGGATGGATACAGGAAGGGAGTTTCTTGGAGGGCTATTGTTCAACATGAGTAACTGGGACTAGCAGAGACAATACTGTGGTCCACATGGACGAGTTGATCTAAACAGTCTGTTTCCATGCTGTATTGCTCTGTGACTCTTTTCAACCTTCCCCTATAACTCAGGTACTCAAGTCCCGGCAACATCCATGTCAATTTTCTTTCCCATAGGTAGATGAGCAGAACTACTCACATTACTCTCGGTTCAGCCTCACCAACATCCCAGTTCATGTGATGCAACATTTGATATCCTTCCTCGCTGTCCACTCTGTTCCCAATCTTGGTGTCATCCACAAATTTGCTGATCAATTATCACCCAGATTATTGGTATAGATATCAAACAACAACAGACACAGCACTGATCCCTGTGGCACCAGTCACAAGCATCTAGACACAAATTTCTTGTTTAATCTTCCAAAAGCTTTAAGATTGGTTAGACATGAACTACCATGCACGAAGCCACTTTGATTTTCCGTAAATAAGCCCTGTCTGTCCAAATACAGTCGATTCTGGTTGATTAGAGCACACTAATAAAGAGGTTATTATTATTAACAGGTTGCCCAATGTAACAAATCTTCATGGAAATAGTTTAAAAAAGACAAACTACCGTTTAACTGAGTAACAAACTGTATATTTAACTGAAGTACAGAATAAATTAGAACACTACCACTACGACTACAGTACTATAAAACTGTGTTTCATTCCCTGATCGTTATTGACAGTGGAATTCATTTCGAGTACGCTGCTGTGTTCTTTTGATTGACTGCAAATTAACAAAATCACCGCGGACACCAAGTGCAGATATGGACTGCTTTCATTGCCTTCTTGCGTGAAATAATATAGTAATCCAACAATAAATTTCCCAGCATCCAGTGTCGTCACAGGCTCATGTTCAGATGTGTCACCTTCATCACCAGGTGCACTGTCTGATGGCCACACAAGTGTCCGTGACTGACGCTGGTTACACCGACACTCCGCAGTAGTCTTCTGTCCCAATTCAGAGGCAGTGTCCTTAATAAACGAAGGTATCCTGATTATTTTCTTGATTTGCTTTTGTTCGTTCAGAGTTCTCCTTAATTAGTGGCTGTCCCAAATAACTTGAATCCACTGTATCTATTCATCCTGCATTTAGAAAGCCTTCCAATAATTTATCCATAAATAAATTAGCCTATCACTTGCTGGCTATTTCTTAGAATGTTTCTTGAACAACGTAACAACTTTAGATATCCTCCACTCTCCTGGCTCCTCACCCATGACTAAAGGTGGTTTAACTATTCCTGCCAAGGCCCCAGCAGTTTCAACATTAGCCTTCCACAAGGTCCAAGGGAAAACCTTGTCAGGCCCTACTGACTTATGCACCCTAGCTGCCTCTAGACAGCCAGCCCTCCTCTTTTGTGACTAGATACGGTCTATGACTTCGCGAATTTTTGCCTCAGTTCGACTATTTGTGTCTGTCTCCAAAGTAAATACCGATGGAAAAATCTCTCTCTCTCTCTCTCTCTCTCTCTCTCTCTCAGTTCCATGCTGATCAACAAGTGGACCAACTTTGTCTCTTGTTATTCTTTTGCTCTTAAGATGGCTAAAGAAACCCTTGGAACTTTCTTTCATCTTGCATTGCACTGCAACCTCAAGTCCTCTTTTATTCCTCATAATTCCTCTGCTGAGAAGTCTTTTGCATTTCTTAAACCCCTCAAGTGCGTCATTTGCATGAATTGTGTACAAGAGCCATCCTGTATTCCCTCTGTTGCTAGCTGCCTCTGGACTTTACTCAAAATGCATAAATTTATGTCATAATTTTAAATAATGCTTTCTATACAAAACAGACAGAAGTTGACTCGTCATGGTTGTGACAGTAGCAACATCAATAAATATGTAACAATTATTGGAAAAATAGCAAACTTAGAGGAGATTGTTTGACCTTGTTTCATTCAGCAGATGTGGAGGGTGGAAAGGGGGTCCTCGGGAACATAGTTGACCACGTGGTTGCCTGATTTTATTCCTTTTTTATAAATATCTGCTGGTGTTGACAAAAACTTGGCACACATTTTGACCAACAACAAATAAGAGTGAATATTGCTGAAAGTTCACTGCCTTTAGTTTTAAAGAGGTCTTTCAATCTACTCTTTCATCTGGCATATATGTTATATATTTTAAATCATCTTTTCACACTTTTTTTTATCAAATTGAAATGATAACCTGCTGTCTGAAGACAACTGATTTTGTGGGTACTGGGCTATCATATAATCATATAAATTATAAACTTAAAAACAAACATATGGAAAAATGTTGCATTTGCGCTAAAGACCCTCAGATGATCAACCCTGATCATTTTAAAGAAAAAAAAGTTATTCATTTTCAACGGAATTACCACTTTTCTTAGTGGGACATGTTTTTGCCAAAGTCTCAAGAATGGGTGAACTGCCAAGGAAGAGGCTGGAGAGCAAAGTGTTGGCCCGTGGACGTCGGGTGTCATGGCTTTGCCGGCTATTCACTCTGCAAAGTATACACTGCACTTGGAATCACAGGAGAGAGAGGAAGGAGAGCCATTTTTACCACCACAGGTGCAGCAGAGGAAGCGTCAAGATGGCTCTGGATAAAGAGGGCAGATCGGTGGGTTGCTGCTAGGACACAGGCTGGGGTCTGATCAACCCCGGTTGGGTCGCCTGGGCGAGGGTGTATGATGTTGAAAGACCCGAAACACCTGATGACCCCGTTTAACATCACTGATGATGTGCCCTAGCTTAGCATCATGCAGATGTTTCTGTAAGAACTAAGAAGGAGAATGGATGTGATATCGTTATATCATTCTCATTATTTATTGCTATTTATTTATATCTGAATTTGCATAGTTTGTTTACAGTTCCTGGTGTTTACAGTTTACAGTTACTGTTCTATAGATGTGCTAATTGTGCCTGCAGATGAAGAATCTCAGGGTTGTATGTGGTAATAGGTATGTACTCTGAAAATGAATTTTTCTTTGAACTTTGAACTTTTTTGAACTTTTTTTCATTCAGTATATCTACTTGTGTTTGGAAAATGAATTAATTGTGATTTGATGTGATTTTGGTGGAAATGTACAGTATTTACAACTGTTGACATTGGGTTGGGGTTCACTTGAAGAGGCTGGTCTGAGGTGGTGAGTGAATTACATCAATGACTGTTATTGCGCTTTGTGTTCAGTTTTTTGTGTTCTATAAATAAGTTGCTATTTTTTTTCTTAAACATAAAGTGCCTCTGCCATATAATTTGTGAAATTCTACATTGGATCAAACTGCCATTACGTTGTTAGTGCAAGGCAAAGTCCAATTTACATTGCGAGCAATCTCCCCCCACAACACCAAACATTGCTATGTGCTGCCAGAGTGAAGAGTCTCCTTGAACACCTGCCTGAATACGATCAATACCGATCGTTGAAAACTCACCATTTACAGAGTTTTGGACTGTTGGAGTCTGAGTGCACCAACAGTCGTTTTCCTCGCCCAGCCACGGTGACGCCAAGCCATCAGAGCTAATGATCACATGCTATCCCTCCTAAGCAATCACCATCCTTGTTTTAATTTTAAACAACTCTTCATGCAGAAAATGCGGAAACAAGTTTGCTTAGCCCCAGCTAATACACCTGTGAAGGACGAAAGGGAGCTTTCTAATATGGCTGATAGTCTACACTCAGCTTTCTCTACCTCAATAAGCCCGGTCAACAAGCCCCCATCTTAAGGACACCCGTGGCTGCGAAACAGACAATGCCAGGCCTGTGTTTTTACCTCGCTTGCTTTGGTATGGACACTGGAAAGTGCCGACGAGCTGACAGCTTTGACAGTGCCAGCGCATCTGGACCTCAGAGGTCTGTGAACACAGTGGGTTCCAGCTGGTAGGGATGTTTACTGTACATTACAGACACAATTTCGGGGCGATGTTTCCTCTGTGACACAGGAGCTCAAGTCAATGTGCTGCCAGTATCACTTATTGATCAGATGGCAAAGAGCGACGAAATTCGTTGGCAACGGCAGCAGGATCCAAACCTATGGGACATCGGGGTCAATGTTGGGACCGCTGTTTTTTATGATGTGTGTCAGTGATTTGGACTGTGGGATTAATGAATTTGTGGCTAAATTTGCTGATGACGCAAAGATAGGTGGAGGGACAGGTAGTGTTGAGGAAAAAGAGAGCCTGCAGAGAGACGTCGATAGTTTAGGGGAATTGGCACAGAAGTAGAAAATGAAATACAATATTGGAAACTGCATGGTCATGCACTTTGGTGGAAGAAATATACGGCTGACAATTATTTAGATGGAGAGAGAATTCAAAATGCAGAGATGGAAAGGGACTTGGGAAACCTTGTGCAAGATACCCGAAAGGTTAACCTGCAGGTTGAGTCAGTGGTGAAGAAGGAGAATGCAATGTTGGCATTCATTTCTGGAGGTATGGAATTTAAAAGCAGGGACGTGATGTTGAGGCTCTGTAAGGCACTCGTGAGACCACACTTGGATTACTGTGTGCAGTTTTGGGCTTATTTTAAAAAGGATATACTGACATTGGAGAGAGTTCAGACAAGATGCATGAGAATGATTCCAGAAAAGAAAGGGTTACCGTATGAGGAACGTCTGGCAGCTCTTTGGCTATATTCTATTGAGTTCAGGAGAATGCAGGGGGATCTCATCGAAACATTTTGAGTGTTAAAAGGCCTGAAAGACCTGTACAGATTAGATATGGCTGTATAATCACATTTGGTCTTTCTGAGTTTCTACGCATGCAGTTTGGACTGAAAAATGCAGTACAGTCTTCCAGTAGCTGATGGACTCTGTATTAAAAACTTAGATTTTCTGTTTGTTCAACTGGCTAACATAATTGTCACCAATACATCCAAATCCAAACTTGAACTTCATCTCTGCACACTTTACAAGCACTAAAGCCAACACATTTTGATTCCGAACCATGCAAAATACCATTTTGGGTTATCAGCCATTGACTTTGTCGGCCATCACATCTCTGCAGAAGGTGAAACACCACTCCCATTAAAAGAAGCTGCTATTACGCATTTCCCCTGCCCCACACTACTGAAAAACTACAGGACTTTCTAGGGATGGTAAGTATGTATTAAAGCTTCTTGCTAGAAGCCTCAGAACTTACGTATGCTTCCCTGTAAGGAGCGTTTAAAGGCAACATCCTTAATCATGTGCCTGACTGGTCTGCCACTTTTTTGCTATTCTTCCAAATTGTCTAAATATTGCTGCAATCGCATTGCTTCCTCAGCACTACCTACCTCTGCACCTATCTTCATATCATCCACAAGCTTTGTCACAAAGCCACCAATTCCATTATCCGTGTTATTGACAAACAATCGGAAAAGTTGTGGTTCCAAAACTGACCACTGTAGAACAGCACGAGTCACCAGCAGCCAAACAGAAACATGCCCCTTTTATTCCCACTCGTTGCCTCCAGCCTGTCAGCCATTTCATGGGAGAAAGGGAAGGAGGAGGGTTGCCGGTAGGGGTGGGGGTGACTATATTTGAAGCCTCTGCATGTTGCTCTTGTTCATCTCCAGTTGCTGCTCACTCAGTGTGACTGTTGGCATCACAGTCATCCTTCTTACAAGTGCTATTCTTCACCAGCGACTCAGTTTGGAGGAGTGCCTGACCTAGGTAGTGTGGCTGTTTCATACTTTTTCATGATCGACTGCACTGAGCTCCAAGGTGTGTTCAGTGCCTTTGAGATTGTCATGTACCATTCCCCAGATTTGTGCTGCCCTTTCCTCAGTTCCCTGCTCCTTTGTCTTCATTTTGGTTTGGTCTGTTTTAAGTCTATCATACAGCTGGACCTGACAGAGTGAAGGGTTTTTATTCTTATGAATTCACTGGTCCTACAATGTTCTGCATTGACAAATTAGGAGAGTTGGTGAGATCACAAATGGCACCTGAGGAAAGTGATTGTGGTAATTAGAAAGGAAGGGATGAATACTTTATCAGACTCACAAGTTTGGTTTAATTTTAGAAAATTGTTGAGAAAGTTTGGAATTTTTCTTTTGATTTGATATGATGCACAATGTTTTGTCGATTAGCTCAATAAATTGTACCTCAAAATATTTAGAAAATGACAGAGTAAAACATGAAAATACTGTGGTTGTGGGGACTGAATACTATTTCAAGGCACTGTATTTCACCTTAAGATTCATTTTCTTGTAGGCATTTACAGGAAGGTGCAGAAATTCAACAGAATTTATGAAAAGCTTCCCATAAAGACTGACAAACAACAAAAGTGCAAAAGACAAACTGTGCAAGAAATTATACTGAGAACATGAATTGTAAAATGTTCTTGAGAGTGAGACATTCCTGGAATCATTTTTGTGAACCTCCGCTGGTCATTTTGCAGTATAGATACGGGGCCCAAAACAGCAGACAATACTCCAAGTGTCTCCAACTACTGTGAATCCTCATCCTTAATAATGGATTACAGCATTTTACCAATCACTGAAGTCAGGATTACTGGCTTATAATTTCCTGCATTTTGCCTCCCACCTTTCATCAAAGTGGAGTGACCTTTGGATTTTCCATTCCTCCAAAAATATTCCAGAATCTCATGATTCTTGAAGGATCATGACAAATGCCTGCACAAGCTCCTCATCTACATCTATCGGATCCGAGAATTGTAGTCGATCTGTTCCAGGTGACTTATCTACCATCAGACTTCAGCTTTCCAAGTATGTTCTCCTCAATAATAGATCATTGCTAATGCTTCCTTATAAATCATCGTCCCCCTTTTGGGACCCTGCACTCTCTCCTTCCTGCTGCCAACACCCTGCAGATCCACATCTCCTTCCCTGGATGGTGAGGACCCTCAGTCACACCCACTCTCTCAGCTGAATTTCAACCAGCTACACAACATCAACAACAGTGATAGCACCTCCTTGTCTCAATCAATGCTATGGACACCTTCATCCCCTCATCGTTCTGCTGCACCATCTCCAACCCTGTCAGTAAGCAGAGCACAGTGGCAACCTGAAGCAGAGCAGCAGTGCAGTTCTGTCCTGTTCATGTCTGGGATGGAGACAGAGGGAAGGGAGGGGAAAAAGGGTCTCTCTGGGTCAATCCCATTCTACATGGGAATGGTTAGGGTGGGGTGTCAGTAATGTCTACCTGAGTCTTTCCCACTCTCATGGGCGATGGTTAGTTTGGGCGTGGGGAATGTCTGCCTGGGGCTGTTCCATTCTCACTGGGGAAGGGTCAGGTTGGATATTGTCTGCCATGGAGTCCCATTCTCACTGGAGACAGGTATGCATTGGAAATGTCTGCCTGAGTCTGTCCTACACTCACTGTGGATGGGCAGCGTGGGGGCGGGGATTGCCTGACTGGGTCTGTCCTACTCTCACGGAGAAGGGTCAGGGTTGGGAATAACTGAATGGGTTTGTCTCGCTCTAAATGAGGATGTGTCAGGGTGGGAAATGTCTGCCTGGGGTTGTCCTTCTCTCACTGGGGATGGGTCAGAGTGGGGTAGGTAATGTCTGTCAGGGTCTGTCCCAGTCTCAGAACACAGGAGCATGGTGACAGTCGGAAGGGGACAGGGGTTAAACAGCCAGTGCAGACTAAACCTTTGGTCACTCGCCCTCAACAACATCTTTGGTTACTGTTCGGGGCATGAGCAAGCAGAGAAAAGTCACAATGGTGAGGTCTCTGACACTGAGTCTCTCTCTGAGACTCAGAAGGGAAGGAGGTTGAAGAGGCAAGCTATGGTGATTGGGGATTCGTTAGTTTGGTTAACAGACAGGAAGTTCTGTGGGTGAGTACGAGATCCCCAGATGGTATGTTGCCTCCCAGGTGCCAGGGTTCAGTACACCTCAGAGTGAGTCCTTAGCTTTCTCAAGAGGGAGGGTGAGCAGCCAGAGGTCGTGGTTCATGTACGTACCAAGTGATGAGGTTCTGCAAAGTGAATTCATGGAGTTAGGTGGGATGATAAAGAGCAGGATGTCCAGGTTTGTGATCTCAGGATTGACACCTTTTCCACATGCTAGTGAGGCCAGAAATAAGAAGATCATATAGTTCAACTCTTGGTCAAGGAGTTGGCGGAGGAGGGATAGCATTAGATTTTTTGAATCATTGGGCTGTCTTCCAGGGAACTTGCAACTTGTAGAGAAAAAAAACGTTTGCAAGTGAACTGGAAGGGGACTGATATCCTAGTGGGAAGGTTAACGTGCTTCATGGGCGATTTAAATAGGAGTTGTAAGGTGGTGGGAACCAGCGTGCAGAACAAATATTGGTGTGGTTTTGGGATTCTGTTATTTCAGACACAACAGAGGGGGAGGGATGTTACTAGTCAGGAACTGATTCGGGATGGTCAGCACAGCTTTGTGTGTGGTAGGTTGTCTGACTAATTTTTTAGAGTTTTTTGAGGAAGTTATCAGGAAGGTTGATGAAGGCAAGGCAGTGGATGTTATTTCAATGGACTTTAGCAAGGTTCTTGATGAGGTCTTGCAAGGGATATTGGTCTAGAAGATTTGATTACTCGGCATTCAAGATGAGGTAGTAAATAGGATTAGACATTGCCTTTGTGGGATAAGCCAGAGAGGGGATGGAACTGGACTCTCAGATGGTGGTGTCTGAAAAGAGGATGTTGTCCAAATTGCATGCCATCTTGGACAATGTCTCCCGTCCACTACATAATGTACTGGTTGTGCACAGGTGTACATTCAGCCAGAGACTCATTCCACCGAGATGCAACACAGAGCGTCATAGGAAGTCATTCCTGGCTATGGTCATCAAACTTTACAACTCCTCCCTAGGTGGGTCAGACACCCTGAGCCAATAGGCTGGTCCTGGACTTAAACACGAGGAATTTTAATTCCACATCCCGTTCCCATTCTGATATGTCTATCCACGGCCTCCTCTACTGTAAAGATGAAGCCACACTCAGGTTGGAGGAACAACACCTTATATTCCGTCTGGGTAGCCCATCCCCCTCGTACCCCATCCATTATTTATTTATATACACACATTCTTTCTCTCTCTCTCCTCTTTCTCCCTCTGTCCCTCTGACTATACCCCTTGCCCATCCTCTGGGTTTCCCCCCTCCCCCTTTTCCTTCTCTCTGGGCCTCCTGTCCCATCATCCTCTCATATCCCTTTTGCCAACCACCTGTCCAGCTCTTGGCTCCAACCCTCCCTGTCCTGTCTTCTCCTATCATTTTGGATCTCCCCTTCCCCCTCCCACTTTCAAATCTTTTACTAGCTCTTTCTTCAGTTAGTCCTGACGAAGGGTCTTGGCCCGTAACGTCGACTGTACCTCTTCCTAGAGATGCTGCCTGTCCTGCTGCGTTCACCAGCAACATTGATGTGTGTTGCTTGGTCCTGGACTTATTTCCTGGCATAGTTTACATATTACTATTTAACTATTCATGGTTTTATTACTATTTAATTATTTATGGTGCCACTGTAACGAAAACCAATTTCCCCCGGGATCAATAAAGTATGACTATGACTATGTGTTCATAGATGGTTGTATCTCTGACTGGGGGTCTGTGACTAGTGGAGTGCCATAGGGATTGGTATTGGGTCTCTTGTTGTTTGTCATCTGTATCAATGATATGGATGATAATTTGCAGATGAACCAAGATTGTGGGTGTAGTGGACAGCAAGGAAGACTATCCTGGCAGCAGTGGGATCTGGTCCAGCTGGAGAAATGGGCTGAAAAAATGGCAGATGGAATTTAAGACAGACAAGTGTGAGGTGTTGCACTTCAGTAGGACCAACCAGGATAGGTCTTGCACAGTGAATGGTAGGGCACTGAGGAGAGCTGCAGAAGAAAAGGCTCTGGGAATACAGGTCCATAATTCACAGGTAGATAGGACTGTAAAGAAATCTTTTGGTATATTGGCCTTCATATATTAAAGTTCTGACTACTGGAAATGGGATGTTATGTTGAAGTTGTATAGGACACTGGTGAGGCCTAATTTGGAGTATTGTGAGCAATTTTGGTCACTGTCCGACAGGAAAGATGTAAATGACATTGAAAGAGTATGGAGAAAGTTTAGGAGGATCTTGCTGGGTCTGCAGGACTGCAGAAAAGATTGAATACATTCAGAATTTATTCCCTGGAACATAGAAGTTTGACGGGATATTTAATAGAAGTATAACAATTATGAGGGGAAAAGATAGAGTAATTACAAGCAGCCCTATGTGGTTGGTTGGTACTACAACCAAAGGTCATGTGTTAAGGGTGAAAGGTGAGACGTTTGAGGGGAACATGAGTGGAAACTTCTTCCTCTGAGGGTCAGGAGAGTGTGGAATGGGCTGCCAATGCAATTGGTGCATGTGAGTTTGATTTCAATGTTTAAGATATGCTTGCACAGGTAAATGAATTGCAGGAGTATGTAGGACAATGGTCCCTATGCAGGTCAATGGGAGTAGACAGTTTAAATGCTTTAGCATACACGAGATGGGCCCAAGGGCCAGATTTTGTGCCATACTTTTCTATAATTCCATCTTGGAATCTTCTTGAATACATTTACGAATGGTTGGCTTACGTACATTAAATATGCTGATTGTTTATTTTGTTTTATCGTTGATTTTAGTTCATTAGATTTATCACATCAAGATTGCTTGTTTTGCTACTTTTCAAATAAAAGACTGAAGGTATTCTTAGACTTTGGAATGTTGTTATTGGATTGGAGAGAGTATCGCACAAGATCAACTCCCTCCTTCCCCTGCTTTGTCTGTAAGTGTTGTTGGTTTGTTCCAGTAGCCGCTGCACCCTTTATTCTGTCTACCAAAGTGTACGACTTGCTGACACTGTATTCCATCCGGTGCTTCCTTGGCCATTCTCCTGCAGACTCCATGCTTCCTTAACACCACCTGCCCGTCCAATCATCTTTGTATCATCTGCAAATTGGCCACAAAACCATCAATTCCATCAATCAGATTGCTACCATATCGTGTAAAAAGCAGTAGACCCAACAGGAACCCCTGCTGAACCTCCAAGTCACTGGACACCAACTGGAAAAGGCCTCCTATATTCCCACTCTAGTCAATCTGTCAATCTTCTGTCAATGTTTGTATATTTCCTGTAGTACTCTAGCTCTTATCTTCTTCAGGATCCTCATGTGTGGTATCTTATCAAAGGCCTCATTAAAATCTAAGTGAACAACATCTCTTTTGATGATTAGACCATAAGACCATAAGAGAAAGGAGCAGAAGTCGGCCATTTGGCCCATCGAGTCTGCTCCGCCATTTTATCATGAGCTGATCCATTCTCCTATTTAGTCCCACTCCCCCGCCTTCTCACCATAACCTTTGATGCCCTGGCTCCTCAGATACCTATCAATCTCTGCCTTAAACACACCCAATGACATGGCCTCCACTGCTGCCCGTGGCAACAAATTCCATACATTCACCATCCTCTGACTAAAAAAATTCTTTTGCATTTCTGTTCTGAGTGGGCGCCCTTCAATTTTTAAGTCATGCCCTCTCGTACTAGACTCCCCCATCATGGGAAACAACTTTGCCACATCGACTCTGTCCATGCCTTTTAACATTCAAAATGTTTCTATGAGGTCTCCCCTCATTCTTCTAAACTCCAAGGAATACAGTCCAAGAGCGGACAAACGTTCCTCATATGTTAACCCTCTCATTCCCGGAATCATTCTAGTGAATCTTCTCTGGACCTTCTCCAACTTCAGCACATCCTTTCTTAAATAAGGAGAACAAAACTGCCCACGGTACTCCAAGTGAGGTCTCACCAGCGCCTTATAGCGCCTCAACATCACATCCCTGCTTCTATACTCTATCCATCTAGAAATGAATGCCAACATTGCATTCGCCTTCTTCACTACAGACTCAACCTGGAGGTTAACTTTAAGGGTATCCTGTACGAGGACTCCCAAGTCCCGTTGCATCTCAGAACTTTGAATTCTTTCTCCATTTAAATAATAGTCTGCCGGTTTATTTTTTCTGCCAAAGTGCATAACCATACACTTTCCAACATTGTACTTCATTTGCCACTTCTCTGCCTATTCTTCCAATCTATCCAAGTCTCTCTGCAGACTCTCCGTTTCCTCAGCACTACTGGCCCCTCCACCTATCTTCGTATCAACAGCAATCTTAGCCACAAAGCCATCTATTCCATAATCCAAATCGTTGATGTACAATGTAAAAAGAAGCGGCCCCAACACTGATCCCTGTGGAAAACCACTGGTAACCGGCAGCCAACCAGAATAGGATCCCTTTATTCCCACTCTCTGTTTCCTGCCAATCAGCCAACGCTCTATCCACGTATGTAACTTTCCTGTAATTCCATGGGCTCTTATCTTGTTAAGTAGCTTCATGTGTGGCACCTTGTCAAAGGCCTTCTGAAAATCCAAATATACGACATCCACTGCATCTCCCTTGTCTAACCTGCTGGTAATTTCCTCAAAAAATTGTAATAGGTTTGTCAGGCAGGATTTTCCTTTAAGGAATCCATGCTGAGTTCTGCCTATCTTGTCATTTGCTTCCAGGTACTCTGTAACCTCATCCTTGACAATCGACTCCAACAACTTCCCAACCACCGATGTCAAGCTAACAGGTCTATAATTTCCTTGTTGCTTCCTTGCCCCCTTCTTAAATAGCGGAGTGACATTTGCAATCTTCCAGTCCTCCGGAACCATGCCAGAATCTATCGACTTTTGAAAGATCATCGCTAATGCCTCCGCAATCTCCACAGCTACTTCCTTCAGAACATGAGGGTGCATTCCATCTGGTCCAGGAGATTTATCTACCTTTAGCCTATTCAGTTTCCTGACTACTTTCTCTGTCGTAATTGTGACTGCGCACACTTCTCTTCCCTGCCACCCTTGAGTGTCCGGTATACTGCTGATGTCTTCTTCAGTGAAGACTGATGCAAACTACTCGTTCAGATCCTCTGCCACCTCCTTATCTCCCATTACAATTTCTCCAGCATCATTTTCTATCGGTCCTATATCTACTCTCACCTGTCTTTTCCTCTTTATATACTTGAAAAAGCTTTCAGTATCCTCTTTGATATTATTTGCTAGCTTTCTTTCACAGTTAATCTTTTCTCTCTTAATGACCTTCTTGGTTTCCTTTTGTAAGGTTTTAAAAACTTCCCAATCCTCTGTCTTCCCACTAATTTTTCCTTGCATGCCCTCTCCTTTGCTTTAACTTTGGCTTTGACTTCTCTTGTCAACCACGCTTGCATTCTTTTCCCACTCGAAAATTTCTTCTGTTTTGGAATATACCTGTCTTGCACATTCCTCATTTCTCTCATAAACTCCAGCCACTGCTGCCCTGCCGTCTTTCCCGCCAGTGTCCCTTTCCAGTCAACTTTGGCCATTCTGTCATTTTCTCAAAAATTTCCAACAGATTTGCCAGGGTAAGGTTTGCCCTTCAGTAAACCGTGCTGACTTCGGCCTATTGCATTGCTTGCCAGCAGGGACCCTGACAGCTCATCCTTAATGATGGACTCTAACGTTCTGTCAACCATTGAAGAACACTAACTGACCGATAATTTCCTTTCCTTTACCTCCTTTCCTTCTGAAGAGTAAAGTGACAATATTCCAGTCGTTCAGAACCGTTCCAGAATCTGCTGATTCTTGAAGGATCACGACTGAAGCCTCCCTAATCTGTTCAGATCACTAGAGTGTAGTCCAACTGGTCTAGATGACTTACCTACCTTCGACATTTCAGCTTCTCATTGGCAACAGTGATCACACTCACTTCTCCCCCTCGCTGACAAAATTTTTATTCAGTTTGTTCACCATTCCTTTTTTCCCATTACTACCTCTCCAGTGTCATTTCCAGCACTCTAATGTTCACTCTGTCTTGATGATACCCTTTATACCTCTGGAAGAAAAGCTTTTTGACACCCTCTTCAATAATATTGGCTAATTACCTTAATATTTAATCATTTCTCTCCTCATTGTTTTTCACTGGCTTTTTTGTTGGTTTGTAAAGCTTCCCAATCATTCAGCTTCCCTCTCTTTTCTGCTACTACTCTATGCCCTCCTTTTTGATTCTATGCTGTCTCTGACTTCCCTTGTCAGCCACGCTTGCCTCATCCTCCCTTTAGAATACTTCAGCTTTGGGACGCATCTGCCCTCCACCTTCTAAATTGCCCCAAAAACTCCAGTCATTGCTGCTGTGCTGTCATTCTGGCTAGTGTCCCATTCCCATCAACTTTGGCCAGCTCCCCTTGGATGTATCTGTCATTGCCGTTGACCCACTGTAACAGTGATACATTGGAGAGGGTGCAGAAGAGGTTTACCAGGATGCAGTCTGGATTAAAGGCATAAGTTACTGTCTAAGGAGAGGGCAAACAAACTTAGGTATTTTCTAAGGAGTGTTGGAGCTGAGGGGAGAGTGATAATGTGTGATAAGATTACGAGGGGCATAGATTGATAGCTGGTATCTTTCCCGCAACACACCCCTCCCCACCCCAGGGACAAACTGTCTAACAACAGAGGGCATTCATTTATAGAGATGAGGAGGAATTTCTTTACCCAGAGGCTGATGAATCTGAGCAATTCATTGGCACGGTTGGCTGTATTTTAAACCGAAGTTGAGATGTGCTTGATTAGACAGGGTGGAGAGGAAACTTCAGAGAGAGATGGGTCACGCCAGGCAGATGGGACAGACTCAGGTGGGGCTTCTTGGCTGGCAAGGGGCAGTGGGACTGACCACCAGTGTTTTCCACTCACGGACATTCATTGAGACCATGTCTCATCAGTACATGTTTTACAAACAACAGATTTCAAAGTAAATTTATTTTCCAAGTACCTGAACCATATTCTATTAGACGATCCATTTTCTTGCAGGTTCAGCAGCTCAACGCTCACCCCCAGCCCCGGCCAGGGAATGGGGTCAATTGCAGAGGGGGATGTTGTGGGGTGGGGGTAGTATGGGGGGTATGGAGGGGTGTCTGGGACCTCATGAGGGATCCCTCCCGCCATCTTCCTCCCACCCAGCCCTCCTCACTCCCCCTCCCTCTATCCTCCCCTCCCACCTCCCCGCCGACCCATCCCCTACCTCCCCCTCCCCTCCCCTCCCACACCCTAACCCCTCACCCAATTTATGTTGTGAGCAATCTCCCCCCACAACACCAAACATTGCTATGTGCTGCCAGAGTGAAGAGTCTCCTTGAACACCTGCCGGAATAAAATCAACACCGATTGTTGAAAACTCACCATTTACAGAGTTTTGGACTGTTGGAGTCTGAGTGCACCAACAGTTGTTTTCCTCGCCCGGCCACGGTGACGCTAAGCCATCAGAGCTAATGATCACATGCTATCCCTCCTGAGCAATCACCATCCTAGTCTGAATCTTAAAGAACAATTCACGCAGAAAATGCCTAAACAAGTTTGCTTAGCCCCAGCTAATACACCTGTGAAGGACGAAAGGGAGCTTGCTAATACGGCTGATAGTCTACACTCAGCTTTCTCTACCTCAATAAGCCCGGTCAGTAAGCCCCCACCTTAAGGACACCCGTGGCTGCGAAACAGACAATGCCAGGTCTGTGTTTTTACCTCGCTTGCTTTGGTACGAATGCTAGAAAGTGCCGACGAGCTGGCAGTTTTGACAGTGCCAGCTCATCTGGACCTCAGAGGTCTGTGAACACCGTGAGTTTCAGCTGGTAGGGATGTTTACTGTACATTACAGACACAATTTCGGGGCGATGTTTCCTGTGTGACACAGGTGCTCAAGTCAATATGCTGCAGTATCATTTATTGATCAGATGGCAAAGAGCGACGAAATTCGTTGGAGTTCGCCAACAGCAGCAGGATCCAAACCTATGGGACATCGGGGTCAATGTTGGGACCACTGTTTTTTATGATGTGTGTCAGTGATTTGGACTGTGGGATTAATGAATTGGTGGCTAAGTTTGCTGATGATACAAAGATAGGTGGAGGGGCAGGTATTGTTGAGGAAACAGAGAGCCTGCAGAGAGACATCGATAGTTTAGGGGAATGGGCACAGAAGTAGAAAATGAAATACAATATTGGAAAGTGTCTGGTCATGCTCTTTCGTGGAAGAAATCAACGGGCTGACAATTATTTAGATGGAGAGAGAATTCAAAATGCAGAGATGGAGAGTGACTTGGGAAACCTTGTGCAAGATACCCTAAAGATTAACCTGTAGGTTGACTCAGTGGTGAAGAAGGAGAATGCAATGTTGGCATTCATTTCTAGAGGTAGGTATTTCTAGAGGGTTACCGTATGAGGAACGTCTGGCCGCTCTTGGGCTATATTCCCTGGAGTTCAGGAGCATGACGGGGGAACTCATAGAAACACTTCGAATGTTAAAAGGCCTGAAAGTTCTGTACAGATTAGATATGGCTGTGATAATCCCATTGGCCTTTCTGAGTTTCTACGCATGTTGTTTGGGCTGAAAAATGCAGTACAGTCTTCCAATAGCTGACGGACTCTGCATTAAAAACTTAGATTTTACTTTTGTTCACCTGGATGACATACTTGTCACCAATGCATCCAAATCCAAACATGAACCTCATCTCTGCACACTTTACGAGCACTTAAGCCAATACGAATTGATTACTAACCATGCAAAATAGCAGGCTGGGTTATCTGCCATTGACTTTCTCGGCCATCACATCTCCGCAGAAGGTGCAAAAACCCTCCCATCAAAAGCAGCTGCTATTATGGATTTCCCACTACCCCACACTGCTGAAAAACTACAGGGCTTTCTAGGGATGGTAAATTTCTCGTACCGCTTCTTTCCACAAGCCGCTGAACACAGGTATGCTCCCCTGTAGGGAGAGTTTAAAGGCAACATCCCTAATCATGTGCTTGACTGGTCAGCAGACATAATGAAGGCATTTGAGGTTGTGCTGTCTAGTTCTCACTACCCACACCATATGAAACGTCCTCTCCACATCCACCCTGTCTCGCCCTTTCAACAAGCAGTAGGTTTCAATCAGATATCCGCACATTCTTTTAAATTCCAGTGAGTACAGGCACAAAGTTGCCAAATGCTCCTCATATGTTAACCAATTCATTCCCAGATCATCCTTGTGATCCTCCTCTGGACTTTTTCCACTGACAACACATCCTTTCTGAGATATGGGGCCCAAAACTGTTGACAATGCTCCAAGTAAGTCCTGACTAGTGTCTAATAAAGCCTCAGCATTATCTCCTTGATTTTCTAGCAGGGCAGGAATGGATTCTCAATATTCCTGGATTTCAGTGCTTTAAAAGGGATAGAGAGGGCGGAAAAAGGG
The DNA here is from genome assembly GCF_030028105.1 of Mobula birostris. NCBI lineage: Eukaryota > Metazoa > Chordata > Chondrichthyes > Myliobatiformes > Myliobatidae > Mobula > Mobula birostris. The sequence continues at coordinate 481,766 of NC_092402.1, read as the reverse complement.
GAGGAGGGGTGGCATTACTGGTCAGGGATACTATTACAGCTACAGAAAGGGTAGGTAATGTAGCAGGATCCTCTTTTGAGTCAATATGGGTGGAAGTCAGGAACAGGAAGGGAGCAATTACTCTACTAGGGGTATTCTATAGGCCCCCTGGTAGCAGCAGAGATACAGAGGAGCAGATTGGGAGGCAGATTTTGGAAAGGTGCAAAAATAACAGGGTTGTTATCATGGGTGACTTTAATTTCCCTAATATTAATTGGCACCTGATTAGTTCCAAGGGTTTAGATGGGGCAGAATTTGTTAAGTGTGTCCAGGATGGATTCCTGTCACAGTATGTGGACAGGCCGACCAGGGGGAATGCCATACTAGATCTAGTATTAGGTAATGAACCGGGTCAGGTCACAGATCTCTCAGTGGGTGAGCATCTGGGGGACAGTGACCACCACTCCCTGACCTTTATAATTATCATGGAAAAGGATAGAATCAAAGAGGACAGGAAAATTTTTAATTGGGGAAAGGCAAATTATGAGGCTATAAGGCTAGAACTTGTGGGTGTGAATTGGGATGATGTTTCTGCAGGGAAATGTACTATGGACATGTGGTCGATGTTTAGAGATCTCTTGCGGGATGTAAGGGATAAATTTGTCCCGGTGAGGAAGATAAAGAATGGTAGGGTGAAGGAATCATGGGTGACAAGGCTAGTCAGGTGGAAGAAGGCAGCATACGTGAGGTTTAGGAAGCAAGGATCAGATGGGTCTATTGAGGAATATAGGGAAACAAGAAAGGAGCTTAAGAAGGGGCTGAGAAGAGCAAGAAGGGGGCATGAGAAGGCCTTGGCGAGTAGGGTAAAGGAAAACCCCAAGGCATTCTTCAATAATGTGAAGAAAAAAAGGATGACAGGAGTGAAGGTAGGACCGATTAGAGGTAAAGGTGGGAAGATGTGCCTGGAGGCTGTGGAAGTGAGCGAGGTCCTCAATGAATACTTCTCTTCGGTATTCACCAATGACAGCGAACTTGATGATGGTGAGGGCAATATGAGTGAGGTTGATGTTCTGGAGCATGTTGATATTAAGGGAGAGGAGGTGTTGGAGTTGTTAAAATACATTAGGACAGATAAGTCCCAGGGGCCTGAAGGAATATTCCCCAGGCTGCTCCACGAGGCGAGAGAAGAGATTGCTGAGCCTCTGGCGAGGATCTTTATGTCCTCGTTGTCCACGGGAATGGTACCGGAGGATTGGAGGGAGGCAAATGTTGTCCCTTGTTCAAAAAAGATAGTAGGAATAGTCCGGGTAACTATAGACCAGTGAGCCTTACGTTTGTGGTGGGAAAGCTGTTGGAAAAGATTCTTAGAGATAGGATCTATAGGCATTTAGAGAATCATGGTCTGACCAGGGACAGTCAGCATGGCTTTGTGATGGGCAGATCGTGTCTAACAAGCCTGATAGAGTTCTTTGAGGAGGTGACCAGGCATATAGATGAGGGTAGTGCAGTGGATGTGATCTATATGGATTTTAGTAAGGCATTTGACAAGGTTCCACACGGTAGGCTTATTCAGAAAGTTAGAAGGCATGGAATCCAGGGAAGTTTGGCCAGGTGCATTCAGAATTGGCTTGCCTGCAGAAGGCAGAGGGTGGTGGTGGAGGGAGTACATTCAGATTGGAAGATTGTGACTAGTGGTGTCCCACAAGGATCTGTTCTGGGACCTCTACTTTTCATGACTTTTATTAATGACCTGGATGTGGGGGTAGAAGGGTGGGTTGGCAAGTTTGCAGATGATACAAAGGTTGGTGGTGTTGTAGGTAGTGTAGAGGATTGTCAAAGATTGCAGACAGACATTGATAGGATGCAGAAGTGGGCTGAGAAGTGGCAGATGGAGTTCAACCCGGAGAAGTGTGAGGTGGTGCACTTTGGAAGGACAAACTCCAAGGCAGAGTACAAAGTAAATGGCAGGATACTTGGTAGTGTGGAGGAGCAGAGGGATCTCGGGGTACATGTCCACAGACCTCTGAAAGTTGCCTCACAGGTGGATAGGGTATTTAAGAAAGCTTATGGGGTGTTAGCTTTCATAAGTGGAGGGATAGAGTTTAATAATCGCGATGTAATGATGCAGCTCTATAAAACTCTGGTTAGGCCACACTTGGAGTACTGTGTCCAGTTCTGGTCACCTCACTATAGGAAGGATGTGGAAGCATTGGAAAGGGTACAGAGGAGATTTACCAGGATGCTGCCTGGTTTAGAAAGTATGCATTATGATCAGAGATTAAGGGAGCTAGGGCTTTACTCTTTGGAGAGAAGGAGGTTGAGATGAGACATGACAGAGGTGTACAAGATAATAAGAGGAATAGATAGAGTGGACAGTCAGCGCCTCTTCCCCAGGGCACCACTGCTCAATACAAGAGGACATGGCTTTAAGGTAAGGGGTTGGAAGTTCAAGGGGGATATTAGAGGAAGCTTTTTCACTCAGAGAGTGGTTGGTGCATGGAATGCACTGCCTGAGTCAGTGGTGGAGGCAGATTCACTAGTGAAGTTTAAGAGACTACTATACAGGTATATGGAGGAATCTAAGGTGGGGGCTTATATGGGAGGCAGGGTTTGAGGGTCAGCACAACATTGTGCGCTGAAGGGCCTGTACTGTGCTGTACTATTCTAAGTTCTATGTTCTATTCTATTCTCTTGAATAGAATGCCAACATTGCATGAGCCTTCTTTACCACACACTCAAACTGTATACTAACCTTCTGGGAGTCTTGCATGAGGACTCCTAAGTCCCTCTGCACCTCTGATGTTTGAGTCTTCTCCCCATTTATGTAATAGTCCACCCTGTTGTTTCTTCTACATTTTCCAACACTGTATTCCATCTGCCACTTTTTTGTCATTTTTCCAACTTGTCCAAGTTCTGCTGCAATCGCATTGCTTCCTCAGCACGACCTACCCCTCCACCTGACTTCATAGCATCCACAAACTTTGTCACAAAGCCACCAATTCCATTATCCATGTCATTGACAAACAATGGAAAAAGTTGTCCTCCCAATACTGACCCCTGTAGAACAGCACTAGTCACCAGCAGCCAACCAGAAAATGCCCCTTTTCTTCCCACTCGTTGCTTCCAGCCTGTTAACAGACAGGAAGTTCTGTGGGCGAGTACGAGATCCCCAGATGGTATGTTGCCTCCCAGGTGCCAGGGTCCAGTACACCTCAGATCGAGTCCTTAGCTTTCTCAAGAGGACAGGTGAGCAGCCAGAGGTCGTGGTTCATGTAGGTACCAAGTGATGAGGTTCTGCAAAGTGAATTCATGGAGTTAGGTGTGATGTTAAAGGGCAGGATGTCCAGGTTTGTGATCTCAGGATTGACAGCTTTTCCACATGCCAGTGAGGCCAGAAATAAGAAGATCATATAGTTTAACTCATGGTCAAGGAGTTGGCGGAGGAGGGATAGCATTAGATTTTTTGAATCATTGGGCTGTCTTCCAGGGAACTTGCAACTTGTAGAGAGAAACCGGTTTGCATGTGAACTGGAAGGGGACTGATATCCCGGTGGGAAGGTTTGCTCGTGCTTCATGGGCGAATTAAACAGGAGTTGCAGGGTGGTGGGAACCAGACTGCCAGAACAAATCTTGGTGTGGTTCTGGGGTTCTGTCATTCTGGACTTTCAATTCCTACCAGTCTTCTACAAGCCCTACGGTGGTGGGGGAGCAACAGGAGGTGGTGACCACTGGGAGTTGTAGTCACAGACCCGCATGTAGGCGGCCTTTGGACAAGTGGTCGTTCTTCTCTGTACCCAGGGCAGCAGAGGAGTCCGGCAGCACCAATGGCGACTGAGCAGCCCTTTTCAGGACAGCACTACTCACCCTTTGATAGGGAGGGGCCTAGAAAAGGTGGCCTAAACATTGCCTGCCCTACAGACAGATAATTGACCAGCTTGCTGCAGCTGGCAGTTCATCCACCAATGCGGTTACGCTCAAAGGAGAAGAAAGAAACTTCTGTTAGGATCATGGAATGTCCACACACTCATAGACAGAGAGAACTCAGCAAGACCCCAAAGAAGAACAGCCCTTGTTGCCAAGGAACTTTCACGATACAACATCAACATCGCAGCCCTTAGTGAAACCAGGCTTGCAGAGGAAGGATCCCTGACTGAAACCACCAGCGGCTACACTTTCTTTTGGAAAGGAAAAGCAGAAGATGAAGAGAGGATTCATGGAGTTGGATTTGCAGTCAAGTCCAGCTTCCTGTAACAACTCTCAGACCTGCCCGCGGGAATCAATGAAAGACTTATGTGGCTACGTCTGCCCCTCAGCCACAAACATCACACAACAGTCATCAGCGCTTCTGCCCCCAACGTGGTCAGCAAATATGAGACCATTGAACAGTTCTATGCTGAACTTAGCTCTGTTCAGTGCTCAGTCCCTGCCAACGACAACCTAATTCTGCTCAGTGACTTCAATGCCCGAGCAGGCTGCGATCACAGTCGCTAGGAAGGGTTTCTAGGCAAACATGGTATTGGCAATATGAACAGCAACGGCCTCTTGCTCCTCAGCAAATGTGCAAAATACGACCTCCTCTTCACAAACACAGTGTTCAGGCTGGCAAACAAGTACAAGACAACATGGATATATCCAAGATCCAAACATTGGCACATGATCGACTACATTATAGTATGTCGCCGAGACATCCAGGATGTCCTCATCACCACAGCCATGCGAGGAGCGGAGTGCTGGACCAATCACAGGCTTGTCCGCACCACATTGAAACTAAATATTACTCCCCATCATCCCAAGTGCCCTAAGTTCATCAGAACAGCTGTTAACACCGCCAGACTCCAAGAGCCTCTGTATCTTCACAAGTTCCAGACCACCCTTGATGAGAAGCTGTCTGCCAACGAACCACTTACTGGTGGGCCAACCCAGAAGTGGAATCAGTTCAGAGAGATGGTGACGGAGACAGCAAAATCAGTCCTCGGACCCAAGGACCAGAACCACCAAGATTGGTTCGACGAGAATGACAGTGCCATCAAAGATCTCCTGGCGAGGAAGAGGAAAGCATTCATGGACTGGCAAAACGACCCAAGCTCTCTTCCCAAGAAAGAGTGGTTCAAGTTCCTTTAGGCCCATGCCCAAGGGGAGATTCACAAGATGCACGACCTGTGGTGGGATAGGTAAGCAGTAGAGGTGCAACACTTCGCCGACATCAACAACTCGAAGCTGCTGTTCAGCTCCATCAAGATGATCTTTGGCCCCTCAAGATCTGGCTCATCTCCACTGTTGTCTGCTGATGGACCCACACTGCTAAAGGGCAAGGAGAGCATCCAACACAGATGGAAAGAGCATTTCAGCCAGCTCCTGAACCGCCCTTCATCAGTCGACCAGTCTGCTCTGGACCAAATCCCCCAACAGCCTATTCACGAGGAACTAGATGATCCTCCCTCGATAGATGAAGTCAAGAAGGCTATCACGCAGATGAGCAGTGGCAAGGCACCCAGCAAGGATGGAATACCTGCTGAACTGTACAAGGCACCCAGCAAGGAATCACTGGAGGCTTTCCACAGCACCCTGACAAGCATGTGGGAAGAAGAATAGATGCCCCCTGACCTCGGAGACGCAACGATAATCACCCTCTACAAGGACACAGCATTGGACTCTTAAATCGTCAGCCTACCGGTACACTATAGTGTACAGAGCAGGTGGGAATAATGCAAATGCTGATGCACTGAGTCGACTACCTTTACCTGAGACTCCTGTTACTACATATGTGCCTGCAGAGACTGTGTTTTCATTAGAGAGGCTGTCAGAGACGCCTGTAAAGGCGACCCAGATCAAGCAGTGGACAGAGAGGGACCCAGTCCTGTCCCAAGTCAAGACTATCTTTTACAAGGTTGGCCCAGAGTCGTGGAAGGAGAGGTACTGAGGCCTTATGCCAAACATCAAGACAGAACTCAGTCTGCAGGATGGCTGATTTTCTCGGGGGGGCGAGGGTCATTGTGCCTCCCCCTGGCCGTTCACAGATTGTGGAGGAAATTCATGAGACTCACCCAGGAGTATCTCGAATGAAAAGCCTTGCAAGATCCTATGTTTGGTGGCCAGGAATGGATCGGAGTTCTGGAGAACAAGATAAAATCATGCACGCAATGTCAGACTAATCAGAATATGCCACCAGCAGCTCCTTTGCATCCATGGGAGTGGCCAGACCACCCTGGTCGAGGCTACATTTGGACTTTGCTGGCCCTTTTATAGAAAACGTAGAAAATATGATTTCTATGTAGTAGAAAGGAGTAGGCCATTCGGCCCTTCGAGCCTGCACCGCCATTTATTATGATCATGGCTGATCATCCAACTCAAAACCCCGCCCCAGCCTTCCCTCCATACCCCCTGACCCCCGTAGCCACAAGGGCCATATCTAACTCCCTCTTAAATATAGCCAATGAACTGGCCTCAACTGTTTCCTGTGGCAGAGAATTCCACAGATTCACCACTCTCTGTGTGAAGAAGTTTTTCCTCATCTCGGTCCTAAAAGGCTTCCCCTCTATCCTCAAACTGTGACCCCTCGTTCTGGACTTCCCCAACGTCAGTAACAATCTTCCTGCATCTAGCCTGTCCAATCGCTTTAGGATTTTATACGTTTCAATCAGATCCCCCCTCAATCTTCTAAATTCCAACGAGTACAAGCCCAGTTCATCCAGTCTTTCTTCATATGAAAGTCCTGCCATCCCAGGAATCAATCTGGTGAACCTTCTCTGTACTCCCTCTATGGCAAGGATGTCTTTCCTCAGATTAGGGGACCAAAACTGCACACAATACTCCAGGTGTGGTCTCACCAAGGCCTTGTACAACTGCAGTAGTACCTCCCTGCTCCTGTACTCAAATCCTCTGGCTATAAATGCCAGCATACCATTCACCTTTTTCACCGCCTGCTGTACCTGCATGCCCACTTTCAATGACTGGTGTATAATGACATCCAGGTCTCGTTGCACCTCCACTTTTCCTAATCGGCCACCATTCAGATAATAATCTGTTTTCCTATTTTTGCCACCAAAGTGGATAACTTCACATTTATCCACATTAAATTGCATCTGCCATGAATTTGCCCACTCACCCAACCTATTCAAGTCACCCTGCATCCTCTTAGCATCCTCCTCTCAGCTAACACTGCCGCCCAGCTTCGTGTCGTCCGCAAACTTGGAGATGCTGCATTTAATTCCCTCATCCAAGTCATTAATATATATTGTAAACAACTGGGGTCCCAGCACTGAGCCTTGCGGCACCCCACTCGTCACCGCCTGCCATTCTGACAAGGTCCCGTTTATCCCCACTCTTTGCTTCCTGTCTGCTAACCAACTCTCCACCCACACCAATACCTTACCCCCAATACCGTGTGCTTTAAGTTTGCACACTAATCTCCTGTGTGGGACCTTGTCAAAAGCCTTCTGAAAATCCAAATATACCACATCCACTGGTTCTCCCCTATCCACTCTACTAGTTACATCCTCAAAGAATTCTATGAGATTCGTCAGACATGATTTTCCTTTCACAAATCCATGCTGACTTTGTCCGATCATTTCACCGCTTTCCAAATGTGCTGTTATCACATCCTTGATAACTGACTCCAGCAGTTTCCCCACCACCGACGTTAGGCTAACCGGTCTATAATTCCCCGGTTTCTCTCTCCCTCCTTTTTTAAAAAGTGGAGTTACATTAGCCACCCTCCAATCCTCAGGAACTAGTCCAGAATCTAACGAGTTTTGAAAAATTATCACTAATGCATCCACTATTTCTTGGGCTACTTCCTTAAGCACCCTGGGATGCAGACCATCTGGCCCTGGGGATTTATCTGCCTTCAATCCCTTCAATTTACCTAACACCACTTCCCTACTAACATGTATTTCGCTCAGTTCCTCCATCTCACTGGAACCTCTGTCCCCTACTATTTCTGGAAGATTATTTATGTCCTCCTTAGTGAAGACAGAACCAAAGTAATTATTCAATTGGTCCGCCATGTCCTTGCTCCCCATAATCAATTCACCTGCTTCTGTCTGCAGGGGACCTACATTTGTCTTTACCAGTCTTTTCCTTTTTACATATCTATAAAAGCTTTTACAGTCCGTTTTTATGTTTCCTGCCAGTTTTCTCTCATAATCTTTTTTCGCCTTCCTAATTAAGCCCTTTGTCCTCCTCTGCTGAACTCTGAATTACTCCCAGTCCTCAGGTGAGCCACTTTCTCTGGCTAATTTGTATGCTTCTTCTTTGGAATTGATACTATCCCTAATTTCTCTTGTCAGCCACGGGCGCACTACCTTCCTTGATTTATTCTCTTGCCAATCTGGGATGAACAATTGTTGTAGTTCATCCATGCAACCTTTAAATGCTTGCCATTGCATATCCACCGTCAATCCTTTAAGTGTCATTTGCCAGTCTATCTTAGCTAATTCACGTCTCATACCTTCAAAGTTACCCCTCTTTAAGTTTATGGGGCAGATGTTTCTTGTAATGGTAGATGCGCATTCTAAATGGATCGAAGCTCACATCATGAGCAACATCACAGCCCCCTCAACCATAGACAAACTCAGGCAAGTGTTTGCAGTCCACGGGTTGCCTGACACTCTGGTCACTGATAATGGCCCGACGTTCACCAGTGAGATGTTCAGTGAGTTCATGCAGCAGAATGGCATTCATCACATTCGGATAGCCCCTTTCCACCCAGCCTCCAATGGTTTGGCTGAGCGGGCTGTTCAGACAGTGAAGGCAGGCTAAAGCGGATGACGGGTCTCTCTCAGCATGCGGCTTTCATGTTTCCTGTTTAAATACTGTCTCACGCCACAGACTACAACCGCCCGCACTCCCGCAGAGATGCTGATGGGGCGTCGGCCCAAGCCAAGATTGGACCTCCTGCGTCCAGACACGAAGGCGAAAGTGGAGAGAAAGCAGGAAGAGGGACATGATCAACATGCGTGAGAGAGACTGTTCAAACCGGATGACAATGTCTTTGTGAGAAACAATCAGCAATGGCTGCCTGGGGTTATTCTTAAGCAGAGTGGTCCCGTCTCCTATGTTGTTAAGCTGGCTGATGGGTGGGTTTTCTGCAGACATCAGGACCTTGTGCGCCTGCGTCATGATACCGGCTCAGAGGCAGACAGTTCCATAGAGTTTCCATTTGTGAGTCAGGCTACGGTGGAAACATGTCCACCAGTGACTTCGCCAGAGGGCGAGACGCTGGCAGAGGGGTCGGGGTCCCCTGAGGAGGATGGATATTCTCATGCAGACACACAGACCCCTCTCATGCCCCCAAAACCAGATCCACCCAAAACACCCTCACCAGCGGTGCCTGCTGGGTCACCGGGGGTAGTGCGCAGATCACAGTGCACTCGTAAACCTCCTGACAGACTGAATCTTTGACAGGACAGTTCTTTATTCTTGTTGTTGTTAGATTGAATGTTGAATCTGTCATGTTTCCAGATGTTTTGTATTGATAAACTGAGACTGAGATACTAGTATAACTTTTCAGGGGTATGCAAGTTTATAACACCACTGTTTCTATGTCCTAGTTTTTTACATTTCGGGATGTTGTATTTTAAAGGGGGAGAAGTGTTGTAATGTGAGCACTATTTTATTAAAAGTAAGTTAATACTAATTCGGATAATGGGGGGCTTTACTTCCGTTCTTTTTACTCCTGCTGGGCTTTGTATATAGTGTGCCTGCCATGCCGTACGGGTTGTGAAAGCCTCTGAATATACATAACGGTTTTGAAGTTCGAGATAAAGTTGTCTCTTTGGCATGAAGTTGTCGCATGTCCCTTTTTCAAAGGGAAGTTACAACATAATCCAACAATAGATTTCCCAGCACCCAGTGTCATCACGGGCTCATGTTCAGATGTGTCAGCTTCATCACGAGGGGCACTGTCTGATGGCCACACAAGTGTCCGTGACTGACCCTGGTTGGACCGATGCTCGGCAGTAGTCTTCTGTCCCAATTCACAGGCAGTGTCCTCAATAAACAAAGGAATCCTGATTATTTTCTTGATTTGCTTTTGTTCTTTCAGAGTTCTCCTTAATTCGTGGCTGTCCCAATTAACCAGAATCCACTGTATTTGTTAACACTGCATTTAGAATACCTTCCAATAATTTATCCATAAATAAATTAGCCTGTCACTTGCTGGCTATTTCTTAGAATGTTTCTTGAACAACGTAACAACTTTAGATATCCTCCACTCTCCTGGCTCCTCACCCATGACTAACGGTGGTTTAACTATTCCTGCCAAGGCCCCAGCAGTTTCAACATTAGCCTTCCACAAGGTCCAAGGGAAAACCTTGTCAGGCCCTACTGACTTATGCACCCTAGCTGCCTCTAGACAGCCAACCCTCCTCTTTTGTGACTAGATACAGTCTATGACTTCGCGAATTTTTGCCTCAGGTCAACTATTTGTGTCTGTCTCCCAAGTAAATACCGATGAAAAAATCTCTCTGTCTCTCTCTCTCTCTCTCTCTCTCTCTCTCTCTCTCTCTCTCTCTCTCTCTCTCTCTCTCAGTTCCATGGATAGATGAAAGCTGATCAGCCAGTGGAACAACTTTGTCTCTTGTTATTCTTTTGCTGTTAAGATGGCTAAAGAAACCTTTGGGACTTTCTTTCCTCTTGTATTGCACTGCCACCCTAAGTCCTCTTTTATTCCTCATAATTCATCTGCTGAGAAGTCTTTTGCATTTCTGAAACTCCTCAAGTGCCTCATTTCCTTGAGTTATATACAGGAGCCATCCTGTATTCCCTCTGTTGCTAGCTGCCTCTGGACTTTACTCAAAATGCATAAATTTATGTCATAATTTTAAATAATTCCTTCCATACAAAAGAGACAGAAGTTGACTCGTCATGGTTGTGACAGTAGCAACATCAATAAATACAAAACAATTATTGAAAAAACAGCAAACTTAGAGGAGATTGTTTGACCTTGTTGCATATAGCAGATGTGGAGGGTGGAAAAGGGGTCCTCAGGAATATAGTTGACCATGCGGTTGCCGGATTTTATGGCTTTTTTTTTTGAAGTATCTGATGGTGTTGGCAAAAACTTGGTACACCTTTTGAGCAACCGCAAATAAGAGTGAATATTGCTGAAAGTTCACTCTCTTTAGTTTTAAAGAGGTTTTTCAATCTCGTCTTTCATCTGGAATATATGTTATATATTTTAAATTACCTTTTCACACTTTTTTTTATCAAATTGAAATGATAATCTGTTGTTTGAGGACGACTGATTTTGTGGGTACTGGGCTATCATATAATCGTATAATTTATAAAATTAAAAACAAACATATGGAAAAATGTTGCATTTGTGCAAAAGACCCTCAGATGATCAACCCTGATTATTTTAAAGAAAAAAATGTTATTCATTTTCAACGGAATTAGCACTTTTCTTAGTGGGAGATGTTTTCGCCGAAGTCTCAAGAATCAGTGAACTGCCAAAGAAGAGGCTGGAGAGCAAAGTGTTGGCCCGTGGAGGTTGGGTGTCGAGGCTTTGCAGGTTATTCAATCTGCAAAGTATAAACCGCACTTGGAATCACGGGAGAGAGAGGAAGGAGAGCCATTTTTACCACCACAGGTACAGCAGAGGAAGCGTCAAGATGGCGCTGGATAAAGAGGGCAGATTGGTGGGTTGCTGCTAGGACACATGTCGGGGTCTGATCAACCCCGGTTGGGTCACCTGGGCGAAGGTGTATGATGTTAAAAGACCCGAAACACCTGTCAACCCCGTTTAACATCACTGTTGATGTGCCCTAGCTTAGCATCATGCAGATGTTTCTGTAAGAACTGAGGAGAAGATTGGATGTGATATCGTTATATCATTCTCATTATTTATTGCTATTTATTTATATCTGAATTTGAACAGTTTGTTTACAGTTCCTGGTGTTTACAGTTTACAGTTACTGTTCCATAGATTTGCTAATTATGCCTGCAGATGAAGAATCTCAGGGTTGTATGTGGTGACATGTATGTACTCTGAAAATAAATTTTTCTTTGAACTTTTTTGAACTATGTTTCATTCAGTATATCTACTTATGTTTTGAATGTTAGGTATTGTGATTTGATGTGATTTTGGTGGAAATGTACAGTATTCACAACTCACATCAAAGTTGCTGGTGAACGCAGCAGGCCAGGCAGCATCTGTAGGAAGAGGTGCAGTCGACGTTTCAGGCCAAGACCCTTCGTCAGGACTAACTGAAGGAAGAGTGAGTAAGGGATTTGAAAGTTGGATGGGGAGGGGGAGATCCAAAATGATAGGAGAAGACAGGAGAGGGAGGTATAGAGCCAAGAGCTGGACAGGTGATAGGCAAAAGGGGATACGAGAGGATCATGGGACAGGAGGTCCGGGAAGAAAGACAAGGAGGGGTGGGGTGACCCAGAGGATGGGCAAGAGATATATTCAGAGGGACAGAGGGAGAAAAAGGAGAGTGAGAGAAAGAATGCGTGCATAAAAATAAGTAACAGATGGGGTACGAGGGGGAGGTGGGGCCTTAGCGGAATTTAGAGAAGTCGATGTTCATGCCATCAGGTTGGAGGCTACCCAGACGGAATATAAGGTGTTGATCCTCCAACCTGAGTGTGGCTTCATCTTTACAGTAGAGGAGGCCGTGGATAGACATATATTAGAATTGGAATGGGATGTGGAATTAAAATCTGTGGCCACTAGGAGATCCTGCTTTCTCTGGCGGACAGAGCGTAGATGTTCAGCAAAGCGGTCTCCCAGTCTGCGTTGGGTCTCGCCAATATATAAAAGGCCACGTCGGGAGCACCGGACGCAGTATATCACACCAGTCCACTCACAGATGAAGTGTTCCCTCATCTGGAAGGACTGTTTGGGGCCCTGAATGGTGGTAAGGGAGGAAGTGTAAGGGCATGTGCAGCACTTGTCCCGCTTACACGGATAAGTGCCAGGAGGGAGATCAGTGGGGAGGTATGGGGGCGACGAATGGACAAGGGAGTTGCGTAGGGAGGGATCCCTGTGGAATGCAGAGAGAGGGGGGGAGGGAAAGATATGCTTAGTGGTCCCCCCCATTCCCTGGAGTTCAGGACCATGACGGGGGAACTCATAGAAACACTTCGAATGTTAAAAGGCCTGAAAGTCCTGAACAGATTAGATATGGCTGTGATAATCCCATTTGGCCTTTCTGAGTTTCTACGCATGCCGTTTGGGCTGAAAAATGTAGTACAGTCTTCCAGTAGCTGATGGACTCTGCATTAAAAACTTAGATTTTCCTTTTGATCACCTGAATGACATACTTGTCACCAATGTATCCAAATCCAAACATGAACCTCATCTCTGCACACTTTACGAGCACTTAAGCCAATACGAATTGATTACTAAACATGCAAAGTAGCAGGCTGGGTTATCAGCCATTGACTTTCTCGGCCATCACATCTCCGCAGAAGGTGCAAAAACCCTCCCATCAAAAGCAGCTGCTATCTTCATTTTGGTTTGGTCTGTTTGAAGTCTATCATACAGCTGGACCTTACAGAGTGAGGGGATTTTATTCTTATGAATTCAATGTTCTGCATTGACAAATTAGATGAGTTGGTGAGATCACAAATGGCACCTGAGGAAAGTGATTGTGGTAATTACAAAGGAAGGGATTAATACTTTCTCAGACTCACAATTCTGCTTTCAATTTTTAGTACATTATTGAGAAACTTTGGAATTTTTCTTTTGATTTGATATGATGCACACTGTTTTGTAGACCAGCTCAATAAATTCTACTTCAAAATATTTAGAAAATGACAGAATAAAACATGAAAATACTGTATTTGTGCAGACTGAATACTATTTCAATGCATTGTATTTCTCCCGAAGGTTCATTTTCTTGCAGGCACTTACAGAAATGCAACACCTTCTTCTTTTCCAGCTAGTTTCTGCTGCGGGTTCTCACATGTTTCCATCCCAGGTCCCATTCTTTTCTCCATATACATGCTTCCCCTCGGCCAAATCATTCAAAAATACAACATTTGCTTCCAGTGTTATGCTGATGACACACAGCTTTATCTCCCCTTGAAACAAAGGTCTAGTCAGATCTAGTCAGCCTCATGAGTTGCCTTGAGGACATAAAGTGTTGGATGGCACAAAACTGAATGAAGGCAAGTCTGAGGTTGTCCTATTTGGCCCCCCTGACTCCATCAAAGTGATTGCCAACAGCCTTGGTAATCTGTCCACCCTTTTCAAACCCCATGTCAAAAATCTTGGTGTGATATTTGATTCTGCCTTTAAGTTCGACAAGCAAGTTAATACAGTAGTAAAAGCCAGCAGTAAAACCCCTTATTCTACTTCCAGCTCCCTCAGGTCGGCTGACTTGGGGCTCCTGGCTGTCCCGCGATCTAAACTTAAGCTCAGGGGTGACCGTGCCTTTGCTGTTGTAGCCCCTAGACTGTGGAACAGCATTTCCCTCCCTATCAGATCTGCCCCCTCCATTGACTCTTTTAAGTGCAGGCTCAAAACTTACCTTTATCCACGAGCATTTGAATCGTCCTGATGTGGCTGATTTTTAGCTTGTGCCAAGGCTCATGTGTAGTTTATTTTCTGCCTATAAGCTTTGTGCCTTGTTGTTTCTATCTGTGGTTCTTGATTTGTGATTTTAGCTACCTGTTATGGTTTGTACAGCACTTTGGTCAACATGGGTTGTTTCTAAATCTGCTTTATAAATAAATTTGACTTGACTTGACTGGGGTGTAGTCCAACTGGTCTAGATGACTTATCTACCTACGACATTTCAGCTTCTCATTGGCAACAGTGATTACACTCACTTCTCCCCCTCGCCGGCAAAATTCTTATTCAGTTTGTTCACCATTTTTTTTTCCCCATTACTACCTCTGCAGTGTCATTTCCAGCACTCTAATGTCCACTCTGCCTTAATTTTACTCTTTCCAGCTCTGGAAGAAAAGCTTTCGGCACCCTCTTTAATATTATTGGCTGGCTTACCTTCAGATTTCATCTTTTCTCTCCTCATTGTTTTTCACTGGCTTTTGTTGGTTTGTAAATCTTCCCAATCATTCAGCTTCCCTCTCTTTTCTGCTACTACTCTATGCCCTCCTTTTTGATTCTATGCTGTCTCTGACTTCCCTTGTCAGCCACGCTTGCCTCATCCTCCCTTTAGAATACTTCATCTTTGTACGCATCTGCCCTCCACCTTCTAAGTTGCCCCAAAACTCCAGTCATTGCTGCTCTGCTGTCATTCTGCCTAGTGTCCCATTCCCATCAACTTTGGCCAGCTCCTCTTGGATGAATCTGTCATTGGCGTTGATCCACTGTAACAGTGATACATTGGAGAGGGTGCAGAAGAGGTTTACCAGGTTGCAGTCTGGATTAAAGGCATAAGTTACTGTTTAAGGAGAGGGCAAACAAACTTGGGTATTTTCTAAGGAGTGGTGGAGCCGAGGGGAGAGTGATAATGTGTGATAAGATTACGAGGGGCATAGATTGATAGCTGGTATCTTTCCTGCAACACACCCCTCCCCACCCCAGGGACAAACTGTCTAACAACAGAGGGCATTCATTTATAGAGATGAGGTGGAATTTCTTTACCCAGAGGGTGATGAATCTGAGCAATTCATTGGCACGGTTGGCTATATTTAAAACAGAGGTTGACATGTGCTTCATTAGACAGGGCGGAGAGGACACTTCAGAGAGAGATGGGTCACGCCAGGCAGATGGGACAGACTCAGGTGGGGGTTTTGACTGGCAAGGGGCAGTGGGACTGACCACCAGTGTTTTCCACTCGCGGACATTCATTGAGACCATTTCTCATCAGTACATGTTTTACAAACAACAGATTTCAAAGTTGAATTTCAAAATGAATTTATTTTCCAAGTACATGAACCATATTCTATCAGACGATCCATTTTCTTGAAGGTTCAGTAGCTCAGCGCTCACCCCCAGCCCCGGGCAGGGAATGGGGCCGATTCCAGAGGGGGATGGTCTGGGCTGGGGTAGGGTATGGGGGGGTGTGGGGGGTGGGGTATGTGGGGTATGGGGGGTGGGGTGGGGTATGGGGTGTGTCTGGGACCTCATGGGGGAACCCTCCTTACATCTTCCTCCCACCCACTCCTCCTCAGTCCCCCTCCCTCTACCCTCCCCTCACCCCTCCCCACCCACCCATCCCCCACCTCCCCCTCCCCTCCCCTCCCCACCCCAACCCCCTCACCCTCTCCTCCTCCATCCGTCCCTATTCCTTCCCCTGCCCCCTCACCACCACATTCCCGTGCCCCTCCCTTACCCTCAACCCTCCCCTTCCCATTCTCCTCCATCCCCTCCACCCTTCCTCCTTCCCCTCTGCCTCCCTCCTCATCTCCCTCCGATCCCACTCCCAACCTTCCACCTTCCTTGCCTCTCTATCTCCACTCAACCATCCACTTCCCCTCTCCCTTTACTTCTTCCCCCTCACTCCACCTCCACAGCAACACTCCAGCTCCTGCCCTCTACATCACCCTCTCCTCAACCCTCTTCTTCCCCCTCCCATTCCTACCATCCTCCTACTCAGTCCCACTTGCCTTCCCCTCCTGTTTCATCACCCACCCTCCCACTCAACCTACCCCTTCCCCTCCTGTTCCTTCACCCACCCTCCCCCTCAACCTACCCCTTCCCCTCCTGTTCCTTCACCCACCCTCCCCCTCAACCTATCCCTTCCCCTCCTGTTTCCTCACCCACCCTCCCCCTCAACCTACCCCTTCCCCTCCTGTTTCCTCACCCACACTCCGCCTCAACCTACTACTTCCTCTCACCTCCTTCCCACTCCTCCTCACTCCCCCTCTTCCACCCACTCTGCCCCCCACCCCCTCCATCCATCACCCCAACTGTATGTGCGTTTGCAGGTGTGTGAGAGAGAGAGGAGGGTGCAGATAAGGCTGGAGGGGATGGAGAGGAATTAGAGGGGTGGGGACTGTGGTGGAGATGGAGGGGGGAGGGGGAAGTGGGGAGGGTAGATCTCTCTCACACACACACAAACACAAACAGTTGAGGGGATGGAGGGTAGGGGAGGGAAGGAAGGTGAGAGGTTGGGAAGAGGGAATTGAGGTGAGGGAAGAGCAGAGGCAGGAGGGATGGAGAGAGAGGGAGAGGAAGGAGGAGGATGGGAGGGGAAGGGGAGAGTGAGGGAGGGGAGGGGAAGGGGTGGGAGATGGGGAGGGGGAGGAATAGGGAGGGAGTGGTGGAGTGGAGGGGAAGGGGTGGAGGAGGGAGGAAAGGGTTAGAGGAGATGGGGGAGGGGGGGGAGAGAGGTTCGGGGAGGGGAGAGGGAAGGGGAGTGGGGAGGAATGGGCAGGAGGAGGATGAAGGGAGGGCTCCCTGACAAGGTCCTAGGGGGAAGGTGGGGAAGTGTGTGGGAGGGGGAGGGAGGAAATGGGAGGAAGGGGTATGTGTATAGGAGAGGGAAGGGAAGAGGTGGGGCATGGAGGTGGAAGGAAAAGTTGAGTGGAGACAGGGAGGGGAGACATGTGTGGGGGAGGGATGGAAGGGAGGGTGGGGAATGGGTCGGGGAGGAGGAGGGAGGTGCTCCCTCACTGGAGGAACCAGGCAGTCGCAGTGAGGACAGCCAGGACATGGGGCAGGGTGAACCTGAGGGAGGAAATGGAGAGGTGAGGAGGAAGGGTAGGGTGAGGCTGGGGGCCAAAGATATGGTATCACTGGTGGAGCTACTGAGAGGTGCTCTGGGATTGATCAGCCACTCATCGTACAACAAAAAAATCAGCTCGGGTAGATCTGAGCTGTTCTTCAGCTGATTGGTTGAGACAGAGCTGAAATTAGTCATCAAGCCAAACAGGCTTGACGTTCTGTTGTCTATGAAAGACCACTGGATCTGTGAAGATCCCAAACTTGATGCCATATAATGAAGTTGTTGTGCTGTAGTTCAATGATGTGCCCAGTGAAGTCACCCACTGGAGTTCATGTGGACCAATCAGTGAAGACACTGGGTGGTGATGTGGAGGTGAGCGAATGGACGATGGCAGTCCACTGCAGCCAGTAGATGATGCTGTTGTTGGAGAAAGATCGATAGGTGAGAGCAGAAGAGGAGTCGATCACCACGGAGATAGGCCAGGAGACAGTACGGACATTGGCGGAACCCATCACAGCCAAGGGCTTGGTCGTCAGTGTTGTCATTGTCCTGGAGCTGATCAGGAGACCAGTCTGGAAGGGTCAGTTGATAATCTGAATCTCCCCAGGCCAATCACAGGACAATCTGGATGGACCTGTTGATGACAACACAATCTTTGAGCAAATTGCGTCAGCTGGTTTAATAACCTGGAGGGAGCAGGGTAATGCACGGGGAGGGAGCAGAGGGAATGGGAAAGTGGTGTTGGTGGCATCCTATTCTGAGCCAGTCCCATCTGCCTGCATTTGTCCCGTATCCCTCGAAACCATTCTTATTCATGTACCTGTCTGACTGTCTACTGTGTGAATAATTTTCTCCTGTGTCCTGATTAAATTTCTTGTTTTTCCTTAAACTTGTGCACTCCCAACCTGCCCAAACTCTGTCCATAACTCAGTCTTTCAAGTGCTGACAACAGTCTCGTAAATCTCCTCAGCACTCTTTGCGGCTGGACGGCATCTTTACTGTAGCAGAGCAAGCAAATCTGAATACCATATTCCAGGTGAGGCCTCACTAATGTCTTCATCAATTAGACCATAAGACCAAAAGACATAGGAGCAGAATTAGGTAACTCCGCATCCTGAGTCTGTTCTGTCACTCCATCATGGCTGAATGAGTATCCCTCTCAACCACTCTGTACTCTCTTCTCCCTGGAACCTTTCATGTCATGACTAAGCAAGAACCAATCAACTTCCATTTTAAATATCCTCAATCACTTAGTGTCCACAGCCATCCGTGGAAATGGATTCCACAGATTCAATTCCTCCTTATCTCCGGTCTAAATGGATGCCCTCTGACCGTAGATCAGAAGGTATACAAAATATCCTTTTCACGTCCATTCTATCTAGACCTTTCAATATTCAATAGGTTTCTATGAGATCCAGCATCATCTGGCGAGTACGAGTCGAGAGCCATGAAACGCTCCTCATATGTTAACCCCTTCATTGCTGGATCAATCTCGTGAACCTTCTCTGGAAACTCTCTAATACCAGCACATCATTTCTCAGATAAGCGGCCCAAATCTGCACACAATACTCCAAATTTGGTCTGACCAATGCCATATAAAGCCTCAGTACACATCTTTCCTTTTATATTCTAGTCCATTTGAAATGAATGTCAACATTGCAGTTGCCTTCGTAACAATCGACTCAAACTTCAAGTTAACCTTTACGGAATCCTGCAGAAGTTCTTCCAAGGACCTTTACCCCTCTAATATTTAAAATTTTAAAATAGACGACACTGTAGCGGTGTGCTACACACAGTGCTAGGATAACCACATGGAATTGGTGAGTTGGAGTTGCGATGAAAGAGATTTATTCAAACTTTGTGGCCTGCTTTAAAGCCTTCCCGTTCCCGCCCTCCCTGGGCGGGACTACTGTGGGGAATGCGTATTCCCCGACCCTTTCTGCGCGCAGGATTTTCCCCCTGCTGGTGAAGATGGTCTGGCGCCCTTTTTGCGGCCGGCCCTCTGCCTGCGCGTGTTGTTGTGAGCCGATTCGTGGGTGCTAGAAAGTGGGTCGCCACAACACCTTAATTCTTTCTACTGAAGTGCATGACCATACACTTCCATACAGTATATTCCATCTTCTACTTCTTTGTCTTTTCTCTCAATCTGTCCAAGTACTTCTGCAGACACCCTGCTTGCTGTAAAATACTTGCCCTTCCATCTACCTTTGTATTATCTGCAAAGCCAGATTCCTTTGTTTTTCCACAATCCTCATTACCCTCCCATTCACTGAACACCAGCTCGCTACATCGTAGACTTTCCTTTTCTATCTCCCATTGCACTTTATATCCCACATTCTGGCTACTGTTTGGGAGCCTGTATAAACTCCCATCAGAGACCTGGCAGTTTCTTAGTTCTACCAACGCGCCCCACCCCAAAGTTTCTGCAACTTCTATTCCTATGTCATCTCTCTACAAGGATTTGATTTTTTTTTTAACAACAATGCCTCCCCACTCCCTCTGCCTGTCCTTTCAACACAATCTGTATCCTTGGATGTGAAGCACCCAACGATGATCTTTAAGCAACGAACTCAGTGAAGCCGATAATGCCATCGCCGGCAATCTCCAAATAGGCCATTACCACTGATCATTACCCAGTCCCACATATTCAAGACTGTTCGGTAAATTTAGCCAGAAAGATAATTTTTTGTAAAGTGTATTTGGTCCGGGTTTATCATCAGGTACCTGGGTGCTCTCACCATATTCCCAAAGATGCTGTTATCACCCCATTTGGCCTGTTTGAGTTTCTGTGCATGCCCTTTGGGCTGAAAAATGCAGCATAGACTTCCCAGCAACTCATGGACTGTGAGCTAAAACACTGACAGTTTTTCTTTTTGTTTACCTGGACAACACACAGCACTGTGCAAAAGGTACATATATGTAGCAAGAGTGCCTGAAACTTCTGAACAATACTGTAAATTTATTAAAATAGGAGGTGGTTGGGAAACAGAAATAAGAGTGAATAGCTTTGTACCAGCTCAGGTGTATGAAGTGGTATTAAGTTGTGACTGGAAAGACATAATATACAGTACTGAGCAAGAGTCTGAGCACCATTGCTACAGTTACATGTGTCTAAGACTTTTACACAGTACTGTAGCTGTCACCAGCGCATCCAACACCGAACACTTATCACATCTCCACATACTTTTCAATTGCTTCAGCCATCGTGGGCTGATTATTAACCCCATTAAATACCAGTTCAGGTTGTCTATCCTTGACTTTCTCAGCCACTGTATCTGTGCAGATGGTCTGCCACCCCACCATCAAAAGTTGCTGTTATGATGGACTTTCCACTGCACCCCCAACCCCCAAAAAATACTGCAAGTGTTTTTTGTTTTGGTGAATTTCTATCACCTCTTCATTCTAAGATCTGTTGAACTTATGCTTGCTCCCTTAATTTAATGCCCATAATCGCATGTTTTAATGGTCAGCAGACGTGACCAGAGCATTTGACAACACCAAACGAGTCTTTTGTAAACAACCCTACTGGTATATTTGTTCCTTGTGCATCAGGGGCAGGATGGAAGTAAAGGGCTGCAGCTTTTGCTAATCACATAAAATGACTCGGTGTCAGGGTGGAGCCCCAGCTGCCTTTGGCCAGAATTGACCACATGGACTGGGCCCTCTCCAGTGCCAGTACGGTAACTCCGAGCAATGCTGACCTGGGCCTGGAGCCGGAGCAGGGTCGGTTCCTGTTACTGACATGGGGTCATGATGACTGGGCATGAAGGTCCAACCGGGGAACCCATTGTCAAATTTCAGCAAGAAACAATCACACCAAAGAAGTTCGGGCAGAACTGGTTGGGATGACAAACACCCATCAGCACACAGAAATAGCAACTTTTAAAATGAGAAATAAGTCGATGTAAATACAAATTTAGCATTGGATGAGTGAACCCTCTGACCGCAGGATGCACGGGATGGAAATGGTCCTGTGATAAGAGAGTTGGTTTCACACAGTCTCCATGACTCTGTCAGCTTGTGGGGTGGAATGGGAGTGGTAATTGAGTGAACACAGTGAGGTGGAAGGGATGCAGAGGTACTAACCTGAGGAGCACTGAATGCAGTCGGGACTTGCTGTCTTGGGCTTGAATTGTGTAGTGGTCACTCTCAGCTTCATCTCTGGTTCAAATCTGTGTTGTCTTGTGCACAATCATGTGTCATGGTTTCTGGCACTCTTGTCCCTCAAGGAGAAGAAAGAAAAAGTAAATTCAAGCAACACACAGAAAACACTGGAGAAACACAGCAGGCCAGGCAGCATCTAAGACAAAGAGTAAAGCCGACGTTTCAGGCTGAGACCCTTCATCATGAAAGGAAACAAAAGAGAGGAAAAATATTCACTGGCTTACAACTAGACAACGACAGGAACATTTACATTTTGAGTCACAGCATGAGAAATCTTTTCTTTATTAATCTTTTTACTGATTTAGAGGAAACATATATGCAGACAAGGGGAGAATTATCTCAAATATGTATATCAGCAACAATATACACAAAAGATGAAATAGATATTATCATAATCATACATAGTAATAAGCAAATATGCAATATATAATAAAAAAGGACAACTAATTCTCCTCTTATCAATTCATAAAGAGAGGAAACCTCACTCATTGTCCGACATGAAATTAATGAACATAAAGAGAGATACCTGAATGACCTTTTGCTGGATATTTCAACCATCTGTGTAGATATGGGAGAATCCATGATTTCGGGCAGTCTACATCTGTCTTGCGTCTCCAGCTGAGCAGAACTTAAATCCTATGGTGATGATGCATCTCTTTGTGATGTGTCCGCTGGAGTCATAATGTCACCTCTCCCGGAGGGGTCACACCTCAACATCTCCATATTTAGTGAAAGCCTTTGTCATTGCCTGGGTTACAATAACGTGATGAGGGTGAAAGAAATAACGTTTTCAGAATCAGAATCAGAATCAGCTTTATTATCACCAGCATGTGACGTGAAATATGTTAACTTAGCAGCAGCGGTTCAATGCAATACATAATCCGGCAGAGAGAAAAAATAAAGTAAAAATAGTAATAAATAAACAAGTAAATCAATTACGTAATCGTTAGTCTTACCCTTCCTGAAGTCCACAATCAGATCTTTCGTCTTACTAACGTTAGTGCCAGGGTGTTGCTGTGGCACCACTCCACTAGTTGGCACATCTCACTCCTGTATGCCCTCTCGTCACCACCTGAGATTCTGCCAGCAATGGTTGTATCATTAGTAAATTTATAGATAGTTTTGAGTTATGCCTGGCCGTACAGTCACGTGTATACAGAGAGCAGAGCAGTGGGCGAAGCACACCCCCCTGAGGTGCACCAGTGCTGATCGTCAACAATCCGCAAATTGCAATGGGTCCAGCTGCTTCCTGAGGCAGGAGTTCATTCTAGTCATAACCAACCTCTCAAAGCATTTCCTCACTGTAGATGTGAGTGCTACTGGGCGATAGTCATTATGCAGCCCACATTATTCTTCACAGGCACTGCTATAACTGCTGCCTTTTTGAAGCAACTGGGAACTTGTGTCTGTAGCAGGAGAGAGGTTGAAAATGTGCTTGAATACTCCCGCTAGTTGGTTGGCCAGGTTTTCAGAGACTTACCAGGTACTCCATCAAGACTTTCTGCCTTGTGAGGGTTCACTCTCTTTAAAGACAGTCTAACATCGGCCTCTGAGACAGAGATCACAGGGTTATCAGGTGCAGCAGGGATCTTCACAGCTGTAGTTGTGTTCTCCCTTTCAAAGCACGCATAGAAGGCATTGAGTTCATCTGGTAGTGAAGCATTGCCGCCATTCATACTATTGAGTCTTGCTCTGTAAGTACTAACGTCTTGCAAACCCTGCCAGAGTTGCCGTGCATCTGATATCGTCTCCAACCTCATTCGAAATTTTCTCTTCAGCCTTGAAATAGCCCTCTGCAAATCATACCTGCTTTTCTGGTACAGGCCTGGGTTGCCAGACTTGAATGCCGCA
Source organism: Mobula birostris (assembly GCF_030028105.1). Lineage (NCBI taxonomy): Eukaryota > Metazoa > Chordata > Chondrichthyes > Myliobatiformes > Myliobatidae > Mobula > Mobula birostris. Next base: position 458,187 of record NC_092402.1, on the reverse strand, counting down.
GATCTGACCTTCAGCAGACGACGTACCTCCTGTTTCATCCACGGCTTCTGGTTTGGGAATGTAGAGTAAGTCTTTGAAGGCACACACACATCCACAAGGGTTTTAATGAAGTCGGTAACAACTGCAGCATACTCATCCATATTCAACAGTGAAACCCTGAATACAGTCCAGTCCACCGATTCAAAGCAGTCCTGTGGGTGCTCCTGTGCTTCCCTTGTCCAAACTTTCTTGGTCCTCACTGCTGCTGCTGCAGTGTTCAGTCACTGCCTATATTCAGGGTGTAAAAGTAAAGCTAGGTGATCAGACTTCACAAAATGAGGGTGTGGAATCGGACGGTAGGCATTCTTGACGGTGGTGTAGCAATGGTGACCTGGGGAATTGTAGAGGTGGTATTGTTCACTGTCCCTGCCCTTGTCCTGGTTAAGGGAGATTCTGTGCTAAAATTGTGTTTGGAAGGTTTGAGACATTCGCCAACCTTGTCCATTCAGGGGCACAGATTGTAAATAGTGTACCATTTGTGAGTGTCACACTCCTGGGGACTCTGGGCAATGCTGTCAGTCATGGGTGAAAATGAGATATCAATCTGCCTCCACTATTAAGAGACGTTTGCATCCAGACCTTAAATATTTGAAGTGTAAAAATATTTTACCTTCCATCACTCCTAGTTTATTTACAAAACATCTTCATTCTACAAGAACACAGACAAAATGCTGGAGGCATTCAGCTGGTCAGGCAGTATCTGTGGAGAAGAATAAACTGTTGATGTTTATTGCCAAGACCCTTCTTTCTACACTCTCCTGTTCTTGACCCCACTGCTAACGTGAAGAGCTTCACTGACAGCAGGTTGTCAGTGGAATACGTGAAAGAGAATGTGAACGGGAATAGTTTGGAGGGAAATAGGTTTGGGAATGTGATTACCTCAGAGCCTGCATGGACTGAGACGAGAACACCATGGGACACAGGAGCAGAATCAGACTAATCAGCCCATTAAGTCTCCTAGAACGAGCTTATTGACTACAAGTGGGGGAGGCTATGAGCCAGTACTCATTGGTGATCAGAGTTGGAGAGGGTCAGAAAATTTCAATTCCTGGACATTTCCAATGATCTGTCCTGGGTCTCACAATTAAGGGCCATTACAAAGGAAGCATGGCAATACTTCTACTTTCTCAACGTTTGCTAAGATTTGTCATGTCATCTGAAACTTTGACAAGCTTATAGATATGTGATACAGATTATATTGACTGGCTGCAGCACGGCCTGGTATGGAAACACAAATGTGCTTGAAAAGAATCGCTGACAAAATCAATGGGTACAGCCCAGTCCATCATAGTTAAAGCCCTCCCCAACACGGAGCACATCTACATGGAGAACTGTTGTAAGAAATAAGCATCTATCATCAAGAACCCCCACCATCCAGGCCATGCTCTCGGACTCCCCTAAAATATTTCATATTTTGCCTTAAATCTATCACCTCTTGTTGTATTCTCACACAACCTGAGAGGAAAAAGCTTCTTCTGCCTTATTAGGGGACTTAATATTGTGAGGAGACTTGACAGAAGCTTATAAAATCAGGAGCAATATGGATAAGGTGGTCAGTCATTGTCTTGTCTGTGTGTTCATCTACGCAGTGTCAGGAACAGCACGGTCAATTTGCAGAGCTTGTCACTGAGGGGATTGGCCTATGCATATAATTTTATTTTGCGTAACTGTCTGTTTGTTTGCAGTCCTGAATGAGGTGGTATGTTTTGTAATTTCGCCCCGGAGGATGTTTCATTTGACAGTAATTAAGCTAAGCTTGAACTTCAATTCTTTTTCCCAGGTTGGGGAGTCCAAAGCTAGATGGCACAGATACAAGATAAGAGGGCAGAGTTTAAAAGAGAGCTGCATGGTAATTTCTTACACAGAGGATACTGAGTACTTGGAATGCGCTGCCAGGGAATGTTGTTGAGACGGTACAATTGCAATATTTAAGAAGCATTTGGATGGATACAGGAAGGGAGTTTCTTGGAGGGCTATTGTTCAACATGAGTAACTGGGACTAGCAGAGACAATACTGTGGTCCACATGGACGAGTTGATCTAAACAGTCTGTTTCCATGCTGTATTGCTCTGTGACTCTTTTCAACCTTCCCCTATAACTCAGGTACTCAAGTCCCGGCAACATCCATGTCAATTTTCTTTCCCGCAGGCAGATGAGCAGAAGTACTCACATTACTCTCGGTTCAGCCTCACCAACATCCCAGTTCATGTGATGCAACATTTGATATCCTTCCTCGCTGTCCATTCTCTTCCCAATCTTGGTGTCATCCACAAATTTGCTGATCAATTATCACCCAGATTATTGGTATAGATATCAAACAACAACAGACACAGCACTGATCCCTGTGGCACCAGTCACAAGCATCTAGACACAAATTTCTTGTTTAATCTTCAAAAAGCTTTAAGATTGGTTAGACATGAACTACCATGCACGAAGCCACTTTGATTTTCCGTAAATAAGCCCTGTCTGTCCAAATACAGTCGATTCTGTTTGATTAGGGCACACTAATAAAGAGGTTATTAATATTAACAGGTTGCCCAATGTAACAAATCTTCATGGAAATAGTTTAAAAAAGACAAACTACCGTTTAACTGAGTAACAAACTGTATATTTAACTGAAGTACAGAATAAATTAGAACACTACCACTACGACTACAGTACTATAAAACTGTGTTTCATTCCCTGATCATTATTGACAGTGGAATTCATTTCGAGTACGCTGCTGTGTTCTTTTGATTGACTGCAAATTAACAAAATCACCGCGGACACCAAGTGCAGATATGGACTGCTTTCATTGCCTTCTTGCGTGAAATAATATAGTAATCCAACAATAAATTTCCCAGCATCCAGTGTCGTCACAGGCTCATGTTCAGATGTGTCACCTTCATCACCAGGTGCACCGTCTGATGGCCACACAAGTGTCCGTGACTGATGCTGGTTACACCGACACTCTGCAGTAGTCTTCTGTCCCAATTCAGAGGTAGTGTCCTCAATAAACAAAGGTATCCTGATTATTTTCTTGATTTGTTTTTGTTCCTTCAGTGTTCTCCTTAATTAGTGGCTGTCCCAAATAACCTGAATCCACTGTATCTATTCATCCTGCATTTAGAAACCCTTCCAATAATTTATCCATAAATAAATTAGCCTATCATTTGCTGGCTATTTCTTAGAATGTTTCTTGAACAATGTAACAACTTTAGATATCCTCCACTCTCCTGGCTCCTCACCCATGACTAAAGGTGGTTTAACTATTCCTGCCAAGGCCCCAGCAGTTTCAACATTAGCCTTCCACAAGGTCCAAGGGAAAACCTTGTCAGGCCCTACTGATATATCCACCCTAGCTGCCTCTAGACAGCCAGCCCTCCTCTTTTGTGACTAGATACGGTCTATGACTTCACGTATTTTTGCCTCAGTTCGACTATTTGTGTCTGTCTCCAAAGTAAATACCGATGGAAAAATTTCTCTCTCTCTCTCTCTCTCTCTCTCAGTTCCATGCTGATCAACAAGTGGACCAACTTTGTCTCTTGTTATTCTTTTGCTCTTAAGATGGCTAAAGAAACCCTTGGAACTTTCTTTCATCTTGCATTGCACTGCAACCTCAAGTCCTCTTTTATTCCTCATAATTCCTCTGCTGAGAAGTCTTTTGCATTTCTGAAACCCCTCAAGTGCGTCATTTCCATGAGTTGTATACAGGAGCCATCTTGTATTCCCTCTGTTGCTAGCTGCCTCTGGACTTTACTCAAAATGCATAAATTTATGTCATAATTTTAAATAATTCTTTCTATACAAAAGAGACAGAAGTTGACTCGTCATGGTTGTGACAGTAGCAACATCAATAAATATGTAACAATTATTGGAAAAACAGCAAACTTAGAGGAGATTGTTTGACCTTGTTGCATTCAGCAGATGTGGAGGGTGGAAAGGGGGTCCTCGGGAATATAGTTGACCACGTGGTTGCCTGATTTTATTCCTTTTTTATAAATATCTGCTGGTGTTGACAAAAACTTGGCAAACATTTTGACCAACAACAACTAAGAGCAAATATTGCTGAAAGTTCACTGTCTTTGGTTTTAAAGAGGTTTTTCAATCTACTCTTTCATCTGGCATATATGTTATATATTTAAAATCATCTTTTCACACTTTTTTTTTTATCAAATTGAAATGATAACCTGCTGTCTGAGGACAACTCATTTTGTGGGTACTGGGCTATCATATAATCATATAATTTATAAACTTAAAAACAAACATATGGAAAAATGTTGCATTTGCGATAAAGACCCTCAGATGATCAACCCTGATCATTTTAAAGAAAAAAAAGTTATTCATTTTCAACGGAATTAGCACTTTTCTTAGTGGGAGATGTTTTCGCCGAAGTCTCAAGAATGGGTGAACTGCCAAGGAAGAGGCTGGAGAGCAAAGTGTTGGCCCGTGGAGGTCGGGTGTCGAGGCTTTGCCGGCTATTCACTCTGCAAAGTATACACTGCACTTGGAATCACAGGAGAGAGAGGAAGGAGAGCCATTTTTACCACCCCAGGTGCAGCAGAGGAAGCGTCAAGATGGCTCTGGATAAAGAGGGCAGATCGGTGGGTTGCTGCTAGCACAGGCCGGGGTCTGATCCACCCCGGTTAGGTCCCCTGGGCGAGGGTGTATGATCTTGAAAGACCCGAAACACCTGATGACTCCGTTTAACATCACTGATGATGTGCCCTAGCTTAGCATCATGCAGATGTTTCTGTAAGAACTAAGAAGGAGAATGGATGTGATATCGTTATATCATTCTCATTATTTATTGCTATTTATTTATATCTGAATTTGAACAGTTTGTTTACAGTTCCTGGTGTTTACAGTTTACAGGTCCTGTTCTATAGATGTGCTAATTGTGCCTGCAGATGAAGAATCTCAGGGTTGTATGTGGTAACAGGTATGTACTCTGAAAATAAATTTTTCTTTGAACTTTGAACTTTTTTGAACTTTTTTTCATTCAGTATATCTACTTGTGTTTGGAAAATGAATTAATTGTGATTTGATGTGATTTTGGTGGAAATGTACAGTATTTACAACTGTTGACATTGGGTTGGGGTTCACTTGAAGAGGCTGGTCTGAGGTGGTGAGTGAATTACATCAATGACTGTTATTGCGCTTTGTGTTCAGTTTTTTGTGTTCTGTAAATAAGTTGCTATTTTTTCTTAAACATAAAGTGCCTATGCCATATAATCTGTGAAATTCTACATTGGATCAAACTGCCGTTACGTTGTTATTGCAAGGCAAAGTCCAATTTACATTGCGAGCAATCTCCCCCCACAACACCAAACATTGCTATGTGCTGCCAGAGTGAAGAGTCTCCTTGAACACCTGCCTGAATACGATCAATACCGATCGTTGAAAACTCACCATTTACAGAGTTTTGGACTGTTGGAGTCTGAGTGCACCAACAGTTGTTTTCCTCGCCCAGCCACGGTGACGCTAAGCCATCAGAGCTAATGATCACATGCTATCCCTCCTGAGCAATCACCATCCTTGTTTTAATTTTAAACAACTCTTCATGCAGAAAATGCGGAAACAAGTTTGCTTAGCCCCAGCTAATACACCTGTGAAGGACGAAAGGGAGCTTGCTAATATGGCTGATAGTCTACACTCAGCTTTCTCTACCACAATAAGCCCGGTCAACAAGCCCCCATCTTAAGGACACCCGTGGCTGCGAAACAGACAATGCCAGGCCTGTGTTTTTACCTCGCTTGCTTTGGTATGGACACTGGAAAGTGCCAACCACCTGGTAGCTTTGACAGTGCCAGCACATCTGGACCTCAGAGTTCTGTGAGCACAGTGGGTTCCAGCTGGTAGGGATGTTTACTGTACATTACAGACACAATTTCGGGGCGATGTTTCCTGTGTGACACAGGAGCTCAAGTGAATGTGCTGCCAGTATCACTTTTTGATCAGATGGCAAAGAGTGACGAAATTCGTTGGAGTTTGCCATCGGCAGCAGGATCCAAACCTATGGGATATCGGGGTCAATGTTGGGACCACTGTTTTTTCTGATGTGTGTCAGTGATTTGGACTGTGGGATTAATGAATTTGTGGCTAAATTTGCTTATGATGCAAAGATAGGTGGAGGAGCAGGTAGTGCTGAGGAAACAGAGAGCCTGCAGAGAGACGTCGATAGTTTAGGGGAATGGGTACAGAAGTAGAAAATGAAATACAATGTTGGAAAGTGTCTGGTCATGCTCTTTGGTGGAAGAAATCAACGGACTGACAATTATTTAGATGGGGAGAGAATTCAAAAGGCAGAGGTGGAAAGGGACTTGGGAAACCTTGTGCAAGATACCCTAAAGGTTAACCTGCAGGTTGAGTCAGTGGTGAAGAAGGAGAATGCAATGTTGGCATTCATTTCTGGAGGTATAGGATATAAAGCAGGGATGGGATATTGAGGCTCTATAAAGAAAAACATAGAAACATAGAAATTAAGTGCAGGAGTAGGCCATTCGGCCCTTCGAGCCTAAACCGCCATTCAGTATGATCATGGCTGATCATCCAACTCTGAACCATGTACCAGCCTTCCCGCCATACCCCCTGATCCCTTTAGCTACAAGGGCCATATCTAACTCCCTCTTAAATATAGCCAATGGACTGGCCTCAACTGTTTCCTGTGGCAGGGAATTCCACAGATTCACCACTCTCTGTGTGAAGAAGTTTTTCCTCATCTCGGTCCTAAAAGGCTTCCCTTTTATCCTCAAACTGTGACCCCTTGTTCTGGACTTCCCCAACATCGGGAACAATCTTCCTGCATGCTGCCTGTTCAATCCCTTTAGAATTTTATACGTTTCAATCAGATCCCCCCTCAATCTTCTAAATTCCAGAGAGTATAAGCCCAGTCGAACCAGTCTTTCATCATATGAAAATCCTGCCATCCCAGGAATCAACCTGGTGAACCTTCTTTGTACTCCCTCAATGGCAAGGCACTCGTGAGGCCACACCATTGGAGAGAGTTCAGAGAAGATTCACCAGAATGATTCCAGGAATGAAAGGGTTACCGTATGAAGAACGTCTGGCAGTCCTTGGGCTATATTCCCTGGAGTTCAGGAGCATGACGGGGGAACGCATAGAAACATTTCAAATGTTAAAAGGCCTAAAAGACCTGTACAGATTAGATATGGCTGTGATAATCCCATTTGGCCTTTCTGAGTTCTACGCATGCCGTTTGGGCTGAAAAATGTAGTACAGTCTTCCAATAGCTGATGGACTCTGTATTAAAAACTTAGATTTTCCTTTTGATCACCTGAATGACATACTTGTCACCAATGCATCCAAATCCAAATATGAACCTCATCTCTGCACACTTTACGAGCACTTAAGCCAACACGAATTGATTACTAACCATGCAAAATAGCAGGCTGGGTTATCAGCCATTGACTTTCTCGGCCATCACATCTCCGCAGAAGGTGCAAAAACCCTCCCATCAAAAGCAGCTGCTTCTTCATTTTGGTTTGGTCTGTTTTAAGTCTATCATACAGCTGGACCTTACAGACTGAGGGGATTTTATTCTATGAATTCAATGTTCTGCATTGACAGATTAGGTGAGTTGGTGAGATCACAAATGGCACCTGAGGAAAGTGACTGTGGTAATTACAAAGGAAGGGATGAATACTTTTTCAGACTCACAATTCTGCTTTCAATTTTTAGTAAATTATTGAGAAACTTTGGAATTCTTCTTTTGATTTGATATGATGCACACTGTTTTGTAGATCAGCTCAATAAATTCTACTTCAAAATATTTAGAAAATGACAGAGTAAAACATGAAAATACTGTATTTGTGCGGACTGAATACTATTTCAATGCACTGTATTTCTCCTTAAAATTCATTTTCTTGAAGGCACTTACAGAAATGCAACATCTTCTTCTTTTCCAGCTAGTTTCTGCTGCGGGTTCTCACAACTTTCCATCCCAGGTCCCATTCTTTTCTCCATATACATGCTTCCCCTCGGCCAAATCATTCAAAAATACGACATTTCCTTCCAGATTTATGCTGATGACACACAGCTATACCTCCCCTTGAAACAAAGGTCTAGTCAGATCTAGTCAGCCTCATGAATTGCCTTGAGGACATAAAGTGTTGGATGGCACAAAACTTCCTGCAGCCGAATGAAGGCAAGTCTGAGGTTGTCCTATTTGGCCCCCCTGACTCCATCAAAGTGATTGCCAACAGCCTTGGTAACCTGTCCACCCTTTTCAAACCCCATGTCAAAAACCTTTGTGTGATATTTGATTCTGCCTTTAAGTTCAACAAGCAAGTTAATGCAGTAGTAAAAGCAAGCAGTAAAACCCCTTATTCTACTTCCAGCTCCCTCAGGTCGGCTGACTTGGGGCTCCTGGCTGTCCCGCGATCTAAACTTAAGCTCAGGGGTGACCGTGCCTTTGCTGTTGTAGCCCCTAGACTGTGGAACAGCATTTCCCTCCCTATCAGATCTGCCCCCTCCATTGACTCTTTTAAGTGCAGGCTCAAAACTTATCTTTATCCACGAGCATTTGAATCGTCCTGATGTGGCCGATTTTTAGCTTGTACCAAGGCTCATGTGTAGTTTATTTTCTGCCTTTAAGCTTTGTGCCTTGTTGTTTCTATCTGTGTTTCTTGATTTGTGATTTTAGCTACCTGTTATGGTTTGTACAGAACTTTGGTCAACATGGGTTGTTTCTAAATCTGCTTTATAAATAAATTTGACTTTTCTTGACTGGGGTGTAGACCAACTGGTCTAGATGACTTATCTACCTACGACATTTCAGCTTCTCATTGGCAACAGTGATTACACTCACTTCTCTCCCTCACTGGCAAAATTCTTATTCAGTTTGTTCACCATTCCTTTTTTCCCATTACTACCTCTCCAGTGTCATTTCCAGCACTCTAATGTCCATTCTGCCTTCATTTTACTCTTTCTACCTCTGGAAGAAAAGCTTTCGGCACCCTCTTTAATATTATTGTCTGGCTTACCTTCAGATTTCATCTTTTCTCTCCTCATTGTTTTTCACTGGCTTTTGTTGGTTTGTAAAGCTTCCCAATCATTCAGCTTCCCTCTCTTTTCTGCTAACTACTCTATGCCCTCCTTTTTGATTCTATGTTGTCTCTGACTTCCCTTGTCAGCCACGCTTGCCTCATCCTCCCTTTAGAATACTTCAGCTTTGGGACGCATCTGCCCTCCACCTTCTAAATTGCACCAAAATCTCCAGTCATTGCTGCTCTGCTGTCATTCTGCCTAGTGTCCCATTCCCATCAACTTTGGCCAGCTCCTCTTGGATGAATCTGTCATTGCCGTTGACCCACTGTAACAGTGATACATTGCAGAGGGTGCAGAAGAGGATCACCAGGATGCAGTCTGAATTAAAGGCATAAGTTACTGTTTAAGGAGAGTGCAAACAAACTTGGGTATTTTCTAAGGAGTGTTGGAGCCGAGGGGAGAGTGATAATGTGTGATAAGATTACGAGGGGCATAGATTGATAGCTGGTATCTTTCCCGCAACACACCCCTCCCCACCCCAGGGACAAACTGTCTAACAACAGAGGGCATTCATTTATAGAGATGAGGTGGAATTTCTTTTCCCAGAGGGTGATGATTCTGAGCAATTCACTGGCACAGTTGGCTATATTTAAAACAGAGGTTGACATGTGCTTCATTAGACAGGGCGGAGAGGACACTTCAGAGAGAGATGGGTAACGCCAGGCAGATGGGACAGACTCAGGTGGGGGTTTTGACTGGCAAGGGGCAGTGGGACTGAACACCAGTGTTTTCCACTCGCGGACATTCATTGAGACCATTTCTCATCAGTACATGTTTTACAAACAACAGATTTCAAAGTTGCATTTCAAAATGAATTTATTTTCCAAGTGCATGAACCATATTCTATCAGACGATCCATTTTCTTGCAGGTTCAGCAGCTCAGCGCTCACCCCCAGCCCCGGGCAGGGAATGGGGCCGATTCCAGAGGGGGATGGTCTGGGCTGGGGTAGGGTATGGGGGGGTGTGGGGGGTGGGGTATGTGGGGTATGGGGGGTGGGGTGGGGTGTGTGGTGTATGGGGGGTATGGGGGGTGGGGTGGGGTGGGGTATGGGGGGTGTCTGGGACCTCATGGGGGAACCCTCCCTTCATCTTCCTCCCACCCACTCCTCCCCAGTCCCCCTCCCTCTACCCTCCCCTCCCCCCTCCCCGCCCACCCATCCCCCACCTCCCCCTCCCCTCCCCTCCCCACCCCAACCCCCTCACCCTCCCCTCCTCCATCCGTCCCTATTCCTTCCCCTGCCCCCTCACCACCACATTCCCGTGCCCCTCCCTTACCCTCAACCCTCCCCTTCCGATTCTCCTCCATCTCCTCCACCCTTCCTCCTTCCCCTCTGCCTCCCTCATCTCCCTCCGATCCCACTCCCAACCTTCCACCTTCCTTGCCTCTCTATCTCCACTCAACCATCCACTTCCCCTCTCCCTTTACTTCTTCCCCCTCACTCCACCTCCACAGCAACACTCCTGCTCCTGCCCTCTACCTCACCCTCTCCTCAACCCTCTTCTTCCCACTCCCATTCCTACCATCCTCCTACTCAGTCCCACTTGCCTTCCCCTCCTGTTTCATCACCCACCCTCCCCCTCAACCTACCCCTTCCCCTCCTGTTCCTTCATCCACCCTCCCCCTCAACCTACCCCTTCCCCTCCTGTTTCCTCACCCACCCTCCCCCTCAACCTACCCCTTCCCCTCCTGTTCCTTCATCCACACTCCCCCCTCCTGTTCCTTCATCCACACTCCCCCCTCCTGTTCCTTCATCCACACTCCCCCTCAACCTACCCCTTCCCCTCCTGTTTCCTCACCCACCCTCCCCCTCAACCTACCCCTTCCCCTCCTGTTTCCTCACCCACACTCCGCCTCAACCTACTACTTCCTCTCACCTCCTTCCCACTCCTCCTCACTCCCCCTCTTCCACCCACTCTGCCCCCCCCACCACCTCCATCCATCACCCCAACTGTATGTGCGTTTGGAGGTGTGTGAGAGACAGTGGAGGGTGCAGATAAGGCTGGAGGGGATGGAGAGGAATCAGAGGGGTGGGGAATGCGGTGGAGATGGAGCGGGGAGGGGGAAGTGGGGGGGTAGGTCTCTCTCACACACACACACAAAACACAAACAGTTGAGGGGATGGAGGGTAGGGGAGGGAAGGAAGGTGAGAGGTTGGGAAGAGGGAATTGAGGTGAGGGAAGAGCAGAGGCAGGAGGGATGGAGAGAGAGGGAGAGGAAGGAGGAGGATGGGAGGGGAAGGGGAGAGTGAGGGAGGGGAGGGGAGGGGGTGGGAGATGGGGAGGGGGAGGAATAGGGAGGGAGTGGTGGAGTGGAGGGGAAGGGGAGGAGGAGGGAGGAAAGGGTTAGAGGAGATGGGGGAGGGAGGGGGAGAGAGGTTCGGGGAGGGGAGAGGGAAGGGGAGTGGGGAGGAATGGGCAGGAGGAGGATGAAGGGAGGGCTCCCTGACAAGGTCCTAGGGGGGAAGGTGGGGAAGTGTGTGGGAGGGGGAGAGAGGAAATGGGAGGGAGGGGTATGTGTATAGGAGAGGGAAGGGAAGAGGTGGGGTATGGAGGTGGAAGGAAAAGTTGAGGGGAGAGAGGGAGGGGAGACATGTGTGGGGGAGGGATGGAAGGGAGGGTGGGGAATGGGTCGGGGAGGAGGAGGGAGGTGCTCCCTCACTGGAGGAACCAGGCAGTCGCAGTGAGGACAGCCAGGACATGGGGCAGGGTGAACCTGAGGGAGGGAATGGAGAGGTGAGGAGGAAGGGTAGGGTGAGGCTGGGGGCCAAAAATATGCTGTCACTGGTGGAGTTACTGAGAGGTGCTCTGGGATTGATCAGCCACTCATCGTACAACAAAATAATCAGCTCGGGGAGATCTGAGCTGTTCTTCAGCTGATTGGTTGAGACAGAGCTGAACTTAGTCATCAAGCCAAACAGACTTGACGTTCTGTTGTCTATCAAAGACCACTGGATCTGTGAAGATCCCAAACTTGATGCCATAAAATGAAGTTGTTGTGCTGTAGTTCAATGATGTGCCCAGTGAAGTCACCCACTGGAGTTCCTCATGTGGACCAATCAGTGAAGACACTGGGTGGTGATGTGGAGGTGAGCCAATGGACGATGGCAGTCCACTGCAGCCAGTAGACGATGCTGTTGTTGGAGAAAGACCCATAGGTGAGAGCAGAAGAGGAGTCGATCACCACGGAGAAAGGCCAGGAGACAGTACGGACATTGGCGGAACCCATCACAGCCAAGGGCTTGGTCGTCAGTGTTGTCATTGTCCTGGAGCGGATCAGGAGACCAGTCTGGAAGGGTCAGTTGATAATCTGAATCTCCCCAGGCCAATCACAGGACAATCTGGATGGACCTGTTGATGACAACACTATCTTTCAGCAAATTGCGTCAGCTGGTTTAATAACCTGGAGGGAGCAGGGTAATGCACGGGGAGGGAGCAGAGGGAATGGGGAAGTGGTGTTGGTGGCATCCTATTCTGAGCCAGTCCCATCTGCCTGCATTTGTCCCGTATCCCTCGAAACCATTCTTATTCATGTACCTGTCTGACTGTCTACTGCGTGAATAATTTTCTCCTGTGTCCTGATTAAATTTCTTGTTTTTCCTTAAGCTTGTGCACTCCCAACCTGCCCAAACTCTGTCCATAACTCAGTGCTGACAACAGTCTCGTAAATCTCCTCAGCACTCTTTGCGGCTGGACGGCATCTTTACTGTAGCAGAGCAAGCAAATCTGAATACAATATTCCAGGTGAGGCCTCAGTAATGTCTTAATCAATTAGACCATAAGACCAAAAGACATAGGAGCAGAATTAGGTAACTCAGCATCCTGAGTCTGTTCTGTCATTCCATCATGGCTGATTGAGTATCCCTCTCAACCACACTGTACTCTCTTCTCCCTGGAACCTTTCATGCCATGACTAAGCAAGAACCAATCAACTTCCATTTTAAATATCCTCAATTACTTGGTGTCCACAGTCATCCGTGGAAATGGATTCCACAGATTCAATTCCTCCTTATCTCCGGTCTAAATGGATGCCCTCTGACCGTAGATCAGAAGGTATACAAAATATCCTTTTCACGTCCATTCTATCTAGACCTTTCAATATTCAATAGGTTTCTATGAGATCCACCATCATCTGGTGAGTACGAGTCCAGAGCCATGAAACACTCCTCATATGTTAACCCGTTCATTGCTGGATCAATCTCGTGAACCTTCTCTGGAAACTCTCGAATGCCAGCACATCATTTCTCAGATAAGCGGCCCAAATCTGCACCCAATACTCCAAATTTGGTCTGACCAATGCCATATAAAGCCTCAGTACACATCTTTCCTTTTATATTCTAGTCCATTTGAAAAGAATGTCAACATTGCAGTTGCCTTCGTAACAATCGACTCAAACTTCAAGTTAACCTTTACGGAATCCTGCAGAAGTGCTTCCAAGGACCTTTACCCCTCTAATATTTAAAATTTTAAAATGGACGACACTGTAGCGGTGTGCTACACACAGTGCTCGGATAACCACACGGAATCGGTGAGTTGGAGTTGTCATGAAAGAGATTTATTCAAACTTCGCGGCCTGCTTTAAAGCCTTCCCGTTCCCGCCCTGCCTGGGCGGGACTACTGTGGGGAATGCATATTCCCAGACCCTTTCCGCGCGCAGGATTTTCCCCCTGCTGGTGAAGATGGCCTGGCGCCCTTTTTGCGGCCGGCCCTCTGCCTGCGTGTGTTGTTGTGAGCCGATTCGTGGGTGCTAGAAAGTGGGTCGCCACAACACCTTAATTCTTTCTACTGAAGTGCATGACCATACACTTCCATACAGTATATTCCATCTTCTACTTCTTTGCCTTTTCTCTCAATCTGTCCAAGTACTTCTGCAGACACCCTGCTTGCTGTAAAATACTTGCCCTTCCATCTACCTTTGTATTATCTGCAAAGCCAGATTCCTTTGTTTTTCCACAATCCTCATTACCCTCCCATTCACTGAACACCAGCTCGCTACATCGTAGACTTTCCTTTTCTATCTCCCATTGCAATTTATAGCCCACATTCTGGCTACTGTTTGGGAGCCTGTATAAACTCCCATCAGAGACCTGGCAGTTTCTTAGTTCTACCAACGCGCCCCACCCCAAAGTTTCTGCAACTTCTATTCCTATGTCATCTCTCTACAAGGATTTGATTTACACAATTTACACAATGCATCAACTTGTATACCAACTGCCCCATCCTCAGACACATCACTCCAGTCCCCATCCCCCTGCCATGTTAATTTAAACATACCTCAACAACTCTTGCAAACCTACCAGCAAGGATTTTTGTTCTCTTCAGGGTCATCAATAACATGGGAGTTTAGGGCACGAAAGTAGAGGGTCATCACTTAGATATCTCAGATATCCTGAACCCAAGCACTGGACTGACACACCCCTGGTGCTTTCCCTTGGGACCACCGGCGGTGGCCCACTCCACCTGCTCGTGCTGGGTGACCAAGGAAGTATCAGTGCTTGGGAAGGTCGAGCTGGACAGGGACAATTTGCATATCCTGGCTGCTTATTCCTCCTCTGGAATGACAAACCAGCGCGGAACAAAAGAGTTGAGTTTCAGACTGCAGTGGACACTCTCGGAAGTTGGTCCTCATTCTAGCAGTAGTTGTTGTCTCAAATTACCTGCATGACCTGAGCTGCCGGACAGTGTGGATTGGAAAGGGACATTAAGAGGATAAATGGAGGGACTTCTGACCCCTCTGTTCCAGGTTCCTCAACCCTTGTGTTCAGTACATCAGCCGAAACAACAGGAGGTCAGGACCCACTGGGCTCGCACTGGGCTTGAAAAGGAAGGGGCCACTGGGAAGCTTCCTTGGGGTGAACTGACAGGGAGGGAAGGTTGAAGGACAATCCACAGAAATAAGGATGAGGCTGTAGAAAAATGCAATGCATGACAGATGACCCATAATGTGCATGATGGAAACTGTTCGACATCATTGACAAACACTGTCATTGAGTAGACGTGTTCTGATGTGATGATATCAGTGTAAGGCAACTGCTTTTGCTTTGTTCAAATTGGAAATAAAGGGCTACGGTTTTTGTTTAGCACATAAAACAACTTTCACAAAACCCTACATTGGCGTCCCTGATGCTCTAGGACAATTCTAGAGTTAGTCAACGACCTGTCGACCAATGCAGTCGCTCTGAAGTTGCCGGAGATGAGGGGGCAGCATGCTACCATGTGGTTTTCACAAGTGGAAACACCATTCCTGGTGCAATAAATCACCATGGGTAACACCAAATTTTACTCTGTCATAGCATTGCTAAGTAGTTCCACTGTAGTAAGAGTGGTGAGTTGACTAGAACACCCACCTGCACCTGATAAATACAGTATGTCCCTCTGAAAATTCACCTGTCAGAGTCTCCAAGCACCATGAGTTCCAGTTGCCAGTGTTGTCCATTGTAAATTAAAGACACACTTTCAGGGTGACACGTCCTGTGTCATGGGCACTCGAGTGAGTGTGCTGTCAGTGTAATGATGATAAGTTCAGAGAGTGACGGAGCCTCACTCGAGGACTCCAATGGCAGCAGGATCTGGACGTTTGGGACACGACACCTGGTGCTCTGCCTCAGTGGACGACACTACACATGGGACTTTGTCCTGCCTACAGTTGCTAGAATTCTACTCTGCACAGATTGCTTGTGTGCCAAAGACTGTTACTATATCTAAAGAAAAGCCTGCTTGTGGATGCAGAGGCCTTTGTGTCTTTATACTGTACTCACAGTAAGTTCACCTGGAGGTACAGGGGACTGTGCCTAAGCCATACACCACCAACATATGAACTCACTTGTCTGCTGGGCAAATTCCCAAACTTCACAAACCCACACTTACCACCATAGTCACAACGCATGTGGTCGAGCTCCACATTTCCACAACCGGCTCGACGGTCTATGCCTGTGCTCGTAGACTGAACTCAGAAAAGTTGGCTAGTGTGACGGCTGAATTTGCCAACATGGAAATTCTTGGCACTGTATACAGGTTTATTAGTTCTTTGTCTTCACCCATCCACATGGTCCTGAAGCTTGATGCTGGTTGCCGTCCACGTGACAATGACCTCTGCCTTAAATAGACCACCACCCCTGATCATTACCCAGTCCCACATATTCAAGACTTTTCAGTAAATTTAGCCAGAAAGATAAATTTTTGTAAAGTGTATTTGGTCAGGGTTTATCATCAGGTACCTGGGTGCTCTCACCATCTTCCCAAAGATGCTGTTATCACCCCATTTGGCCTGTTTGAGTTTCTGTGCATGCCCTTTGGGCTGAAAAATGCAGCATAGACTTCCCAGCAACTCATGGACTGTGAGCTCAAACACTGACAAATTTTCTTTTTGTTTACCCGGACAACACACAGCACTGTGCAAAAGGCACATATATGTAGCAAAGGTGCCTGAAACTTCTGCACAATACTGTAAATTCATTAAAATAGCTGGTAGTTGGGAAACAGAAATAAGAGTGCTTAGCTTTGTACCAGCTCAGGAGTATGAAGTGGTATTAAGTTGTGACTGGAAAGGCATAATATACAGTACTGAGCAAGAGTCTGAGCACCATTGCTACAGATACATGTGTCTAAGACTTTTACACAGTACTGTACCTGTCACCAGCACATCCAACACCGAACACTTATCACATCTCCACGTACTTTTCAATTGCTTCAGCCATCGTGGGCTGATTATTAACCCCATTAAATACCAGTTCAGGGTTGTCTATCCTTGACTTTCTCAGCCACTGTATCTGCGCAGATGGTCTGCCACCCCACCATCAAAAGTCACTGCTCTGATGGACTTTCAACTGCACCCCCACCCCCCAAAAAATACTGCAAGTGTTTTTTGTTTCAGTGAATTTCTATCACCTCTTCATTCTAAAATCTGTTGAACTTATGCTTGCTCCCTTAATTTAATGCCCATAATCATGACCAGAGCATTTGACAACACCAAACGAATCTTTTGTAAACAACCCTACTAGTATATTTATTCCCCATGCATCAGGGGCAGGGTGGAAGTGAAGGGCTGCAGCTTTTGCTAATCACATAAAATGACTCGGTGTCAGGGTGGAGCCCCAGCTGCCTTTGGCCAGAATTGACCACATGGACTGGGCCCTCTCCAGTGCCAGTACGGTAACTCCGAGCAATGCTGACCTGAGCCTGGAGCCGGAGCAGGGTCGGTTCCTGTTACCGACGCGGGGTCATGGTGACTTGGCATGAAGGTCCAACCGGGGAACCCATTGTCAAATTTATGGTGGCAGCGGTGGGATGGCCAGTCGCAAAAGTAAGCGTGCTTTTAAAAAACGAACTAGACTACGGTCTCAAAACCAGCAACTTCAGATGAAGAATGAGGATGAGTGGGATTCAGCGGTGACATCAGAGGAAGAGGCACAAGGGGCAAGATCCAAAACCCGACAGCTGCGGCCTGGGCCATGCCGGAACATATATTGTTTTTTTTCCAGTTTTTGTCTTGTTTTGATGTAGATAAAAGCACCTCAATTTATTTTTGCGACTCCAGCCATCTGGTTATTTTTCATAAACAATTGACCCACCGTTTTTTGTGACATGTGGTCACAATAAAAATGTCATAAATATGTCAAATACGGCGGGAGGAGAGAGAGCAGCGCGCTGCACATGCGCAGCCCTCCTGTGAAAAATGATATCGTATCCGTTAAATAGGGGCCGTGGACAATTCCGATTTGATGGAGATGGACATGAAGGCACAGAGGAACATCTGGAGAAATTTCTGAAACACCAGTTCACTGCTGTTGTTACTGCGTAGTCAGGAAACTTCCGGAGGGAAGGCCTCAAATTCCCCGGCTTTGCCTGCTGTTGGCGACTGTGATTGAGTTCGAATCGTTCGGACAGAGATGGCGCTCAGTACTCGATGTCGGAGAGCTGATCGGAGACTCGAAGTTTTCGGATGACTCAGAGTCGGCCTGTGCTCAGGCATGGCAGGGAGAGTTATTCTTCCTTTTCCCATCTGCGTGAGATGTGGGACATATGAGAGACTTTGAACTTTTTACTCTGCTCATGGACTTCTTCATCATTTTATGGTATTGTTGCACTGTTGTTACGTGGTTTTGTTAGTTTTTTCAGTCTTGGTCTGTCCTGTGTTTTGTTATATCACACCGGAGGAAACATTGCATCATTACTTAATGCATACATTACTAAATGACAATAAAAGAGGACTGCGTGTCTTCATAATCTAAAAAAAAATTTCACCAAGAAGCAATCAGACCAAAGAATTTCAGGCAGAACTGGTCGGGATGTCAAACACCCATCAACACACAAAAATGGCAACTTTTAAAATGACAAACAAATCAAAGTAAAAACAAATTTAGCATTGGACGAGCGAACCCTCTGACCCCATGATCAACATGCGCGAGAGAGACTGTTAAAACCGGATGACAATGTCTTTGTGAGAAACAATCAGCAATGGCTGCCTGAGGTTATTCTTAAGCAGAGTGGTCCCGTCTCCTATGTTGTTAAGCTGGCTGATGGGCGTGTTTTCCTCAGACATCAGGACCATGCGCGCATGCGTCATGATACTGGCTCAGAGGCAGACTGTTCCATGGAGTTTCCATTTGTGAGTCAGACTACGGTGAAATCATGTCCACCAGTGACTTCGCCAGAGGGCGAGATGCTGGCAGAGGGGTCGGGGTCCCCTGAGGAGGATGGATATTCTCACGCAGACACGCAGACCCCTTTCATGCCCCCAAAACCAGATCCACCCAAAACACCCTCACCAGCGGTGCCTGCTGGGTCACCGGGGGTAGTGCGCAGATCACAGCGCACTCGTAAACCTCCTGACAGACTGAATCTTTGACAGGACAGTTCTTTTTTCTTGCTGTTGTTAGATTGAATGTTGAATCTGTCATGTTTCCAGATGTTTTGTATTGATAAACTGAGACTGAGATACTAGTATAAGTTTTCAGGGGTATGCAAGTTTATAACACCACTGATTCTATGTCCTAGTTTTTTTACATTTGGGGATGTTGTATTTTAAAGGGGGAGAAGTGTTGTAATGTGAGCATTATTAAAAGTAAGTTAATACTAATTCAGATAATAGGGGGTTTTACTTCTGTTCTTTTTACTTCTGGTGGGCTTTGTATATAGTGTGCCTGCCATGCTGTACGGGTTGTGAAAGCCTCTGTATATACATAACGGTTTTGAAGTTCGAGATAAAGTTGTCTCTTTGGCATGAAGTTGTCGAGTGTCCCTTTTTCAAAGTGAAGTTACTACATAATCCAACAATAAATTTCCCAGCATCCAGTGTCATCACGGGCTCATGTTCAGATGTGTTACCTTCATCACGAGGTGCACTGTCTGATGGCCACACAAGTGCCCGTGACTGACGCTGGTTACACCGACGCTCGGCAGTAGTCTTCTGTCCCAATTCAGAGGCAGTGTCCTCAATAAACAAAGGAATCCTGACTATTTTCTTGCTTTGCTTTTGTTCTTTCAGAGTTCTCCTTAATTAGTGGCTGTCCCAATTAACCAGAATCCACTGTATTTCTTCATTCTGCATTTAGAATGCCTTCCAATAATTTATCCATAAATAAATTAGCCTGTCATTTGCTGGCTATTTCTTAGAATGTTTCTTGAACAACGTAACAACTTTAGATGTCCTCCACTCTCCTGGCTCCTCACCCATGACTAAAGGTGGTTTAACTATTCCTGCCAAGGTCCCAGCAGTTTCAACATTAGCCTTCCACAAGGTCCAAGGGACCACCTTGTCAGGCCCTACTGATATATCCACCCTAGCTAGCCTCTAGACAGCCAGCCCTCCTCTTTTGTGACTAGATACGGTCTATGACTTCGCGAATTTTTGTCTCAGTTCGACTATTTGTGTGTGTCTCCAAAGTAAATGCCGATGGAAAAATCTCTCTCTCTCTCTCTCTCAGTTCCATGCTGATCAACAAGTGGACCAACTTTGTCTCTTGTTATTCTTTTGCTCTTAAGATGGCTAAAGAAACCCTTGGAACTTTCTTTCATCTTGCATTGCACTGCAACCTCAAGTCCTCTTTTATTCCTCATAATTCCTCTGCTGAGAAGTCTTTTGCATTTCTGAAACCACTCAAGTGCGTCATTTGCATGAATTGTATAGAGGAGCCATCCTGTATTCCCTCTGTTGCTAGCTGCCTCTGGACTTTACTCAAAATGCATAAATTTATGTCATAATTTTAAATAATTCTTTCTATACAAAAGAGACAGAAGTTGACTCGTCATGGTTGTGACAGTAGCAACATCAATAAATATGTAACAATTATTGGAAAAATAGCAAACTTAGAGGAGATTGTTTGACCTTGTTTCATTCAGCAGATGTGGAGGGTGGAAAGGGGGTCCTCGGGAACATAGTTGACCACGTGGTTGCCTGATTTTATTCCTTTTTTTTATAAATATCTGCTGGTGTTGACAAAAACTTGGCACGCATTTTGAGCAACCACAAATAAGAGTGAATATTGCTGAAAGTTCACTGCCTTTAGTTTTAAAGAGGTTTTTCAATCTACTCTTTCATCTGGCATATATGTTATATATTTAAAATCATCTTTTCACACTTTTTTTATCAAATTGAAATGATAACCTGCTGTCTGAGAACAACTCATTTTGTGGGTACTCGGCAATCATATAATCACATAACTTATAAAATTAAAAACAAACATATGGAAAAATGTTGCATTTGTGCTAAAGACCCTCAGATGATCAACCCTGATCATTTTAAAGAAAAAAGTGTTATTCATTTTCAACGGAATTAGCACTTTTCTTAGTGGGACATGTTTTTGCCGAAGTCTCAAGAATGGGTGAACTGCCAAGGAAGAGGCTGGAGAGCAAAGTGTTGGCCCGTGGAGGTCGGGTGTCGTGGCTTTGCAGGCTATTCATTCTGCAAAGTATACACTGCACTTGGAATCACAGGAGAGAGAGGAAGGAGAGCCATTTTTACCACCACAGGTGCAGCAGAGGAAGCGTCAAGATGGCTCTGGATAAAGAGGGCAGATCGGTGGGTTGCTGCTAGGACACAGGCTGGGGTCTGATCGACCCCGGTTGGGTCGCCTGGGCGAGGGTGTATGATGTTGAAAGACCCGAAACACCTGATGACCCCGTTTAACATCACTGATGATGTGCCCTAGCTTAGCATCATGCAGATGTTTCTGTAAGAACTAAGAAGGAGAATGGATGTGATATCGTTATATCATTCTCATTATTTATTGCTATTTATTTATATCTGAATTTGCACAGTTTGTTTACAGTTCCTGGTGTTTACAGTTTACAGGTACTGTTCTATAGATGTGCTAATTGTGCCTGCAGATGAAGAATCTCAGGGTTGTATGTGGTAACAGGTATGTACTCTGAAAATAAATTTTTCTTTGAACTTTGAACTTTTTTGAACTTTTTTTCATTCAGTATATCTACTTGTGTTTGGAAAATGAATTAATTGTGATTTGATGTGATTTTGGTGGAAATGTACAGTATTTACAACTGTTGACATTGGGTTGGGGTTCACTTGAAGAGGCTGGTCTGAGGTGGTGAGTGAATTACATCAATGACTGTTATTGCGCTTTGTGTTCAGTTTTTTGTGTTCTATAAATAAGTTGCTATTTTTTTTCTTAAACATAAAGTGCCTCTGCCATATAATTTGTGAAATCCTACATTAGATCAAACTGCCATTACGTTGTTAGTGCAAGGCAAAGTCCAATTTACATTGCGAGCAATCTCCCCCCACAACACCAAACATTGCTATGTGCTGCCAGAGTGAAGAGTCTCCTTGAACACCTGCCTGAATACGATCAATACCGATCGTTGAAAACTCACCATTTACAGAGTTTTGGACTGTTGGAGTCTGAGTGCACCAACAGTTGTTTTCCTCGCCCAGCCACGGTGACGCTAAGCCATCAGAGATAATGATCACATGCTATCCCTCCTGAGCAATCACCATCCTTGTTTTAATTTTAAACAACTCTTCATGCAGAAAATGCCGAAACAAGTTTGCTAAGCCCCAGCTAATACACCTGTGAAGGACGAAAGGGAGCTTGCTAATATGGCTGATAGTCTACACTCAGCTTTCTCTACCTCAATAAGCCCGGTCAGCAAGCCCCCATCTTAAGGACACCCGTGGCTGCGAAACAGACAATGCCAGGCCTGTGTTTTTACCTCGCTTGCTTTAGTATGGACATTGGAAAGTGCCGACGAGCTGACAGCTTTGACAGTGCCAGCACATCTGGACCTCAGAGGTCTGTGAACACAGTGGGTTCCAGCTGGTAGGGATGTTTACTGTACATTACAGACACAATTTCGGGGCGATGTTTCCTGTGTGACACAGGAGCTCAAGTCAATGTGCTGCCAGTATCACTTATTGATCAGATCGACGAAATTCGTTGGAGTTTGGCAACGGCAGCAGGATCCAAACCTATGGGACATCGGGGTCAATGTTGGGACCGCTGTTTTTTATGATGTGTGTCAGTGATTTGGACTGTGGGATTAATGAATTTGTGGCTAAATTTGTTGATGATACAAAGATAGGTGGAGGGGCAGGTAGTGTTGAGGAAAGAGAGAGCCTGCAGAGAGACTTTGATAGTTTAGGGGAATTGGCACAGAAGTAGAAAATGAAATACAATATTGGAAAGTGTATGGTCATGCACTTTGGTGGAAGAAATATACGGCTGACAATTATTTAGATGGAGAGAGAATTCAAAATGCAGAGATGTAAAGGGACTTGGGAAACCTTGTGCAAGATACCCGAAAGGTTAACCTGCAGGTTGAGTCAGTGGTGAAGAAGGAGAATGCAATGTTGGCATTCATTTCTAGAGATATGGAATTTAAAAGCAGGGACGTGATGTTGAGGCTCTATAAGGCACTCGTGAGACCACACTTGGAGTACTGTGTGCAGTTTTGGGCTTATTTTAGAAAGGATATACTGACATTGGAGAGAGTTCAGACAAGATGCATGAGAATGATTCCAGAAATGAAAGGGTTACCGTATGAGGAACGTCTGGCAGCTCTTTGGCTATATTCTATTGAGTTCAGGAGAATGCAGGGGGATCTCATCGAAACATTTTGAGTGTTAAAAGGCCTGAAAGACCTGTACAGATTAGATATGGCTGTATAATCACATTTGGTCTTTCTGAGTTTCTACGCATGCAGTTTGGACTGAAAAATGCAGTACAGTCTTCCAGTAGCTGATGGACTCTGTATTAAAAACTTAGATTTTCTGTTTGTTCAACTGGCTAACATAATTGTCACCAATACATCCAAATCCAAACTTGAACTTCATATCTGCACACTTTACAAGCACTAAAGCCAACACATTTTGATTCCGAACCATGCAAAATACCATTTTGGGTTATCAGCCATTGACTTTGTCGGCCATCACATCTCTGCAGAAGGTGAAACACCACTCCCATTAAAAGAAGCTGCTATTACGCATTTCCCCTGCCCCACACTACTGAAAAACTACAGGACTTTCTAGGGATGGTAAGTATGTATTAAAGCTTCTTGCTAGAAGCCTCAGAACTTACGTATGCTTCCCTGTAAGGAGCGTTTAAAGGCAACATCCTTAATCCTGTGCCTGACTGGTCTGCCACTTTTTTGCTATTCTTCCAAATTGTCTAAATATTGCTGCAATCGCATTGCTTCTTCAGCACTACCTACCTCTGCACCTATCTTCACATCATCCACAAACTTTGTCACAAAGCCTCCAATTCCATTATCCACGTCATTGACCAACAATCGGAAAAGTTGTGGTTCCAAAACTGACCACTGTAGAACAGCACGAGTCACCAGCAGCCAAACAGAAAATGCCCCTTTTATTCCCACTCGCTGCCTCCAGCCTGTCAGCCATTTCATGGGAGAAAGGGAAGGAGGAGGGATGCCGGTAGGGGTGGGGGTGACTATATTTGAAGCCTCTGCATGTTGCTCTTGTTCATCTCCAGTTGCTGCTCACTCAGTGTGACTGTTGGCATCACAGTAATCCTTCTTACAAGTGCTATTCTTCACCAGCGACTCAGTTTCGAGGAGTGCCTGACCTAGGTAGTGTGGTTGTTTCATACTTTTTCATGATCGACTGCACTGAGCTCCAAGGTGTGTTCAGTGTCTTTGAGATTGTCATGTACCATTCCCCAGATCTGTGCTGCCCTTTCCTCAGTTCCCTGCTCCTTTGTCTTCATTTTGGTTTGGTCTGTTTTAAGTCTATCATACAGCTGGACCTGACAGAGTGAAGGGTTTTTATTCTTATGAATTCACTGGTCCTACAATGTTCTGCATTGACAAATTAGGAGAGTTGGTGAGATCACAAATGGCACCTGAGGAAAGTGATTGTGGTAATTACAAAGGAAGGGATGAATACTTTATCAGACTCACAAGTTTGGTTTAATTTTTAGCAAGTAGTTGAGAAAGTTTGGAATTTTTCTTTTGATTTGATATGATGCACAATGTTTTGTCGATTAGCTCAATAAATCGTACCTCAAAATATTTAGAAAATGACAGAGTAAAACATGAAAATACTGTGGTTGTGGGACTGACTACTATTTCAAGGCACTGTATTTCACCTTAAGATTCATTTCTTGCAGGCATTTACAGGAGGATGCAGAAATTCAACAGAATTTATGAAAAGCTTCCCATAAAGACTGACAAACAACCAAAGTGCAAAAGACAAACTGTGCAAGAAATTATGCTGAGAACATGAATTGTAAAATGTTCTTGAGAGTGAGACAATCCTGGAATCAGTTTTGTGAACCTCCGCTGGTCATTTTGCAGTATAGATAAGGGGCCCAAAACAGCAGACAATACTCCAAGTGTCTCCAACTACTGTGAATCCTCATCCTTAATAATGGATTACAGCATTTTACCAATCACTGAAGTCAGGATTACTGGCTTATAATTTCCTGCATTTTGCCTCCCACCTTTCATCAAAGTGGAGTGACCTTTGGATTTTCCATTCCTCCAAAAATATTCCAGAATCTCATGATTCTTGAAGGATCATGACAAATGCCTGCACAAGCTCCTCATCTACATCTATCGGATCCGAGAATTGTAGTCGATCTGTTCCAGGTGACTTATCTACCATCAGACTTCAGCTTTCCAAGCATGTTCTCCTCAGTAATAGATCATTGCTAATTCTTCCTTATAAATCATCGTCCCCCTTTTGGGACCCTGCACTCTCTCCTTCCTGCTGCCAACACCCTGCAGATCCACATCTCCTTCCCTGGATGGTGAGGACCCTCAGTCACACCCACTCTCTCAGCTGAATTTCAACCAGCTACACAACATCAACAACGGTGACAGCACCTCCTTGTCTCAATCAATGCTATGGACACCTTCATCCCCTCATAGTTCTGCTGCACCACCTCCAACCCTGTCAGTAAGCAGAGCACAGTGGCAACCTGAAGCGGAGCAGTAGTGCAGTTCTGCCCTGTTCATGTCTGGGATGGAGACAGAGGGAAGGGAGGGGAAAAAGGGTCTCTCTGGGTCAATCCCATTCTACATGGGAATGGTTAGGGTGGGGTGTCAGTAATGTCTACCTGAGTCTTTCCCACTCTCACGGGCGATGGTTAGTTTGGGCGTGGGGAATGTCTGCCTGGGTCTGTCCTACCCTCATGGAGAAAGGTCAGGGTTGGCAATAACTGAATGGGTTTGTCTCGCTCCAAATGGGGATGTATCAGGGTGGGAAATGTCTGCCTGGGGTTGTCCTTCTCTCACTGGGGATGGGTCAGAGTGGGGTAGGTAATGTCTGTCAGGGTCTGTCCGACTCTCAGAACACAGGAGCATGGTGACAGTCGGAAGGGGACAGGGGTTAAACAGCCAGTGCAGACTAAACCTTTGGTCACTCGCCCTCAACAACATCTTTGTTTACTGTTCGGGGCATGAGCAAGCAGAGAAAAGTCACAATGGTCAGGTCTCTGACACTGAGTCTCTCTCTGAGACTCAGAAGGGAAGGAGGTTGAAGAGGCAAGCTGTGGTGATTGGGGATTCGTTAGTTAGGTTAACAGACAGGAAGTTCTGTGGGCGAGTACGAGATCCCCAGATGGTATGTTGCCTCCCAGGTGCCAGGGTTCAGTACACCTCAGAGCGAGTCCTTAGCTTTCTCAAGAGGGAGGGTGAGCAGCCAGAGGTCGTGGTTCATGTACGTACCAAGTGATGAGGTTCTGCAAAGTGAATTCATGGAGTTAGGTGGGATGATAAAGAGCAGGAAGTCCAGGTTTGTGATCTCAGGATTGACACCTTTTCCACATGCTAGTGAGGCCAGAAATAGGAAGATCATATAGTTCAACTCTTGGTCAAGGAGTTGGCGGAGGAGGGATAGCATTAGATTTTTTGAATCATTGGGCTGTCTTCCAGGGAACTTGCAACTTGTAGAGAAAAAAAACGTTTGTAAGTGAACTGGAAGTGGACTGATAGCCTAGTGGGAAGGTTAACGTGCTTCATGGGCGATTTAAATAGGAGTTGTAAGGTGGTGGGAACCAGCGTGCAGAACAAATATTGGTGTGGTTTTGGGATTCTGTTATTTCAGACACAACAGAGGGGGAGGGTTGTTACTAGTCAGGAACTGATTCGGGATGGTCAGCACAGCTTTGTGTGTGGTAGGTTGTCTGACTAATTTTTTAGAGCTTTTTGAGGAAGTTATCAGGAAGGTTGATGAAGGCAAGGCAGTGGATGTTATTTCAATGACTTTAGCAAGGTTCTTGATGAGGTCTTGCAAGGGATATTGGTCTAGAAGATTTGTTTACTCGGCATTCAAGATGAGGTAGTAAGTAGGATTAGACATTTCCTTTGTGGGATAAGCCAGAGGGGGGATGGAACTGGACTCTCAGATGGTGGTGTCTGAAAAGAGGATGTTGTCCAAATTGCATGCCATCTTGGACAATGTCTCCCGTCCACTACATAATGTACTGGTTGTGCACAGGTGTACATTCAGCCAGAGACTCATTCCACCGAAATGCAACACCGAGCGTCATAGGAAGTCATTCCTGGCTATTGTCATCAAACTTTACAACTCCTCCCTTGGTGGGTCAGACACCCTGAGAAACACGAGGAATTTTAATTCCACATCCCATTCCCATTCTGATATGTCTAACCATGGCCTTTTCTACTGTAAAGATGAAGCCACACTCAGGTTGGAGGAACAACACCTTATATTCCGTCTGGGTAGCCTCCAACATGATGGTATGAATATTGACTTCTCTAACTTCCGCTAGCCCCACCTCCCCCTCGTACCCCATCCATTATTTATTTATATACACACATTCTTTCTCTCTCTCTCCTTTTTCTCCCTCTGTCCCTCTGACTATACCCCTTGCCCATCCTCTGGGTTTCCCCCCTCCCCCTTTTCCTTCTCTCTGGGCCTCCTGTCCCATGATCCTCTCATATCCCTTTTGCCAACCACCTGTCCAGCTCTTGGCTCCATCCCTCCCTGTCCTGTCTTCTCCTATCATTTTGGATCTCCCCTTCCCCCTCCCACTTTCAAATCTTTTACTAGCTCTTTCTTCAGTTAGTCCTGACGAAGGGTCTTGGCCCGTAACGTCGACTGTACCTCTTCCTAGAGATGCTGCCTGTCCTGCTGCGTTCACCAGCAACATTGATGTGTGTTGCTTGGTCCTGGAATTATTTCCTGGCATAGTTTACATATTACTATTTAACTATTCATGGTTTTATTACTATTTAATTATTTATGGTGCCACTGTAACGAAAACCAATTTCCCCCGGGATCAATAAAGTATGACTATGACTATGTGCTCATAGATGGTTGTATCCCTGACTGGGGGTCTGTGACTAGTGGAGTGCCATAGGGATTGGTATTGGGTCTCTTGTTGTTTGTCATCTGTATCAATGATCTGGATGATAATTTGCAGATGAACCAAGATTGTGGGTGTAGTGGACAGCAAGGAAGACTATCCTGGCAGCAGTGGGATCTGGTCCAGCTGGAGAAATGGGCTGAAAAATGGCAGATGGAATTTAAGACAGACAAGTGTGAGGTGTTGCACTTCAGTAGGACCAACCAGGATAGGTCTTGCACAGTGAATGGTAGGGCACTGAGGAGAGCTGTAGAAGAAAAGGCTCTGGGAATACAGGTCCATAATTCACAGGTAGACAGGACTGTAAAGAAATCTTTTGGCACATTGGCCTTCATATATTAAAGTTCTGACTACTGGAAATGGGATGTTATGTTGAAGTTGTATAGGACACTGGTGAGGCCTAATTTGGAGTATTGTGAACAATTTTGGTCACTGTCCGACAGGAAAGATGTAAATGACATTGAAAGAGTATGGAGAAAGTTTAGAAGGATCTTGCTGGCTCTGCAGGACTGCAGAAAAGATTGAATACATTCAGAATTTATTCCCTGGAACATAGAAGTTTGACGGGATATTTAATAGAAGTATAACAATTATGAGGGGAAAAGATAGAGTAATTACAAGCAGCCCTATGTGGTTGGTTGGTACTACAACCAAAGGTCATGTGTTAAGGGTGAAAGGTGAGACGTTTGAGGGGAACATGAGCGGAAACTTCTTCCTCTGAGGGTCAGGAGAGTGTGGAATGGGCTGCCAATGCAATTGGTGCATGTGAGTTTGATTTCAATGTTTAAGATATGCTTGCACAGGTACATGAATTGCAGGAGTATGTAGGACAATGGTCCCTGTGCAGGTCAATGGGAGTAGACAGTTTAAATGCTTTAGCATACACGAGATGGGCCCAAGGGCCAGATTTTGTGCTATACTTTTCTATAATTCCATCTTGGAATCTTCTTGAATACATTTAAGAATGGTTGGCTTACGTACATTAAATACGCTGATTGTTTATTTTGTTTTATCGTTGATTTTAGTTCATTAGATTTATCACATCAAGATTGCTTGTTTTGCTACTTTTCAAATAAAAGACTGAAGGTATTCTTAGACTTTGGAATGTTGTTATTGGATTGGAGAGAGTATCGCACAAGATCAACTCCCTCCTTCCCCTGCTTTGTCTGTAAGTGTTGTTGGTTTGTTCCAGTAGCCGCTGCACCCTTTATTCTGTCTACCAAAGTGCATGACTTGCTGACACTGTATTCCATCCAGTGCTTCCTTGGCCATTCTCCTGCAGACTCCATGCTTCCTTAACACCACCTGCCCGTCCAATCATCTTTGTATCATCTGCAAATTGGCCACAAAGCCATCAATTCCATCAATCAGATTGCTACCATATCGTGTAAAAAGCAGTAGACCCAACAGGAACCCCTGCTGAACCTCCAAGTCACTGGACACCAACTGGAAAAGGCCTCCTATATTCCCACTCTAGTCAATCTGTCAATCTTCTGTCCATGTTTGTATATTTCCTGTAGTACTCTAGCTCTTATCTTCTTCAGTATCCTCATGTGTGGTATCTTGTCAAAGGCCTCATTAAAATCTAAGTGAACAACATCTTTTTTGGTGATTAGACCATAAGACCATAAGAGAAAGGAACAGAAGTCGGCCATTTGGCCCATCGACTCTGCTCCACCATTTTATCATGAGCTGATCCATTCTCCTATTTAGTCCCACTCCCCTGCCTTCTCACCATAACCTTTGATGCCCTGGCTACTCAGATACCTATCAATCTCTGCCTTAAACACACCCAATGACTTGGCCTCCACTGCTGCCCGTGGCAACAAATTCCATAGATTCACCACCCTCTGAATAAAAAAATTCTTTTGCATTTCTGTTCTGAAAGGGCGCCCTTCAATCCTTAAATCATGCCCTCTCGTACTGGACTCCCCCATCATGGGAAACAACTTTGCCACATCGACTCTGTCCATGCCTTTTGACATTCGAAATGTTTCTATGAGGTCTCCCCTCATTCTTCTAAACTCCAAGGAATACAGTCCAAGAGCGGACAAACGTTCCTCATATGTTAACCCTCTCATTCCCGGAATCATTCTAGTGAATCTTCTCTGGACCTTCTCCAACTTCAGCACATCCTTTCTTAAATAAGGAGAACAAAACTGCCCACGGTACTCCAAGTGAGGTCTCATCAGCGCCTTATAGAGCCTCAACATCACATCCCTGCTTCTATATCCATCTAGACATGAATGCCAACATTGCATTCGCCTTCTTCACTACTGACTCAACCTGGAAGTTAACTTTAAGGGTATCCTGTACGAGGACTCCCAAGTCCCGTTGCATCTCAGAACTTTGAATTCTTTCCCCATTTAAATAATAGTCTGCCGGTTTATTTTTTCTGCCAAAGTGCATAACCATACACTTTCCAACATTGTACTTCATTTGCCACTTCTCTGCCCATCCTTCCAATCTATCCAAGTCTCTCTGCAGACTCTCCGTTTCCTCAGCACTACTGGCCCCTCCACCTATCTTCGTATCAACAGCAAACTTAGTGACAAAGCCATCTATTCCATAATCCAAATCGTTGATGTACAATGTAAAAAGAAGCGGCCCCAACACTGATCCCTGTGGAAAACCACTGGTAACTGGCAGCCAACCAGAATAGGATCCCTTTATTCCCACTCTCTGTTTCCTGCCAATCAGCCAACGCTCTATCCACGTATGTAACTTTCCTGTAATTCCATGGGCTCTCATCTTGTTAAGTAGCTTCATGTGTGGCACCTTGTCAAAGGCCTTCTGAAAATCTAAATATACGACATCCACTGCATCTCCCTAGTCTAGCCTACTGGTAATTTCCTCAAAAAATTGTAATAGGTTTGTCAGGCAGGATTTTCCTTTAAGGAATCCATGCTGAGTTCTGCCTATCTTGTCATTTGCTTCCAGGTACTCTGTAACCTCATCCTTCACAATCGACTCCAACAACTTCCCAACCACCGATGTCAAGCTAACAGGTCTATAATTTCCTTGTTGCTTCCTTGCCCCCTTCTTAAATAGCGGAGTGACATTTGCAATCTTCCAGTCCTCCGGAACCATGCCAGAATCTATCGACTTTTGAAAGATCATCGCTAATGCCTCCGCAATCTCCACAGCTACTTCCTTCAGAACATGAGGGTGCATTCCATCTGGTCCAGGAGATTTATCTACCTTTAGCCTATTCAGTTTCCTGAGTGCTTTCTCTGTCGTAATTGTGACTGTGCACACTTCTCTTCCCTGCCACCCTTGAGTGTCCGGTATACTGCTGATGTCTTCTTCAGTGAAGACTGATGCAAACTACTCGTTCAGTTCCTCTGCTACGTCCTTATCTCCCATTACAATTTCTCCAGCATCATTTTCTATCGGTCCTATATCTACTCTCACCTGACTTTAACTCTTTATATACTTGAAAAAGCTTTTAGTATCCTCTTTGATATTATTTGCTAGCTTTCTTTCACAGTTAATCTTTTCTCTCTTAATGACCTTCTTGGTTTCCTTTTGTAAGGTTTTAAAAACTTCCCAATCCTCTGTCTTCCCACTAATTTTTCCTTGTATGCCCTCTCCTTTGCTTTAACTTTGGCTTTGACTTCTCTTGTCAACCACACTTGCATTCTTTTTCCACTCGAAAATTTCTTCTTTTTTGGAATATACCTGTCTTGCACATTCCTCATTTCTCTCATAAACTCCAGCCACTGCTGCCCTGCTGTCTTTCCCGCCAGTGTCCCTTTCCAGTCCACTTTGGCCATTCTGTCATTTTCTCAAAAATTTCCAACAGATTTGCCAGGGTAAGGTTTCCCCTTCAGTAAACCGTGCTGACTTCGGCCTATTGCATTGCTTGCCAGCAGGGACCCTGACAGCTCATCCTTAATGATGGACTCTAACGTTCTGTCAACCACTGAAGAACACTAACTGACCGATAATTTCCTTTCCTTTACCTCCTTTCCTTCTGAAGAGTAAAGTGACAATATTTCAGTCCTTCAGAACCGTTCCAGAATCTGCTGATTCTTGAAGGATCACGACTGAAGCCTCCCTAATCTGTTCAGATCACTGGGGTGTAGTCCAACTGGTCTAGATTACTTACCTACCTTCGACATTTCAGCTTCTCATTGGCAACAGTGATTACACTCACTTCTCCCCCTCGCTGACAAAATTCTTATTCAGTTTGTTCACCATTCCTTTTTTCCCATTACTACCTCTCCAGTGTCATTTCCAGCACTCTAATGTTCACTCTGTCTTGATGATACCCTTTATACCTCTGGAAGAAAAGCTTTTTGACACCCTCTTCAATAATATTGGATAATTACCTTAATATTTAATCATTTCTCTCCTCATTGTTTTTCACTGGCTTTTGTTGGTTTGTAAAGCTTCCCAATCATTCAGCTTCCCTCTCTTTTCTGCTAACTACTCTATGCCCTCCTTTTTGATTCTATGCTGTCTCTGACTTCCCTTGTCAGCCACGCTTGCCTCATCCTCCCTTTAGAATACTTCAGCTTTGGGACGCATCTGCCCTCCACCTTCTAAATTGCCCCAAAAACTCCAGTCATTGCTGCTCTGCTGTCATTCTGGCTAGTGTCCCATTCCCATCAACTTTGGGCAGCTCCTCTTGGATGAATCTGTCATTGCCGTTGACCCACTGTAACAGTGATACATTGGAGAGGGTGCAGAAGAGGTTTACCAGGATGCAGTCTGGATTAGAGGCATAAGTTACTGTTTAAGGAGAGGGCAAACAAACTTAGGTATTTTCTGAGGAGTGTTGGAGCTGAGGGGAGAATGATAATGTGTGATAAGATTACGAGGGGCATAGATTGATAGCTGGTACATTTCCCGCAACACACCCCTCCCCCCCGGGAACAAACTGTCTAACAACAGCGGGCATTCATTTATAGAGATGAGGAGGAATTTCTTTACCCAGAGGCTGATGAATCTGAGCAATTCATTGGCACGGTTGGCTGTATTTTAAACCGAAGTTGAGATGTGCTTGATTAGACAGGGCGGAGAGGAAACTTCAGAGAGAGATGGGTCGAGCCAGGCAGATGGGACAGACTCAGGTGGGGCTTCTTGGCTGGCAAGGGGCAGTGGGACTGACCACCAGTGTTTTCCACTCACGGACATTCATTGAGACCATTTCTCATCGGTACATGTTTTACAAACAACAGATTTCAAAGTTGAATTTCAAAGTAAATTTATTTTCCAAGTACCTGAACCATATTCTATCAGATGATTCATTTTCTTGCAGGTTCAGCAGCTCAACGCTCACCCCCAGCCCCGGACAGGGAATGGGGTCAATTGCAGAGGGGGTTGTTGTGGGGTGGGGGTAGTATGGGGGGTATGGAGGGGTGTCTGGCACCTCATGAGGGATCCCTCCCGCCATCTTCCTCCCACCCAGTCCTCCTCACTCCCCCTCCCTCTATCCTCCCCTCCCACCTCCCCGCCGACCCATCCCCCACCTCCCCCTCCCCCACCCTAACCCCTCACCCAATTTATGTTGTGAGCAATCTCTCCCCACAACACCAAACATTGCTATGTGCTGCCAGAGTGAAGAGTCTCCTTGAAAACCTGCCGGAATACGATCAACACCGATTGTTGAAAACTCACCATTTACAGAGTTTTGGACTGTTGGAGTCTGAGTGCACCAACAGTTGTTTTCCTCGTCCGGCCACGGTGACGCTAAGCCATCAGAGCTAATGATCACATGCTATCCCTCCTGAGCAATCACCATCCTAGTCTGAATCTTAAAGAACAATTCACGCAGAAAATGCCTAAACAAGTTTGCTTAGCCCCAGCTAATACACCTGTGAAGGATGAAAGCGAGCTTGCTAATATGGCTGAGAGTCTAAACTCAGCTTTCTCTACCTCAATAAGCCCCATCAGCAAGCCCCCATCTTAAGGACACCCGTGGCTGCGAAACAGACAATGCCAGGCCTGTGTTTTTACCTCGCTTGCTTTAGTATGGACACTGGAAAGTGCCAACCACCTGGTAGCTTTGACTAAGTTTGCTGATGATACAAATATAGGTGGAGGGGCAGGTAGTGCTGAGGAATCAGAGAGCCTGCAGAGAGACATCGATAGTTTAGGGGAATGGGCACAGAAGTAGAAAATGAAATACAATATTGGAAAGTGTCTGGTCATGCTCTTTGGTGGAAGAAATCAACGGGCTGACAATTATTTTGATGGAGAGAGAATTCAAAATGCAGAGGTAGAAAGGGACTTGGGAAACCTTGTGCAAGATACCCTAAAGATTAATCTGCAGGTTGAGTCAGTGGTGAAGAAGGAGAATGCAATGTTGGCATTCATTTCTAGAGGTATAGAATATAAAAGGAGGGACATGTTGTTGAGGCTCTGTAAGGCACTCGTGAGACCACACTTGGAGTACTGTGTGCAGTTTTGGGCTCCATATTTTAGAAAGAATATACTGACATTGGAGAGAGTTCAGAGAAGATGCATGAGAATGATTCCAGGAATGAAAGGGTTACCGTATGAGGATCGTCTGGCAGCTCTTGGGCTATATTCCCTGGAGTTCAGGAGCATGACGGGGGAACTCATAGAAACACTTCGAATGTTAAAAGGCCTGAAAGTCCTGTACAGATTAGATATGGCTGCGATAATCCCATTTGGCCTTTCTGAGTTTCTACGCATGCCGTTTGGGCTGAAAAATGTAGTACAGTCTTCCAATAGCCGATGGACTCTGCATTAAAAACTTAGATTTTCCTTTTGATCACCTGGAGGACATACTTGTCACCAATGCATCCAAATCCAAACATGAACCTCATCTCTGCACACTTTACGAGCACTTAGCCAATACGAATTGATTACTAAACATGCAAAATAGCAGGCTGGGTTATCTGCCATTGACTTTCTCGGCCATCACATCTCCGCAGAAGGTGCAAAAACCCTCCCATCAAAAGCAGCTGCTATTATGGATTTCCCACTACCCCACACTGCTGAAAAACTACAGGGCTTTCTAGGGATGGTAAATTTCTCGTACCGCTTCTTTCCACAAGCCGCTGAACACAGGTATGCTCCCCTGTAAGGAGAGTTTAAAGGCAACATCCCTAATCATGTGCTTGACTGGTCAGCAGACATAATGAAGGCATTTGAGGTTGTGCTGTCTAGTTCTCACTACCCACACCATATGAAACGTCCTCTCCACATCCACCCTGTCTCGCCCTTTCAA
Organism: Mobula birostris; assembly: GCF_030028105.1. Taxonomy (NCBI): domain Eukaryota; kingdom Metazoa; phylum Chordata; class Chondrichthyes; order Myliobatiformes; family Myliobatidae; genus Mobula; species Mobula birostris. The sequence continues at coordinate 423,093 of NC_092402.1, read as the reverse complement.
CAAGCAGTAGGTTTAAATCAGATATCCGCACATTCTTTTAAATTCCAGTGAGTACAGGCACAAAGTTGCCAAATGCTCCTCATATGTTAACCAATTCATTCCCAGATCATCCTTGTGATCCTCCTCTGGACTTTTTCCACTGACAACACATCCTTTCTGAGATATGGGGCCCAAAACTGTTGACAATGCTCCAAGTAAGTCCTGACTAGTGTCTAATAAAGCCTCAGCATTATCTCCTTGATTTTCTAGCAGGGCAGGAATGGATTCTCAATATTCCTGGATTTCAGTGCTTTAAAAGGGATAGAGAGGGCAGAAAAAGGGGAGGAGGGGTGGCATTACTGGTCAGGGATACTATTACAGCTACAGAAAGGGTGGGTAATGTAGCAGGATCCTCTTTTGAGTCAATATGGGTGGAAGTCAGGAACAGGAAGGGAGCAATTACTCTACTAGGGGTATTCTATAGGCCCCCTGGTAGCAGCAGAGATACAGAGGAGCAGATTGGGAGGCAGATTTTGGAAAGGTGCAAAAATAACAGGGTTGTTATCATGGGTGACTTTAACTTCCCTAATATTGATTGGCACCTGATTAGTTCCAAGGGTTTAGATGGGGCAGAATTTGTTAAGTGTGTCCAGGATGGATTCCTGTCACAGTATGTGGACAGGCCGACCAGGGGGAATGCCATACTAGATCTAGTATTAGGTAATGAACCGGGTCAGGTCACAGATCTCTCAGTGGGAGAGCATCTGGGGGACAGTGACCACCGCTCCCTGACCTTTATAATTTTCATGGAAAAGGATAGAATCAAAGGGGACAGGAAAATTTTTAATTGGGGAAAGGCAAATTATGAGGCTATAAGGCTAGAACTTGCGGGTGTGAATTGGGATGATGTTTCTGCAGGGAAATGTACTATGGACATGTGGTCGATGTTTAGAGATCTCTTGCGGGATGTAAGGGATAAATTTGTCCCGGTGAGGAAGATAAAGAATGGTAGGGTGAAGGAACCATGGGTGACAAGTCTAGTCAGGTGGAAGAAGGCAGCATACGTGAGGTTTAGGAAGCAAGGATCAGATGGGTCTATTGAGGAATATAGGGAAACAAGAAAGGAGCTTAAGAAGGGGCTGAGAAGAGCAAGAAGGGGGCATGAGAAGGCCTTGGCGAGTAGGGTAAAGGAAAACCCCAAGGCATTCTTCAATAATGTGAAGAAAAAAAGGATGACAAGAGTGAAGGTAGGACCGATTATAGGTAAAGGTGGGAAGATGTGCCTGGAGGCTGTGGAAGTGAGCGAGGTCCTCAATGAATACTTCTCTTCGGTATTCACCAATGACAGGGAACTTGATGATGGTGAGGGCAATATGAGTGAGGTTGATGTTCTGGAGCATGTTGATATTAAGGGAGAGGAGGTGTTGGAGTTGTTAAAATACATTAGGACAGATAAGTCCCCGGGGCCTGAAGGAATATTCCCCAGGCTGCTCCACGAGGCGAGAGAAGAGATTGCTGAGCCTCTGGCTAGGATCTTTATGTCCTCGTTGTCCACGGGAATGGTACCGGAGGATTGGAGGGAGGCAAATGTTGTCCCTTGTTCAAAAAAGATAGTAGGAATAGTCCGGGTAACTATAGACCAGTGAGCCTTACGTTTGTGGTGGGAAAGCTGTTGGAAAAGATTCTAAGAGATAGGATCTATAGGCATTTAGAGAATCATGGTCTGTTCAGGGACAGTCAGCATGGCTTTGTGAAGGGCAGATCGTGTCTAACAAGCCTGATAGAGTTCTTTGAGGAGGTGACCAGGCATATAGATGAGGGTAGTGCAGTGGATGTGATCTATATGGATTTTAGTAAGGCATTTGACAAGGTTCCACACGGTAGGCTTATTCAGAAAGTTAGAAGGCATGGAATCCAGGGAAGTTTGGCCAGGTGCATTCAGAATTGGCTTGCCTGCAGAAGGCAGAGGGTGGTGGTGGAGGGAGTACATTCAGATTGGAAGATTGTGACTAGTGGTGTCCCACAAGGATCTGTTCTGGGACCTCTACTTTTCGTGATTTTTATTAATGACCTGGATGTGGGGGTAGAAGGGTGGGTTGGCAAGTTTGCAGATGACACAAAGGTTGGTGGTGTTGTAGGTAGTGTAGAGGATTGTCAAAGATTGCAGAGAGACATTGATAGGATGCAGAAGTGGGCTGAGAAGTGGCAGATGGAGTTCAACCCGGAGAAGTGTGAGGTGGTACACTTTGGAAGGACAAACTCCAAGGCAGAGTACAAAGTAAATGGCAGGATACTTGGTAGTGTGGAGGAGCAGAGGGATCTCGGGGTACATGTCCACAGACCTCTAAAAGTTGCCTCACAGGTGGATAGGGTATTTAAGAAAGCTTATGGGGTGTTAGCTTTCATAAGTGGAGGAATAGAGTTTAATAATCGCGATGTAATGATGCAGCTCTATAAAACTCTGATTAGGCCACACTTGGAGTATTGTGTCCAGTGCTGGTCACCTCACTATAGGAAGGACGTGGAAGCATTGGAAAGGGTACAGAGGAGATTTACCAGGATGCTGCCTGGTTTAGAAAGTATGCATTATGATCAGAGATTAAGGGAGCTGGGGCTTTACTCTTTGGAGAGAAGGAGGTTGAGATGAGACATGATAGAGGTGTACAAGATAATAAGAGGAATAGATAGAGTGGACAGTCAGCGCCTCTTCCTCAGGGCACCACTGCTCAATACAAGAGGACATGGCTTTAAGGTAAGGGGTTGGAAGTTCAAGGGGGATATTAGAGGAAGGTTTTTCACTCAGAGAGTGGTTGGTGCATGGAATGCACTGCCTGAGTCAGTGGTGGAGGCAGATTCACTAGTGAAGTTTAAGAGACTACTAGACAGGTATATGGAGGAATCTAAGGTGGGGGCTTATATGGGAGGCAGTGTTTGAGGGTCGGCACAACATTGTGGGCTGAAGGGCCTGTACTGTGCTGTACTATTCTAAGTTCTATGTTCTATTCTATTCTCTTGAATAGAATGCCAACATTGCATGAGCCTTCTTTACCACACTCTCAAACTGTATATTAACCTTCTTGGAGTCTTGCATGAGGACACCTAAGTCCCTCTGCACCTCTGATGTTTGAATCTTCTCCCCATTTAGGTAATAGTCCACACTGTTGTTTCTTTTACATTTCCCAACACTGTATTCCATCTGCCACTTTTTTGTCATTTTTCCAACTTGTCCAAGTTCTGCTGCAATCGCATTGCTTCCTCAGCACGACCTACCCCTCCACCTGGCTTCATAGCATCCACAAACTTTGTCACAAAGCCACCAATTCCATTATCCATGTCATTGACAAACAATGGAAAAAGTTGTCCTCCCAATACTGACCCCTGTAGAACAGCACTAGTCACCAGCAGCCAACCAGAAAATGCCCCTTTTCTTCCCACTCGTTGCTTCCAGCCTGTTAACAGACAGGAAGTTCTGTGGGCGAGTACGAGATCCCCAGATGGTATGTTGCCTCCCAGGTGCCAGGGTCCAGTACACCTCAGATCGAGTCCTTAGCTTTCTCAAGAGGACAGGTGAGCAGCCAGAGGTCGTGGTTCATGTAGGTACCAAGTGATGAGGTTCTGCAAAGTGAATTCATGGAGTTAGGTGTGATGTTAAAGGGCAGGATGTCCAGGTTTGTGATCTCAGGATTGACAGCTTTTCCACATGCCAGTGAGGCCAGAAATAAGAAGATCACATAGTTTAACTCATGGTCAAGGAGTTGGCGGAGGAGGGATAGCATTAGATTTTTTGAATCATTGGGCTGTCTTCCAGGGAACTTGCAGCTTGTAGAGAGAAACCGGTTTGCATGTGAACTGGAAGGGGACTGATATCCCGGTGGGAAGGTTTGCTCGTGCTTCATGGGCGAATTAAACAGGAGTTGCAGGGTGGTGGGAACCAGACTGCCAGAACAAATCTTGGTGTGGTTTTGGGGTTCTGTCATTCTGGACTTTCAATTCCTACCAGTCTTCTACAAGCCCTACGGTGGTGGGGGAGCAACAGGAGGTGGTGACCACTGGGAGTTGTAGTCACAGACCCGCATGTAGGCGGCCTTTGGACAAGTGGTCATTCTTCTCTGTACCCAGGGCAGCAGAGGAGTCTGGCAGCACCAATGGCGACTGAGCAGCCCTTTTCAGGACAGCACTGCTCACCCTTTGATAGGGAGGGGCCTAGAAAAGGTGGCCTAAACATTGCCTGCCCTACAGACAGATAACTGACCAGCTTGCTGCAGCTGGCAGTTCATCCACCAATGCGGTTACACTCAAAGGAGAAGAAAGAAACTTCTGTTAGGATCATGGAATGTCCACACACTCATAGACAGAAAGAACTCAGCAAGACCCCAAAGAAGAACAGCCCTTGTTGCCAAGGAACTTTCACGATACAACATCAACATCGCAGCCCTTAGTGAAACCAGGCTTGCAGAGGAAGGATCCCTGACTGAAACCACCAGCGGCTACACTTTCTTTTGGAAAGGAAAAGCAGAAGATGAAGAGAGGATTCATGGAGTTGGATTTGCAGTCAAGTCCAGCTTCCTGTAACAACTCTCAGACCTGCCCGCGGGAATCAATGAAAGACTTATGTGGCTACGTCTGCCCCTCAGCCACAAACATCACACAACAGTCATCAGCGCTTCTGCCCCCAACGTGGCCAGCAAATATGAGACCATTGAACAGTTCTATGCTGAACTTAGCTCTGTTCAGTGCTCAGTCCCTGCCAACGACAACCTAATTCTGCTCAGTGACTTCAATGCCCGAGCAGGCTGCGATCACAGTCGCTAGGAAGGGGTTCTAGGCAAACATGGTATTGGCAATATGAACAGCAATGGCCTCTTGCTCCTCAGCAAATGTGCAAAATACGACCTCCTCATCACAAACACAGTGTTCAGGCTGGCAAACAAGTACAAGACAACATGGATATATCCAAGATCCAAACATTGGCACATGATCGACTACATTATAGTATGTCGCCGAGACATCCAGCATGTCCTCATCACCAGAGCCATGCGAGGAGCGGAGTGCTGGACCGATCACAGGCTTGTCCGCACCACATTGAAACTAAATATTACTCCCCATCATCCCAAGTGCCCTAAGTTCATCAGAACAGCTGTTAACACCGCCAGACTCCAAGAGCCTCTGTATCTTCACAAGTTCCAGACCACCCTTGATGAGAAGCTGTCTACCAACGAACCACTAACTGGTGGGCCAACCCAGAAGTGGAATCAGTTCAGAGAGATGGTGACGGAGACAGCAAAATCAGTCCTCGGACCCAAGGACCGGAACCACCAAGATTGGTTCGACGAGAATGACAGTGCCATCAAAGATCTCCTGGCGAGGAAGAGGAAAGCATTCATGGACTGGCAAAACAACCCAAGCTCTCTTCCCAAGAAAGAGCGGTTCAAGTTCCTTCAGGCCCATGCCCAATGGGAAATTCACAAGATGCACGACCTGTGGTGGGATAGGTAAGCAGTAGAGGTGCAACATTTCGCCGACATCAACAACTCGAAGCTGCTGTTCAGCTCCATCAAGATGATCTTTGGCCCCTCAAGATCTGGCTCATCTCCACTGTTGTCTGCTGATGGAACCACACTGCTAAAGGGCAAGGAGAGCATCCAACACAGATGGAAAGAGCATTTCAGCCAGCTCCTGAACCGCCCTTCATCAGTCGACCAGTCTGCTCTGGACCAAATCCCCCAACAGCCTATTCACGAGGAACTAGATGATCCTCCCTCGATAGATGAAGTCAAGAAGGCTATCACGCAGATGAGCAGTGGCAAGGCACCCAGCAAGCATGGAATACCTGCTGAACTGTACAAGGCACCCAGCAAAGAATCACTGGAGGCTTTCCACAGCACCCTGACAAGCATGTGGGAAGAAGAATAGATGCCCCCTGACCTCGGAGACGCAACGATAATCACCCTCTACAAGGACACAGCATTGGACTCTTAAATTGTCAGCCTACCGGTACACTATAGTGTACAGAGCGGGTGGGAATAATGCAAATGCTGATGCACTGAGTCGACTACCTTTACCTGAGACTCCTGTTACTACATATGTGCCTGCAGAGACTGTGTTTTCATTGGAGAGGCTGTCAGAGACGCCTGTAAAGGCGACCCAGATCAAGCAGTGGACAGAGAGGGACCCAGTCCTGTCCCAAGTCAAGACTATCTTTTACAAGGTTGGCCCAGAGTCGTGGAAGGAGAGGAACTGAGGCCTTATGCCAAACATCAAGACAGAACTCAGTCTGCAGGATGGCTGATTTTCTCGGGGGGGCGAGGGTCATTGTGCCTCCCCCTGGCCGTTCACAGATTGTGGAGGAAATTCATGAGACTCACCCAGGAGTATCTCGAATGAAAAGCCTTGCAAGATCCTATGTTTGGTGGCCAGGAATGGATCGGGATCTGGAGAACAAGATAAAATCATGCACCCAATGTCAGACTAATCAGAATATGCCACCAGCAGCTCCTTTGCATCCATGGGAGTGGCCAGACCACCCTGGTCGAGGCTACATTTGGACTTTGCTGGCTCTTTTATAGAAAACATAGAAAATATGTTTTCTATGTAGTAGAAAGGAGTAGGCCATTCGGCCCTTCGAGCCTGCACCGCCATTTATTATGATCATGGCCGATCATCCAACTCAGAACCCCGCCCCAGCCTTCCCTCCATACCCCCTGACCCCCGTAGCCACAAGGGCCATATCTAACTCCCTCTTAAATATAGCCAATGAACTGGCCTCAACTGTTTCCTGTGGCAGACAATTCCACAGATTCAACACTCTCTGTGTGAAGAAGTTTTTCCTAATCTCGGTCCTAAAAGGCTTCCCCTCTATCCTCAAACTGTGACCCCTTGTTCTGGACTTCCCCAACATCGGGAACAATCTTCCTGCATCTAGCCTGTCCAATCCCTTTAGGATCTTATACGTTTCAATCAGATCCCCCCTCAATCTTCTAAATTCCAACGAGTACAAGCCCAGTTCATCCAGTCTTTCTTCATATGAAAGTCCTGCCATCCCAGGAATCAATCTGGTGAACCTTCTTTGTACTCCCTCTATGGCAAGGATGTCTTTCCTCAGATTAGGGGACACAATACTCCAGGTGTGGTCTCACCAAGGCCTTGTACAACTGCAGTAGTACCTCCCTGCTCCTGTACTCGAATCCTCTCGCTATAAATGCCAGCATACCATTTGCCTTTTTCACCGCCTGCTGTACCTGCATGCCCACTTTCAATGACTGGTGTATAATGACACCCAGGTCTCGTTGCACCTCCCCTTTTCCTAATCGGCCACCATTCAGATAATAATCTGTTTTCCTATTTTTGCCACCAAAGTGGATATCTTCACATTTTTCCACATTAAATTGCATCTGCCATGAATTTGCCCACTCACCCAACCTATCCAAGTCACCCTGCATCCTCTTAGCATCCTCCTCACAGCTAACACTGCCGCCCAGCTTCGTGTCATCCGCAAACTTGGAGATGCTGCATTTAATTCCCTCATCCAAGTCATTAATATATATTGTAAACAACTGGGGTCCCAGCACTGAGCCTTGCGGCACCCCACTAGTCACCGCCTGCCATTCTGACAAGGTCCCGTTTATTCCCACTCTTTGCTTCCTGTCTGCTAACCAACTCTCCACCCACACCAATACCTTACCCCCAATACCGTGTGCTTTAAGTTTGCACACTAATCTCCTGTGTGGGACCTTGTCAAAAGCCTTCTGAAAATCCAAATATACCACATCCACTGGTTCTCCCCTATCCACTCTACTAGTTACATCCTCAAAGAATTCTTTGAGATTCGTCAGACATGATTTTCCTTTCACAAATCCATGCTGACTTTGTCCGATCATTTCACCGCTTTCCAAATGTGCTGTTATCACATCCTTGATAACTGACTCCAGCAGTTTCCCCACCACCGACGTTAGGCTAACCGGTCTATAATTCCCCGGTTTCTCTCTCCCTCCTTTTTTAAAAAGTGGAGTTACATTAGCCACCCTCCAATCCTCAGGAACTAGTCCAGAATCTAACGAGTTTTGAAAAATTATCACTAATGCATCCACTATTTCTTGGGCTACTTCCTTAAGCACCCTGGGATGCAGACCATCTGGCCCTGGGGATTTATCTGCCTTCAATCCCTTCAATTTACCTAACACCACTTCCCTACTAACATGTATTTCGCTCAGTTCCTCCATCTCACTGGACCCTCTGTCCCCTACTATTTCTGGAAGATTATTTATGTCCTCCTTAGTGAAGACAGAACCAAAGTAATTGGAGGGAGTCCGTTTTTATGTTTCCTGCCAGTTTTCTCTCATAATCTTTTTTCGCCTTCCTAATTAAGCCCTTTGTCCTCCTCTGCTGAACTCTGAATTACTCCCAGTCCTCAGGTGAGCCACTTTCTCTGGCTAATTTGTATGCTTCTTCTTTGGAATTGATACTATCCCTAATTTCTCTTGTCAGCCACGGGCGCACTACCTTCCTTGATTTATTCTCTTGCCAATCTGGGATGAACAATTGTTGTAGTTCATCCATGCAACCTTTAAATGCTTGCCATTGCATATCCACCGTCAATCCTTTAAGTGTCATTTGCCAGTCTATCTTAGCTAATTCACGTCTCATACCTTCAAAGTTACCCCTCTTTAAGTTTATGGGGCAGATGTTTCTTGTAATGGTAGATGCGCATTCTAAATGGATCGAAGCTCACATCATGAGCAACATCACAGCCCCCTCAACCATAGACAAACTCAGGCAAGTGTTTGCAGTCCACGGGTTGCCTGACACTCTGGTCACTGATAATGGCCCGACGTTCACCAGTGAGATGTTCAGTGAGTTCATGCAGCAGAATGGCATTCATCACATTCGGATAGCCCCTTTCCACCCAGCCTCCAATGGTTTGGCTGAGCGGGCTGTTCAGACAGTGAAGGCAGGCTAAAGCGGATGACGGGTCTCTCTCAGCATGCGGCTTTCATGTTTCCTGTTTAAATACTGCCTCACGCCACAGACTACAACCGCCCGCACTCCCGCAGAGATGCTGATGGGGCGTCGGCCCAAGCCAAGATTGGACCTCCTGCGTCCAGACACGAAGGCGAAAGTGGAGAGAAAGCAGGAAAAGCAGAAAGAGGGACATGATCAACATGCGTGAGAGAGACTGTTCAAACCGGATGACAATGTCTTTGTGAGAAACAATCAGCAATGGCTGCCTGGGTTATTCTTAAGCAGAGTGGTCCCGTCTCCTATGTTGTTAAGCTGGCTGATGGGCAGGTTTTCTGCAGACATCAGGACCATGTGCGCCTGTGTCATGATACCGGCTCAGAGGCAGACAGTTCCATAGAGTTTCCATTTGTGAGTCAGACTACGGTGGAAGCATGTCTACCAGTGACTTCGCCAGAGGGCAAGACGCTGGCAGAGGGGTCGGGGTCCCCTGAGGAGGATGGATATTCTCATGCAGACACACAGACCCCTCTCATGCCCCCAAAACCAGATCCACCCAAAACACCCTCACCAGCGGTGCCTGCTGGGTCACCGGGGGTAGTGCGCAGATCACAGCGCACGCGTAAACCTCCTGACAGACTGAATCTTTGACAGGACAGTTCTTTATTCTTGTTGTTGTTAGATTGAATGTTGAATCTGACATGTTTCCAGATGTTTTGTATTGATAAACTGAGACTGAGATACTAGCATAAGTTTTCAGGGGTATGCAAGTTTATAACACCACTGTTTCTATGTCCTAGTTTTTTACATTTCGGGATGTTGTATTTTAAAGGGGGAAAAGTGTTGTAATGTGAGCACTATTTTATTAAAAGTAAGTTAATACTAATTCGGATAATGGGGGGTTTTACTTCCGTTCTTTTTACTTCTGGTGGGCTTTGTATATAGTGTGCCTGCCATGCCGTACGGGTTGTGAAAGCCTCTGAATATACATAACGGTTTTGAAGTTCGAGATAAAGTTGTCTCTTTGGCATGAAGTTGTCGAGTGTCCCTTTTTCAAAGGGAAGTTACAACATAATCCAACAACAGATTTCCCAGCATCCAGTGTCATCACGGGCTCATGTTCAGATGTGTCATCTTCATCACGAGGTGCACTGTCTGATGGCCACACAAGTGTCCGTGACTGACCCTGGTTGGACCGATGCTCGGCAGTAGTCTTCTGTCCCAATTCAGAGGCAGTGTCCTCAATAAACAAAGGAATCCTGATTATTTTCTTGATTTGCTTTTGTTCTTTCAGAGTTCTCCTTAATTCGTGGCTGTCCCAATTAACCAGAATCCACTGTATTTATTAACACTGCATTTAGAATACCTTCCAATAATTTATCCATAAATAAATTAGCCTGTCACTTGCTGGCTATTTCTTAGAATGTTTCTTGAACAACGTAACAACTTTAGATATCCTCCACTCTCCTGGCTCCTCACCCATGACTAAAGGTGGTTTAACTATTCCTGCCAAGGCCCCAGCAGTTTCAACATTAGCCTTCCACAAGGTCCAAGGGAAAACCTTGTCAGGCCCTACTGACTTATGCACCCTAGCTGCCTCTAGACAGCCAACCCTCCTCTTTTGTGACTAGATACAGTCTATGACTTCGCGAATTTTTGCCTCAGGTCAACTATTTGTGTCTGTCTCCCAAGTAAATACCGATGAAAAAATCTCTCTGTCTCTCTCTCTCTCTCTCTCTCAGTTCCATGGATAGATGAAAGCTGATCAGCCAGTGGAACAACTTTGTCTCTTGTTATTCTTTTGCTGTTAAGATGGCTAAAGAAACCTTTGGGACTTTCTTTCCTCTTGTATTGCACTGCAACCCTAAGTCCTCTTTTATTCCTCATAATTCATCTGCTGAGAAGTCTTTTGCATTTCTGAAACTCCTCAAGTGCCTCATTTCCTTGAGTTATATACAGGAGCCATCCTGTATTCCCTCTGTTGCTAGCTGCCTCTGGACTTTACTCAAAATGCATAAATTTATGTCATAATTTTAAATAATTCCTTCCATACAAAAGAGACAGAAGTTGACTCGTCATGGTTGTGACAGTAGCAACATCAATAAATACAAAACAATTATTGAAAAAACAGCAAACTTAGAGGAGATTGTTTGACCTTGTTGCATATAGCAGATGTGGAGGGTGGAAAAGGGGTCCTCAGGAATATAGTTGACCATGCGGTTGCCTGATTTTATGGCTTTTTTTTTTGAAGTATCTGATGGTGTTGGCAAAACCTTGGTACACCTTTTGAGCAACCGCAAATAAGAGTGAATATTGCTGAAAGTTCACTCTCTTTAGTTTTAAAGAGGTTTTTCAATCTCGTCTTTCATCTGGAATATATGTTATACATTTTAAATTACCTTTTCACACTTTTTTTTATCAAATTGAAATGATAATCTGTTGTTTGAGGACGACTGATTTTGTGGGTACTGGGCTATCATATAATCGTATAATTTATAAAATTAAAAACAAACATATGAAAAAATGTTGCATTTGTGCAAAAGACCCTCAGATGATCAACCCGGATCATTTTAAATAAAAAAATGTTATTCATTTTCAACGGAATTAGCACATTTCTTAGTGGGATGATGTGATGTGCCCTAGCTTAGCATCATGCAGATGTTTCTGTAAGAACTGAGGAGAAGGTTGGATGTGATATCGTTATATCATTCTCATTATTTATTGCTATTTATTTATATCTGAATTTGAACAGTTTGTTTACAGTTCCTGGTGTTTACAGTTTACAGTTACTGTTCCATAGATTTGCTAATTATGCCTGCAGATGAAGAATCTCAGGGTTGTATGTGGTGACATGTATGTACTCTGAAAATAAATTTTTCTTTGAACTTTTTTGAACTATGTTTCATTCAGTATATCTACTTATGTTTTGAATGTTAGGTATTGTGATTTGACGTGATTTTGGTGGAAACGTACAGTATTCACAACTCACATCAAAGTTGCTGGTGAACGCAGCAGGCCAGGCAGCATCTCTAGGAAGAGATGCAGTCGACGTTTCAGGCCGAGACCCTTCGTCAGGACTAACTGAAGGAAGAGTGAGTAAGGGATTTGAAAGTTGGATGGGGAGGGGGAGATCCAAAATGATAGGAGAAGACAGGAGAGGGAGGTATAGAGCCAAGAGCTGGACAGGTGATAGGCAAAAGGGGATACGAGAGGATCATGGGACAGGAGGTCCGGGAAGAAAGACAAGGAGGGGTGGGGGGACCCAGAGGATGGGCAAGAGATATATTCAGAGGGACAGAGAGAGAAAAAGGAGAGTGAGAGAAAGAATGCGTGCATAAAAATAAGTAACAGATGGGGTACGAGGGGGAGGTGGGGCCTTAGCGGAAGTTAGAGAAGTCGATGTTCATGCCATCAGGTTGGAGGCTACCCAGACGGAATATAAGGTGTTGATCCTCCAACCTGAGTGTGGCTTCATCTCTACAGTAGAGGAGGCCGTGGATAGACATATATTAGAATTGGAATGGGCTGTGGAATTAAAATCTGTGGCCACTGGGAGATCCTGCTTTCTCTGGCGGACAGAGCGTAGATGTTCAGCAAAGCGGTCTCCCAGTCTGCGTTGGGTCTCGCCAATATATAAAAGGCCACGTCGGGAGCACCGGACGCAGTATATCACACCAGTCCACTCACAGATGAAGTGTTGCCTCATCTGGAAGGACTGTTTGGGGCCCTGAATAGTGGTAAGGGAGGAAGTGTAAGGGCATGTGTAGCACTTGTTCCGCTTACACGGATAAGTGCCAGGAGGGAGATCAGTGGGGAGGTATGGGGGCGACGAATGGACAAGGGAGTTGCGTAGGGAGGGATCCCTGTGGAATGCAGAGAGAGGGGGGGAGGGAAAGATATGCTTAGTGGTCCCCCCCATTCCCTGGAGTTCAGGAGCATGACGGGGGAACTCATAGAAACACTTCGAATGTTAAAAGGCCTGAAAGTCCTGTACAGATTAGATATGGCTGTGATAATCCCATTTGGCCTTTCTGAGTTCTACGCATGCCGTTTGGTCTGAAAAATGTAGTACAGTCTTCCAGTAGCTGATGGACTCTGCATTAAAAACTTAGATTTTCCTTTTGATCACCTGAATGACATACTTGTCACCAATGCATCCAAATCCAAACATGAACCTCATCTCTGCACACTTTACGAGCACTTAAGCCAACACGAATTGATTACTAACCATGCAAAATAGCAGGCTGGGTTATCAGCCATTGACTTTCTCGGCCATCACATCTCCGCAGAAGGTGCAAAAACCCTCCCATCAAAAGCAGCTGCTATCTTCATTTTGGTTTGGTCTGTTTTAAGTCTATCATACAGCTGGACCTTACAGAGTGAGGGGTTTTTATTCTTATGAATTCAATGTTCTGCATTGACGAATTAGGTGAGTTGGTGAGATCACAAATGGCACCTGAGGAAAGTGAGTGTGGTAATTACAAAGGAAGGGATTAATACTTTCTCAGACTCACAATTCTGCTTTCAATTTTTAGTAAATTATTGAGAAAATTAGGAATTTTTCTTTTGATTTGATATGATGCACAATGTTTTGTAGATAATCTCAATAAATTCTACTTCAAAATATTTAGAAAATGACAGAATAAAACATGAAAATACTGTATTTGTGCGGACTGAATACTATTTCAATGCATTGTATTTCTCCTGAAGGTTCATTTTCTTGCAGGCACTTACAGAAATGCAACACCTTCTTCTTTTCCAGCTAGTTTCTGCTGCGGGTTCTCACAAGTTTCCATCCCAGGTCCCATTCTTTTCTCCATATACATGCTTCCCCTCGGCCAAATCATTCAAAAATACAACATTTGCTTCCAGTGTTATGCTGATGACACACAGCTTTATCTCCCCTTGTAACAAAGGTCTAGTCAGATCTAGTCAGCCTCATGAATTGCCTTGAGGACATAAAGTGTTGGATGGCACAAAACTTCCTGCAGCTGAATGAAGGCAAGTCTGAGGTTGTCCTATTTGGCCCCCCTGACTCCATCAAAGTGATTGCCAACAGCCTTGGTAACCTGTCCACCCTTTTCAAACCCCATGTCAAAAATCTAGGTGTGATAAGCAAGTTAATGCAGTAGTAAAAGCCAGCAGTAAAACCCCTTATTCTACTTCCAGCTCCCTCAGGTCGGCTGACTTGGGGCTCCTGGCTGTCCCGCGATCTAAACTTAAGCTCAGGGGTGACCGTGCCTTTGCTGTTGTAGCCCCTAGACTGTGGAACAGCATTTCCCTCCCTATCAGATCTGCCCCCTCCATTGACTCTTTTAAGTGCAGGCTCAAAACTTACCTTTATCCACGAGCATTTGAATCGTCCTGATATGGCTGATTTTTAGCTTGTGCCAAGGCTCATGTGTAGTTTATTTTCTGCCTATAAGCTTTGTGCCCTGTAGTTTCTATCTGTGTTTCTTGATTTGTGATTTTAGCTACCTGTTATGGTTTGTACAGCACTTTGGTCAACATGGGTTGTTTGTAAATCTGCTTTATAAATAAATTTGACTTGACTTGACTGGGGTGTAGACCAACTGGTCTAGATGACTTATCTACCTACGACATTTCAGCTTCTCATTGGCAACAGTGATTACACTCACTTCTCTCCCTCGCCGGCAAAATTCTTATTCAGTTTGTTCACCATTTTTTTTTCCCCCTTACTACCTCTCCAGTGTCATTTCCAGCACTCTAATGTCCACTCTGCCTTAATTTTACTCTTTCTAGCTCTGGAAGAAAAGCTTTCGGCACCCTCTTTAATATTATTGGCTGGCATACCTTCAGATTTCATCTTTTCTCTCCTCATTGTTTTTCACTGACTTTTGTTGGTTTGTAAATCTTCCCAATCATTCAGCTTCCCTCTCTTTTCTGCTACTACTCTATGCCCTCCTTTTTGATTCTATGCTGTCTCTGACTTCCCTTGTCAGCCACGCTTGCCTCATCCTCCCTTTAGAATACTTCATCTTTGTACGCATCTGCCCTCCACCTTCTAAGTTGCCCCAAAACTCCAGTCATTGCTGCTCTGCTGTCATTCTGCCTAGTGTCCCATTCCCATCAACTTTGGCCAGCTCCTCTTGGATGAATCTGTCATTGCCGTTGACCCACTGTAACAGTGATACATTGGAGAGGGTGCAGAAGAGGTTCACCAGGATGCAGTCTGGATTAAAGGCATAAGTTACTGTTTAAGGAGAGGGCAAACAAACTTAGGTATTTTCTAAGGAGTGTTGGAGCTGAGGGGAGTGTGATAATGTGTGATAAGATTACGAGGGGCATAGATTGATAGCTGGTATCTTTCCCGCAACACACCCCTCCCCACCCCAGGGACAAACTGTCTAACAACAGAGGGCATTCATTTATAGAGATGAGGTGGAATTTCTTTACCCAGAGGGTGATGAATCTGAGCAATTCATTGGCACAGTTGGCTATATTTAAAACAGAGGTTAACATGTGCTTCATTAGACAGGGCGGAGAGGACACTTCAGAGAGAGATGGGTCACGCCAGGCAGATGGGACAGACTCAGGTGGGGGTTCTTGACTGGCAAGGGGCAGTGGGACTGACCACCAGTGTTTTCCACTCACGGACATTCATTGAGACCATTTCTCATCAGTACATGTTTTACAAACAACAGATTTCAAAGTTGAATTTCAAAATAAATTTATTTTCCAAGTACATGAACCATATTCTATCAGACGATCCATTTTCTTGAAGGTTCAGTAGCTCAGCGCTCACCCCCAGCCCCGGGCAGGGAATGGGGCCGATTCCAGAGGGGGATGGTCTGGGCTGGGGTAGGGTATGGGGGGGTGTGGGGGGTGGGGTATGTGGGGTATGGGGGGTGGGGTGGGGTATGGGGTGTGTCTGGGACCTCATGGGGGAACCCTCCTTACATCTTCCTCCCACCCACTCCTCCTCAGTCCCCCTCCCTCTACCCTCCCCTCACCCCTCCCCACCCACCCATCCCCCACCTCCCCCTCCCCTCCCCTCCCCACCCCAACCCCCTCACCCTCCCCTCCTCCATCCGTCCCTATTCCTTCCCCTGCCCCCTCACCACCACATTCCCGTGCCCCTCCCTTACCCTCAACCCTCCCCTTCCCATTCTCCTCCATCCCCTCCACCCTTCCTCCTTCCCCTCTGCCTCCCTCCTCATCTCCCTCCGATCCCACTCCCAACCTTCCACCTTCCTTGCCTCTCTATCTCCACTCAACCATCCACTTCCCCTCTCCCTTTACTTCTTCCCCCTCACTCCACCTCCACAGCAACACTCCAGCTCCTGCCCTCTACATCACCCTCTCCTCAACCCTCTTCTTCCCCCTCCCATTCCTACCATCCTCCTACTCAGTCCCACTTGCCTTCCCCTCCTGTTTCATCACCCACCCTCCCACTCAACCTACCCCTTCCCCTCCTGTTCCTTCACCCACCCTCCCCCTCAACCTACCCCTTCCCCTCCTGTTCCTTCACCCACCCTCCCCCTCAACCTATCCCTTCCCCTCCTGTTTCCTCACCCACCCTCCCCCTCAACCTACCCCTTCCCCTCCTGTTTCCTCACCCACACTCCGCCTCAACCTACTACTTCCTCTCACCTCCTTCCCACTCCTCCTCACTCCCCCTCTTCCACCCACTCTGCCCCCCACCCCCTCCATCCATCACCCCAACTGTATGTGCGTTTGCAGGTGTGTGAGAGAGAGGGGAGGGTGCAGATAAGGCTGGAGGGGATGGAGAGGAATTAGAGGGGTGTGGAATGCGGTGGAGATGGAGGGGGGAGGGGGAAGTGGGGAGGGTAGGTCTCTCTCACACACACACAAAACACAAACAGTTGAGCGGATGGAGGGTAGGGGAGGGAAGGAAGGTGAGAGGTTGGGAAGAGGGAATTGAGGTGAGGGAAGAGCAGAGGCAGGAGGGATGGAGAGAGAGGGAGAGGAAGGAGGAGGATGGGAGGGGAAGGGGAGAGTGAGGGAGGGGAGGGGAAGGGGTGGGAGATGGGGAGGGGGAGGAATAGGGAGGGAGTGGTGGAGTGGAGGGGAAGGGGTGGAGGAGGGAGGAAAGGGTTAGAGGAGATGGGGGAGGGGGGGGAGAGAGGTTCGGGGAGGGGAGAGGGAAGGGGAGTGGGGAGGAATGGGCAGGAGGAGGATGAAGGGAGGGCTCCCTGACAAGGTCCTAGGGGGAAGGTGGGGAAGTGTGTGGGAGGGGGAGGGAGGAAATGGGAGGAAGGGGTATGTGTATAGGAGAGGGAAGGGAAGAGGTGGGGCATGGAGGTGGAAGGAAAAGTTGAGTGGAGACAGGGAGGGGAGACATGTGTGGGGGAGGGATGGAAGGGAGGGTGGGGAATGGGTCGGGGAGGAGGAGGGAGGTGCTCCCTCACTGGAGGAACCAGGCAGTCGCAGTGAGGACAGCCAGGACATGGGGCAGGGTGAACCTGAGG
This sequence comes from Mobula birostris, assembly GCF_030028105.1. Taxonomy (NCBI): domain Eukaryota; kingdom Metazoa; phylum Chordata; class Chondrichthyes; order Myliobatiformes; family Myliobatidae; genus Mobula; species Mobula birostris. The sequence continues at coordinate 405,706 of NC_092402.1, read as the reverse complement.
GAGGAAATGGAGAGGTGAGGAGGAAGGGTAGGGTGAGGCTGGGGGCCAAAGATATGGTATCACTGGTGGAGCTACTGAGAGGTGCTCTGGGATTGATCAGCCACTCATCGTACAACAAAAAAATCAGCTCGGGTAGATCTGAGCTGTTCTTCAGCTGATTGGTTGAGACAGAGCTGAAATTAGTCATCAAGCCAAACAGGCTTGACGTTCTGTTGTCTATCAAAGACCACTGGATCTGTGAAGATCCCAAACTTGATGCCATATAATGAAGTTGTTGTGCTGTAGTTCAATGATGTGCCCAGTGAAGTCACCCACTGGAGTTCCTCATGTGGACCAATCAGTGAAGACACTGGGTGGTGATGTGGAGGTGAGCGAATGGACGATGGCAGTCCACTGCAGCCAGTAGATGATGCTGTTGTTGGAGAAAGATCGATAGGTGAGAGCAGAAGAGGAGTCGATCACCACGGAGAAAGGCCAGGAGACAGTATGGACATTGGCAGAACCCATCACAGCCAAGGGCTTGGTCGTCAGTGTTGTCATTGTCCTGGAGCTGATCAGGAGACCAGTCTGGAAGGGTCAGTTGATAATCTGAATCTCCCCAGGCCAATCACAGGACAATCTGGATGGACCTGTTGATGACAACACAATCTTTGAGCAAATTGCGTCAGCTGGTTTAATAACCTGGAGGGAGCAGGGTAATGCACGGGGAGGGAGCAGAGGGAATGGGAAAGTGGTGTTGGTGGCATCCTATTCTGAGCCAGTCCCATCTGCCTGCATTTGTCCCGTATCCCTCGAAACCATTCTTATTCATGTACCTGTCTGACTGTCTACTGTGTGAATAATTTTCTCCTGTGTCCTGATTAAATTTCTTGTTTTTCCTTAAACTTGTGCACTCCCAACCTGCCCAAACTCTGTCCATAACTCAGTCTTTCAAGTGCTGACAACAGTCTCGTAAATCTCCTCAGCACTCTTTGCGGCTGGACGGCATCTTTACTGTAGCAGAGCAAGCAAATCTGAATACCATATTCCAGGTGAGGCCTCACTAATGTCTTCATCAATTAGACCATAAGACCAAAAGACATAGGAGCAGAATTAGGTAACTCCGCATCCTGAGTCTGTTCTGTCATTCCATCATGGCTGAATGAGTATCCCTCTCAACCACTCTGTACTCTCTTCTCCCTGGAACCTTTCATGCCATGACTAAGCAAGAACCAATCAACTTCCATTTTAAATATCCTCAATCACTTAGTGTCCACAGCCATCCGTGGAAATGGATTCCACAGATTCAATTCCTCCTTATCTCCGGTCTAAATGGATGCCCTCTGACCGTAGATCAGAAGGTATACAAAATATCCTTTTCACGTTCATTCTATCTAGACCTTTCAATATTCAATAGGTTTCTATGAGATCCAGCATCATCTGGCGAGTACGAGTCGAGAGCCATGAAACGCTCCTCATATGTTAACCCCTTCATTGCTGGATCAATCTCGTGAACCTTCTCTGGAAACTCTCTAATACCAGCACATCATTTCTCAGATAAGCGGCCCAAATCTGCGCACAATACTCCAAATTTGGTCTGACCAATGCCATATAAAGCCTCAGTACACATCTTTCCTTTTATATTCTAGTCCATTTGAAATGAATGTCAACATTGCAGTTGCCTTCGTAACAATCGACTCAAACTTCAAGTTAACCTTTACGGAATCCTGCAGAAGTTCTTCCAAGGACCTTTACCCCTCTAATATTTAAAATTTTAAAATAGACGACACTGTAGCGGTGTGCTACACACAGTGCTAGGATAACCACATGGAATTGGTGAGTTGGAGTTGCGATGAAAGAGATTTATTCAAACTTCGTGGCCTGCTTTAAAGCCTTCCCGTTCCCGCCCTCCCTGGGCGGGACTCCTGTGGGGAATGCGTATTCCCCGACCCTTTCCGCGCGTGGGATTTTCCCCCTGCTGGTGAAGATGGCCTGGCGCCCTTTTTGCGGCCGGCCCTCTGCCTGCGCGTGTTGTTGTGAGCCGATTCGTGGGTGCTAGAAAGTGGGTCGCCAGAACACCTTAATTCTTTCTACTGAAGTGCATGACCATACACTTCCATACAGTATATTCCATCTTCTACTTCTTTGCCTTTTCTCTCAATCTGTCCAAGTACTTCTGCAGACACCCTGCTTGCTGTAAAATACTTGCCCTTCCATCTACCTTTGTATTATCTGCAAAGCCAGATTCCTTTGTTCTTCCACAATCCTCATTACCCTCCCATTCACTGAACACCAGCTCGCTACATCATAGACTTTCCTTTTCTATCTACCATTGCAATTTATAGCCCACATTCTGGCTACTGTTTGGGAGCCTGTATAAACTCCCATCAGAGACCTGGCAGTTTCTTAGTTCTACCAACGCGCCCCACCCCAAAGTTTCTGCAACTTCTATTCCTATGTCATCTCTCTATAAGGATTTGATTTTTTTTTTAACAACAATGCCTCCCCACTCCCTCTGCCTGTCCTTTCAACACAATCTGTATCCTTGGATGTGAAGCACCCAACGATGATCTTTAAGCAACGAACTCAGTGAAGCCGATAATGCCATCCCTGGTAATCTCTAAATAGGCCATTACCACTGATCATTACCCAGTCCCACATATTCAAGACTGTTCGGTAAATTTAGCCAGAAAGATAATTTTTTGTAAAGTGTATTTGGTCGGGGTTTATCATCAGGTACCTGGGTGCTCTCACCATATTCCCAAAGATGCTGTTATCACCCCATTTGGCCTGTTTGAGTTTCTGTGCATGCCCTTTGGGCTGAAAAATGCAGCATAGACTTCCCAGCAACTCATGGACTGTGAGCTAAAACACTGACAGTTTTTCTTTTTGTTTACCTGGACAACACACAGCACTGTGCAAAAGGTACATATATGTAGCAAGAGTGCCTGAAACTTCTGAACAATACTGTAAATTTATTAAAATAGGAGGTGGTTGGGAAACAGAAATAAGAGTGAATAGCTTTGTACCAGCTCAGGTGTATGAAGTGGTATTAAGTTGTGACTGGAAAGACATAATATACAGTACTGAGCAAGAGTCTGAGCACCATTGCTACAGATACATGTGTCCAAGACTTTTACAGAGTACTGTAGCTGTCACCAGCGCATCCAACACCGAACACTTTTCACATCTCCACATACTTTTCAATTGCTTCAGCCATCGTGGGCTGATTATTAACCCCATTAAATACCAGTTCAGGTTGTCTATCCTTGACTTTCTCAGCCACTGTATCTGTGCAGATGGTCTGCCACCCCACCATCAAAAGTTGCTGTTATGATGGACTTTCCACTGCACCTCCAACCCCCAAAAAATACTGCAAGTGTTTTTTTGTTTTGGTGAATTTCTATCACCTCTTCATTCTAAGATCTGTTGAACTTATGCTTGCTCCCTTAATTTAATGCCCATAATCGCATGTTTTAATGGTCAGCAGACGTGACCAGAGCATTTGACAACACCAAACGAGTCTTTTGTAAACAACCCTACTGGTATATTTGTTCCTTGTGCATCAGGGGCAGGATGGAAGTAAAGGGCTGCAGCTTTTGCTAATCACATAAAATGACTCGGTGTCAGGGTGGAGCCCCAGCTGCCTTTGGCCAGAATTGACCACATGGACTGGGCCCTCTCCAGTGCCAGTACGGTAACTCCGAGCAATGCTGACCTGGGCCTGGAGCCGGAGCAGGGTCGGTTCCTGTTACTGACATGGGGTCATGATGACTGGGCATGAAGGTCCAGCCGGGGAACCCATTGTCAAATTTCAGCAAGAAACAATCACACCAAAGAAGTTCGGGCAGAACTGGTTGGGATGACAAACACCCATCAGCACACAGAAATGGCAACTTTTAAAATGAGAAATAAGTCGATGTAAAAACAAATTTAGCATTGGATGAGTGAACCCTCTGACCGCAGGATGCACGGGATGGAAATGGTCCTGTGATAAGAGAGTTGGTTTCACACAGTCTCCATGACTCTGTCAGCTTGTGGGGTGGAATGGGAGTGGTAATTGAGTGAACACAGTGAGGTGGAAGGGATGCAGAGGTACTAACCTGAGGAGCACTGAATGCAGTCGGGACTTGCTGTCTTGGGCTTGAATTGTGTAGTGGTCACTCTCAGCTTCATCTCTGGTTCAAATCTGTGTTGTCTTGTGCACAATCATGTGTCATGGTTTCTGGCACTCTTGTCCCTCAAGCAGAAGAAAGAAAAAGTAAATTCAAGCAACACACAGAAAACACTGGAGAAACACAGCAGGCCAGGCAGCATCTAAGACAAAGAGTAAAGCCGACGTTTCAGGCTGAGACCCTTCATCATGAAAGGAAACAAAAGAGAGGAAAAATATTCACTGGCTTACAACTAGACAACGACAGGAACATTTACATTTTGAGTCACAGCATGAGAAATCTTTTCTTTATTAATCTTTTTACTGATTTAGAGGAAACATATATGCAGACAAGGGGAGAATTATCTCAAATATGTATATCAGCAACAATATACACAAAAGATGAAATAGATATTATCATAATCATACATAGTAATAAGCAAATATGCAATATATAATAAAAAAGGACAACTAATTCTCCTCTTATCAATTCATAAAGAGAGGAAACCTCACTCATTGTCCGACATGAAATTAATGAACATAAAGAGAGATACCTGAATGACCTTTTGCTGGATATTTCAACCATCTGTGTAGATATGGGAGAATCCATGATTTCTGCCAGTCTACATCTGTCTTGCGTCTCCAGCTGAGCAGAATTTAAATCCTATGGTGATGATGCATCTCTTTGTGATGTGTCCGCTGGAGTCATAATGTCACCTCTCCCGGAGGGGTCACACCTCAACATCTCCATATTTAGTGAAAGCCTTTGTCATTGCCTGGGTTACAATAACGTGATGAGGGTGAAAGAAATAACGTTTTCAGAATCAGAATCAGAATCAGCTTTATTATCACCAGCATGTGACGTGAAATATGTTAACTTAGCAGCAGCGGTTCAATGCAATACATAATCCGGCAGAGAGAAAAAATAAAGTAAAAATAGTAATAAATAAACAAGTAAATCAATTACGTAATCGTTAGTCTTACCCTTCCTGAAGTCCACAATCAGATCTTTCGTCTTACTAACGTTAGTGCCAGGGTGTTGCTGTGGCACCACTCCACTAGTTGGCACATCTCACTCCTGTATGCCCTCTCGTCACCACCTGAGATTCTGCCAGCAATGGTTGTATCATTAGTAAATTTATAGATAGTTTTGAGTTATGCCTGGCCGTACAGTCACGTGTATACAGAGAGCAGAGCAGTGGGCGAAGCACACCCCCCTGAGGTGCACCAGTGCTGATCGTCAACAATCCGCAAATTGCAATGGGTCCAGCTGCTTTCTGAGGCAGGAGTTCATTCTAGTCATAACCAACCTCTCAAAGCATTTCCTCACTGTAGATGTGAGTGCTACTGGGCGATAGTCATTATGCAGCCCACATTATTCTTCACAGGCACTGCTATAACTGCTGCCTTTTTGAAGCAACTGGGAAGTTGTGTCTGTAGCAGGTGAGAGGTTGAAAATGTACTTGAATACTCCCGCTAGTTGGTTGGCACAGGTTTTCAGAGACTGACCAGGTACTCCATCAAGACTTTCTGCCTTGCGAGGGTTCACTCTCTTTAAAGACAGTCTAACATCGGCCTCTGAGACAGAGATCACAGGGTTATCAGGTGCAGCAGGGATCTTCACAGCTGTAGTTGTGTTCTCCCTTTCAAAGCACGCATAGAAGGCGTTGAGTTCATCTGGTAGTGAAGCATTGCCGCCATTCATACTATTGAGTCTTGCTCTGTAAGTACTAACGTCTTGCAAACCCTGCCAGAGTTGCCGTGCATCTGATATCGTCTCCAACCTCATTCGAAATTTTCTCTTCAGCCTTGAAATAGCCCTCTGCAAATCATACCTGCTTTTCTGGTACAGGCCTGGGTTGCCAGACTTGAATGCCGCAGATCTGACCTTCAGCAGACGACGTACCTCCTGTTTCATCCACGGCTTCTGGTTTGGGAATGTAGAGTAAGTCTTTGAAGGCACACACACATCCACAAGGGTTTTAATGAAGTCGGTAACAACTGCAGCATACTCATCCATATTCAACAGTGAAACCCTGAATACAGTCCAGTCCACCGATTCAAAGCAGTCCTGTGGGTGCTCCTGTGCTTCCCTTGTCCAAACTTTCTTGGTCCTCACTGCTGCTGCTGCAGTGTTCAGTCACTGCCGATACTCAGGGAGTAGAAGTACAGCTAGGTGATCAGACTTCACAAAATGAGGGTGTGGAATCGGACGGTAGGCATTCTTGACGGTGGTGTAGCAATGGTGACCTGGGGAATTGTAGAGGTGGTATTGTTCACTGTCCCTGCCCTTGTCCTGGTTAAGGGAGATTCTGTGCTAAAATTGTGTTTGGAAGGTTTGAGACATTCGCCAACCTTGTCCATTCAGGGGCACAGATTGTAAATAGTGTACCATTTGTGAGTGTCACACTCCTGGGGACTCTGGGCAATGCTGTCAGTCATGGGTGAAAATGAGGTATCAATCTGCCTCCACTATTAAGAGACGTTTGCATCCAGACCTTCAATATTTGAAGTGTAAAAATATTTTACCTTCCATCACTCCTAGTTTATTTACAAAACATCTTCATTCTACAAGAACACAGACAAAATGCTGGAGGCATTCAGCTGGTCAGGCAGTATCTGTGGAGAAGAATAAACTGTTGATGTTTATTGCCAAGACCCTTCTTTCTACACTCTCCTGTTCTTGACCCCACTGCTAACGTGAAGAGCTTCACTGACAGCAGGTTGTCAGTGGAATACGTGAAAGAGAATGTGAACGGGAATAGTTTGGAGGGAAATAGGTTTGGGAATGTGATTACCTCAGAGCCTGCATGGACTGAGACGAGAACACCATGGGACACAGGAGCAGAATCAGACCAATCAGCCCATTAAGTCTCCTAGAACGAGCTTATTGACTACAAGTGGGGGAGGCTATGAGCCAGTACTCATTGGTGATCAGAGTTGGAGAGGGTCAGAAAATTTCAATTCCTGGACATTTCCAATGATCTGTCCTGGGTCTCACAATTAAGGGCCATTACAAAGGAAGCATGGCAATACTTCTACTTTCTCAACGTTTGCTAAGATTTGTCATGTCATCTGAAACTTTGACAAGCTTATAGATATGTGATACAGATTATATTGACTGGCTGCAGCACGGCCTGGTATGGAAACACTAATGTGCTTGAAAAGAATCGCTGACAAAATCAATGGGTACAGCCCAGTCCATCATAGTTAAAGCCCTCCCCAACACGGAGCACATCTACATGGAGAACTGTTGTAAGAAATAAGCATCTATCATCAAGAACCCCCACCATCCAGGCCATGCTCTCGGACTCCCCTAAAATATTTCATATTTTGCCTTAAATCTATCACCTCTTGTTGTATTCTCACACAACCTGAGAGGAAAAAGCTTCTTCTGCCTTATTAGGGGACTTAATATTGTGAGGAGACTTGACAGAAGCTTATAAAATCAGGAGCAATATGGATAAGGTGGTCAGTCATTGTCTTGTCTGTGTGTTCATCTACGCAGTGTCAGGAACAGCACGGTCAATTTGCAGAGCTTGTCACTGAGGGGATTGGCCTATGCATATAATTTTATTTTGCGTAACTGTCTGTTTGTTTGCAGTCCTGAATGAGGTGGTATGTTTTGTAATTTCGCCCCGGAGGATGTTTCATTTGACAGTAATTAAGCTAAGCTTGAACTTCAATTCTTTTTCCCAGGTTGGGGAGTCCAAAGCTAGATGGCACAGATACAAGATAAGAGGGCAGAGTTTAAAAGAGAGCTGCATGGTAATTTCTTACACAGAGGATACTGAGTACTTGGAATGAGCTGCCAGGGAATGTTGTTGAGACGGTACAATTGCAATATTTAAGAAGCATTTGGATGGATACAGGAAGGGAGTTTCTTGGAGGGCTATTGTTCAACATGAGTAACTGGGACTAGCAGAGACAATACTGTGGTCCACATGGACGAGTTGATCTAAACAGTCTGTTTCCATGCTGTATTGCTCTGTGACTCTTTTCAACCTTCCCCTATAACTCAGGTACTCAAGTCCCGGCAACATCCATGTCAATTTTCTTTCCCGCAGGCAGATGAGCAGAAGTACTCACATTACTCTCGGTTCAGCCTCACCAACATCCCAGTTCATGTGATGCAACATTTGATATCCTTCCTCGCTGTCCATTCTGTTCCCAATCTTGGTGTCATCCACAAATTTGCTGATCAATTATCACCCAGATTATTGGTATAGATATCAAACAACAACAGACACAGCACTGATCCCTGTGGCACCAGTCACAAGCATCCAGACACAAATTTCTTGTTTAATCTTCAAAAAGCTTTAAGATTGGTTAGACATGAACTACCATGCACGAAGCCACTTTGATTTTCCGTAAATAAGCCCTGTCTATCCAAATACAGTAGATTCTGGTTGATTAGAGCACACTAATAAAGAGGTTATTAATATTAAGAGGTTGCCCAATGTAACAAATCTTCATGGAAATAGTTTAAAAAAGACAAACTACCGTTTAACTGAGTAACAAACTGTATATTTAACTGAAGTACAGAATAAATTAGAACACTACCACTACGACTACAGTACTATAAAACTGTGTTTCATTCCCTGATCGTTATCGACAGTGGAATTCATTTCGAGTACGCTGCTGTGTTCTTTTGATTGACTGCAAATTAACAAAATCACCGCGGACACCAAGTGCAGATATGGACTGCCTTCATTGCCTTCTTGCGTGAAATAATATAGTAATCCAACAATAAATTTCCCAGCATCCAGTGTCGTCACGGGCTCATGTTCAGATGTGTCACCTTCATCACCAGGTGCACTGTCTGATGGCCACACAAGTGTCCGTGACTGACGCTGGTTACACCGACACTCTGCAGTAGTCTTCTGTCCCAATTCAGAGGCAGTGTCCTCAATAAACAAAGGTATCCTGATTATTTTCTTGATTTGTTTTTGTTCCTTCAGTGTTCTCCTTAATTAGTGGCTGTCCCAAATAACCTGAATCCACTGTATCTATTCATCCTGCATTTAGAAAGCCTTCCAATAATTTATCCATAAATAAATTAGCCTATCATTTGCTGGCTATTTCTTAGAATGTTTCTTGAACAATGTAACAACTTTAGATATCCTCCACTCTCCTGGCTCCTCACCCATGACTAAAGGTGGTTTAACTATTCCTGCCAAGGCCCCAGCAGTTTCAACATTAGCCTTCCACAAGGTCCAAGGGAAAACCTTGTCAGGCCCTACTGATATATCCACCCTAGCTGCCTCTAGACAGCCAGCCCTCCTCTTTTGTGACTAGATACGGTCTATGACTTCACGTATTTTTGCCTCAGTTCGACTATTTGTGTCTGTCTCCAAAGTAAATACCGATGGAAAAATCTCTCTCTCTCTCTCTCTCTCTCTCTCAGTTCCATGCTGATCAACAAGTGGACCAACTTTGTCTCTTGTTATTCTTTTGCTCTTAAGATGGCTAAAGAAACCCTTGGAACTTTCTTTCATCTTGCATTGCACTGCAACCTCAAGTCCTCTTTTATTCCTCATAATTCCTCTGCTGAGAAGTCTTTTGCATTTCTGAAACCCCTCAAGTGCGTCATTTCCATGAGTTGTATACAGGAGCCATCTTGTATTCCCTCTGTTGCTAGCTGCCTCTGGACTTTACTCAAAATGCATAAATTTATGTCATAATTTTAAATAATTCTTTCTATACAAAAGAGACAGAAGTTGACTCGTCATGGTTGTGACAGTAGCAACATCAATAAATATGTAACAATTATTGGAAAAGCAGCAAACTTAGAGGAGATTGTTTGACCTTGTTGCATTCAGCAGATGTGGAGGGTGGAAAGGGGGTCCTCGGGAATATAGTTGACCACGTGGTTGCCTGATTTTATTCCTTTTTTATAAATATCTGCTGGTGTTGACAAAAACTTGGCAAACATTTTGACCAACAACAACTAAGAGCAAATATTGCTGAAAGTTCACTGTCTTTGGTTTTAAAGAGGTTTTTCAATCTACTCTTTCATCTGGCATATATGTTATATATTTAAAATCATCTTTTCACACTTTTTTTTTTATCAAATTGAAATGATAACCTGCTGTCTGAGGACAACTCATTTTGTGGGTACTGGGCTATCATATAATCATATAATTTATAAACTTAAAAACAAACATATGGAAAAATGTTGCATTTGCGATAAAGACCCTCAGATGATCAACCCTGATCATTTTAAAGAAAAAAAAGTTATTCATTTTCAACGGAATTAGCACTTTTCTTAGTGGGAGATGTTTTCGCCGAAGTCTCAAGAATGGGTGAACTGCCAAGGAAGAGGCTGGAGAGCAAAGTGTTGGCCCGTGGAGGTCGGGTGTCGAGGCTTTGCCGGCTATTCACTCTGCAAAGTATACACTGCACTTGGAATCACAGGAGAGAGAGGAAGGAGAGCCATTTTTACCACCCCAGGTGCAGCAGAGGAAGCGTCAAGATGGCTCTGGATAAAGAGGGCAGATCGGTGGGTTGCTGCTAGCACAGGCCGGGGTCTGATCCACCCCGGTTAGGTCCCCTGGGCGAGGGTGTACGATCTTGAAAGACCCGAAACACCTGATGACTCCGTTTAACATCACTGATGATGTGCCCTAGCTTAGCATCATGCAGATGTTTCTGTAAGAACTAAGAAGGAGAATGGATGTGATATCGTTATATCATTCTCATTATTTATTGCTATTTATTTATATCTGAATTTGAACAGTTTGTTTACAGTTCCTGGTGTTTACAGTTTACAGGTCCTGTTCTATAGATGTGCTAATTGTGCCTGCAGATGAAGAATCTCAGGGTTGTATGTGGTAACAGGTATGTACTCTGAAAATAAATTTTTCTTTGAACTTTGAACTTTTTTGAACTTTTTTTCATTCAGTATATCTACTTGTGTTTGGAAAATGAATTAATTGTGATTTGATGTGATTTTGGTGGAAATGTACAGTATTTACAACTGTTGACATTGGGTTGGGGTTCACTTGAAGAGGCTGGTCTGAGGTGGTGAGTGAATTACATCAATGACTGTTATTGCGCTTTGTGTTCAGTTTTTTGTGTTCTGTAAATAAGTTGCTATTTTTTCTTAAACATAAAGTGCCTATGCCATATAATCTGTGAAATTCTACATTGGATCAAACTGCCGTTACGTTGTTATTGCAAGGCAAAGTCCAATTTACATTGCGAGCAATCTCCCCCCACAACACCAAACATTGCTATGTGCTGCCAGAGTGAAGAGTCTCCTTGAACACCTGCCTGAATACGATCAATACCGATCGTTGAAAACTCACCATTTACAGAGTTTTGGACTGTTGGAGTCTGAGTGCACCAACAGTTGTTTTCCTCGCCCAGCCACGGTGACGCTAAGCCATCAGAGCTAATGATCACATGCTATCCCTCCTGAGCAATCACCATCCTTGTTTTAATTTTAAACAACTCTTCATGCAGAAAATGCGGAAACAAGTTTGCTTAGCCCCAGCTAATACACCTGTGAAGGACGAAAGGGAGCTTGCTAATATGGCTGATAGTCTACACTCAGCTTTCTCTACCACAATAAGCCCGGTCAACAAGCCCCCATCTTAAGGACACCCGTGGCTGCGAAACAGACAATGCCAGGCCTGTGTTTTTACCTCGCTTGCTTTGGTATGGACACTGGAAAGTGCCAACCACCTGGTAGCTTTGACAGTGCCAGCACATCTGGACCTCAGAGGTCTGTGAGCACAGTGGGTTCCAGCTGGTAGGGATGTTTACTGTACATTACAGACACAATTTCGGGGCGATGTTTCCTGTGTGACACAGGAGCTCAAGTGAATGTGCTGCCAGTATCACTTTTTGATCAGATGGCAAAGAGTGACGAAATTCGTTGGAGTTTGCCATCGGCAGCAGGATCCAAACCTATGGGATATCGGGGTCAATGTTGGGACCACTGTTTTTTCTGATGTGTGTCAGTGATTTGGACTGTGGGATTAATGAATTTGTGGCTAAATTTGCTTATGATGCAAAGATAGGTGGAGGAGCAGGTAGTGCTGAGGAAACAGAGAGCCTGCAGAGAGACGTCGATAGTTTAGGGGAATGGGTACAGAAGTAGAAAATGAAATACAATGTTGGAAAGTGTCTGGTCATGCTCTTTGGTGGAAGAAATCAACGGACTGACAATTATTTAGATGGGGAGAGAATTCAAAAGGCAGAGGTGGAAAGGGACTTGGGAAACCTTGTGCAAGATACCCTAAAGGTTAACCTGCAGGTTGAGTCAGTGGTGAAGAAGGAGAATGCAATGTTGGCATTCATTTCTGGAGGTATAGGATATAAAGCAGGGATGGGATATTGAGGCTCTATAAAGAAAAACATAGAAACATAGAAATTAAGTGCAGGAGTAGGCCATTCGGCCCTTCGAGCCTAAACCGCCATTCAGTATGATCATGGCTGATCATCCAACTCTGAACCATGTACCAGCCTTCCCGCCATACCCCCTGATCCCTTTAGCTACAAGGGCCATATCTAACTCCCTCTTAAATATAGCCAATGGACTGGCCTCAACTGTTTCCTGTGGCAGGGAATTCCACAGATTCACCACTCTCTGTGTGAAGAAGTTTTTCCTCATCTCGGTCCTAAAAGGCTTCCCTTTTATCCTCAAACTGTGACCCCTTGTTCTGGACTTCCCCAACATCGGGAACAATCTTCCTGCATGCTGCCTGTTCAATCCCTTTAGAATTTTATACGTTTCAATCAGATCCCCCCTCAATCTTCTAAATTCCAGAGAGTATAAGCCCAGTCGAACCAGTCTTTCATCATATGAAAATCCTGCCATCCCAGGAATCAACCTGGTGAACCTTCTTTGTACTCCCTCAATGGCAAGGCACTCGTGAGGCCACACCATTGGAGAGAGTTCAGAGAAGATTCACCAGAATGATTCCAGGAATGAAAGGGTTACCGTATGAGGAACGTCTGGCAGTCCTTGGGCTATATTCCCTGGAGTTCAGGAGCATGACGGGGGAACGCATAGAAACATTTCAAATGTTAAAAGGCCTAAAAGACCTGTACAGATTAGATATGGCTGTGATAATCCCATTTGGCCTTTCTGAGTTCTACGCATGCCGTTTGGGCTGAAAAATGTAGTACAGTCTTCCAATAGCTGATGGACTCTGTATTAAAAACTTAGATTTTCCTTTTGATCACCTGAATGACATACTTGTCACCAATGCATCCAAATCCAAACATGAACCTCATCTCTGCACACTTTACGAGCACTTAAGCCAACACGAATTGATTACTAACCATGCAAAATAGCAGGCTGGGTTATCAGCCATTGACTTTCTCGGCCATCACATCTCCGCAGAAGGTGCAAAAACCCTCCCATCAAAAGCAGCTGCTTCTTCATTTTGGTTTGGTCTGTTTTAAGTCTATCATACAGCTGGACCTTACAGACTGAGGGGATTTTATTCTATGAATTCAATGTTCTGCATTGACAGATTAGGTGAGTTGGTGAGATCACAAATGGCACCTGAGGAAAGTGACTGTGGTAATTACAAAGGAAGGGATGAATACTTTTTCAGACTCACAATTCTGCTTTCAATTTTTAGTAAATTATTGAGAAACTTTGGAATTCTTCTTTTGATTTGATATGATGCACACTGTTTTGTAGATCAGCTCAATAAATTCTACTTCAAAATATTTAGAAAATGACAGAGTAAAACATGAAAATACTGTATTTGTGCGGACTGAATACTATTTCAATGCACTGTATTTCTCCTTAAAATTCATTTTCTTGAAGGCACTTACAGAAATGCAACATCTTCTTCTTTTCCAGCTAGTTTCTGCTGCGGGTTCTCACAACTTTCCATCCCAGGTCCCATTCTTTTCTCCATATACATGCTTCCCCTCGGCCAAATCATTCAAAAATACGACATTTCCTTCCAGATTTATGCTGATGACACACAGCTATACCTCCCCTTGAAACAAAGGTCTAGTCAGATCTAGTCAGCCTCATGAATTGCCTTGAGGACATAAAGTGTTGGATGGCACAAAACTTCCTGTAGCCGAATGAAGGCAAGTCTGAGGTTGTCCTATTTGGCCCCCCTGACTCCATCAAAGTGATTGCCAACAGCCTTGGTAACCTGTCCACCCTTTTCAAACCCCATGTCAAAAACCTTTGTGTGATATTTGATTCTGCCTTTAAGTTCGACAAGCAAGTTAATGCAGTAGTAAAAGCAGGCAGTAAAACCCCTTATTCTACTTCCAGCTCCCTCAGGTCGGCTGACTTGGGGCTCCTGGCTGTCCCGCGATCTAAACTTAAGCTCAGGGGTGACCGTGCCTTTGCTGTTGTAGCCCCTAGACTGTGGAACAGCATTTCCCTCCCTATCAGATCTGCCCCCTCCATTGACTCTTTTAAGTGCAGGCTCAAAACTTATCTTTATCCACGAGCATTTGAATCGTCCTGATGTGGCCGATTTTTAGCTTGTGCCAAGGCTCATGTGTAGTTTATTTTCTGCCTATAAGCTTTGTGCCTTGTTGTTTCTATCTGTGTTTCTTGATTTGTGATTTTAGCTACCTGTTATGGTTTGTACAGAACTTTGGTCAACATGGGTTGTTTCTAAATCTGCTTTATAAATAAATTTGACTTTTCTTGACTGGGGTGTAGACCAACTGGTCTAGATGACTTATCTACCTACGACATTTCAGCTTCTCATTGGCAACAGTGATTACACTCACTTCTCTCCCTCACTGGCAAAATTCTTATTCAGTTTGTTCACCATTCCTTTTTTCCCATTACTACCTCTCCAGTGTCATTTCCAGCACTCTAATGTCCATTCTGCCTTCATTTTACTCTTTCTACCTCTGGAAGAAAAGCTTTCGGCACCCTCTTTAATATTATTGTCTGGCTTACCTTCAGATTTCATCTTTTCTCTCCTCATTGTTTTTCACTGGCTTTTGTTGGTTTGTAAAGCTTCCCAATCATTCAGCTTCCCTCTCTTTTCTGCTAACTACTCTATGCCCTCCTTTTTGATTCTATGTTGTCTCTGACTTCCCTTGTCAGCCACGCTTGCCTCATCCTCCCTTTAGAATACTTCAGCTTTGGGACGCATCTGCCCTCCACCTTCTAAATTGCACCAAAATCTCCAGTCATTGCTGCTCTGCTGTCATTCTGCCTAGTGTCCCATTCCCATCAACTTTGGCCAGCTCCTCTTGGATGAATCTGTCATTGCCGTTGACCCACTGTAACAGTGATACATTGCAGAGGGTGCAGAAGAGGATCACCAGGATGCAGTCTGAATTAAAGGCATAAGTTACTGTTTAAGGAGAGTGCAAACAAACTTGGGTATTTTCTAAGGAGTGTTGGAGCCGAGGGGAGAGTGATAATGTGTGATAAGATTACGAGGGGCATAGATTGATAGCTGGTATCTTTCCCGCAACACACCCCTCCCCACCCCAGGGACAAACTGTCTAACAACAGAGGGCATTCATTTATAGAGATGAGGTGGAATTTCTTTTCCCAGAGGGTGATGATTCTGAGCAATTCACTGGCACAGTTGGCTATATTTAAAACAGAGGTTGACATGTGCTTCATTAGACAGGGCGGAGAGGACACTTCAGAGAGAGATGGGTAACGCCAGGCAGATGGGACAGACTCAGGTGGGGGTTTTGACTGGCAAGGGGCAGTGGGACTGAACACCAGTGTTTTCCACTCGCAGACATTCATTGAGACCATTTCTCATCAGTACATGTTTTACAAACAACAGATTTCAAAGTTGCATTTCAAAATGAATTTATTTTCCAAGTACATGAACC
Source organism: Mobula birostris (assembly GCF_030028105.1). Classification (NCBI taxonomy): domain Eukaryota; kingdom Metazoa; phylum Chordata; class Chondrichthyes; order Myliobatiformes; family Myliobatidae; genus Mobula; species Mobula birostris. The sequence continues at coordinate 389,769 of NC_092402.1, read as the reverse complement.
ATATTCTATCAGACGATCCATTTTCTTGCAGGTTCAGCAGCTCAGCGCTCACCCCCAGCCCCGGGCAGGGAATGGGGCCGATTCCAGAGGGGGATGGTCTGGGCTGGGGTAGGGTATGGGGGGGTGTGGGGGGTGGGGTATGTGGGGTATGGGGGGTGGGGTGGGGTGTGTGGTGTATGGGGGGTATGGGGGGTGGGGTGGGGTGGGGTATGGGGGGTGTCTGGGACCTCATGGGGGAACCCTCCCTTCATCTTCCTCCCACCCACTCCTCCCCAGTCCCCCTCCCTCTACCCTCCCCTCCCCCCTCCCCGCCCACCCATCCCCCACCTCCCCCTCCCCTCCCCTCCCCACCCCAACCCCCTCACCCTCCCCTCCTCCATCCGTCCCTATTCCTTCCCCTGCCCCCTCACCACCACATTCCCGTGCCCCTCCCTTACCCTCAACCCTCCCCTTCCGATTCTCCTCCATCTCCTCCACCCTTCCTCCTTCCCCTCTGCCTCCCTCATCTCCCTCCGATCCCACTCCCAACCTTCCACCTTCCTTGCCTCTCTATCTCCACTCAACCATCCACTTCCCCTCTCCCTTTACTTCTTCCCCCTCACTCCACCTCCACAGCAACACTCCTGCTCCTGCCCTCTACCTCACCCTCTCCTCAACCCTCTTCTTCCCACTCCCATTCCTACCATCCTCCTACTCAGTCCCACTTGCCTTCCCCTCCTGTTTCATCACCCACCCTCCCCCTCAACCTACCCCTTCCCCTCCTGTTCCTTCATCCACCCTCCCCCTCAACCTACCCCTTCCCCTCCTGTTTCCTCACCCACCCTCCCCCTCAACCTACCCCTTCCCCTCCTGTTCCTTCATCCACACTCCCCCCTCCTGTTCCTTCATCCACACTCCCCCTCAACCTACCCCTTCCCCTCCTGTTTCCTCACCCACCCTCCCCCTCAACCTACCCCTTCCCCTCCTGTTTCCTCACCCACACTCCGCCTCAACCTACTACTTCCTCTCACCTCCTTCTCGCTCCTCCTCACTCCCCCTCTTCCACCCACTCTGCCCCCCCCACCACCTCCATCCATCACCCCAACTGTATGTGCGTTTGGAGGTGTGTGAGAGACAGTGGAGGGTGCAGATAAGGCTGGAGGGGATGGAGAGGAATCAGAGGGGTGGGGAATGCGGTGGAGATGGAGCGGGGAGGGGGAAGTGGGGGGGTAGGTCTCTCTCACACACACACACAAAACACAAACAGTTGAGGGGATGGAGGGTAGGGGAGGGAAGGAAGGTGAGAGGTTGGGAAGAGGGAATTGAGGTGAGGGAAGAGCAGAGGCAGGAGGGATGGAGAGAGAGGGAGAGGAAGGAGGAGGATGGGAGGGGAAGGGGAGAGTGAGGGAGGGGAGGGGAGGGGGTGGGAGATGGGGAGGGGGAGGAATAGGGAGGGAGTGGTGGAGTGGAGGGGAAGGGGAGGAGGAGGGAGGAAAGGGTTAGAGGAGATGGGGGAGGGAGGGGGAGAGAGGTTCGGGGAGGGGAGAGGGAAGGGGAGTGGGGAGGAATGGGCAGGAGGAGGATGAAGGGAGGGCTCCCTGACAAGGTCCTAGGGGGGGAAGGTGGGGAAGTGTGTGGGAGGGGGAGAGAGGAAATGGGAGGGAGGGGTATGTGTATAGGAGAGGGAAGGGAAGAGGTGGGGTATGGAGGTGGAAGGAAAAGTTGAGGGGAGAGAGGGAGGGGAGACATGTGTGGGGGAGGGATGGAAGGGAGGGTGGGGAATGGGTCGGGGAGGAGGAGGGAGGTGCTCCCTCACTGGAGGAACCAGGCAGTCGCAGTGAGGACAGCCAGGACATGGGGCAGGGTGAACCTGAGGGAGGGAATGGAGAGGTGAGGAGGAAGGGTAGGGTGAGGCTGGGGGCCAAAAATATGCTGTCACTGGTGGAGTTACTGAGAGGTGCTCTGGGATTGATCAGCCACTCATCGTACAACAAAATAATCAGCTCGGGGAGATCTGAGCTGTTCTTCAGCTGATTGGTTGAGACAGAGCTGAACTTAGTCATCAAGCCAAACAGACTTGACGTTCTGTTGTCTATCAAAGACCACTGGATCTGTGAAGATCCCAAACTTGATGCCATAAAATGAAGTTGTTGTGCTGTAGTTCAATGATGTGCCCAGTGAAGTCACCCACTGGAGTTCCTCATGTGGACCAATCAGTGAAGACACTGGGTGGTGATGTGGAGGTGAGCCAATGGACGATGGCAGTCCACTGCAGCCAGTAGACGATGCTGTTGTTGGAGAAAGACCCATAGGTGAGAGCAGAAGAGGAGTCGATCACCACGGAGAAAGGCCAGGAGACAGTACGGACATTGGCGGAACCCATCACAGCCAAGGGCTTGGTCGTCAGTGTTGTCATTGTCCTGGAGCGGATCAGGAGACCAGTCTGGAAGGGTCAGTTGATAATCTGAATCTCCCCAGGCCAATCACAGGACAATCTGGATGGACCTGTTGATGACAACACTATCTTTCAGCAAATTGCGTCAGCTGGTTTAATAACCTGGAGGGAGCAGGGTAATGCACGGGGAGGGAGCAGAGGGAATGGGGAAGTGGTGTTGGTGGCATCCTATTCTGAGCCAGTCCCATCTGCCTGCATTTGTCCCGTATCCCTCGAAACCATTCTTATTCATGTACCTGTCTGACTGTCTACTGCGTGAATAATTTTCTCCTGTGTCCTGATTAAATTTCTTGTTTTTCCTTAAGCTTGTGCACTCCCAACCTGCCCAAACTCTGTCCATAACTCAGTGCTGACAACAGTCTCGTAAATCTCCTCAGCACTCTTTGCGGCTGGACGGCATCTTTACTGTAGCAGAGCAAGCAAATCTGAATACAATATTCCAGGTGAGGCCTCAGTAATGTCTTAATCAATTAGACCATAAGACCAAAAGACATAGGAGCAGAATTAGGTAACTCAGCATCCTGAGTCTGTTCTGTCATTCCATCATGGCTGATTGAGTATCCCTCTCAACCACACTGTACTCTCTTCTCCCTGGAACCTTTCATGCCATGACTAAGCAAGAACCAATCAACTTCCATTTTAAATATCCTCAATTACTTGGTGTCCACAGTCATCCGTGGAAATGGATTCCACAGATTCAATTCCTCCTTATCTCCGGTCTAAATGGATGCCCTCTGACCGTAGATCAGAAGGTATACAAAATATCCTTTTCACGTCCATTCTATCTAGACCTTTCAATATTCAATAGGTTTCTATGAGATCCACCATCATCTGGTGAGTACGAGTCCAGAGCCATGAAACACTCCTCATATGTTAACCCGTTCATTGCTGGATCAATCTCGTGAACCTTCTCTGGAAACTCTCGAATGCCAGCACATCATTTCTCAGATAAGCGGCCCAAATCTGCACCCAATACTCCAAATTTGGTCTGACCAATGCCATATAAAGCCTCAGTACACATCTTTCCTTTTATATTCTAGTCCATTTGAAAAGAATGTCAACATTGCAGTTGCCTTCGTAACAATCGACTCAAACTTCAAGTTAACCTTTACGGAATCCTGCAGAAGTGCTTCCAAGGACCTTTACCCCTCTAATATTTAAAATTTTAAAATGGACGACACTGTAGCGGTGTGCTACACACAGTGCTCGGATAACCACACGGAATCGGTGAGTTGGAGTTGTCATGAAAGAGATTTATTCAAACTTCGCGGCCTGCTTTAAAGCCTTCCCGTTCCCGCCCTGCCTGGGCGGGACTACTGTGGGGAATGCATATTCCCAGACCCTTTCCGCGCGCAGGATTTTCCCCCTGCTGGTGAAGATGGCCTGGCGCCCTTTTTGCGGCCGGCCCTCTGCCTGCGTGTGTTGTTGTGAGCCGATTCGTGGGTGCTAGAAAGTGGGTCGCCACAACACCTTAATTCTTTCTACTGAAGTGCATGACCATACACTTCCATACAGTATATTCCATCTTCTACTTCTTTGCCTTTTCTCTCAATCTGTCCAAGTACTTCTGCAGACACCCTGCTTGCTGTAAAATACTTGCCCTTCCATCTACCTTTGTATTATCTGCAAAGCCAGATTCCTTTGTTTTTCCACAATCCTCATTACCCTCCCATTCACTGAACACCAGCTCGCTACATCGTAGACTTTCCTTTTCTATCTCCCATTGCAATTTATAGCCCACATTCTGGCTACTGTTTGGGAGCCTGTATAAACTCCCATCAGAGACCTGGCAGTTTCTTAGTTCTACCAACGCGCCCCACCCCAAAGTTTCTGCAACTTCTATTCCTATGTCATCTCTCTACAAGGATTTGATTTACACAATTTACACAATGCATCAACTTGTATACCAACTGCCCCATCCTCAGACACATCACTCCAGTCCCCATCCCCCTGCCATGTTAATTTAAACATACCTCAACAACTCTTGCAAACCTACCAGCAAGGATTTTTGTTCTCTTCAGGGTCATCAATAACATGGGAGTTTAGGGCACGAAAGTAGAGGGTCATCACTTAGATATCTCAGATATCCTGAACCCAAGCACTGGACTGACACACCCCTGGTGCTTTCCCTTGGGACCACCGGCGGTGGCCCACTCCACCTGCTCGTGCTGGGTGACCAAGGAAGTATCAGTGCTTGGGAAGGTCGAGCTGGACAGGGACAATTTGCATATCCTGGCTGCTTATTCCTCCTCTGGAATGACAAACCAGCGCGGAACAAAAGAGTTGAGTTTCAGACTGCAGTGGACACTCTCGGAAGTTGGTCCTCATTCTAGCAGTAGTTGTTGTCTCAAATTACCTGCATGACCTGAGCTGCCGGACAGTGTGGATTGGAAAGGGACATTAAGAGGATAAATGGAGGGACTTCTGACCCCTCTGTTCCAGGTTCCTCAACCCTTGTGTTCAGTACATCAGCCGAAACAACAGGAGGTCAGGACCCACTGGGCTCGCACTGGGCTTGAAAAGGAAGGGGCCACTGGGAAGCTTCCTTGGGGTGAACTGACAGGGAGGGAAGGTTGAAGGACAATCCACAGAAATAAGGATGAGGCTGTAGAAAAATGCAATGCATGACAGATGACCCATAATGTGCATGATGGAAACTGTTCGACATCATTGACAAACACTGTCATTGAGTAGACGTGTTCTGATGTGATGATATCAGTGTAAGGCAACTGCTTTTGCTTTGTTCAAATTGGAAATAAAGGGCTACGGTTTTTGTTTAGCACATAAAACAACTTTCACAAAACCCTACATTGGCGTCCCTGATGCTCTAGGACAATTCTAGAGTTAGTCAACGACCTGTCGACCAATGCAGTCGCTCTGAAGTTGCCGGAGATGAGGGGGCAGCATGCTACCATGTGGTTTTCACAAGTGGAAACACCATTCCTGGTGCAATAAATCACCATGGGTAACACCAAATTTTACTCTGTCATAGCATTGCTAAGTAGTTCCACTGTAGTAAGAGTGGTGAGTTGACTAGAACACCCACCTGCACCTGATAAATACAGTATGTCCCTCTGAAAATTCACCTGTCAGAGTCTCCAAGCACCATGAGTTCCAGTTGCCAGTGTTGTCCATTGTAAATTAAAGACACACTTTCAGGGTGACACGTCCTGTGTCATGGGCACTCGAGTGAGTGTGCTGTCAGTGTAATGATGATAAGTTCAGAGAGTGACGGAGCCTCACTCGAGGACTCCAATGGCAGCAGGATCTGGACGTTTGGGACACGACACCTGGTGCTCTGCCTCAGTGGACGACACTACACATGGGACTTTGTCCTGCCTACAGTTGCTAGAATTCTACTCTGCACAGATTGCTTGTGTGCCAAAGACTGTTACTATATCTAAAGAAAAGCCTGCTTGTGGATGCAGAGGCCTTTGTGTCTTTATACTGTACTCACAGTAAGTTCACCTGGAGGTACAGGGGACTGTGCCTAAGCCATACACCACCAACATATGAACTCACTTGTCTGCTGGGCAAATTCCCAAACTTCACAAACCCACACTTACCACCATAGTCACAACGCATGTGGTCGAGCTCCACATTTCCACAACCGGCTCGACGGTCTATGCCTGTGCTCGTAGACTGAACTCAGAAAAGTTGGCTAGTGTGACGGCTGAATTTGCCAACATGGAAATTCTTGGCACTGTATACAGGTTTATTAGTTCTTTGTCTTCACCCATCCACATGGTCCTGAAGCTTGATGCTGGTTGCCGTCCACGTGACAATGACCTCTGCCTTAAATAGACCACCACCCCTGATCATTACCCAGTCCCACATATTCAAGACTTTTCAGTAAATTTAGCCAGAAAGATAAATTTTTGTAAAGTGTATTTGGTCAGGGTTTATCATCAGGTACCTGGGTGCTCTCACCATCTTCCCAAAGATGCTGTTATCACCCCATTTGGCCTGTTTGAGTTTCTGTGCATGCCCTTTGGGCTGAAAAATGCAGCATAGACTTCCCAGCAACTCATGGACTGTGAGCTCAAACACTGACAAATTTTCTTTTTGTTTACCCGGACAACACACAGCACTGTGCAAAAGGCACATATATGTAGCAAAGGTGCCTGAAACTTCTGCACAATACTGTAAATTCATTAAAATAGCTGGTAGTTGGGAAACAGAAATAAGAGTGCTTAGCTTTGTACCAGCTCAGGAGTATGAAGTGGTATTAAGTTGTGACTGGAAAGGCATAATATACAGTACTGAGCAAGAGTCTGAGCACCATTGCTACAGATACATGTGTCTAAGACTTTTACACAGTACTGTACCTGTCACCAGCACATCCAACACCGAACACTTATCACATCTCCACGTACTTTTCAATTGCTTCAGCCATCGTGGGCTGATTATTAACCCCATTAAATACCAGTTCAGGGTTGTCTATCCTTGACTTTCTCAGCCACTGTATCTGTGCAGATGGTCTGCCACCCCACCATCAAAAGTCACTGCTCTGATGGACTTTCAACTGCACCCCCACCCCCCAAAAAATACTGCAAGTGTTTTTTGTTTCAGTGAATTTCTATCACCTCTTCATTCTAAAATCTGTTGAACTTATGCTTGCTCCCTTAATTTAATGCCCATAATCATGACCAGAGCATTTGACAACACCAAACGAATCTTTTGTAAACAACCCTACTAGTATATTTATTCCCCATGCATCAGGGGCAGGGTGGAAGTGAAGGGCTGCAGCTTTTGCTAATCACATAAAATGACTCGGTGTCAGGGTGGAGCCCCAGCTGCCTTTGGCCAGAATTGACCACATGGACTGGGCCCTCTCCAGTGCCAGTACGGTAACTCCGAGCAATGCTGACCTGAGCCTGGAGCCGGAGCAGGGTCGGTTCCTGTTACCGACGCGGGGTCATGGTGACTTGGCATGAAGGTCCAACCGGGGAACCCATTGTCAAATTTATGGTGGCAGCGGTGGGATGGCCAGTCGCAAAAGTAAGCGTGCTTTTAAAAAACGAACTAGACTACGGTCTCAAAACCAGCAACTTCAGATGAAGAATGAGGATGAGTGGGATTCAGCGGTGACATCAGAGGAAGAGGCACAAGGGGCAAGATCCAAAACCCGACAGCTGCGGCCTGGGCCATGCCGGAACATATATTGTTTTTTTTCCAGTTTTTGTCTTGTTTTGATGTAGATAAAAGCACCTCAATTTATTTTTGCGACTCCAGCCATCTGGTTATTTTTCATAAACAATTGACCCACCGTTTTTTGTGACATGTGGTCACAATAAAAATGTCATAAATATGTCAAATACGGCGGGAGGAGAGAGAGCAGCGCGCTGCACATGCGCAGCCCTCCTGTGAAAAATGATATCGTATCCGTTAAATAGGGGCCGTGGACAATTCCGATTTGATGGAGATGGACATGAAGGCACAGAGGAACATCTGGAGAAATTTCTGAAACACCAGTTCACTGCTGTTGTTACTGCGTAGTCAGGAAACTTCCGGAGGGAAGGCCTCAAATTCCCCGGCTTTGCCTGCTGTTGGCGACTGTGATTGAGTTCGAATCGTTCGGACAGAGATGGCGCTCAGTACTCGATGTCGGAGAGCTGATCGGAGACTCGAAGTTTTCGGATGACTCAGAGTCGGCCTGTGCTCAGGCATGGCAGGGAGAGTTATTCTTCCTTTTCCCATCTGCGTGAGATGTGGGACATATGAGAGACTTTGAACTTTTTACTCTGCTCATGGACTTCTTCATCATTTTATGGTATTGTTGCACTGTTGTTACGTGGTTTTGTTAGTTTTTTCAGTCTTGGTCTGTCCTGTGTTTTGTTATATCACACCGGAGGAAACATTGCATCATTACTTAATGCATACATTACTAAATGACAATAAAAGAGGACTGCGTGTCTTCATAATCTAAAAAAAAATTTCACCAAGAAGCAATCAGACCAAAGAATTTCAGGCAGAACTGGTCGGGATGTCAAACACCCATCAACACACAAAAATGGCAACTTTTAAAATGACAAACAAATCAAAGTAAAAACAAATTTAGCATTGGACGAGCGAACCCTCTGACCCCATGATCAACATGCGCGAGAGAGACTGTTAAAACCGGATGACAATGTCTTTGTGAGAAACAATCAGCAATGGCTGCCTGAGGTTATTCTTAAGCAGAGTGGTCCCGTCTCCTATGTTGTTAAGCTGGCTGATGGGCGTGTTTTCCTCAGACATCAGGACCATGCGCGCATGCGTCATGATACTGGCTCAGAGGCAGACTGTTCCATGGAGTTTCCATTTGTGAGTCAGACTACGGTGAAATCATGTCCACCAGTGACTTCGCCAGAGGGCGAGATGCTGGCAGAGGGGTCGGGGTCCCCTGAGGAGGATGGATATTCTCACGCAGACACGCAGACCCCTTTCATGCCCCCAAAACCAGATCCACCCAAAACACCCTCACCAGCGGTGCCTGCTGGGTCACCGGGGGTAGTGCGCAGATCACAGCGCACTCGTAAACCTCCTGACAGACTGAATCTTTGACAGGACAGTTCTTTTTTCTTGCTGTTGTTAGATTGAATGTTGAATCTGTCATGTTTCCAGATGTTTTGTATTGATAAACTGAGACTGAGATACTAGTATAAGTTTTCAGGGGTATGCAAGTTTATAACACCACTGATTCTATGTCCTAGTTTTTTTACATTTGGGGATGTTGTATTTTAAAGGGGGAGAAGTGTTGTAATGTGAGCATTATTAAAAGTAAGTTAATACTAATTCAGATAATAGGGGGTTTTACTTCTGTTCTTTTTACTTCTGGTGGGCTTTGTATATAGTGTGCCTGCCATGCTGTACGGGTTGTGAAAGCCTCTGTATATACATAACGGTTTTGAAGTTCGAGATAAAGTTGTCTCTTTGGCATGAAGTTGTCGAGTGTCCCTTTTTCAAAGTGAAGTTACTACATAATCCAACAATAAATTTCCCAGCATCCAGTGTCATCACGGGCTCATGTTCAGATGTGTTACCTTCATCACGAGGTGCACTGTCTGATGGCCACACAAGTGCCCGTGACTGACGCTGGTTACACCGACGCTCGGCAGTAGTCTTCTGTCCCAATTCAGAGGCAGTGTCCTCAATAAACAAAGGAATCCTGACTATTTTCTTGCTTTGCTTTTGTTCTTTCAGAGTTCTCCTTAATTAGTGGCTGTCCCAATTAACCAGAATCCACTGTATTTCTTCATTCTGCATTTAGAATGCCTTCCAATAATTTATCCATAAATAAATTAGCCTGTCATTTGCTGGCTATTTCTTAGAATGTTTCTTGAACAACGTAACAACTTTAGATGTCCTCCACTCTCCTGGCTCCTCACCCATGACTAAAGGTGGTTTAACTATTCCTGCCAAGGTCCCAGCAGTTTCAACATTAGCCTTCCACAAGGTCCAAGGGACCACCTTGTCAGGCCCTACTGATATATCCACCCTAGCTAGCCTCTAGACAGCCAGCCCTCCTCTTTTGTGACTAGATACGGTCTATGACTTCGCGAATTTTTGTCTCAGTTCGACTATTTGTGTGTGTCTCCAAAGTAAATGCCGATGGAAAAATCTCTCTCTCTCTCTCTCTCAGTTCCATGCTGATCAACAAGTGGACCAACTTTGTCTCTTGTTATTCTTTTGCTCTTAAGATGGCTAAAGAAACCCTTGGAACTTTCTTTCATCTTGCATTGCACTGCAACCTCAAGTCCTCTTTTATTCCTCATAATTCCTCTGCTGAGAAGTCTTTTGCATTTCTGAAACCACTCAAGTGCGTCATTTGCATGAATTGTATAGAGGAGCCATCCTGTATTCCCTCTGTTGCTAGCTGCCTCTGGACTTTACTCAAAATGCATAAATTTATGTCATAATTTTAAATAATTCTTTCTATACAAAAGAGACAGAAGTTGACTCGTCATGGTTGTGACAGTAGCAACATCAATAAATATGTAACAATTATTGGAAAAATAGCAAACTTAGAGGAGATTGTTTGACCTTGTTTCATTCAGCAGATGTGGAGGGTGGAAAGGGGGTCCTCGGGAACATAGTTGACCACGTGATTGCCTGATTTTATTCCTTTTTTTTATAAATATCTGCTGGTGTTGACAAAAACTTGGCACGCATTTTGAGCAACCACAAATAAGAGTGAATATTGCTGAAAGTTCACTGCCTTTAGTTTTAAAGAGGTTTTTCAATCTACTCTTTCATCTGGCATATATGTTATATATTTAAAATCATCTTTTCACACTTTTTTTATCAAATTGAAATGATAACCTGCTGTCTGAGAACAACTCATTTTGTGGGTACTCGGCAATCATATAATCACATAACTTATAAAATTAAAAACAAACATATGGAAAAATGTTGCATTTGTGCTAAAGACCCTCAGATGATCAACCCTGATCATTTTAAAGAAAAAAGTGTTATTCATTTTCAACGGAATTAGCACTTTTCTTAGTGGGACATGTTTTTGCCGAAGTCTCAAGAATGGGTGAACTGCCAAGGAAGAGGCTGGAGAGCAAAGTGTTGGCCCGTGGAGGTCGGGTGTCGTGGCTTTGCAGGCTATTCATTCTGCAAAGTATACACTGCACTTGGAATCACAGGAGAGAGAGGAAGGAGAGCCATTTTTACCACCACAGGTGCAGCAGAGGAAGCGTCAAGATGGCTCTGGATAAAGAGGGCAGATCGGTGGGTTGCTGCTAGGACACAGGCTGGGGTCTGATCGACCCCGGTTGGGTCGCCTGGGCGAGGGTGTATGATGTTGAAAGACCCGAAACACCTGATGACCCCGTTTAACATCACTGATGATGTGCCCTAGCTTAGCATCATGCAGATGTTTCTGTAAGAACTAAGAAGGAGAATGGATGTGATATCGTTATATCATTCTCATTATTTATTGCTATTTATTTATATCTGAATTTGCACAGTTTGTTTACAGTTCCTGGTGTTTACAGTTTACAGGTACTGTTCTATAGATGTGCTAATTGTGCCTGCAGATGAAGAATCTCAGGGTTGTATGTGGTAACAGGTATGTACTCTGAAAATAAATTTTTCTTTGAACTTTGAACTTTTTTGAACTTTTTTTCATTCAGTATATCTACTTGTGTTTGGAAAATGAATTAATTGTGATTTGATGTGATTTTGGTGGAAATGTACAGTATTTACAACTGTTGACATTGGGTTGGGGTTCACTTGAAGAGGCTGGTCTGAGGTGGTGAGTGAATTACATCAATGACTGTTATTGCGCTTTGTGTTCAGTTTTTTGTGTTCTATAAATAAGTTGCTATTTTTTTTCTTAAACATAAAGTGCCTCTGCCATATAATTTGTGAAATCCTACATTAGATCAAACTGCCATTACGTTGTTAGTGCAAGGCAAAGTCCAATTTACATTGCGAGCAATCTCCCCCCACAACACCAAACATTGCTATGTGCTGCCAGAGTGAAGAGTCTCCTTGAACACCTGCCTGAATATGATCAATACCGATCGTTGAAAACTCACCATTTACAGAGTTTTGGACTGTTGGAGTCTGAGTGCACCAACAGTTGTTTTCCTCGCCCAGCCACGGTGACGCTAAGCCATCAGAGATAATGATCACATGCTATCCCTCCTGAGCAATCACCATCCTTGTTTTAATTTTAAACAACTCTTCATGCAGAAAATGCCGAAACAAGTTTGCTAAGCCCCAGCTAATACACCTGTGAAGGACGAAAGGGAGCTTGCTAATATGGCTGATAGTCTACACTCAGCTTTCTCTACCTCAATAAGCCCGGTCAGCAAGCCCCCATCTTAAGGACACCCGTGGCTGCGAAACAGACAATGCCAGGCCTGTGTTTTTACCTCGCTTGCTTTGGTATGGACATTGGAAAGTGCCGACGAGCTGACAGCTTTGACAGTGCCAGCACATCTGGACCTCAGAGGTCTGTGAACACAGTGGGTTCCAGCTGGTAGGGATGTTTACTGTACATTACAGACACAATTTCGGGGCGATGTTTCCTGTGTGACACAGGAGCTCAAGTCAATGTGCTGCCAGTATCACTTATTGATCAGATCGACGAAATTCGTTGGAGTTTGGCAACGGCAGCAGGATCCAAACCTATGGGACATCGGGGTCAATGTTGGGACCGCTGTTTTTTATGATGTGTGTCAGTGATTTGGACAGTGGGATTAATGAATTTGTGGCTAAATTTGTTGATGATACAAAGATAGGTGGAGGGGCAGGTAGTGTTGAGGAAAGAGAGAGCCTGCAGAGAGACTTTGATAGTTTAGGGGAATTGGCACAGAAGTAGAAAATGAAATACAATATTGGAAAGTGTATGGTCATGCACTTTGGTGGAAGAAATATACGGCTGACAATTATTTAGATGGAGAGAGAATTCAAAATGCAGAGATGTAAAGGGACTTGGGAAACCTTGTGCAAGATACCCGAAAGGTTAACCTGCAGGTTGAGTCAGTGGTGAAGAAGGAGAATGCAATGTTGGCATTCATTTCTAGAGATATGGAATTTAAAAGCAGGGACGTGATGTTGAGGCTCTATAAGGCACTCGTGAGACCACACTTGGAGTACTGTGTGCAGTTTTGGGCTTATTTTAGAAAGGATATACTGACATTGGAGAGAGTTCAGACAAGATGCATGAGAATGATTCCAGAAATGAAAGGGTTACCGTATGAGGAACGTCTGGCAGCTCTTTGGCTATATTCTATTGAGTTCAGGAGAATGCAGGGGGATCTCATCGAAACATTTTGAGTGTTAAAAGGCCTGAAAGACCTGTACAGATTAGATATGGCTGTATAATCACATTTGGTCTTTCTGAGTTTCTACGCATGCAGTTTGGACTGAAAAATGCAGTACAGTCTTCCAGTAGCTGATGGACTCTGTATTAAAAACTTAGATTTTCTGTTTGTTCAACTGGCTAACATAATTGTCACCAATACATCCAAATCCAAACTTGAACTTCATATCTGCACACTTTACAAGCACTAAAGCCAACACATTTTGATTCCGAACCATGCAAAATACCATTTTGGGTTATCAGCCATTGACTTTGTCGGCCATCACATCTCTGCAGAAGGTGAAACACCACTCCCATTAAAAGAAGCTGCTATTACGCATTTCCCCTGCCCCACACTACTGAAAAACTACAGGACTTTCTAGGGATGGTAAGTATGTATTAAAGCTTCTTGCTAGAAGCCTCAGAACTTACGTATGCTTCCCTGTAAGGAGCGTTTAAAGGCAACATCCTTAATCATGTGCCTGACTGGTCTGCCACTTTTTTGCTATTCTTCCAAATTGTCTAAATATTGCTGCAATCGCATTGCTTCTTCAGCACTACCTACCTCTGCACCTATCTTCATATCATCCACAAACTTTGTCACAAAGCCTCCAATTCCATTATCCACGTCATTGACCAACAATCGGAAAAGTTGTGGTTCCAAAACTGACCACTGTAGAACAGCACGAGTCACCAGCAGCCAAACAGAAAATGCCCCTTTTATTCCCACTCGCTGCCTCCAGCCTGTCAGCCATTTCATGGGAGAAAGGGAAGGAGGAGGGATGCCGGTAGGGGTGGGGGTGACTATATTTGAAGCCTCTGCATGTTGCTCTTGTTCATCTCCAGTTGCTGCTCACTCAGTGTGACTGTTGGCATCACAGTAATCCTTCTTACAAGTGCTATTCTTCACCAGCGACTCAGTTTCGAGGAGTGCCTGACCTAGGTAGTGTGGTTGTTTCATACTTTTTCATGATCGACTGCACTGAGCTCCAAGGTGTGTTCAGTGTCTTTGAGATTGTCATGTACCATTCCCCAGATCTGTGCTGCCCTTTCCTCAGTTCCCTGCTCCTTTGTCTTCATTTTGGTTTGGTCTGTTTTAAGTCTATCATACAGCTGGACCTGACAGAGTGAAGGGTTTTTATTCTTATGAATTCACTGGTCCTACAATGTTCTGCATTGACAAATTAGGAGAGTTGGTGAGATCACAAATGGCACCTGAGGAAAGTGATTGTGGTAATTACAAAGGAAGGGATGAATACTTTATCAGACTCACAAGTTTGGTTTAATTTTTAGCAAGTAGTTGAGAAAGTTTGGAATTTTTCTTTTGATTTGATATGATGCACAATGTTTTGTCGATTAGCTCAATAAATCGTACCTCAAAATATTTAGAAAATGACAGAGTAAAACATGAAAATACTGTGGTTGTGGGACTGACTACTATTTCAAGGCACTGTATTTCACCTTAAGATTCATTTCTTGCAGGCATTTACAGGAGGATGCAGAAATTCAACAGAATTTATGAAAAGCTTCCCATAAAGACTGACAAACAACCAAAGTGCAAAAGACAAACTGTGCAAGAAATTATGCTGAGAACATGAATTGTAAAATGTTCTTGAGAGTGAGACAATCCTGGAATCAGTTTTGTGAACCTCCGCTGGTCATTTTGCAGTATAGATAAGGGGCCCAAAACAGCAGACAATACTCCAAGTGTCTCCAACTACTGTGAATCCTCATCCTTAATAATGGATTACAGCATTTTACCAATCACTGAAGTCAGGATTACTGGCTTATAATTTCCTGCATTTTGCCTCCCACCTTTCATCAAAGTGGAGTGACCTTTGGATTTTCCATTCCTCCAAAAATATTCCAGAATCTCATGATTCTTGAAGGATCATGACAAATGCCTGCACAAGCTCCTCATCTACATCTATCGGATCCGAGAATTGTAGTCGATCTGTTCCAGGTGACTTATCTACCATCAGACTTCAGCTTTCCAAGCATGTTCTCCTCAGTAATAGATCATTGCTAATTCTTCCTTATAAATCATCGTCCCCCTTTTGGGACCCTGCACTCTCTCCTTCCTGCTGCCAACACCCTGCAGATCCACATCTCCTTCCCTGGATGGTGAGGACCCTCAGTCACACCCACTCTCTCAGCTGAATTTCAACCAGCTACACAACATCAACAACGGTGACAGCACCTCCTTGTCTCAATCAATGCTATGGACACCTTCATCCCCTCATAGTTCTGCTGCACCACCTCCAACCCTGTCAGTAAGCAGAGCACAGTGGCAACCTGAAGCGGAGCAGTAGTGCAGTTCTGCCCTGTTCATGTCTGGGATGGAGACAGAGGGAAGGGAGGGGAAAAAGGGTCTCTCTGGGTCAATCCCATTCTACATGGGAATGGTTAGGGTGGGGTGTCAGTAATGTCTACCTGAGTCTTTCCCACTCTCACGGGCGATGGTTAGTTTGGGCGTGGGGAATGTCTGCCTGGGTCTGTCCTACCCTCATGGAGAAAGGTCAGGGTTGGCAATAACTGAATGGGTTTGTCTCGCTCCAAATGGGGATGTATCAGGGTGGGAAATGTCTGCCTGGGGTTGTCCTTCTCTCACTGGGGATGGGTCAGAGTGGGGTAGGTAATGTCTGTCAGGGTCTGTCCGACTCTCAGAACACAGGAGCATGGTGACAGTCGGAAGGGGACAGGGGTTAAACAGCCAGTGCAGACTAAACCTTTGGTCACTCGCCCTCAACAACATCTTTGTTTACTGTTCGGGGCATGAGCAAGCAGAGAAAAGTCACAATGGTCAGGTCTCTGACACTGAGTCTCTCTCTGAGACTCAGAAGGGAAGGAGGTTGAAGAGGCAAGCTGTGGTGATTGGGGATTCGTTAGTTAGGTTAACAGACAGGAAGTTCTGTGGGCGAGTACGAGATCCCCAGATGGTATGTTGCCTCCCAGGTGCCAGGGTTCAGTACACCTCAGAGCGAGTCCTTAGCTTTCTCAAGAGGGAGGGTGAGCAGCCAGAGGTCGTGGTTCATGTACGTACCAAGTGATGAGGTTCTGCAAAGTGAATTCATGGAGTTAGGTGGGATGATAAAGAGCAGGAAGTCCAGGTTTGTGATCTCAGGATTGACACCTTTTCCACATGCTAGTGAGGCCAGAAATAGGAAGATCATATAGTTCAACTCTTGGTCAAGGAGTTGGCGGAGGAGGGATAGCATTAGATTTTTTGAATCATTGGGCTGTCTTCCAGGGAACTTGCAACTTGTAGAGAAAAAAAACGTTTGTAAGTGAACTGGAAGTGGACTGATAGCCTAGTGGGAAGGTTAACGTGCTTCATGGGCGATTTAAATAGGAGTTGTAAGGTGGTGGGAACCAGCGTGCAGAACAAATATTGGTGTGGTTTTGGGATTCTGTTATTTCAGACACAACAGAGGGGGAGGGTTGTTACTAGTCAGGAACTGATTCGGGATGGTCAGCACAGCTTTGTGTGTGGTAGGTTGTCTGACTAATTTTTTAGAGCTTTTTGAGGAAGTTATCAGGAAGGTTGATGAAGGCAAGGCAGTGGATGTTATTTCAATGACTTTAGCAAGGTTCTTGATGAGGTCTTGCAAGGGATATTGGTCTAGAAGATTTGTTTACTCGGCATTCAAGATGAGGTAGTAAATAGGATTAGACATTTCCTTTGTGGGATAAGCCAGAGGGGGGATGGAACTGGACTCTCAGATGGTGGTGTCTGAAAAGAGGATGTTGTCCAAATTGCATGCCATCTTGGACAATGTCTCCCGTCCACTACATAATGTACTGGTTGTGCACAGGTGTACATTCAGCCAGAGACTCATTCCACCGAAATGCAACACCGAGCGTCATAGGAAGTCATTCCTGGCTATTGTCATCAAACTTTACAACTCCTCCCTTGGTGGGTCAGACACCCTGAGAAACACGAGGAATTTTAATTCCACATCCCATTCCCATTCTGATATGTCTAACCATGGCCTTTTCTACTGTAAAGATGAAGCCACACTCAGGTTGGAGGAACAACACCTTATATTCCGTCTGGGTAGCCTCCAACATGATGGTATGAATATTGACTTCTCTAACTTCCGCTAGCCCCACCTCCCCCTCGTACCCCATCCATTATTTATTTATATACACACATTCTTTCTCTCTCTCTCCTTTTTCTCCCTCTGTCCCTCTGACTATACCCCTTGCCCATCCTCTGGGTTTCCCCCCTCCCCCTTTTCCTTCTCTCTGGGCCTCCTGTCCCATGATCCTCTCATATCCCTTTTGCCAACCACCTGTCCAGCTCTTGGCTCCATCCCTCCCTGTCCTGTCTTCTCCTATCATTTTGGATCTCCCCTTCCCCCTCCCACTTTCAAATCTTTTACTAGCTCTTTCTTCAGTTAGTCCTGACGAAGGGTCTTGGCCCGTAACGTCGACTGTACCTCTTCCTAGAGATGCTGCCTGTCCTGCTGCGTTCACCAGCAACATTGATGTGTGTTGCTTGGTCCTGGAATTATTTCCTGGCATAGTTTACATATTACTATTTAACTATTCATGGTTTTATTACTATTTAATTATTTATGGTGCCACTGTAACGAAAACCAATTTCCCCCGGGATCAATAAAGTATGACTATGACTATGTGCTCATAGATGGTTGTATCCCTGACTGGGGGTCTGTGACTAGTGGAGTGCCATAGGGATTGGTATTGGGTCTCTTGTTGTTTGTCATCTGTATCAATGATCTGGATGATAATTTGCAGATGAACCAAGATTGTGGGTGTAGTGGACAGCAAGGAAGACTATCCTGGCAGCAGTGGGATCTGGTCCAGCTGGAGAAATGGGCTGAAAAATGGCAGATGGAATTTAAGACAGACAAGTGTGAGGTGTTGCACTTCAGTAGGACCAACCAGGATAGGTCTTGCACAGTGAATGGTAGGGCACTGAGGAGAGCTGTAGAAGAAAAGGCTCTGGGAATACAGGTCCATAATTCACAGGTAGACAGGACTGTAAAGAAATCTTTTGGCACATTGGCCTTCATATATTAAAGTTCTGACTACTGGAAATGGGATGTTATGTTGAAGTTGTATAGGACACTGGTGAGGCCTAATTTGGAGTATTGTGAACAATTTTGGTCACTGTCCGACAGGAAAGATGTAAATGACATTGAAAGAGTATGGAGAAAGTTTAGAAGGATCTTGCTGGCTCTGCAGGACTGCAGAAAAGATTGAATACATTCAGAATTTATTCCCTGGAACATAGAAGTTTGACGGGATATTTAATAGAAGTATAACAATTATGAGGGGAAAAGATAGAGTAATTACAAGCAGCCCTATGTGGTTGGTTGGTACTACAACCAAAGGTCATGTGTTAAGGGTGAAAGGTGAGACGTTTGAGGGGAACATGAGCGGAAACTTCTTCCTCTGAGGGTCAGGAGAGTGTGGAATGGGCTGCCAATGCAATTGGTGCATGTGAGTTTGATTTCAATGTTTAAGATATGCTTGCACAGGTACATGAATTGCAGGAGTATGTAGGACAATGGTCCCTGTGCAGGTCAATGGGAGTAGACAGTTTAAATGCTTTAGCATACACGAGATGGGCCCAAGGGCCAGATTTTGTGCTATACTTTTCTATAATTCCATCTTGGAATCTTCTTGAATACATTTAAGAATGGTTGGCTTACGTACATTAAATACGCTGATTGTTTATTTTGTTTTATCGTTGATTTTAGTTCATTAGATTTATCACATCAAGATTGCTTGTTTTGCTACTTTTCAAATAAAAGACTGAAGGTATTCTTAGACTTTGGAATGTTGTTATTGGATTGGAGAGAGTATCGCACAAGATCAACTCCCTCCTTCCCCTGCTTTGTCTGTAAGTGTTGTTGGTTTGTTCCAGTAGCCGCTGCACCCTTTATTCTGTCTACCAAAGTGCATGACTTGCTGACACTGTATTCCATCCAGTGCTTCCTTGGCCATTCTCCTGCAGACTCCATGCTTCCTTAACACCACCTGCCCGTCCAATCATCTTTGTATCATCTGCAAATTGGCCACAAAGCCATCAATTCCATCAATCAGATTGCTACCATATCGTGTAAAAAGCAGTAGACCCAACAGGAACCCCTGCTGAACCTCCAAGTCACTGGACACCAACTGGAAAAGGCCTCCTATATTCCCACTCTAGTCAATCTGTCAATCTTCTGTCCATGTTTGTATATTTCCTGTAGTACTCTAGCTCTTATCTTCTTCAGTATCCTCATGTGTGGTATCTTGTCAAAGGCCTCATTAAAATCTAAGTGAACAACATCTTTTTTGGTGATTAGACCATAAGACCATAAGAGAAAGGAACAGAAGTCGGCCATTTGGCCCATCGACTCTGCTCCACCATTTTATCATGAGCTGATCCATTCTCCTATTTAGTCCCACTCCCCTGCCTTCTCACCATAACCTTTGATGCCCTGGCTACTCAGATACCTATCAATCTCTGCCTTAAACACACCCAATGACTTGGCCTCCACTGCTGCCCGTGGCAACAAATTCCATAGATTCACCACCCTCTGAATAAAAAAATTCTTTTGCATTTCTGTTCTGAAAGGGCGCCCTTCAATCCTTAAATCATGCCCTCTCGTACTGGACTCCCCCATCATGGGAAACAACTTTGCCACATCGACTCTGTCCATGCCTTTTGACATTCGAAATGTTTCTATGAGGTCTCCCCTCATTCTTCTAAACTCCAAGGAATACAGTCCAAGAGCGGACAAACGTTCCTCATATGTTAACCCTCTCATTCCCGGAATCATTCTAGTGAATCTTCTCTGGACCTTCTCCAACTTCAGCACATCCTTTCTTAAATAAGGAGAACAAAACTGCCCACGGTACTCCAAGTGAGGTCTCATCAGCGCCTTATAGAGCCTCAACATCACATCCCTGCTTCTATATCCATCTAGACATGAATGCCAACATTGCATTCGCCTTCTTCACTACTGACTCAACCTGGAAGTTAACTTTAAGGGTATCCTGTACGAGGACTCCCAAGTCCCGTTGCATCTCAGAACTTTGAATTCTTTCCCCATTTAAATAATAGTCTGCCGGTTTATTTTTTCTGCCAAAGTGCATAACCATACACTTTCCAACATTGTACTTCATTTGCCACTTCTCTGCCCATCCTTCCAATCTATCCAAGTCTCTCTGCAGACTCTCCGTTTCCTCAGCACTACTGGCCCCTCCACCTATCTTCGTATCAACAGCAAACTTAGTGACAAAGCCATCTATTCCATAATCCAAATCGTTGATGTACAATGTAAAAAGAAGCGGCCCCAACACTGATCCCTGTGGAAAACCACTGGTAACTGGCAGCCAACCAGAATAGGATCCCTTTATTCCCACTCTCTGTTTCCTGCCAATCAGCCAACGCTCTATCCACGTATGTAACTTTCCTGTAATTCCATGGGCTCTCATCTTGTTAAGTAGCTTCATGTGTGGCACCTTGTCAAAGGCCTTCTGAAAATCTAAATATACGACATCCACTGCATCTCCCTAGTCTAGCCTACTGGTAATTTCCTCAAAAAATTGTAATAGGTTTGTCAGGCAGGATTTTCCTTTAAGGAATCCATGCTGAGTTCTGCCTATCTTGTCATTTGCTTCCAGGTACTCTGTAACCTCATCCTTCACAATCGACTCCAACAACTTCCCAACCACCGATGTCAAGCTAACAGGTCTATAATTTCCTTGTTGCTTCCTTGCCCCCTTCTTAAATAGCGGAGTGACATTTGCAATCTTCCAGTCCTCCGGAACCATGCCAGAATCTATCGACTTTTGAAAGATCATCGCTAATGCCTCCGCAATCTCCACAGCTACTTCCTTCAGAACATGAGGGTGCATTCCATCTGGTCCAGGAGATTTATCTACCTTTAGCCTATTCAGTTTCCTGAGTGCTTTCTCTGTCGTAATTGTGACTGTGCACACTTCTCTTCCCTGCCACCCTTGAGTGTCCGGTATACTGCTGATGTCTTCTTCAGTGAAGACTGATGCAAACTACTCGTTCAGTTCCTCTGCTACGTCCTTATCTCCCATTACAATTTCTCCAGCATCATTTTCTATCGGTCCTATATCTACTCTCACCTGACTTTAACTCTTTATATACTTGAAAAAGCTTTTAGTATCCTCTTTGATATTATTTGCTAGCTTTCTTTCACAGTTAATCTTTTCTCTCTTAATGACCTTCTTGGTTTCCTTTTGTAAGGTTTTAAAAACTTCCCAATCCTCTGTCTTCCCACTAATTTTTCCTTGTATGCCCTCTCCTTTGCTTTAACTTTGGCTTTGACTTCTCTTGTCAACCACACTTGCATTCTTTTTCCACTCGAAAATTTCTTCTTTTTTGGAATATACCTGTCTTGCACATTCCTCATTTCTCTCATAAACTCCAGCCACTGCTGCCCTGCTGTCTTTCCCGCCAGTGTCCCTTTCCAGTCCACTTTGGCCATTCTGTCATTTTCTCAAAAATTTCCAACAGATTTGCCAGGGTAAGGTTTCCCCTTCAGTAAACCGTGCTGACTTCGGCCTATTGCATTGCTTGCCAGCAGGGACCCTGACAGCTCATCCTTAATGATGGACTCTAACGTTCTGTCAACCACTGAAGAACACTAACTGACCGATAATTTCCTTTCCTTTACCTCCTTTCCTTCTGAAGAGTAAAGTGACAATATTTCAGTCCTTCAGAACCGTTCCAGAATCTGCTGATTCTTGAAGGATCACGACTGAAGCCTCCCTAATCTGTTCAGATCACTGGGGTGTAGTCCAACTGGTCTAGATTACTTACCTACCTTCGACATTTCAGCTTCTCATTGGCAACAGTGATTACACTCACTTCTCCCCCTCGCTGACAAAATTCTTATTCAGTTTGTTCACCATTCCTTTTTTCCCATTACTACCTCTCCAGTGTCATTTCCAGCACTCTAATGTTCACTCTGTCTTGATGATACCCTTTATACCTCTGGAAGAAAAGCTTTTTGACACCCTCTTCAATAATATTGGATAATTACCTTAATATTTAATCATTTCTCTCCTCATTGTTTTTCACTGGCTTTTGTTGGTTTGTAAAGCTTCCCAATCATTCAGCTTCCCTCTCTTTTCTGCTAACTACTCTATGCCCTCCTTTTTGATTCTATGCTGTCTCTGACTTCCCTTGTCAGCCACGCTTGCCTCATCCTCCCTTTAGAATACTTCAGCTTTGGGACGCATCTGCCCTCCACCTTCTAAATTGCCCCAAAAACTCCAGTCATTGCTGCTCTGCTGTCATTCTGGCTAGTGTCCCATTCCCATCAACTTTGGGCAGCTCCTCTTGGATGAATCTGTCATTGCCGTTGACCCACTGTAACAGTGATACATTGGAGAGGGTGCAGAAGAGGTTTACCAGGATGCAGTCTGGATTAGAGGCATAAGTTACTGTTTAAGGAGAGGGCAAACAAACTTAGGTATTTTCTGAGGAGTGTTGGAGCTGAGGGGAGAATGATAATGTGTGATAAGATTACGAGGGGCATAGATTGATAGCTGGTACATTTCCCGCAACACACCCCTCCCCCCCGGGAACAAACTGTCTAACAACAGCGGGCATTCATTTATAGAGATGAGGAGGAATTTCTTTACCCAGAGGCTGATGAATCTGAGCAATTCATTGGCACGGTTGGCTGTATTTTAAACCGAAGTTGAGATGTGCTTGATTAGACAGGGCGGAGAGGAAACTTCAGAGAGAGATGGGTCGAGCCAGGCAGATGGGACAGACTCAGGTGGGGCTTCTTGGCTGGCAAGGGGCAGTGGGACTGACCACCAGTGTTTTCCACTCACGGACATTCATTGAGACCATTTCTCATCGGTACATGTTTTACAAACAACAGATTTCAAAGTTGAATTTCAAAGTAAATTTATTTTCCAAGTACCTGAACCATATTCTATCAGATGATTCATTTTCTTGCAGGTTCAGCAGCTCAACGCTCACCCCCAGCCCCGGACAGGGAATGGGGTCAATTGCAGAGGGGGTTGTTGTGGGGTGGGGGTAGTATGGGGGGTATGGAGGGGTGTCTGGCACCTCATGAGGGATCCCTCCCGCCATCTTCCTCCCACCCAGTCCTCCTCACTCCCCCTCCCTCTATCCTCCCCTCCCACCTCCCCGCCGACCCATCCCCCACCTCCCCCTCCCCCACCCTAACCCCTCACCCAATTTATGTTGTGAGCAATCTCTCCCCACAACACCAAACATTGCTATGTGCTGCCAGAGTGAAGAGTCTCCTTGAAAACCTGCCGGAATACGATCAACACCGATTGTTGAAAACTCACCATTTACAGAGTTTTGGACTGTTGGAGTCTGAGTGCACCAACAGTTGTTTTCCTCGTCCGGCCACGGTGACGCTAAGCCATCAGAGCTAATGATCACATGCTATCCCTCCTGAGCAATCACCATCCTAGTCTGAATCTTAAAGAACAATTCACGCAGAAAATGCCTAAACAAGTTTGCTTAGCCCCAGCTAATACACCTGTGAAGGATGAAAGCGAGCTTGCTAATATGGCTGAGAGTCTAAACTCAGCTTTCTCTACCTCAATAAGCCCCATCAGCAAGCCCCCATCTTAAGGACACCCGTGGCTGCGAAACAGACAATGCCAGGCCTGTGTTTTTACCTCGCTTGCTTTAGTATGGACACTGGAAAGTGCCAACCACCTGGTAGCTTTGACTAAGTTTGCTGATGATACAAATATAGGTGGAGGGGCAGGTAGTGCTGAGGAATCAGAGAGCCTGCAGAGAGACATCGATAGTTTAGGGGAATGGGCACAGAAGTAGAAAATGAAATACAATATTGGAAAGTGTCTGGTCATGCTCTTTGGTGGAAGAAATCAACGGGCTGACAATTATTTTGATGGAGAGAGAATTCAAAATGCAGAGGTAGAAAGGGACTTGGGAAACCTTGTGCAAGATACCCTAAAGATTAATCTGCAGGTTGAGTCAGTGGTGAAGAAGGAGAATGCAATGTTGGCATTCATTTCTAGAGGTATAGAATATAAAAGGAGGGACATGTTGTTGAGGCTCTGTAAGGCACTCGTGAGACCACACTTGGAGTACTGTGTGCAGTTTTGGGCTCCATATTTTAGAAAGAATATACTGACATTGGAGAGAGTTCAGAGAAGATGCATGAGAATGATTCCAGGAATGAAAGGGTTACCGTATGAGGATCGTCTGGCAGCTCTTGGGCTATATTCCCTGGAGTTCAGGAGCATGACGGGGGAACTCATAGAAACACTTCGAATGTTAAAAGGCCTGAAAGTCCTGTACAGATTAGATATGGCTGCGATAATCCCATTTGGCCTTTCTGAGTTTCTACGCATGCCGTTTGGGCTGAAAAATGTAGTACAGTCTTCCAATAGCCGATGGACTCTGCATTAAAAACTTAGATTTTCCTTTTGATCACCTGGAGGACATACTTGTCACCAATGCATCCAAATCCAAACATGAACCTCATCTCTGCACACTTTACGAGCACTTAGCCAATACGAATTGATTACTAAACATGCAAAATAGCAGGCTGGGTTATCTGCCATTGACTTTCTCGGCCATCACATCTCCGCAGAAGGTGCAAAAACCCTCCCATCAAAAGCAGCTGCTATTATGGATTTCCCACTACCCCACACTGCTGAAAAACTACAGGGCTTTCTAGGGATGGTAAATTTCTCGTACCGCTTCTTTCCACAAGCCGCTGAACACAGGTATGCTCCCCTGTAAGGAGAGTTTAAAGGCAACATCCCTAATCATGTGCTTGACTGGTCAGCAGACATAATGAAGGCATTTGAGGTTGTGCTGTCTAGTTCTCACTACCCACACCATATGAAACGTCCTCTCCACATCCACCCTGTCTCGCCCTTTCAACAAGCAGTAGGTTTAAATCAGATATCCGCACATTCTTTTAAATTCCAGTGAGTACAGGCACAAAGTTGCCAAATGCTCCTCATATGTTAACCAATTCATTCCCAGATCATCCTTGTGATCCTCCTCTGGACTTTTTCCACTGACAACACATCCTTTCTGAGATATGGGGCCCAAAACTGTTGACAATGCTCCAAGTAAGTCCTGACTAGTGTCTAATAAAGCCTCAGCATTATCTCCTTGATTTTCTAGCAGGGCAGGAATGGATTCTCAATATTCCTGGATTTCAGTGCTTTAAAAGGGATAGAGAGGGCAGAAAAAGGGGAGGAGGGGTGGCATTACTGGTCAGGGATACTATTACAGCTACAGAAAGGGTGGGTAATGTAGCAGGATCCTCTTTTGAGTCAATATGGGTGGAAGTCAGGAACAGGAAGGGAGCAATTACTCTACTAGGGGTATTCTATAGGCCCCCTGGTAGCAGCAGAGATACAGAGGAGCAGATTGGGAGGCAGATTTTGGAAAGGTGCAAAAATAACAGGGTTGTTATCATGGGTGACTTTAACTTCCCTAATATTGATTGGCACCTGATTAGTTCCAAGGGTTTAGATGGGGCAGAATTTGTTAAGTGTGTCCAGGATGGATTCCTGTCACAGTATGTGGACAGGCCGACCAGGGGGAATGCCATACTAGATCTAGTATTAGGTAATGAACCGGGTCAGGTCACAGATCTCTCAGTGGGAGAGCATCTGGGGGACAGTGACCACCGCTCCCTGACCTTTATAATTTTCATGGAAAAGGATAGAATCAAAGGGGACAGGAAAATTTTTAATTGGGGAAAGGCAAATTATGAGGCTATAAGGCTAGAACTTGCGGGTGTGAATTGGGATGATGTTTCTGCAGGGAAATGTACTATGGACATGTGGTCGATGTTTAGAGATCTCTTGCGGGATGTAAGGGATAAATTTGTCCCGGTGAGGAAGATAAAGAATGGTAGGGTGAAGGAACCATGGGTGACAAGTCTAGTCAGGTGGAAGAAGGCAGCATACGTGAGGTTTAGGAAGCAAGGATCAGATGGGTCTATTGAGGAATATAGGGAAACAAGAAAGGAGCTTAAGAAGGGGCTGAGAAGAGCAAGAAGGGGGCATGAGAAGGCCTTGGCGAGTAGGGTAAAGGAAAACCCCAAGGCATTCTTCAATAATGTGAAGAAAAAAAGGATGACAAGAGTGAAGGTAGGACCGATTATAGGTAAAGGTGGGAAGATGTGCCTGGAGGCTGTGGAAGTGAGCGAGGTCCTCAATGAATACTTCTCTTCGGTATTCACCAATGACAGGGAACTTGATGATGGTGAGGGCAATATGAGTGAGGTTGATGTTCTGGAGCATGTTGATATTAAGGGAGAGGAGGTGTTGGAGTTGTTAAAATACATTAGGACAGATAAGTCCCCGGGGCCTGAAGGAATATTCCCCAGGCTGCTCCACGAGGCGAGAGAAGAGATTGCTGAGCCTCTGGCTAGGATCTTTATGTCCTCGTTGTCCACGGGAATGGTACCGGAGGATTGGAGGGAGGCAAATGTTGTCCCTTGTTCAAAAAAGATAGTAGGAATAGTCCGGGTAACTATAGACCAGTGAGCCTTACGTTTGTGGTGGGAAAGCTGTTGGAAAAGATTCTAAGAGATAGGATCTATAGGCATTTAGAGAATCATGGTCTGTTCAGGGACAGTCAGCATGGCTTTGTGAAGGGCAGATCGTGTCTAACAAGCCTGATAGAGTTCTTTGAGGAGGTGACCAGGCATATAGATGAGGGTAGTGCAGTGGATGTGATCTATATGGATTTTAGTAAGGCATTTGACAAGGTTCCACACGGTAGGCTTATTCAGAAAGTTAGAAGGCATGGAATCCAGGGAAGTTTGGCCAGGTGCATTCAGAATTGGCTTGCCTGCAGAAGGCAGAGGGTGGTGGTGGAGGGAGTACATTCAGATTGGAAGATTGTGACTAGTGGTGTCCCACAAGGATCTGTTCTGGGACCTCTACTTTTCGTGATTTTTATTAATGACCTGGATGTGGGGGTAGAAGGGTGGGTTGGCAAGTTTGCAGATGACACAAAGGTTGGTGGTGTTGTAGGTAGTGTAGAGGATTGTCAAAGATTGCAGAGAGACATTGATAGGATGCAGAAGTGGGCTGAGAAGTGGCAGATGGAGTTCAACCCGGAGAAGTGTGAGGTGGTACACTTTGGAAGGACAAACTCCAAGGCAGAGTACAAAGTAAATGGCAGGATACTTGGTAGTGTGGAGGAGCAGAGGGATCTCGGGGTACATGTCCACAGACCTCTAAAAGTTGCCTCACAGGTGGATAGGGTATTTAAGAAAGCTTATGGGGTGTTAGCTTTCATAAGTGGAGGAATAGAGTTTAATAATCGCGATGTAATGATGCAGCTCTATAAAACTCTGATTAGGCCACACTTGGAGTATTGTGTCCAGTGCTGGTCACCTCACTATAGGAAGGACGTGGAAGCATTGGAAAGGGTACAGAGGAGATTTACCAGGATGCTGCCTGGTTTAGAAAGTATGCATTATGATCAGAGATTAAGGGAGCTGGGGCTTTACTCTTTGGAGAGAAGGAGGTTGAGATGAGACATGATAGAGGTGTACAAGATAATAAGAGGAATAGATAGAGTGGACAGTCAGCGCCTCTTCCTCAGGGCACCACTGCTCAATACAAGAGGACATGGCTTTAAGGTAAGGGGTTGGAAGTTCAAGGGGGATATTAGAGGAAGGTTTTTCACTCAGAGAGTGGTTGGTGCATGGAATGCACTGCCTGAGTCAGTGGTGGAGGCAGATTCACTAGTGAAGTTTAAGAGACTACTAGACAGGTATATGGAGGAATCTAAGGTGGGGGCTTATATGGGAGGCAGTGTTTGAGGGTCGGCACAACATTGTGGGCTGAAGGGCCTGTACTGTGCTGTACTATTCTAAGTTCTATGTTCTATTCTATTCTCTTGAATAGAATGCCAACATTGCATGAGCCTTCTTTACCACACTCTCAAACTGTATATTAACCTTCTTGGAGTCTTGCATGAGGACACCTAAGTCCCTCTGCACCTCTGATGTTTGAATCTTCTCCCCATTTAGGTAATAGTCCACACTGTTGTTTCTTTTACATTTCCCAACACTGTATTCCATCTGCCACTTTTTTGTCATTTTTCCAACTTGTCCAAGTTCTGCTGCAATCGCATTGCTTCCTCAGCACGACCTACCCCTCCACCTGGCTTCATAGCATCCACAAACTTTGTCACAAAGCCACCAATTCCATTATCCATGTCATTGACAAACAATGGAAAAAGTTGTCCTCCCAATACTGACCCCTGTAGAACAGCACTAGTCACCAGCAGCCAACCAGAAAATGCCCCTTTTCTTCCCACTCGTTGCTTCCAGCCTGTTAACAGACAGGAAGTTCTGTGGGCGAGTACGAGATCCCCAGATGGTATGTTGCCTCCCAGGTGCCAGGGTCCAGTACACCTCAGATCGAGTCCTTAGCTTTCTCAAGAGGACAGGTGAGCAGCCAGAGGTCGTGGTTCATGTAGGTACCAAGTGATGAGGTTCTGCAAAGTGAATTCATGGAGTTAGGTGTGATGTTAAAGGGCAGGATGTCCAGGTTTGTGATCTCAGGATTGACAGCTTTTCCACATGCCAGTGAGGCCAGAAATAAGAAGATCACATAGTTTAACTCATGGTCAAGGAGTTGGCGGAGGAGGGATAGCATTAGATTTTTTGAATCATTGGGCTGTCTTCCAGGGAACTTGCAGCTTGTAGAGAGAAACCGGTTTGCATGTGAACTGGAAGGGGACTGATATCCCGGTGGGAAGGTTTGCTCGTGCTTCATGGGCGAATTAAACAGGAGTTGCAGGGTGGTGGGAACCAGACTGCCAGAACAAATCTTGGTGTGGTTTTGGGGTTCTGTCATTCTGGACTTTCAATTCCTACCAGTCTTCTACAAGCCCTACGGTGGTGGGGGAGCAACAGGAGGTGGTGACCACTGGGAGTTGTAGTCACAGACCCGCATGTAGGCGGCCTTTGGACAAGTGGTCATTCTTCTCTGTACCCAGGGCAGCAGAGGAGTCTGGCAGCACCAATGGCGACTGAGCAGCCCTTTTCAGGACAGCACTGCTCACCCTTTGATAGGGAGGGGCCTAGAAAAGGTGGCCTAAACATTGCCTGCCCTACAGACAGATAACTGACCAGCTTGCTGCAGCTGGCAGTTCATCCACCAATGCGGTTACACTCAAAGGAGAAGAAAGAAACTTCTGTTAGGATCATGGAATGTCCACACACTCATAGACAGAAAGAACTCAGCAAGACCCCAAAGAAGAACAGCCCTTGTTGCCAAGGAACTTTCACGATACAACATCAACATCGCAGCCCTTAGTGAAACCAGGCTTGCAGAGGAAGGATCCCTGACTGAAACCACCAGCGGCTACACTTTCTTTTGGAAAGGAAAAGCAGAAGATGAAGAGAGGATTCATGGAGTTGGATTTGCAGTCAAGTCCAGCTTCCTGTAACAACTCTCAGACCTGCCCGCGGGAATCAATGAAAGACTTATGTGGCTACGTCTGCCCCTCAGCCACAAACATCACACAACAGTCATCAGCGCTTCTGCCCCCAACGTGGCCAGCAAATATGAGACCATTGAACAGTTCTATGCTGAACTTAGCTCTGTTCAGTGCTCAGTCCCTGCCAACGACAACCTAATTCTGCTCAGTGACTTCAATGCCCGAGCAGGCTGCGATCACAGTCGCTAGGAAGGGGTTCTAGGCAAACATGGTATTGGCAATATGAACAGCAATGGCCTCTTGCTCCTCAGCAAATGTGCAAAATACGACCTCCTCATCACAAACACAGTGTTCAGGCTGGCAAACAAGTACAAGACAACATGGATATATCCAAGATCCAAACATTGGCACATGATCGACTACATTATAGTATGTCGCCGAGACATCCAGCATGTCCTCATCACCAGAGCCATGCGAGGAGCGGAGTGCTGGACCGATCACAGGCTTGTCCGCACCACATTGAAACTAAATATTACTCCCCATCATCCCAAGTGCCCTAAGTTCATCAGAACAGCTGTTAACACCGCCAGACTCCAAGAGCCTCTGTATCTTCACAAGTTCCAGACCACCCTTGATGAGAAGCTGTCTACCAACGAACCACTAACTGGTGGGCCAACCCAGAAGTGGAATCAGTTCAGAGAGATGGTGACGGAGACAGCAAAATCAGTCCTCGGACCCAAGGACCGGAACCACCAAGATTGGTTCGACGAGAATGACAGTGCCATCAAAGATCTCCTGGCGAGGAAGAGGAAAGCATTCATGGACTGGCAAAACAACCCAAGCTCTCTTCCCAAGAAAGAGCGGTTCAAGTTCCTTCAGGCCCATGCCCAATGGGAAATTCACAAGATGCACGACCTGTGGTGGGATAGGTAAGCAGTAGAGGTGCAACATTTCGCCGACATCAACAACTCGAAGCTGCTGTTCAGCTCCATCAAGATGATCTTTGGCCCCTCAAGATCTGGCTCATCTCCACTGTTGTCTGCTGATGGAACCACACTGCTAAAGGGCAAGGAGAGCATCCAACACAGATGGAAAGAGCATTTCAGCCAGCTCCTGAACCGCCCTTCATCAGTCGACCAGTCTGCTCTGGACCAAATCCCCCAACAGCCTATTCACGAGGAACTAGATGATCCTCCCTCGATAGATGAAGTCAAGAAGGCTATCACGCAGATGAGCAGTGGCAAGGCACCCAGCAAGCATGGAATACCTGCTGAACTGTACAAGGCACCCAGCAAAGAATCACTGGAGGCTTTCCACAGCACCCTGACAAGCATGTGGGAAGAAGAATAGATGCCCCCTGACCTCGGAGACGCAACGATAATCACCTTCTACAAGGACACAGCATTGGACTCTTAAATTGTCAGCCTACCGGTACACTATAGTGTACAGAGCGGGTGGGAATAATGCAAATGCTGATGCACTGAGTCGACTACCTTTACCTGAGACTCCTGTTACTACATATGTGCCTGCAGAGACTGTGTTTTCATTGGAGAGGCTGTCAGAGACGCCTGTAAAGGCGACCCAGATCAAGCAGTGGACAGAGAGGGACCCAGTCCTGTCCCAAGTCAAGACTATCTTTTACAAGGTTGGCCCAGAGTCGTGGAAGGAGAGGAACTGAGGCCTTATGCCAAACATCAAGACAGAACTCAGTCTGCAGGATGGCTGATTTTCTCGGGGGGGCGAGGGTCATTGTGCCTCCCCCTGGCCGTTCACAGATTGTGGAGGAAATTCATGAGACTCACCCAGGAGTATCTCGAATGAAAAGCCTTGCAAGATCCTATGTTTGGTGGCCAGGAATGGATCGGGATCTGGAGAACAAGATAAAATCATGCACCCAATGTCAGACTAATCAGAATATGCCACCAGCAGCTCCTTTGCATCCATGGGAGTGGCCAGACCACCCTGGTCGAGGCTACATTTGGACTTTGCTGGCTCTTTTATAGAAAACATAGAAAATATGTTTTCTATGTAGTAGAAAGGAGTAGGCCATTCGGCCCTTCGAGCCTGCACCGCCATTTATTATGATCATGGCCGATCATCCAACTCAGAACCCCGCCCCAGCCTTCCCTCCATACCCCCTGACCCCCGTAGCCACAAGGGCCATATCTAACTCCCTCTTAAATATAGCCAATGAACTGGCCTCAACTGTTTCCTGTGGCAGACAATTCCACAGATTCAACACTCTCTGTGTGAAGAAGTTTTTCCTAATCTCGGTCCTAAAAGGCTTCCCCTCTATCCTCAAACTGTGACCCCTTGTTCTGGACTTCCCCAACATCGGGAACAATCTTCCTGCATCTAGCCTGTCCAATCCCTTTAGGATCTTATACGTTTCAATCAGATCCCCCCTCAATCTTCTAAATTCCAACGAGTACAAGCCCAGTTCATCCAGTCTTTCTTCATATGAAAGTCCTGCCATCCCAGGAATCAATCTGGTGAACCTTCTTTGTACTCCCTCTATGGCAAGGATGTCTTTCCTCAGATTAGGGGACACAATACTCCAGGTGTGGTCTCACCAAGGCCTTGTACAACTGCAGTAGTACCTCCCTGCTCCTGTACTCGAATCCTCTCGCTATAAATGCCAGCATACCATTTGCCTTTTTCACCGCCTGCTGTACCTGCATGCCCACTTTCAATGACTGGTGTATAATGACACCCAGGTCTCGTTGCACCTCCCCTTTTCCTAATCGGCCACCATTCAGATAATAATCTGTTTTCCTATTTTTGCCACCAAAGTGGATATCTTCACATTTTTCCACATTAAATTGCATCTGCCATGAATTTGCCCACTCACCCAACCTATCCAAGTCACCCTGCATCCTCTTAGCATCCTCCTCACAGCTAACACTGCCGCCCAGCTTCGTGTCATCCGCAAACTTGGAGATGCTGCATTTAATTCCCTCATCCAAGTCATTAATATATATTGTAAACAACTGGGGTCCCAGCACTGAGCCTTGCGGCACCCCACTAGTCACCGCCTGCCATTCTGACAAGGTCCCGTTTATTCCCACTCTTTGCTTCCTGTCTGCTAACCAACTCTCCACCCACACCAATACCTTACCCCCAATACCGTGTGCTTTAAGTTTGCACACTAATCTCCTGTGTGGGACCTTGTCAAAAGCCTTCTGAAAATCCAAATATACCACATCCACTGGTTCTCCCCTATCCACTCTACTAGTTACATCCTCAAAGAATTCTTTGAGATTCGTCAGACATGATTTTCCTTTCACAAATCCATGCTGACTTTGTCCGATCATTTCACCGCTTTCCAAATGTGCTGTTATCACATCCTTGATAACTGACTCCAGCAGTTTCCCCACCACCGACGTTAGGCTAACCGGTCTATAATTCCCCGGTTTCTCTCTCCCTCCTTTTTTAAAAAGTGGAGTTACATTAGCCACCCTCCAATCCTCAGGAACTAGTCCAGAATCTAACGAGTTTTGAAAAATTATCACTAATGCATCCACTATTTCTTGGGCTACTTCCTTAAGCACCCTGGGATGCAGACCATCTGGCCCTGGGGATTTATCTGCCTTCAATCCCTTCAATTTACCTAACACCACTTCCCTACTAACATGTATTTCGCTCAGTTCCTCCATCTCACTGGACCCTCTGTCCCCTACTATTTCTGGAAGATTATTTATGTCCTCCTTAGTGAAGACAGAACCAAAGTAATTGGAGGGAGTCCGTTTTTATGTTTCCTGCCAGTTTTCTCTCATAATCTTTTTTCGCCTTCCTAATTAAGCCCTTTGTCCTCCTCTGCTGAACTCTGAATTACTCCCAGTCCTCAGGTGAGCCACTTTCTCTGGCTAATTTGTATGCTTCTTCTTTGGAATTGATACTATCCCTAATTTCTCTTGTCAGCCACGGGCGCACTACCTTCCTTGATTTATTCTCTTGCCAATCTGGGATGAACAATTGTTGTAGTTCATCCATGCAACCTTTAAATGCTTGCCATTGCATATCCACCGTCAATCCTTTAAGTGTCATTTGCCAGTCTATCTTAGCTAATTCACGTCTCATACCTTCAAAGTTACCCCTCTTTAAGTTTATGGGGCAGATGTTTCTTGTAATGGTAGATGCGCATTCTAAATGGATCGAAGCTCACATCATGAGCAACATCACAGCCCCCTCAACCATAGACAAACTCAGGCAAGTGTTTGCAGTCCACGGGTTGCCTGACACTCTGGTCACTGATAATGGCCCGACGTTCACCAGTGAGATGTTCAGTGAGTTCATGCAGCAGAATGGCATTCATCACATTCGGATAGCCCCTTTCCACCCAGCCTCCAATGGTTTGGCTGAGCGGGCTGTTCAGACAGTGAAGGCAGGCTAAAGCGGATGACGGGTCTCTCTCAGCATGCGGCTTTCATGTTTCCTGTTTAAATACTGCCTCACGCCACAGACTACAACCGCCCGCACTCCCGCAGAGATGCTGATGGGGCGTCGGCCCAAGCCAAGATTGGACCTCCTGCGTCCAGACACGAAGGCGAAAGTGGAGAGAAAGCAGGAAAAGCAGAAAGAGGGACATGATCAACATGCGTGAGAGAGACTGTTCAAACCGGATGACAATGTCTTTGTGAGAAACAATCAGCAATGGCTGCCTGGGTTATTCTTAAGCAGAGTGGTCCCGTCTCCTATGTTGTTAAGCTGGCTGATGGGCAGGTTTTCTGCAGACATCAGGACCATGTGCGCCTGTGTCATGATACCGGCTCAGAGGCAGACAGTTCCATAGAGATTCCATTTGTGAGTCAGACTACGGTGGAAGCATGTCTACCAGTGACTTCGCCAGAGGGCAAGACGCTGGCAGAGGGGTCGGGGTCCCCTGAGGAGGATGGATATTCTCATGCAGACACACAGACCCCTCTCATGCCCCCAAAACCAGATCCACCCAAAACACCCTCACCAGCGGTGCCTGCTGGGTCACCGGGGGTAGTGCGCAGATCACAGCGCACGCGTAAACCTCCTGACAGACTGAATCTTTGACAGGACAGTTCTTTATTCTTGTTGTTGTTAGATTGAATGTTGAATCTGACATGTTTCCAGATGTTTTGTATTGATAAACTGAGACTGAGATACTAGCATAAGTTTTCAGGGGTATGCAAGTTTATAACACCACTGTTTCTATGTCCTAGTTTTTTACATTTCGGGATGTTGTATTTTAAAGGGGGAAAAGTGTTGTAATGTGAGCACTATTTTATTAAAAGTAAGTTAATACTAATTCGGATAATGGGGGGTTTTACTTCCGTTCTTTTTACTTCTGGTGGGCTTTGTATATAGTGTGCCTGCCATGCCGTACGGGTTGTGAAAGCCTCTGAATATACATAACGGTTTTGAAGTTCGAGATAAAGTTGTCTCTTTGGCATGAAGTTGTCGAGTGTCCCTTTTTCAAAGGGAAGTTACAACATAATCCAACAACAGATTTCCCAGCATCCAGTGTCATCACGGGCTCATGTTCAGATGTGTCATCTTCATCACGAGGTGCACTGTCTGATGGCCACACAAGTGTCCGTGACTGACCCTGGTTGGACCGATGCTCGGCAGTAGTCTTCTGTCCCAATTCAGAGGCAGTGTCCTCAATAAACAAAGGAATCCTGATTATTTTCTTGATTTGCTTTTGTTCTTTCAGAGTTCTCCTTAATTCGTGGCTGTCCCAATTAACCAGAATCCACTGTATTTATTAACACTGCATTTAGAATACCTTCCAATAATTTATCCATAAATAAATTAGCCTGTCACTTGCTGGCTATTTCTTAGAATGTTTCTTGAACAACGTAACAACTTTAGATATCCTCCACTCTCCTGGCTCCTCACCCATGACTAAAGGTGGTTTAACTATTCCTGCCAAGGCCCCAGCAGTTTCAACATTAGCCTTCCACAAGGTCCAAGGGAAAACCTTGTCAGGCCCTACTGACTTATGCACCCTAGCTGCCTCTAGACAGCCAACCCTCCTCTTTTGTGACTAGATACAGTCTATGACTTCGCGAATTTTTGCCTCAGGTCAACTATTTGTGTCTGTCTCCCAAGTAAATACCGATGAAAAAATCTCTCTGTCTCTCTCTCTCTCTCTCTCAGTTCCATGGATAGATGAAAGCTGATCAGCCAGTGGAACAACTTTGTCTCTTGTTATTCTTTTGCTGTTAAGATGGCTAAAGAAACCTTTGGGACTTTCTTTCCTCTTGTATTGCACTGCAACCCTAAGTCCTCTTTTATTCCTCATAATTCATCTGCTGAGAAGTCTTTTGCATTTCTGAAACTCCTCAAGTGCCTCATTTCCTTGAGTTATATACAGGAGCCATCCTGTATTCCCTCTGTTGCTAGCTGCCTCTGGACTTTACTCAAAATGCATAAATTTATGTCATAATTTTAAATAATTCCTTCCATACAAAAGAGACAGAAGTTGACTCGTCATGGTTGTGACAGTAGCAACATCAATAAATACAAAACAATTATTGAAAAAACAGCAAACTTAGAGGAGATTGTTTGACCTTGTTGCATATAGCAGATGTGGAGGGTGGAAAAGGGGTCCTCAGGAATATAGTTGACCATGCGGTTGCCTGATTTTATGGCTTTTTTTTTTGAAGTATCTGATGGTGTTGGCAAAACCTTGGTACACCTTTTGAGCAACCGCAAATAAGAGTGAATATTGCTGAAAGTTCACTCTCTTTAGTTTTAAAGAGGTTTTTCAATCTCGTCTTTCATCTGGAATATATGTTATACATTTTAAATTACCTTTTCACACTTTTTTTTATCAAATTGAAATGATAATCTGTTGTTTGAGGACGACTGATTTTGTGGGTACTGGGCTATCATATAATCGTATAATTTATAAAATTAAAAACAAACATATGAAAAAATGTTGCATTTGTGCAAAAGACCCTCAGATGATCAACCCGGATCATTTTAAATAAAAAAATGTTATTCATTTTCAACGGAATTAGCACATTTCTTAGTGGGATGATGTGATGTGCCCTAGCTTAGCATCATGCAGATGTTTCTGTAAGAACTGAGGAGAAGGTTGGATGTGATATCGTTATATCATTCTCATTATTTATTGCTATTTATTTATATCTGAATTTGAACAGTTTGTTTACAGTTCCTGGTGTTTACAGTTTACAGTTACTGTTCCATAGATTTGCTAATTATGCCTGCAGATGAAGAATCTCAGGGTTGTATGTGGTGACATGTATGTACTCTGAAAATAAATTTTTCTTTGAACTTTTTTGAACTATGTTTCATTCAGTATATCTACTTATGTTTTGAATGTTAGGTATTGTGATTTGACGTGATTTTGGTGGAAACGTACAGTATTCACAACTCACATCAAAGTTGCTGGTGAACGCAGCAGGCCAGGCAGCATCTCTAGGAAGAGATGCAGTCGACGTTTCAGGCCGAGACCCTTCGTCAGGACTAACTGAAGGAAGAGTGAGTAAGGGATTTGAAAGTTGGATGGGGAGGGGGAGATCCAAAATGATAGGAGAAGACAGGAGAGGGAGGTATAGAGCCAAGAGCTGGACAGGTGATAGGCAAAAGGGGATACGAGAGGATCATGGGACAGGAGGTCCGGGAAGAAAGACAAGGAGGGGTGGGGGGACCCAGAGGATGGGCAAGAGATATATTCAGAGGGACAGAGAGAGAAAAAGGAGAGTGAGAGAAAGAATGCGTGCATAAAAATAAGTAACAGATGGGGTACGAGGGGGAGGTGGGGCCTTAGCGGAAGTTAGAGAAGTCGATGTTCATGCCATCAGGTTGGAGGCTACCCAGACGGAATATAAGGTGTTGATCCTCCAACCTGAGTGTGGCTTCATCTCTACAGTAGAGGAGGCCGTGGATAGACATATATTAGAATTGGAATGGGCTGTGGAATTAAAATCTGTGGCCACTGGGAGATCCTGCTTTCTCTGGCGGACAGAGCGTAGATGTTCAGCAAAGCGGTCTCCCAGTCTGCGTTGGGTCTCGCCAATATATAAAAGGCCACGTCGGGAGCACCGGACGCAGTATATCACACCAGTCCACTCACAGATGAAGTGTTGCCTCATCTGGAAGGACTGTTTGGGGCCCTGAATAGTGGTAAGGGAGGAAGTGTAAGGGCATGTGTAGCACTTGTTCCGCTTACACGGATAAGTGCCAGGAGGGAGATCAGTGGGGAGGTATGGGGGCGACGAATGGACAAGGGAGTTGCGTAGGGAGGGATCCCTGTGGAATGCAGAGAGAGGGGGGGAGGGAAAGATATGCTTAGTGGTCCCCCCCATTCCCTGGAGTTCAGGAGCATGACGGGGGAACTCATAGAAACACTTCGAATGTTAAAAGGCCTGAAAGTCCTGTACAGATTAGATATGGCTGTGATAATCCCATTTGGCCTTTCTGAGTTCTACGCATGCCGTTTGGTCTGAAAAATGTAGTACAGTCTTCCAGTAGCTGATGGACTCTGCATTAAAAACTTAGATTTTCCTTTTGATCACCTGAATGACATACTTGTCACCAATGCATCCAAATCCAAACATGAACCTCATCTCTGCACACTTTACGAGCACTTAAGCCAACACG
This sequence comes from Mobula birostris, assembly GCF_030028105.1. Classification (NCBI taxonomy): domain Eukaryota; kingdom Metazoa; phylum Chordata; class Chondrichthyes; order Myliobatiformes; family Myliobatidae; genus Mobula; species Mobula birostris. The sequence continues at coordinate 351,480 of NC_092402.1, read as the reverse complement.
AATTGATTACTAACCATGCAAAATAGCAGGCTGGGTTATCAGCCATTGACTTTCTCGGCCATCACATCTCCGCAGAAGGTGCAAAAACCCTCCCATCAAAAGCAGCTGCTATCTTCATTTTGGTTTGGTCTGTTTTAAGTCTATCATACAGCTGGACCTTACAGAGTGAGGGGTTTTTATTCTTATGAATTCAATGTTCTGCATTGACGAATTAGGTGAGTTGGTGAGATCACAAATGGCACCTGAGGAAAGTGAGTGTGGTAATTACAAAGGAAGGGATTAATACTTTCTCAGACTCACAATTCTGCTTTCAATTTTTAGTAAATTATTGAGAAACTTTGGAATTTTTCTTTTGATTTGATATGATGCACAATGTTTTGTAGATCAGCTCAATAAATTCTACTTCAAAATATTTAGAAAATGACAGAATAAAACATGAAAATACTGTATTTGTGCGGACTGAATACTATTTCAATGCATTGTATTTCTCCTGAAGGTTCATTTTCTTGCAGGCACTTACAGAAATGCAACACCTTCTTCTTTTCCAGCTAGTTTCTGCTGCGGGTTCTCACATGTTTCCATCCCAGGTCCCATTCTTTTCTCCATATACATGCTTCCCCTCGGCCAAATCATTCAAAAATACAACATTTGCTTCCAGTGTTATGCTGATGACACACAGCTTTATCTCCCCTTGAAACAAAGGTCTAGTCAGATCTAGTCAGCCTCATGAATTGCCTTGAGGACATAAAGTGTTGGATGGCACAAAACTTCCTGCAGCTGAATGAAGGCAAGTCTGAGGTTGTCCTATTTGGACCCCCTGACTCCATCAAAGTGATTGCCAACAGCCTTGGTAACCTGTCCACCCTTTTCAAACCCCATGTCAAAAATCTAGGTGTGATAAGCAAGTTAATGCAGTAGTAAAAGCCAGCAGTAAAACCCCTTATTCTACTTCCAGCTCCCTCAGGTCGGCTGACTTGGGGCTCCTGGCTGTCCCGCGATCTAAACTTAAGCTCAGGGGTGACCGTGCCTTTGCTGTTGTAGCCCCCAGACTGTGGAACAGCATTTCCCTCCCTATCAGATCTGCCCCCTCCATTGACTCTTTTAAGTGCAGGCTCAAAACTTACCTTTATCCACGAGCATTTGAATCGTCCTGATATGGCTGATTTTTAGCTTGTGCCAAGGCTCATGTGTAGTTTATTTTCTGCCTATAAGCTTTGTGCCCTGTAGTTTCTATCTGTGTTTCTTGATTTGTGATGTTAGCTACCTGTTATGGTTTGTACAGCACTTTGGTCAACATGGGTTGTTTGTAAATCTGCTTTATAAATAAATTTGACTTGACTTGACTGGGGTGTAGACCAACTGGTCTAGATGACTTATCCACCTACGACATTTCAGCTTCTCATTGGCAACAGTGATTACACTCACTTCTCTCCCTCGCCGGCAAAATTCTTATTCAGTTTGTTCACCATTTTTTTTTCCCCCTTACTACCTCTCCAGTGTCATTTCCAGCACTCTAATGTCCACTCTGCCTTAATTTTACTCTTTCTAGCTCTGGAAGAAAAGCTTTCGGCACCCTCTTTAATATTATTGGCTGGCTTACCTTCAGATTTCATCTTTTCTCTCCTCATTGTTTTTCACTGACTTTTGTTGGTTTGTAAATCTTCCCAATCATTCAGCTTCCCTCTCTTTTCTGCTACTACTCTATGCCCTCCTTTTTGATTCTATGCTGTCTCTGACTTCCCTTGTCAGCCACGCTTGCCTCATCCTCCCTTTAGAATACTTCATCTTTGTACGCATCTGCCCTCCACCTTCAAAGTTGCCCCAAAACTCCAGTCATTGCTGCTCTGCTGTCATTCTGCCTAGTGTCCCATTCCCATCAACTTTGGCCAGCTCCTCTTGGATGAATCTGTCATTGCCGTTGACCCACTGTAACAGTGATACATTGGAGAGGGTGCAGAAGAGGTTCACCAGGATGCAGTCTGGATTAAAGGCATAAATTACTGTTTAAGGAGAGGGCAAACAAACTTAGGTATTTTCTAAGGAGTGTTGGAGCTGAGGGGAGAGTGATAATGTGTGATAAGATTACGAGGGGCATAGATTGATAGCTGGTATCTTTCCCGCAACACACCCCTCCCCACCCCAGGGACAAACTGTCTAACAACAGAGGGCATTCATTTATAGAGATGAGGTGGAATTTCTTTACCCAGAGGGTGATGAATCTGAGCAATTCATTGGCACAGTTGGCTATATTTAAAACAGAGGTTAACATGTGCTTCATTAGACAGGGCGGAGAGGACACTTCAGAGAGAGATGGGTCACGCCAGGCAGATGGGACAGACTCAGGTGGGGGTTCTTGACTGGCAAGGGGCAGTGGGACTGACCACCAGTGTTTTCCACTCGCGGACATTCATTGCGACCATTTCTCATCAGTACATGTTTTACAAACAACAGATTTCAAAGTTGAATTTCAAAATGAATTTATTTTCCAAGTACATGAACCATATTCTATCAGACGATCCATTTTCTTGAAGGTTCAGTAGCTCAGCGCTCACCCCCAGCCCCGGGCAGGGAATGGGGCCGATTCCAGAGGGGGATGGTCTGGGTGGGGCAGGGTATGGGGGTGTGTGGGGGGTGGGGTATGTGGGGTATGGGGGGTGGGGTGGGGTATGGGGTGTGTCTGGGACCTCATGGGGGAACCCTCCTTACATCTTCCTCCCACCCACTCCTCCTCAGTCCCCCTCCCTCTACCCTCCCCTCACCCCTCCCCACCCACCCATCCCCCACCTCCCCCTCCCCTCCCCTCCCCACCCCAACCCCCTCACCCTCCCCTCCTCCATCCGTCCCTATTCCTTCCCCTGCCCCCTCACCACCACATTCCCGTGCCCCTCCCTTACCCTCAACCCTCCCCTTCCCATTCTCCTCCATCCCCTCCACTCTTCCTCCTTCCCCTCTGCCTCCCTCCTCATCTCCCTCCGATCCCACTCCCAACCTTCCACCTTCCTTGCCTCTCTATCTCCACTCAACCATCCACTTCCCCTCTCCCTTTACTTCTTCCCCCTCACTCCACCTCCACAGCAACACTCCAGCTCCTGCCCTCTACATCACCCTCTCCTCAACCCTCTTCTTCCCCCTCCCATTCCTACCATCCTCCTACTCAGTCCCACTTGCCTTCCCCTCCTGTTTCATCACCCACCCTCCCACTCAACCTACCCCTTCCCCTCCTGTTCCTTCACCCACCCTCCCCCTCAACCTACCCCTTCCCCTCCTGTTCCTTCACCCACCCTCCCCCTCAACCTATCCCTTCCCCTCCTGTTTCCTCACCCACCCTCCCCCTCAACCTACCCCTTCCCCTCCTGTTTCCTCACCCACACTCCGCCTCAACCTACTACTTCCTCTCACCTCCTTCCCACTCCTCCTCACTCCCCCTCTTCCACTCACTCTGCCCCCCACCCCCTCCATCCATCACCCCAACTGTATGTGCGTTTGCAGGTGTGTGAGAGAGAGGGGAGGGTGCAGATAAGGCTGGAGGGGATGGAGAGGAATTAGAGGGGTGTGGAATGCGGTGGAGATGGAGGGGGGAGGGGGAAGTGGGGAGGGTAGGTCTCTCTCACACACACACAAAACACAAACAGTTGAGCGGATGGAGGGTAGGGGAGGGAAGGAAGGTGAGAGGTTGGGAAGAGGGAATTGAGGTGAGGGAAGAGCAGAGGCAGGAGGGATGGAGAGAGAGGGAGAGGAAGGAGGAGGATGGGAGGGGAAGGGGAGAGTGAGGGAGGGGAGGGGAAGGGGTGGGAGATGGGGAGGGGGAGGAATAGGGAGGGAGTGGTGGAGTGGAGGGGAAGGGGTGGAGGAGGGAGGAAAGGGTTAGAGGAGATGGGGGAGGGGGGGGAGAGAGGTTCGGGGAGGGGAGAGGGAAGGGGAGTGGGGAGGAATGGGCAGGAGGAGGATGAAGGGAGGGCTCCCTGACAAGGTCCTAGGGGGAAGGTGGGGAAGTGTGTGGGAGGGGGAGGGAGGAAATGGGAGGAAGGGGTATGTGTATAGGAGAGGGAAGGGAAGAGGTGGGGCATGGAGGTGGAAGGAAAAGTTGAGTGGAGACAGGGAGGGGAGACATGTGTGGGGGAGGGATGGAAGGGAGGGTGGGGAATGGGTCGGGGAGGAGGAGGGAGGTGCTCCCTCACTGGAGGAACCAGGCAGTCGCAGTGAGGACAGCCAGGACATGGGGCAGGGTGAACCTGAGGGAGGAAATGGAGAGGTGAGGAGGAAGGGTAGGGTGAGGCTGGGGGCCAAAGATATGGTATCACTGGTGGAGCTACTGAGAGGTGCTCTGGGATTGATCAGCCACTCATCGTACAACAAAAAAATCAGCTCGGGTAGATCTGAGCTGTTCTTCAGCTGATTGGTTGAGACAGAGCTGAAATTAGTCATCAAGCCAAACAGGCTTGACGTTCTGTTGTCTATCAAAGACCACTGGATCTGTGAAGATCCCAAACTTGATGCCATATAATGAAGTTGTTGTGCTGTAGTTCAATGATGTGCCCAGTGAAGTCACCCACTGGAGTTCCTCATGTGGACCAATCAGTGAAGACACTGGGTGGTGATGTGGAGGTGAGCGAATGGACGATGGCAGTCCACTGCAGCCAGTAGATGATGCTGTTGTTGGAGAAAGATCGATAGGTGAGAGCAGAAGAGGAGTCGATCACCACGGAGAAAGGCCAGGAGACAGTATGGACATTGGCGGAACCCATCACAGCCAAGGGCTTGGTCGTCAGTGTTGTCATTGTCCTGGAGCTGATCAGGAGACCAGTCTGGAAGGGTCAGTTGATAATCTGAATCTCCCCAGGCCAATCACAGGACAATCTGGATGGACCTGTTGATGACAACACAATCTTTGAGCAAATTGCGTCAGCTGGTTTAATAACCTGGAGGGAGCAGGGTAATGCACGGGGAGGGAGCAGAGAGAATGGGAAAGTGGTGTTGGTGGCATCCTATTCTGAGCCAGTCCCATCTGCCTGCATTTGTCCCGTATCCCTCGAAACCATTCTTATTCATGTACCTGTCTGACTGTCTACTGTGTGAATAATTTTCTCCTGTGTCCTGATTAAATTTCTTGTTTTTCCTTAAACTTGTGCACTCCCAACCTGCCCAAACTCTGTCCATAACTCAGTCTTTCAAGTGCTGACAACAGTCTCGTAAATCTCCTCAGCACTCTTTGCGGCTGGACGGCATCTTTACTGTAGCAGAGCAAGCAAATCTGAATACCATATTCCAGGTGAGGCCTCACTAATGTCTTCATCAATTAGACCATAAGACCAAAAGACATAGGAGCAGAATTAGGTAACTCCGCATCCTGAGTCTGTTCTGTCATTCCATCATGGCTGAATGAGTATCCCTCTCAACCACTCTGTACTCTCTTCTCCCTGGAACCTTTCATGCCATGACTAAGCAAGAACCAATCAACTTCCATTTTAAATATCCTCAATCACTTAGTGTCCACAGCCATCCGTGGAAATGGATTCCACAGATTCAATTCCTCCTTATCTCCGGTCTAAATGGATGCCCTCTGACCGTAGATCAGAAGGTATACAAAATATCCTTTTCACGTCCATTCTATCTAGACCTTTCAATATTCAATAGGTTTCTATGAGATCCAGCATCATCTGGCGAGTACGAGTCGAGAGCCATGAAACGCTCCTCATATGTTAACCCCTTCATTGCTGGATCAATCTCGTGAACCTTCTCTGGAAACTCTCTAATACCAGCACATCATTTCTCAGATAAGCGGCCCAAATCTGCACACAATACTCCAAATTTGGTCTGACCAATGCCATATAAAGCCTCAGTACACATCTTTCCTTTTATATTCTAGTCCATTTGAAATGAATGTCAACATTGCAGTTGCCTTCGTAACAATCGACTCAAACTTCAAGTTAACCTTTACGGAATCCTGCAGAAGTTCTTCCAAGGACCTTTACCCCTCTAATATTTAAAATTTTAAAATAGACGACACTGTAGCGGTGTGCTACACACAGTGCTAGGATAACCACATGGAATTGGTGAGTTGGAGTTGCGATGAAAGAGATTTATTCAAACTTCGTGGCCTGCTTTAAAGCCTTCCCGTTCCCGCCCTCCCTGGGCGGGACTCCTGTGGGGAATGCGTATTCCCCGACCCTTTCCGCGCGTGGGATTTTCCCCCTGCTGGTGAAGATGGCCTGGCGCCCTTTTTGCGGCCGGCCCTCTGCCTGCGCGTGTTGTTGTGAGCCGATTCGTGGGTGCTAGAAAGTGGGTCGCCACAACACCTTAATTCTTTCTACTGAAGTGCATGACCATACACTTCCATACAGTATATTCCATCTTCTACTTCTTTGCCTTTTCTCTCAATCTGTCCAAGTACTTCTGCAGACACCCTGCTTGCTGTAAAATACTTGCCCTTCCATCTACCTTTGTATTATCTGCAAAGCCAGATTCCTTTGTTCTTCCACAATCCTCATTACCCTCCCATTCACTGAACACCAGCTCGCTACATCATAGACTTTCCTTTTCTATCTACCATTGCAATTTATAGCCCACATTCTGGCTACTGTTTGGGAGCCTGTATAAACTCCCATCAGAGACCTGGCAGTTTCTTAGTTCTACCAACGCGCCCCACCCCAAAGTTTCTGCAACTTCTATTCCTATGTCATCTCTCTATAAGGATTTGATTTTTTTTTTAACAACAATGCCTCCCCACTCCCTCTGCCTGTCCTTTCAACACAATCTGTATCCTTGGATGTGAAGCACCCAACGATGATCTTTAAGCAACGAACTCAGTGAAGCCGATAATGCCATCCCTGGTAATCTCTAAATAGGCCATTACCACTGAGCATTACCCAGTCCCACATATTCAAGACTGTTCGGTAAATTTAGCCAGAAAGATAATTTTTTGTAAAGTGTATTTGGTCGGGGTTTATCATCAGGTACCTGGGTGCTCTCACCATATTCCCAAAGATGCTGTTATCACCCCATTTGGCCTGTTTGAGTTTCTGTGCATGCCCTTTGGGCTGAAAAATGCAGCATAGACTTCCCAGCAACTCATGGACTGTGAGCTAAAACACTGACAGTTTTTCTTTTTGTTTACCTGGACAACACACAGCACTGTGCAAAAGGTACGTATATGTAGCAAGAGTGCCTGAAACTTCTGAACAATACTGTAAATTTATTAAAATAGGAGGTGGTTGGGAAACAGAAATAAGAGTGAATAGCTTTGTACCAGCTCAGGTGTATGAAGTGGTATTAAGTTGTGACTGGAAAGACATAATATACAGTACTGAGCAAGAGTCTGAGCACCATTGCTACAGATACATGTGTCCAAGACTTTTACACAGTACTGTAGCTGTCACCAGCGCATCCAACACCGAACACTTTTCACATCTCCACATACTTTTCAATTGCTTCAGCCATCGTGGGCTGATTATTAACCCCATTAAATACCAGTTCAGGTTGTCTATCCTTGACTTTCTCAGCCACTGTATCTGTGCAGATGGTCTGCCACCCCACCATCAAAAGTTGCTGTTATGATGGACTTTCCACTGCACCTCCAACCCCCAAAAAATACTGCAAGTGTTTTTTTGTTTTGGTGAATTTCTATCACCTCTTCATTCTAAGATCTGTTGAACTTATGCTTGCTCCCTTAATTTAATGCCCATAATCGCATGTTTTAATGGTCAGCAGACGTGACCAGAGCATTTGACAACACCAAACGAGTCTTTTGTAAACAACCCTACTGGTATATTTGTTCCTTGTGCATCAGGGGCAGGATGGAAGTAAAGGGCTGCAGCTTTTGCTAATCACATAAAATGACTCGGTGTCAGGGTGGAGCCCCAGCTGCCTTTGGCCAGAATTGACCACATGGACTGGGCCCTCTCCAGTGCCAGTACGGTAACTCCGAGCAATGCTGACCTGGGCCTGGAGCCGGAGCAGGGTCGGTTCCTGTTACTGACATGGGGTCATGATGACTGGGCATGAAGGTCCAACCGGGGAACCCATTGTCAAATTTCAGCAAGAAACAATCACACCAAAGAAGTTCGGGCAGAACTGGTTGGGATGACAAACACCCATCAGCACACAGAAATGGCAACTTTTAAAATGAGAAATAAGTCGATGTAAAAACAAATTTAGCATTGGATGAGTGAACCCTCTGACCGCAGGATGCACGGGATGGAAATGGTCCTGTGATAAGAGAGTTGGTTTCACACAGTCTCCATGACTCTGTCAGCTTGTGGGGTGGAATGGGAGTGGTAATTGAGTGAACACAGTGAGGTGGAAGGGATGCAGAGGTACTAACCTGAGGAGCACTGAATGCAGTCGGGACTTGCTGTCTTGGGCTTGAATTGTGTAGTGGTCACTCTCAGCTTCATCTCTGGTTCAAATCTGTGTTGTCTTGTGCACAATCATGTGTCATGGTTTCTGGCACTCTTGTCCCTCAAGCAGAAGAAAGAAAAAGTAAATTCAAGCAACACACAGAAAACACTGGAGAAACACAGCAGGCCAGGCAGCATCTAAGACAAAGAGTAAAGCCGACGTTTCAGGCTGAGACCCTTCATCATGAAAGGAAACAAAAGAGAGGAAAAATATTCACTGGCTTACAACTAGACAACGACAGGAACATTTACATTTTGAGTCACAGCATGAGAAATCTTTTCTTTATTAATCTTTTTACTGATTTAGAGGAAACATATATGCAGACAAGGGGAGAATTATCTCAAATATGTATATCAGCAACAATATACACAAAAGATGAAATAGATATTATCATAATCATACATAGTAATAAGCAAATATGCAGTATATAATAAAAAAGGACAACTAATTCTCCTCTTATCAATTCATAAAGAGAGGAAACCTCACTCATTGTCCGACATGAAATTAATGAACATAAAGAGAGATACCTGAATGACCTTTTGCTGGATATTTCAACCATCTGTGCAGATATGGGAGAATCCATGATTTCTGCCAGTCTACATCTGTCTTGCGTCTCCAGCTGAGCAGAATTTAAATCCTATGGTGATGATGCATCTCATTGTGATGTGTCCGCTGGAGTCATAATGTCACCTCTCCCGGAGGGGTCACACCTCAACATCTCCATATTTAGTGAAAGCCTTTGTCATTGCCTGGGTTACAATAACGTGATGAGGGTGAAAGAAATAACGTTTTCAGAATCAGAATCAGAATCAGCTTTATTATCACCAGCATGTGACGTGAAATATGTTAACTTAGCAGCAGCGGTTCAATGCAATACATAATCCGGCAGAGAGAAAAAATAAAGTAAAAATAGTAATAAATAAACAAGTAAATCAATTACGTAATCGTTAGTCTTACCCTTCCTGAAGTCCACAATCAGATCTTTCGTCTTACTAACGTTAGTGCCAGGGTGTTGCTGTGGCACCACTCCACTAGTTGGCACATCTCACTCCTGTATGCCCTCTCGTCACCACCTGAGATTCTGCCAGCAATGGTTGTATCATTAGTAAATTTATAGATAGTTTTGAGTTATGCCTGGCCGTACAGTCACGTGTATACAGAGAGCAGAGCAGTGGGCGAAGCACACCCCCCTGAGGTGCACCAGTGCTGATCGTCAACAATCCGCAAATTACAATGGGTCCAGCTGCTTTCTGAGGCAGGAGTTCATTCTAGTCAAAACCAACCTCTCAAAGCATTTCCTCAGTGTAGATGTGAGTGCTACTGGGCGATAGTCATTATGCAGCCCACATTATTCTTCACAGGCACTGCTATAACTGCTGCCTTTTTGAAGCAACTGGGAAGTTGTGTCTGTAGCAGGTGAGAGGTTGAAAATGTACTTGAATACTCCCGCTAGTTGGTTGGCACAGGTTTTCAGAGACTGACCAGGTACTCCATCAAGACTTTCTGCCTTGCGAGGGTTCACTCTCTTTAAAGACAGTCTAACATCGGCCTCTGAGACAGAGATCACAGGGTTATCAGGTGCAGCAGGGATCTTCACAGCTGTAGTTGTGTTCTCCCTTTCAAAGCACGCATAGAAGGCGTTGAGTTCATCTGGTAGTGAAGCATTGCCGCCATTCATACTATTGAGTCTTGCTCTGTAAGTACTAACGTCTTGCAAACCCTGCCAGAGTTGCCGTGCATCTGATATCGTCTCCAACCTCATTCGAAATTTTCTCTTCAGCCTTGAAATAGCCCTCTGCAAATCATACCTGCTTTTCTGGTACAGGCCTGGGTTGCCAGACTTGAATGCCGCAGATCTGACCTTCAGCAGACGACGTACCTCCTGTTTCATCCACGGCTTCTGGTTTGGGAATGTAGAGTAAGTCTTTGAAGGCACACACACATCCACAAGGGTTTTAATGAAGTCGGTAACAACTGCAGCATACTCATCCATATTCAACAGTGAAACCCTGAATACAGTCCAGTCCACCGATTCAAAGCAGTCCTGTGGGTGCTCCTGTGCTTCCCTTGTCCAAACTTTCTTGGTCCTCACTGCTGCTGCTGCAGTGTTCAGTCACTGCCTATACTCAGGGTGTAAAAGTAAAGCTAGGTGATCAGACTTCACAAAATGAGGGTGTGGAATCGGACGGTAGGCATTCTTGACGGTGGTGTAGCAATGGTGACCTGGGGAATTGTAGAGGTGGTATTGTTCACTGTCCCTGCCCTTGTCCTGGTTAAGGGAGATTCTGTGCTAAAATTGTGTTTGGAAGGTTTGAGACATTCGCCAACCTTGTCCATTCAGGGGCACAGATTGTAAATAGTGTACCATTTGTGAGTGTCACACTCCTGGGGACTCTGGGCAATGCTGTCAGTCATGGGTGAAAATGAGATATCAATCTGCCTCCACTATTAAGAGACGTTTGCATCCAGACCTTCAATATTTGAAGTGTAAAAATATTTTACCTTCCATCACTCCTAGTTTATTTACAAAGCATCTTCATTCTACAAGAACACAGACAAAATGCTGGAGGCATTCAGCTGGTCAGGCAGTATCTGTGGAGAAGAATAAACTGTTGATGTTTATTGCCAAGACCCTTCTTTCTACACTCTCCTGTTCTTGACCCCACTGCTAACGTGAAGAGCTTCACTGACAGCAGGTTGTCAGTGGAATACGTGAAAGAGAATGTGAACGGGAATAGTTTGGAGGGAAATAGGTTTGGGAATGTGATTACCTCAGAGCCTGCATGGACTGAGACGAGAACACCATGGGACACAGGAGCAGAATCAGACCAATCAGCCCATTAAGTCTCCTAGAACGAGCTTATTGACTACAAGTGGGGGAGGCTATGAGCCAGTACTCATTGGTGATCAGAGTTGGAGAGGGTCAGAAAATTTCAATTCCTGGACATTTCCAATGATCTGTCCTGGGTCTCACAATTAAGGGCCATTACAAAGGAAGCATGGCAATACTTCTACTTTCTCAACGTTTGCTAAGATTTGTCATGTCATCTGAAACTTTGACAAGCTTATAGATATGTGATACAGATTATATTGACTGGCTGCAGCACGGCCTGGTATGGAAACACAAATGTGCTTGAAAAGAATCGCTGACAAAATCAATGGGTACAGCCCAGTCCATCATAGTTAAAGCCCTCCCCAACACGGAGCACATCTACATGGAGAACTGTTGTAAGAAATAAGCATCTATCATCAAGAACCCCCACCATCCAGGCCATGCTCTCGGACTCCCCTAAAATATTTCATATTTTGCCTTAAATCTATCACCTCTTGTTGTATTCTCACACAACCTGAGAGGAAAAAGCTTCTTCTGCCTTATTAGGGGACTTAATATTGTGAGGAGACTTGACAGAAGCTTATAAAATCAGGAGCAATATGGATAAGGTGGTCAGTCATTGTCTTGTCTGTGTGTTCATCTACGCAGTGTCAGGAACAGCACGGTCAATTTGCAGAGCTTGTCACTGAGGGGATTGGCCTATACATATAATTTTATTTTGCGTAACTGTCTGTTTGTTTGCAGTCCTGAATGAGGTGGTATGTTTTGTAATTTCGCCCCGGAGGATGTTTCATTTGACAGTAATTAAGCTAAGCTTGAACTTCAATTCTTTTTCCCAGGTTGGGGAGTCCAAAGCTAGATGGCACAGATACAAGATAAGAGGGCAGAGTTTAAAAGAGAGCTGCATGGTAATTTCTTACACAGAGGATACTGAGTACTTGGAATGAGCTGCCAGGGAATGTTGTTGAGACGGTACAATTGCAATATTTAAGAAGCATTTGGATGGATACAGGAAGGGAGTTTCTTGGAGGGCTATTGTTCAACATGAGTAACTGGGACTAGCAGAGACAATACTGTGGTCCACATGGACGAGTTGATCTAAACAGTCTGTTTCCATGCTGTATTGCTCTGTGACTCTTTTCAACCTTCCCCTATAACTCAGGTACTCAAGTCCCGGCAACATCCATGTCAATTTTCTTTCCCGTAGGTAGATGAGCAGAACTACTCACATTACTCTAGGTTCAGCCTCACCAACATCCCAGTTCATGTGATGCAACATTTGATATCCTTCCTCGCTGTCCATTCTGTTCCCAATCTTGGTGTCATCCACAAATTTGCTGATCAATTATCACCCAGATTATTGGTATAGATATCAAGCAACAACAGACACAGCACTGATCCCTGTGGCACCAGTCACAAGCATCTTGACACAAATTTCTTGTTTAATCTTCAAAAAGCTTTAAGATTGGTTAGACATGAACTACCATGCACGAAGCCACGTTGATTTTCCGTAAATAAGCCCTGTCTGTCCAAATACAGTCGATTCTGGTTGATTAAGGCACACTAATAAAGAGGTTATTATTATTAACAGGTTGCCCAATGTAACAAATCTTCATGGAAATAGTTTAAAAAAGACAAACTACCGTTTAACTGAGTAACAAACTGTATATTTAACTGAAGTACAGAATAAATTAGAACACTACCACTACGACTACAGTACTATAAAACTGTGTTTCATTCCCTGATCGTTATTGACAGTGGAATTCATTTCGAGTACGCTGCTGTGTTCTTTTGATTGACTGCAAATTAACAAAATCACCGCGGACACCAAGTGCAGATATGGACTGCTTTCATTGCCTTCTTGCGTGAAATAATATAGTAATCCAACAATAAATTTCCCAGCATCCAGTGTCATCACGGGCTCATGTTCAGATGTGTCACCTTCATCACCAGGTGCAGTGTCTGATGGCCACACAAGTGTCCGTGCCTGATGCTGGTTACACCGACACTCTGCAGTAGTCTTCTGTCCCAATTCAGAGGCAGTGTCCTTAATAAACAAAGGTATCCTGATTATTTTCTTGATTTGCTTTTGTTCCTTCAGAGTTCTCCTTAATTAGTGGCTGTCCCAAATAACCTGAATCCACTGTATCTATTCATCCTGCATTTAGAAAGCCTTCCAATAATTTATCCATAAATAAATTAGCCTATCATTTGCTGGCTATTGCTTAGAATGTTTCTTGAACAACGTAACAACTTTAGATATCCTCCACTCTCCTGGCTCCTCACCCATGACTAAAGGTGGTTTAACTATTCCTGCCAAGGCCCCAGCAGTTTCAACATTAGCCTTCCACAAGGTCCATGGGAAAACCTTGTCAGGCCCTACTGATATATCCACCCTAGCTGCCTCTAGACAGCCAGCCCTCCTCTTTTGTGACTAGATACGGTCTATGACTTCACGAATTTTTGTCTCAGTTCGACTATTTGTGTCTGTCTCCAAAGTAAATACCGATGGAAAAATCTCTCTCTCTCTCTCTCTCTCTCTCTCAGTTCCATGGATAGATGACCAGCTGATCAACCAGTGGACCAACTTTGTCTCTTGTTATTCTTTTGCTCTTAAGATGGCTAAAGAAACCCTTGGGAATTTCTTTCAACTTGCATTGCACTGCAACCTCAAGTCCTCTTTTATTCCTCATAATTCCTCTGCTGAGAAGTCTTTTGCATTTCTTAAACCCCTCAAGTGCGTCACTTGCATGAATTGTATACAGGAGCCATCCTGTATTCCCTCTGTTGCTAGCTGCCTCTGGACTTTACTCAAAATGCATAAATTTATGTCATAATTTTATATAATTCTTTCTATACAAAAGAGACAGAAGTTGACTCGTCATGGTTGTGACAGTAGCAACATCAATAAATATGTAACAATTATTGGAAAAATAGCAAACTTAGAGGAGATTGTTTGACCTTGTTTCATTCAGCAGATGTGGAGGGTGGAAAGGGGGTCCTCGGGAACATAGTTGACCACGTGGTTGCCTGATTTTATTCCTTTTTTTATAAATATCTGATGGTGTTGACAAAAACTTGGCAAACATTTTGACCAACAACAAATAAGAGTGAATATTGCTGAAAGTTCACTGCCTTTAGTTTTAAAGAGGTTTTTCAATCTACTCTTTCATCTGGAATATATGTTGTACATTTTAAATCATCTTTTCACATTTTTTATCAAATTGAAATGATAATCTGTTGCTTGAGGACAACTGATTTTGTGGGTACTGGGCTATCATATAATCATATAATTTATAAAATTAAAAACAAACATATGGAAAAATGTTGCATTTGTTCTAAAGACCCTCAGATGATCAAGCAGTTCACTTGAAGAGGCTGGTCTGAGGTGGTGAGTGAATTACATCAATGACTGTTATTGCACTTTGTGTTCAGTTTTTTGTGTTCTATAAATAAGTTGCTATTTTTTTTCTTAAACATAAAGTGCCTCTGCCATATAATTTATGAAATTCTACATTGGATCAAACTGCCATTACATTGTTAGTGCAAGGCAAGGTCCAATTTACATTGCGAGCAATCTCCCCCCACAACACCAAACATTGCTATGTGCTGCCAGAGTGAAGAGTCTCCTTGAACACCTGCCTGAATACGATCAATACCGATCGTTGAAAACTCACCATTTACAGAGTTTTGGACTGTTGGAGTCTGAGTGCACCAACAGTTGTTTTCCTCGCCCAGCCACGGTGACGCTAAGCCATCAGAGCTAATGATCACATGCTATCCCTCCTGAGCAATCACCATCCTTGTTTTAATTTTAAACAACTCTTCATGCAGAAAATGCCGAAACAAGTTTGCTGAGCCCAATCAAGTACACCTGTGAAGGACGAAAGGGAGCTTGCTAATATGGCTGATAGTCTACACTCAGCTTTCTCTACCTCAATAAGCCCGGTCAGCAAGCCCCCATCTTAAGGACACCCGTGGCTGTGAAACAGACAATGCCAGGCCTGTGTTTTTACCTCGCTTGCTTTGGTATGGACACTGGAAAGTGCCAACGAGCTGGCAGCTTTGACAGTGCCAGCGCATCTGGACCTCAGAGGTCTGTGAACACAGTGAGTTCCAGCTGGTAGGGATGTTTACTGTACATTACAGACACAATTTCGGGGCGATGTTTCCTGTGTGATACAGGTGCTCAAGAGAATGTGCTGCCAGTATCACTTATTGATCAGATGGCAAAGAGCGACGAAATACATTGGAGTTTGCCAACGGCAGCAGGATCCAAACCTATGGGACATAGGGGTCAATGTTGGGACCGCTGTTTTTTATGATGTGTGTCTATGATTTGGGCTGTGGGATTAATGGATTTATGGCTAAATTTGCTGATGATACAAAGATAGGTGGAGGGGCCGGTAGTGCTGAGGAAACAGAGAGCCTGCAGAGAGACGTCGATAGTTTAGGGGAATGGGCACAGAAGTAGAAAATGAAATACAATATTGGAAAGTGTATGGTCATGCACTTTGGTGGAAGAACTATATGGCCGACAATTATTTAGATGGAGAGAGAATTCAAAATGCAGAGATGTAAAGGGACTTGGGAAACCTTGTGCAAGATACCCGAAAGGTTAACCTGCAGGTTGAGTCAGTGGTGAAGAAGGAGAATGAAATGTTGGCATTCATTTCTAGAGGTATAGAATATAAAAGCAGGGACGTGATGTTGAGGCTCTATAAGGCACTCATGAGACCAGACTTGGAGTACTGTGTGCAGTTTTGGGCTTATTTTAAAAAGGATATACTGACATTGGAGAGAGTTCAGACAAGATGCATGAGAATGATTCCAGAAATGAAAGGGTTACCGTATGAGGAACGTCTGGCAGCTCTTTGGCTATATTCTGTTGAGTTCAGGAGAATGCAGGGGGATCTCATCGAAACATTTTGAGTGTTAAAAGGCCTGAAAGACCTGTACAGATTAGATATGGCTGTATAATCACATTTGGTCTTTCTGAGTTTCTACGCATGCCATTTGGACTGAAAAATGCAGTACAGTCTTCCAGTAGCTGATGGACTCTGTATTAAAAACTTAGATTTTCTATTTGTTCAACTGGATGACATAATTGTCACCAATACATCCAAATCCAAACTTGAACTCATCTCTGTACACTTTACAAGCACTAAAGCCAACACAGGTTGATTCCGAACCACGCAAAATACCATTTTGGGATATCAGCCATTGACTTTGTCGGCCATCACATCTCTGCAGAAGGTGAAACACCACTCCCATTAAAAGAAGCTGCTATTACGCATTTCCCCTGCCCCACACTACTGAAAAACTACAGGACTTTCTAGGGATGGTAAGTATGTATTAAAGCTTCTTTCTACAAGCCTCAGAACTTACGTATGCTCCCCTGTAAGGAGCGTTTAAAGGCAACATCCTTAATCATGTGCCTGACTGGTCTGCCACTTTTTTGCTATTCTTCCAAATTGTCCAAATTCTGCTGCAATCGCATTGCTTTCTCAGCACTACCTACCTCTGCACCTATCTTCATATCATCCACAAACTTTGCCACAAAGCCTCCAATTCCATTATCCATGTCATTGACAAACAATCGGAAAAGTTGTGGTTCCAAAACTGACCACTGTAGAACAGCACAAGTCACCAGCAGCCAAACAGAAAATACCCCTTTTATTCCCACTCGCTGCCTCCAGCCTGTCAGCCATTTCATGGGAGAAAGGGAAGGAGGAGGGATGCCGGTAGGGGTGGGGGTGACTATATTTGAAGCCTCTGCATGTTGCTCTTGTTCATCTCCAGTTGCTGCTCACTCAGTGTGACTGTTGGCATCACAGTAATCCTTCTTACAAGTGCTATTCTTCACCAGCGACTCAGTTTGGAGGAGTGCCTGACCTAGGTAGTGTGGCTGTGGTTTCATACTTTTTCATGATCGACTGCACTGAGCTCCAAGGTGTGTTCAGTGCCTTTGAGATTGTCATGTACCATTCCCCAGATCTGTGCTGCCCTTTCCTCAGTTCCCTGACTTGTCTTGAATGCTCCTTTGTCTTCATTTTGGTTTGGTCTGTTTTAAGTCTATCATACAGCTGGACCTGACAGAGTGAAGGGTTTTTATCCTTATGAATTCACTGGTCCTACAATGTTCTGCATTGACAAATTAGGAGAGTTGGTGAGATCACAAATGGCACCTGAGGAAAGTGATTGTGGTAATTAGAAAGGAAGGGATGAATACTTTATCAGACTCACAAGTTTGGTTTAATTTTTAGCAAGTTGCTGAGAAAGTTTGGAATTTTTCTTTTGATTTGATATGATGCACAATGTTTCGTCGATTAGCTCAATAAATTGTACCTCAAAATATTTAGAAAATGACAGAGTAAAACATGAAAATACTGTGGTTGTGGGGACTGAATACTATTTCAAGGCACTGTATTTCACCTTAAGATTCATTTTCTTGCAGGCATTTACAGGAAGATGCAGAAATTCAACAGAATTTATGAAAAGCTTCCCATAAAGACTGACAAACAACCAAAGTGCAAAAGACAAACTGTGCAAGAAATTATGCTGAGAACATGAATTGTAAAATGTTCTTGAGAGTGAGACAATCCTGGAATCATTTTTGTGAACCTCCGCTGGTCATTTTGCAGTATAGATAAGGGGCCCAAAACAGCAGACAATACTCCAAGTGTCTCCAACTACTGTGAATCCTCATCCTTAATAATGGATTACAGCATTTTACCAATCACTGAAGTCAGGATTACTGGCTTATAATTTCCTGCATTTTGCCTATCACCTTTCATCAAAGTGGAGTGACCTTTGGATTTTCCATTCCTCCAAAAATATTCCAGAATCTCATGATTCTTGAAGGATCCTGACAAATGCCTGCACAAGCTCCTCATCTACATCTATCGGATCCGAGAATTGTAGTCGATCTGTTCCAGGTGACTTATCTACCATCAGACTTCAACTTTCCAACCATGTTCTCCTCAATAATAGATCATTGTTAATGCTTCCTTATAAATCATCGTCCCCCTTTTGGGACCCTGCACTCTCTCCTTCCTGCTGCCAACACCCTGCAGATCCACATCTCCTTCCCTGATGGTGAGGACCCTCAGTCACACCCACTCTCTCAGCTGAATTTCAACCAGCTACACAACATCAACAACGGTGACAGCACCTCCTTGTCTCAATCAATGCTATGGACACCTTCATCCCCTCATTGTTCTGCTGCACCATCTCCAACCCTGTCAGTAAGCAGAGCACAGTGGCAACCTGAAGCGGAGCAGTAGTGCAGTTCTGCCCTGTTCATGTCTGGGATGGGGACAGAGGGAAGGGAGGGGGAAAAGGGTCTCTCTGGGTCAATCCCATTCTACATGGGAATGGTTAGGGTGGGGTGTCAGTAATGTCTACCTGAGTCTTTCCCACTCTCACGGGCGATGGTTAGTTTGGGCTTGGGGAATGTCTGCCTGGGTCTGTTCCATTCTCACTGGGGAAGGGTCTGGTTGGAGAATTTCTGCCATGGAGTCCCATTCTCACTGGAGACAGGTCTACATTGGAAATGTCTGCCTGAGTCTGTCCTACACTCACTGTGGATGGGCAGTGTGGGGGCGGGGATTGTCTGCCTGGGTCTGTCCTACTCTCACGGAGAAGGGTCAGGGTTGGGAATAACTGAATGGGTTTGTCTCGCTCTAAATGGGGATGTGTCAGGGTGGAAAATGTCTGCCTGGGGTTGTCCTTCTCTCACTGGGGATGGGTCAGAGTGGGATAGGTAATGTCTGTTAGGGTCTGTCCCAGTCTCAGAACACAGCAGCATGGTGACAGTCGGAAGGGGACAGGGGTTAAACAGCCAGTGCAGACTAAACCATTGGTCACTCGCCCTCAACAACATCTTTGGTTACAGTTCGGGGCATGAGCAAGCAGAGAAAAATCACAATGGTCAGGTCTCTGACACTGAGTCTGTCTCTGAGACTCAGAAGGGAAGGAGGTTGAAGAGGCAAGCTGTGGTGATTGGGGATTCGTTAGTTAGGTTAACAGACAGGAAGTTCTGTGGGCGAGTACGGGATCCCCAGATGGTATGTTGCCTCCCAGGTGCCAGGGTTCAGTACACCTCAGAGCAAGTCCTTAGCTTTCTCAAGAGGGAGGGTGAGCAGCCAGAGGTCGTGGTTCATGTAGGTACCAAGTGATGAGGTTCTGTAAAGTGAATTCATGGAGTTAGGTGGGATGATAAAGAGCAGGATGTCCAGGTTTGTGATCTCAGGATTGACACCTTTTCCACATGCTAGTGAGGCCAGAAATAGGAAGATCATATAGTTCAACTCTTGGTCAAGGAGTTGGCGGAGGAGGGATAGCATTAGATTTTTTGAATCATTGGGCTGTCTTCCAGGGAACTTGCAACTTGTAGAGAAAAAAAACGTTTGCAAGTGAACTGGAAGGGGACTGATATCCTAGTGGGAAGGTTAGCTCGTGCTTCATGGGCGATTTAAACAGGAGTTGTAAGGTGGTGGGAACCAGCGTGCAGAACAAATATTGGTGTGGTTTTGGGATTCTGTTATTTCAGACACAACAGAGGGGGAGGGTTGTTACTAATCAGGAACTGATTCGGGATGGTCAGCACAGCTTTGTGTGTGGTAGGTTGTCTGACTAATTTTTTAGAGTTTTTTGAGGAAGTTATCAGGAAGGTTGATGAAGGCAAGGCAGTGGATGTTATTTCAATGGACTTGAGCAAGGTTCTTGATGAGGTCTTGCAAGGGATATTGGTCTAGAAGATTTGTTTACTCGGCATTCAAGATGAGGTAGTAAATAGGATTAGACATTGCCTTTGTGGGATAAGCCAGAGAGGGGATGGAACTGGACTCTCAGATGGTGGTGTCTGAAAAGAGGATGCTGTCCAAGTTGCATGCCATCTTGGACAATGTCTCCCGTCCACTACATAATGTACTGGTTGTGCACAGGTGTACATTCAGCCAGAGACTCATTCCACCGAGATGCAACACAGAGCGTCATAGGAAGTCATTCCTGGCTATGGTCATCAAACTTTACAACTCTTCCCTTGGTGGGTCAGACACCCTGAGCCAATAGGCTGGTCCTGGACTTAAACATGAGGAATTTTAATTCCACATCCCATTCCCATTCTGATATGTCTGTCCACGGCCTCCTCTACTGTAAAGATGAAGCCACACTCAGGTTGGAGGAACAACACCTTATATTCCGTCTGGGTAGCCTCCAACCTGATGGTATGAATATTGACTTCTCTAACTTCCGCTAATGCCCCACCTCCCCCTCGTACCCCATCCATTATTTATTTATATACACACATTCTTTCTCTCTCTCTCCTTTTTCTCCCTCTGTCCCTCTGACTATACCCCTTGCCCATCCTCTGGGTTTCCCCCCTCCCCCTTTTCCTTCTCTCTGGGCCTCCTGTCCCATCATCCTCTCATATCCCTTTTGCCAACCACCTGTCCAGCTCTTGGCTCCATCCCTCCCTGTCCTGTCTTCTCCTATCATTTTGGATCTCCCCCTCCCCCTCCCACTTTCAAACCTTTTACTAGCTCTTTCTTCAGTTAGTCCTGACGAAGGGTTTTGGCCCGTAACATCGACTGTACCTCTTCCTAGAGATGCTGCCTGTCCTGCTGCGTTCACCAGCAACTTTGATGTGTGTTGCTTGGTCCTGGGCTTATTTCCTGGCATAGTTTACATATTACTATTTAACTATTCATGGTTTTATTACTATTTAATTATTTATGGTGCCACTGTAACGAAAACCAATTTCCCCCGGGATCAATAAAGTATGACTATGACTATGTGTTCATAGATGGTTGTATCTCTGACTGGGGGTCTGTGACTAGTGGAGTGCCATAGGGATTGGTATTGGGTCTCTTGTTGCTTGTCATCTGTATCAATGATCTGGATGATAATTTGCAGATGAACCAAGATTGTGGGTGTAGTGGACTGCAAGGAAGACTATCCTGGCAGCAGTGGGATCTGGTCCAGCTGGAGAAATGGGCTGAAAAATGGCAGATGGAATTTAAGACAGATAAGTGTGAGGTGTTGCACTTCAGTAGGACCAACCAGGATAGGTCTTGCACAGTGAATGGTAGGGCACTGAGGAGAGCTGTAGAAGAAAAGGCTCTGGGAATACAGGTCCATAATTCACAGGTAGATAGGACTGTAAAGAAATCTTTTGGCACATTGGCCTTCATACATTAAAGTTCTGACTACTGGAAATGGGATGTTATGTTGAAGTTGTATAGGACACTGGTGAGGCCTAATTTGGAGTATTGTGAACAATTTTGGTCACTGTCCGACAGGAAAGATGTAAATGACATTGAAAGAGTATGGAGAAAGTTTAGAAGGATCTTGCTGGCTCTGCAGGACTGCAGAAAAGATTGAATACATTCAGAATTTATTCCCTGGAACATAGAAGTTTGACGGGATATTTAATAGAAGTATAACAATTATGAGGGGAAAAGATAGAGTAATTACAAGCAGCCCAATGTGGTTGGTTGGTACTACAACCAAAGGTCATGTGTTAAGGGTGAAAGGTGAGACGTTTGAGGGGAACATGAGTGGAAACTTCTTCCTCTGAGGGTCAGGAGAGTGTGGAATGGGCTGCCAATGCAATTGGTGCATGTGAGTTTGATTTCAATGTTTAAGATATGCTTGCACAGGTACATGAATTGCAGGAGTATGTAGGACAATGGTCCCTGTGCAGGTCAATGGGAGTAGACAGTTTAAATGCTTTAGCATACACGAGATGGGCCCAAGGGCCAGATTTTGTGCTATACTTTTCTATAATTCCATCTTGGAATCTTCTTGAATACATTTACGAATGGTTGGCTTACGTACATTAAATACGCTGATTGTTTATTTTGTTTTATCGTTGATTTTAGTTCATTAGATTTATCACATCAAGATTGCTTGTTTTGCTACTTTTCAAATAAAAGACTGAAGGTATTCTTAGACTTTGGAATGTTGTTATTGGATTGGAGAGAGTATCGCACAAGATCAACTCCCTCCTTCCCCTGCTTTGTCTGTAAGTGTTGTTGGTTTGTTCCAGTAGCCGCTGCACCCTTTATTCTGTCTACCAAAGTGCACAACTTGCTGACACTGTATTCCATCCGGTGCTTCCTTGGCCATTCTCCTGCAGACTCCATGCTTCCTTAACACCACCTGTCCCTCCAATCATCTTTGTATCATCTGCAAATTGGCCACAAAGCCATCAATTCCATCAATCAGATTGCTACCATATCGTGTAAAAAGCAGTAGACCCAACAGGAACCCCTGCTGAACCTCCAAGTCACTGGACACCAACTGGAAAAGGCCTCCTATATTCCCACTCTAGTCAATCTGTCAATCTTCTGTCCATGTTTGTATATTTCCTGTAGTACTCTAGCTCTTATCTTCTTCAGTATCCTCATGTGTGGTATCTTGTCAAAGGCCTCATTAAAATCTAAGTGAACAACATCTCTTTTGGTGATTAGACCATAAGACCATAAGAGAAAGGAGCAGAAGTCGGCCATTTGGCCCATCGAGTCTGCTCCGCCATTTTATCATGAGCTGATCCATTCTCCTATTTAGTCCCACTCCCCCGCCTTCTCACCATAACCTTTGATGCCCTGGCTCCTCAGATACCTATCAATCTCTGCCTTAAACACACCCAATGACTTGGCCTCCACTGCTGCCCGTGGCAACAAATTCCATAGATTCACCACCCTCTGACTAAAAAAATTCTTTTGCATTTCTGTTCTGAGTGGGCGCCCTTCAATTTTTAAGTCATGCCCTCTTGTACTAGACTCCTCCATCATGGGAAACAACTTTGCCACATTGACTCTGTCCATGCCTTTTAACATTCAAAATGTGTCTATGAGGTCTCCCCTCATTCTTCTAAACTCCAAGGAATACAGTCCAAGAGCGGACAAACGTTCCTCATATGTTAACCCTCTCATTCCCGGAATCATTCTAGTGAATCTTCTCTGGACCTTCTCCAACTTCAGCACATCCTTTCTTAAATAAGGAGAACAAAACTGCCCACGGTACTCCAAGTGAGGTCTCACCAGCGCCTTATAGAGTCTCTCTGCAGACTCTCCGTTTCCTCAGCACTACTGGCCCCTCCACCTATCTTCGTATCAACAGCAAACTTAGCCACAAAGCCATCTATTCCATAATGCAAATCGTTGATGTACAATGTAAAAAGAAGCGGCCCCAACACTGATCCCTGTGGAAAACCACTGGTAACCAGCAGCCAACCAGAATAGGATCCCTTTATTCCCACTCTCTGTTTCCTGCCAATCAGCCAACGCTCTATCCACGTATGTAACTTTCCTGTAATTCCATGGGCTCTTATCTTGTTAAGTAGCTTCATGTGTGGCACCTTGTCAAAGGCCTTCTGAAAATCCAAATATACGACATCCACTGCATCTCCCTTGTCTAACCTACTGGTAATTTCCTCAAAAAATTGTATTAGGTTTGTCAGGCAGGATTTTCCTTTAAGGAATCCATGCTGAGTTCTGCCTATCTTGTCATTTGCTTCTGGGTACTCTGTAACCTCATCCTTGACAATCGACTCCAACAACTTTCCAACCACCGATGTCAAGCTAACAGGTCTATAATTTCCTTGTTGCTTCCTTGCTCCCTTCTTAAATAGCGGAGTGACATTTGCAATCTTCCAGTCCTCCGGAACCATGCCAGAATCTATCGACTTTTGAAAGATCATCGCTAATGCCTCCGCAATCTCCACAGCTACTTCCTTCAGAACATGAGGATGCATTGATCTGGTCCAGGAGATTTATCTACCTTTAGCCTATTCAGTTTCCTGAGTACTTTCTCTGTCGTAATTTTGACTGCGCACACTTCTCGTCCCTGCCACCCTTGAGTGTCTGTTATACTGCTGATGACTTCTTCAGTGAAGACTGATGCAAACTACTCGTTCAGTTCCTCTGCCACCTCCTTATCTCCCATTACAATTTCTCCAGCATCATTTTCTATCGGTCCTATATCTACTCTCACCTGTCTTTTACTCTTTATATACTTGAAAAAGCTTTTAGTATCCTCTTTGATATTATTTGCTAGCTTTCTTTCACAGTTAATCTTTTCTCTCTTAATGACCTTCTTGGTTTCCTTTTGTAAGGTTTTAAAAACTTCCCAATCCTCTGTCTTCCCACTAATTTTTCCTTGTATGCCCTCACCTTTGCTTTAACTTTGGCTTTGACTTCTCTTGTCAACCACACTTGCATTCTTTTTCCACTCGAAAATTTCTTCTGTTTTGGAATATACCTGTCTTGCACATTCCTCATGTCTCTCATAAACTCCAGCCACTGCTGCCCTGCTGTCTTTTCCGCCAGTGTCCCTTTCCAGTCAACTTTGGCCATTCTGTCATTTTCTCAAAAATTTCCAACAGATTTGCCAGGGTAAGGTTTCCCCTTCAGTAAACCGTGCTGATTTCGGCCTATTGCATTGCTTGCCAGCAGGGACCCTGACAGCTCATCCTTAATGATGGACTCTAACGTTCTGTCAACCACTGAAGAACATTAACTGACCGATAATTTCCTTTCCTTTACCTCCTTTCCTTCTGAAGAGTAAAGTGACAATATTCCAGTCCTTCAGAACCGTTCCAGAATCTGCTGATTCTTGAAGGATCACGACTGAAGCCTCCTTAATCTGTTCAGATCACTGGGGTGTAGTCCAACTGGTCTAGATGACTTACCTACCTTCGACATTTCAGCTTCTCATTGGCAACAGTGATTACACTCACTTCTCCCCCTCGCTGGCAAAATTCTTATTCAGTTTGTTCACCATTCCTTTTTTCCCATTACTACCTCTCCAGTGTCATTTCCAGCACTCTAATGTTCACTCTGTCTTGATGATACCCTTTATACCTCTGGAAGAAAAGGTTTTTGACACCCTCTTCAATAATATTGGCTAATTACCTTAATATTTAATCATTTCTCTCCTCATAGTTTTTCACTGGCTTTTGTTGGTTTGTAAAGCTTCACAATCATTCAGCTTCCCTCTCTTTTCTGCTACTACTCTATGCCCTCCTTTTTGATTCTGTGTTGTCTCTGACTTCCCTTGTCAGCCACGCTTGCCTCATCCTCCCTTTAGAATACTTCAGCTTTGGGACGCATCTGCCCTCCAGCTTCTAAATTGCCCCAAAAACTCCAGTCATTGCTGCTGTGCTGTCATTCTGGCTAGTGTCGCATTCCCATCAACTTTGGCCAGCTCCTCTTGGATGAATCTGTCATTGCCGTTGACCCACTGTAACAGTGATACATTGGAGAGGGTGCAGAAGAGGTTTACCAGGATGCAGTCTGGATTAAAGGCATAAATTACTGTTTAAGGAGAGGGCAAACAAACTTGGGTATTTTCTAAGGAGTGGTGGAGCTGAGGGGGGAATGATAATGTGTGATAAGATTACGAGGGGCATAGATTGATAGCTGGTATCTTTCCCGCAATACACCCCTCCCCACCCCAGGGACAAACTGTCTAACAACAGAGGGCATTCATTTATAGAGATGAGGTGGAATTTCTTTACCCAGAGGGTGATGTATCTGAGCAATTCATTGGCACAGTTGGCTATATTTAAAACAGAGGTTGACATGTGCTTGATTAGACAGGGCGGAGAGGAAACTTCAGAGAGAGATGGGTCACGCCAGGCAGATGAGACAGACTCAGGTGGGGGTTCTTGACTGGCAAGGGGCAGTGGGACTGACCACCAGTGTTTTCCACTCGCGGACATTCATTGCGACCATTTCTCATCAGTACATGTTTTACAAACAACAGATTTCAAAGTTGAATTTCAAAATGAATTTATTTTCCAAGTACATGAACCATATTCCATCAGACGATCCATTTTCTTGCAGGTTCAGCAGCTCAGCGCTCACCCCCAGCCCCGGGCAGGGAATGGGGCCGATTCCAGAGGGGGATGGTCTGGGCTGGGGTAGGGTATGGGGGGGTGTGGGGGGTGGGGTATGTGGGGTATGGGGGGGTGGGGTGGGGTATGGGGTGTGTCTGGGACCTCATGGGGGAACCCTCCTTACATCTTCCTCCCACCCACTCCTCCTCAGTCCCCCTCCCTCTACCCTCCCCTCACCCCTCCCCACCCACCCATCCCCCACCTCCCCCTCCCCTCCCCTCCCCACCCCAACCCCCTCACCCTCCCCTCCTCCATCCGTCCCTATTCCTTCCCCTGCCCCCTCACCACCACATTCCCGTGCCCCTCCCTTACCCTCAACCCTCCCCTTCCCATTCTCCTCCATCCCCTCCACCCTTCCTCCTTCCCCTCTGCCTCCCTCCTCATCTCCCTCCGATCCCACTCCCAACCTTCCACCTTCCTTGCCTCTCTATCTCCACTCAACCATCCACTTCCCCTCTCCCTTTACTTCTTCCCCCTCACTCCACCTCCACAGCAACACTCCAGCTCCTGCCCTCTACATCACCCTCTCCTCAACCCTCTTCTTCCCCCTCCCATTCCTACCATCCTCCTACTCAGTCCCACTTGCCTTCCCCTCCTGTTTCATCACCCACCCTCCCACTCAACCTACCCCTTCCCCTCCTGTTCCTTCACCCACCCTCCCCCTCAACCTACCCCTTCCCCTCCTGTTCCTTCACCCACCCTCCCCCTCAACCTATCCCTTCCCCTCCTGTTTCCTCACCCACCCTCCCCCTCAACCTACCCCTTCCCCTCCTGTTTCCTCACCCACACTCCGCCTCAACCTACTACTTCCTCTCACCTCCTTCCCACTCCTCCTCACTCCCCCTCTTCCACCCACTCTGCCCCCCACCCCCTCCATCCATCACCCCAACTGTATGTGCGTTTGCAGGTGTGTGAGAGAGAGGGGAGGGTGCAGATAAGGCTGGAGGGGATGGAGAGGAATTAGAGGGGTGGGGACTGTGGTGGAGATGGAGGGGGGAGGGGGAAGTGGGGAGGGTAGATCTCTCTCACACACACACAAAACACAAACAGTTGAGGGGATGGAGGGTAGGGGAGGGAAGGAAGGTGAGAGGTTGGGAAGAGGGAATTGAGCTGAGGGAAGAGCAGAGGCAGGAGGGATGGAGAGAGAGGGAGAGGAAGGAGGAGGATGGGAGGGGAAGGGGAGAGTGAGGGAGGGGAGGGGAAGGGGTGGGAGATGGGGAGGGGGAGGAATAGGGAGGGAGTGGTGGAGTGGAGGGGAAGGGGTGGAGGAGGGAGGAAAGGGTTAGAGGAGATGGGGGAGGGGGGGGAGAGAGGTTCGGGGAGGGGAGAGGGAAGGGGAGTGGGGAGGAATGGGCAGGAGGAGGATGAAGGGAGGGCTCCCTGACAAGGTCCTAGGGGGAAGGTGGGGAAGTGTGTGGGAGGGGGAGGGAGGAAATGGGAGGAAGGGGTATGTGTATAGGAGAGGGAAGGGAAGAGGTGGGGCATGGAGGTGGAAGGAAAAGTTGAGTGGAGACAGGGAGGGGAGACATGTGTGGGGGAGGGATGGAAGGGAGGGTGGGGAATGGGTCGGGGAGGAGGAGGGAGGTGCTCCCTCACTGGAGGAACCAGGCAGTCGCAGTGAGGACAGCCAGGACATGGGGCAGGGTGAACCTGAGTGAGGAAATGGAGAGGTGAGGAGGAAGGGTAGGGTGAGGCTGGGGGCCAAAGATATGGTATCACTGGTGGAGCTACTGAGAGGTGCTCTGGGATTGATCAGCCACTCATCGTACAACAAAAAAATCAGCTCGGGTAGATCTGAGCTGTTCTTCAGCTGATTGGTTGAGACAGAGCTGAAATTAGTCATCAAGCCAAACAGGCTTGACGTTCTGTTGTCTATCAAAGACCACTGGATCTGTGAAGATCCCAAACTTGATGCCATAAAATGAAGTTGTTGTGCTGTAGTTCAATGATGTGCCCAGTGAAGTCACCCACTGGAGTTCATGTGGACCAATCAGTGAAGACACTGGGTGGTGATGTGGAGGTGAGCGAATGGACGATGGCAGTCCACTGCAGCCAGTAGATGATGCTGTTGTTGGAGAAAGATCGATAGGTGAGAGCAGAAGAGGAGTCGATCACCACGGAGAAAGGCCAGGAGACAGTATGGACATTGGCGGAACCCATCACAGCCAAGGGCTTGGTCGTCAGTGTTGTCATTGTCCTGGAGCTGATCAGGAGACCAGTCTGGAAGGGTCAGTTGATAATCTGAATCTCCCCAGGCCAATCACAGGACAATCTGGATGGACCTGTTGATGACAACACAATCTTTGAGCAAATTGCGTCAGCTGGTTTAATAACCTGGAGGGAGCAGGGTAATGCACGGGGAGGGAGCAGAGGGAATGGGAAAGTGGTGTTGGTGGCATCCTATTCTGAGCCAGTCCCATCTGCCTGCATTTGTCCCGTATCCCTCGAAACCATTCTTATTCATGTACCTGTCTGACTGTCTACTGTGTGAATAATTTTCTCCTGTGTCCTGATTAAATTTCTTGTTTTTCCTTAAACTTGTGCACTCCCAACCTGCCCAAACTCTGTCCATAACTCAGTCTTTCAAGTGCTGACAACAGTCTCGTAAATCTCCTCAGCACTCTTTGCAGCTGGACGGCATCTTTACTGTAGCAGAGCAAGCAAATCTGAATACCATATTCCAGGTGAGGCCTCACTAATGTCTTCATCAATTAGACCATAAGACCAAAAGACATAGGAGCAGAATTAGGTAACTCCGCATCCTGAGTCTGTTCTGTCATTCCATCATGGCTGAATGAGTATCCCTCTCAACCACTCTGTACTCTCTTCTCCCTGGAACCTTTCATGCCATGACTAAGCAAGAACCAATCAACTTCCATTTTAAATATCCTCAATCACTTAGTGTCCACAGCCATCCGTGGAAATGGATTCCACAGATTCAATTCCTCCTTATCTCCGGTCTAAATGGATGCCCTCTGACCGTAGATCAGAAGGTATACAAAATATCCTTTTCACGTCCATTCTATCTAGACCTTTCAATATTCAATAGGTTTCTATGAGATCCAGCATCATCTGGCGAGTACGAGTCGAGAGCCATGAAACGCTCCTCATATGTTAACCCCTTCATTGCTGGATCAATCTCGTGAACCTTCTCTGGAAACTCTCTAATACCAGCACATCATTTCTCAGATAAGCGGCCCAAATCTGCACACAATACTCCAAATTTGGTCTGACCAATGCCATATAAAGCCTCAGTACACATCTTTCCTTTTATATTCTAGTCCATTTGAAATGAATGTCAACATTGCAGTTGCCTTCGTAACAATCGACTCAAACTTCAAGTTAACCTTTACGGAATCCTGCAGAAGTTCTTCCAAGGACCTTTACCCCTCTAATATTTAAAATTTTAAAATAGACGACACTGTAGCGGTGTGCTACACACAGTGCTAGGATAACCACATGGAATTGGTGAGTTGGAGTTGCGATGAAAGAGATTTATTCAAACTTTGTGGCCTGCTTTAAAGCCTTCCCGTTCCCGCCCTCCCTGGGCGGGACTACTGTGGGGAATGCGTATTCCCCGACCCTTTCTGCGCGCAGGATTTTCCCCCTGCTGGTGAAGATGACCTGGCGCCCTTTTTGCGGCCGGCCCTCTGCCTGCGCGTGTTGTTGTGAGCCGATTCGTGGGTGCTAGAAAGTGGGTCGCCACAACACCTTAATTCTTTCTACTGAAGTGCATGACCATACAATTCCATACAGTATATTCCATCTTCTACTTCGTTGCCTTTTCTCTCAATCTGTCCAAGTACTTCTGCAGACACCCTGCTTGCTGTAAAATACTTGCCCTTCCATCTACCTTTGTATTATCTGCAAAGCCAGATTCCTTTGTTTTTCCACAATCCTCATTACCCTCCCATTCACTGAACACCAGCTCGCTACATCGTAGACTTTCCTTTTCTATCTCCCATTGCACTTTATATCCCACATTCTGGCTACTGTTTGGGAGCCTGTATAAACTCCCATCAGAGACCTGGCAGTTTCTTAGTTCTACGAACACGCCCCACCCCAAAGTTTCTGCAACTTCTATTCCTATGTCATCTCTCTACAAGGATTTGATTTCTTTTTTTAACAACAATGCCTCCCCACTCCCTCTGCCTGTCCTTTCAACACAATCTGTATCCTTGGATGTGAAGCACCCAACGATGATCTTTAAGCAATGAACTCAGTGAAGCCGATAATGCCATCCCTGCCAATCTCGAAATAGACCATTACCCCTGATCATTACCCAGTCCCACATATTCAAGACTGTTCGGTAAATTTAGCCAGAAAGATAATTTTTTGTAAAGTGTATTTGGTCAGGGTTTATCATCAGGTACCTGGGTGTTCTCACCATATTCCCAAAGATGCTGTTATCACCCCATTTGGCCTGTTTGAGTTTCTGTGCATGCCCTTTGGGCTGAAAAATGCAGCATAGACTTCCCAGCAACTCATGGACTGTGAGCTAAAACACTGACAGTTTTTCTTTTTGTTTACCCGGACAACACACAGCACTGTGCAAAAGACACATATATGTAGCAAGAGTGCCTGAAACTTCTGCACAATACTGTAAATTCATTAAAATAGGAGGTGGTTGGGAAACAGAAATAAGAGTGATTAGCTTTGTACCAGCTCAGGTGTATGAAGTGGTATTAAGTTGTGACTGGAAAGACATAATATACAGTACTGAGCAAGAGTCTGAGCACCATTGCTACAGATACATGTGTCTAAGACTTTTACACAGTCCTGTAGCTGTCACCAGCGCATCCAAAACCGAACACTTATCACATCTCCACATACTTTTCTATTGCTTCAGCCGTCATGGGCTGATTATTAACCCCATTAAATACCAGTTCAGGTTGTCTATCCATGACTTTCTCGGCCACTGTATCTGTGCAGATGGTCTGCCACCCCACCATCAAAAGTTGCTGTTATGATGGACTTTCCACTGCACCCCCACCCCCCAAAAATTACTGCAAGTGTTTTTTGTTTTGGTGAATTTCTATCACCTCTTCATTCTAAGATCTGTTGAACTTATGCTTGCTCCCTTAATTTATTGCCCATAATCGCATGTTTGAATGGTCAGCAGACGTGACCAGAGCATTTGACAACACCAAACGAGTCTTTTGTAAGCAACCTCACTGGTATATTAATTCCTCATGCATCAGGGGCAGGGTGGAAGTAAAGGGCTGCAGCTTTTGCTAATCACATAAAATGACTCGGTGTCAGGGTGGAGCCCCAGCTGCCTTTGGCCAGAATTGACCACATGGACTGGGCCCTCTCCAGTGCCAGTACGGTAACTCCGAGCAATGCTGACCTGAGCCTGGAGCCGGAGCAGGGTCCGTTCCTGTTCCCGACGCAGGGTCATGATGACTGGGTAGGAATGTCCAACCGGGGAACCCATTGTCAAATTTCACCAAGAAACAATCACACCAAAGAATTTCAGGCAGAGCTGGTCGGGATGACAAACACCCATCAGCACACAGAAATGGCAACTTTTAAAATGAGAAATAAATCAATGTAAAAACAGATTTAGCACTGGATGAGTGAACCCTCTGACCCCAGGATGCACGGGATGGATATGGTCCTGTGATAAGAGAGGTGGTTTCACACAGTCTCCATGACTCTGTCAGTTTGTGGGGTGGAATGGGAGTGGTAATTGAGTGAACACAGTGAGGTGGAAGTGTTGCAGAGGTACTAACCTGAGGAGACATGAATGCAGTCGAGACTTGCTGTCTTGGGCTTGAATTGTGTAGTGGTCACTCTCAGCTTCATCTCTGGTTCATACGGTTCAAATCTGTGTTGTCTTGTGCACAATCAAGTGTCACGGTTTCTGGCACTCTTGTCCTTCAAGGAGAAGAAAGAAAAAGTAAATTCAAGCAACACACAGAAAACGCTGGTGAAACACAGCAGGCCAGGCAGCATCTAAGACAAAGAGCAGAGCCGACGTTTCAGGCTGAGACCCTTCATCATGAAAGGAAACAAAAGAGAGGAAAAATATTCACTGGCTTACAACTGGACAACGACAGGAACATTTACATTTTGAGTCACAGCATGAGAAATCTTTTCTTTCGTTATTAATCTTTTTATTGATTTAGAGGAAACATATATGCAGACAAGGGGAGAATTATCTCAAATATGTATATAAGCTACCATATAAACAAAAGATGAAATAAGTATTATCATAATCATACATTGATTCATACTATAATAAAAAATACATAATAAAAAAGGAAAATTAATTCTCCTCTTATTAACTCACAAAGAGAGGAAACCTCACTCATTGTCCGACATGAAATTAATGAACATAAAGAGAGATACCTGAATGACCTGTCGCTGGATCCTTTGAACCATCTGTGTGGATATTTTTTTTCCCAAAAATACTTTATTCAGAAGTGTTACAAAATAAAGTTATTTACAATATAAGAAAAAACATTTGTTGACTCTGAGTCCTTATTCAAAAAAGTTATTAACAATAAAATTATGCGTTGACTCTCTGTTCATTTACAAATGAAAGATGTTTACAATAAAACATTCATTTACTCTCAACCCTTGGTCAAGAGTTAAGACTTATTAATAATAAAATTATCAACCATAAAGGCAGGCGAAGGCTCTAATGCTTTCCCAGACTAACAAGTCCATCCACTCCTTGGGCACCCTGTTGATTATCTGTCCACACCACTGATGAGGGTAGGTCTCCTCCCCACCCAACCCCTCCCACTCCCACAGGTGATGAACCTTAAACTGTGGTCCTTCCCCACCGGGCCTTCGCGTTGGCCGCACCAAGCTTGAGTGCATCCCTCAGCACGTACTCCTGCAGACGGGAGTGAGCCAGTCGGCAGCATTCAGTCATGGACATCTCCATGTGCTAGCAGACCACCAAGTTTCGGGCAGACTAAAGCGCGTCTTTCACCGAGTTGATGATCTGCCAGCAGCACCGGATGTTTGTCTCCGTGTGCATTCCCGGGAATAGCCCGTAGATCACGGAGTCCTTGGTAACGCAACTGCTGGGCATGAATCTTAGTACTGTCCCTTCCATTCTCTTCCACACCTTCTTCGCGAACCCAAAATATGCAAAGAGGTGATTCACCGATTCCACCCCATTACAGTCCTCCCGTGGGCAGCGGGGTGTGGAGGAACCGTTCCGGGCGTACAGGAGGGCTCTGACTGGGAGGGCCCCTCTCACCGCCAGCCAGGTGAGGTCTTTGTGCCTGTTGGTGAGGTCTGGCGTTGAGGCATTTTCCCAGATGAACTGGACCGTCTGCTCAGGGAATCACCCCACTGAATCCATCTCGTCCTTTTCCTGCAGTGCCTGCAGGACATTACATGCCGACCACTGTCTAATGGCCTTGTGGTCAAATGCGTTGGCCTTGAAGAATTTTTCCACGAAGGACAGGTAAGGAGGCAATGACCAGCTGACTGGGGCGTTGCACGGGAAAGGGGCCAGACCCATCCTTCGTAGCCGGGGCAAAGGGAAAACCTGGGCACATTGTAGTACTTTGTGCCCACGTATCTGGGATCCACACACAACCTGATGCAGCCACACACGAAGCTGGCCATCAGGGTGAGGGCGACATTGGGGACGTTTTTGCCCCCATTGTCCAGGGATTTGTGCTTGACGGTCTGTCTCACCCGCTCCATCTTGGATCCCCAGACGAATCTGAAGACAGCTCAGGTGATTTCCGAGCTGCAGGAGCGGGGGACGGGCCACACCTGCGCCAAGGACAGCAGCCCTGAGAGCACCTCACACCTGATGACCAGGTTCTTGCCCGTTATCGAAAGGGAGCGCCCTCCCCACTGTCCCAGTTTCTGTTTCACCTTGGCAGTCCGCTCCCGCCAGTTCTTGTTGCACGCCTCAGCCACTGTGAACCTGATCCCCAACACCTTCATGTGGTCAGACCTGATAGTGCAGGGGACGCTGGATCAGTCGTACAAGTTGCCAAAGAGCATGGCTTCGCTCTTCGTGCGGTTGACCCTGGCCCCCGATGCCAGCTCAAACTGTTCGCAGATGCCAATCAACCTGCGAACTGACCTCGGATCAGAGCAGAAGATGGTCTGCCAACCCACCATCAAAAGTCACTGCTATGATGGACTTTCCACTGCACCCCCCCAAAAAATACTGCAAGTGATTTTTGTTTTGGTGAATTTCTATCACATTTTCATTCCACGATCTGTTGAATTTATGCTTGCTCCCTTAATTTAATGCCCATAATCACATGTTTGAATGGTCAGCAGACGTGACCAGAGCATTTGACAACACCAAACAAGTCTTTTGTAAACAACCCTACTGGTATATTTGTTCCCCGTGCATCAGGGGCAGGGTGGAAGTAAAGGGCTGCAGCTTTTGCTAATCACATAAAATACTCGGTGTCAGGGTGGAGCCCCAGCTGCCTTTGGCCAGAATTGACCACATGGACTGGGCCCTCTCCAGTGCCAGCACGGTAACTCCAAGCAATGCTGACCTGAGCCTGGAACCGGAGCAGGGTCGGTTCCTGTTACCGACGCAGGGTCATGATGATTGGGCATGAAGCTCCAACCGGGGAACCCATTGTCAAAATTCACCAAGAAACAATCACACCAAAGAATTTTGGGCAGAACTGGTCGGGATGACAAACACCCATCAGCACACAGAAATAACAACTTTTAAAATGAGAAATAAATCAATGTAAAAACAAACTTAGCACTGGATGAGTAAACCTTCTGACCCCAGGATGCACGGGATGGAAATGGTCCTGTGATAAGAGAGGTGGTTTCACACAGTCTCCATGACTCTGTCAGTTTCTGGGGTGGAATGGGAGTGGTAATTGAGTGAACACAGTGAGGTGGAAGCGTTGCAGAGGTACTAACCTGAGGAGTACTGAATGCAGTCGGGACTTGCTGTCTTGGGCTTGAATTGTGTAGTGGTCACTCACAGCTTCATCTCTGGTTCATACGATTCAAATCTGTGTTGCCTTGTGCACAATCATGTGTCATGGTTTCTGGCACTCTTGTCCCTCAAGGAGAAGAAAGAAAAAGTAAATTCAAGCAACACACAGAAAACGCTGGAGAAACACAGCAGGCCAGGCAGCATCTAAGACAAAGAGCAGAGCCCACGTTTCAGGCTGAGACCCTTCATCATGAAAGGAAACAAAAGAGAGGAAAAATATTCTCTGGCTTACAACTAGACAACGACAGGAACATTTACATTTTGAGTCACAGCATGAGAAATCTTTTCTTTCGTTATTAATCTTTTTATTGATTTAGAGGAAACATATATGCAGACAAGGGGAGAATTATCTCAAATATGTATATCAGCAACCATATAAAGAAAAGATGAAATAGATATTATCATAATCATACATAGTCATAAGCAAATATGCAATATATAATAAAAAAGGACAACTAATTCTCCTCTTATCAATTCATAAAGAGAGGAAACCTCACTCATTGTCCGACATGAAATTAATGAACATAAAGAGAGATACCTGAATGACCTTTTGCTGGATATTTCAACCATCTGTGTAGATATGGGAGAATCCATGATTTCTGCCAGTCTACATCTGTCTTGCGTCTCCAGCTGAGCAGATTTTAAATCCTATGGTGATGATGCATCTCATTGTGATGTGTCCGCTGGAGTCATAATGTCGCCTCTCCCGGAGGGGTCACACCTCAACATCTCCATATTTAGTGAAAGCTTTTGTCATTGCCTGGGTTACAATAACGTGATGAGGGTGAAAGAAATAACGTTTTCAGAATCAGAATCAGAATCAGCTTTATTATCACCAGCATGTGAGATGAAATATGTTAACTTAGCAGCAGCGGTTCAATGCAATACATAATCCGGCAGAGAGAAAAAATAAAGTAAAAATAGTAACAAATAAACAAGTAAATCAATTACGTAATCGTTAGTCTTACCCTTCCTGAAGTCCACAATCAGATCTTTCGTCTTACTAACGTTAGTGTCAGGGTGTTGCTGTGGCACCACTCCACTAGTTGGCACATCTCAATCCTGTATGCCCTCTCGTCACCACCTGAAATTCTACCAGCAATGGTTGTATCATTAGTAAATTTATAGATAGTTTTGAGTTATGCCTGGCCGTACAGTCACGTGTATACAGAGAGCAGAGCAGTGGGCTAAGCACACACCCCTGAGGTGCACCAGTGCTGATCGTCAGCAATCCGCAAATTGCAATGGGTCCAGCTGCTTTCTGAGGCAGGAGTTCATTCTAGTCATAACCAACCTCTCAAAGCATTTCCTCAGTGTAGATGTGAGTGCTACTGGGCGATAGTCATTATGCAGCCCACATTATTCTTCACAGGCACTGCTATAACTGTTGCCTTTTTGAAGCAACTGGGAACTTGTGTCTGTAGCAGGAGAGAGGTTGAAAATGTGCTTGAATACTCCCACTAGTTGGTCGGCACAGGTTTTCAGAGACTTAGCAGGTACTCCATCAAGACTTTCTGCCTTGCGAGGGTTCACTCTCTTTAAAGACAGTCTAACATCGGCCTCTGAGACAGAGATCACAGGGTTATCAGGTGCAGCAGGGATCTTCACAGCTGTAGTTGTGATCTCCCTTTCAAAGCACGCATAGAAGGCGTTGAGTTCATCTGGTAGTGAAGCATTGCCGCCATTCAGACTATTGAGTCTTGCTCTGTAAGTACTAACGTCTTGCAAACCCTGCCAGAGTTGCCGTGCATCTGATATCGTCTCCAACCTCATTCGAAATTGTCTCTTCAGCCTTGAAATAGCCCTCTGCAAATCATACCTGCTTTTCTGGTACAGGCCTGGGTTGCCAGACTTGAATGCTGCAGATCTGACCTTCAGCAGACGACGTACCTCCTGTTTCATCCACGGCTTCTGGTTTGGGAATGTAGAGTAAGTCTTTGAAGGCACGCACTCATCCACAAGGGTTTTAATGAAGTCGGTAACAACTGTAGCATACTCATCCATATTCAACGGTGAAACCCTGAATACAGTCCAGTCCACAGATTCAAAGCAGTCCTGTGGGTGCTCCTGTGATTCTCTTGTCCAAACTTTCTTGATCTCCACTGCTGCTGCTGCAGTCTTCAGTCACTGCCTATACTCAGGGAGTAGAAGTACAGCTAGGTGATCAGACTTCACAAAATGAGGGTGTGGAATAGGACGGTAGGCATTCTTGATGGTGG
Organism: Mobula birostris; assembly: GCF_030028105.1. Classification (NCBI taxonomy): domain Eukaryota; kingdom Metazoa; phylum Chordata; class Chondrichthyes; order Myliobatiformes; family Myliobatidae; genus Mobula; species Mobula birostris. The sequence goes on along the minus strand of NC_092402.1, from coordinate 314,164 downwards.
TGTAGCAATGGTGACCTGGGGAATTGTAGAGGTGGTATTGTTCACTGTCCCTGCCCTTGTCCTGGTTAAGGGAGATTCTGTACTAAAATTGTGTTTGGAAGGTTTGAGACATTCGCCAACCTTGTCCATTCAGGGGCACAGATTGTAAATAGTGTACCATTTGTGAGTGTCACACTCCTGGGGACTCTGGGCAATGCTGTCAGTCGTGGGTGAAAATGAGATATCAATCTGCCTCCACTATTAAGAGACGTTTGCATCCAGACCTTCAATATTTGAAGTGTAAAAATATATTACCTTCCATCACTCCTAGTTTATTTACAAAACATCTTCATTCTACAAGAACACAGACAAAATGCTGGAGGCATTCAGCAGGTCAGGCAGTATCTGTGGAGAGGAATAAACTGTTGATGTTTCATGCCAAGACCCTTCATTCTACAGTCTCCTGTTCTTTACCCCACTGTTAATGTGAAGAGCTTCCCTGACAGCAGGTTGGCAGTGGAATAAGTGAAAGAGAATGTGAATGGGAATAGTTTGGAGGGAAATAGGTTTGGGAATGTGATTACCTCAGAGCCTGCATGGACTAAGACCAGAACACCATGGGACACAGGAGCAGAATCAGACCAATCAACCCATTAAGTCTCCTAGAACGAGCTTATTGACTACATCTGGGGGAAGCTATGAGCCCGTAGTCATCGGTGATCAGAGTTGGAGAGGGTCAGAAAATTTCAATTCCTGGACATTTCAGACGATCTGTCCTGGGTCTCACAATTAAGTGCCATTACAAAGGAAGCATGGCAATACTTCTACTTTCTCAACGTTTGCTAAGATTTGTCATGTCATCTGAAACTTTGACAAGCTTATAGATATGTGATACAGATTATACTGATTGGCTGCAGCACGGCCTGGTATGGAAACACAAATGTGCTTGAAAAGAATCGCCGACAAAATCAATGGGTACAGCCCAGTCCATCACAGTTAAAGCCCTCCCCAACACGGAGCACATCTACATGGAGAACTGTTGTAAGAAATAACCATCCATCATCAAGAACCCCCACCATCCAGGCCATGCTCTCAGACTCCCCTAAAATATTTCATGTTTTGCCTTAAATCTATCACCTCTTGTTCTATTCTCACACAACCTGAGAGGAAAAAGCTTCTTCTGCCTTATTAGGGGACTTAATATTGTGAGGAGACTTGACAGAAGCTTATAAAATCAGGAGCAATATGGATAAGGTGGTCAGTCATTGTCTTGTCTGTGTGTTCATCTATGCAGTGTCAGGAACAGCACGGTCAATTTGCAGAGCTTGTCACTGAGGGGATTGGCCTATGCATATAATTTTATTTGGGGTAACTGTCTGTTTGTTTGCAGTCCTGAATGAGGTGGTATGTTTTGTAATTTCGCCCCAGAGGATGTTTCATTTGACAGTAATTAAGCTAAGTTTGAACTTCAATTCTTTTTCCCAGGTTGGGGAGTCCAAAGCTAGATGGCACAGATACAAGATAAGAGGGCAGAGTTTAAAAGAGAGCTGCATGGTAATTTCTTACACAGAGGATACTGAGTACTTGGAATGAGCTGCCAGGGAATTTTGTTGAGACGGTACAATTGCAATATTTAAGAAGCATTTGGATGGATACAGGAAGGGAGTTTCTTGGAGGGCTATTGTTCAACATGAGTAACTGGGACTAGCAGAGACAATACTGTGGTCCACATGGACGAGTTGATCTAAACAGTCTGTTTCCATGCTGTATTGCTCTGTGACTCTTTTCAACCTTCCCCTATAACTCAGGTACTCAAGTCCCGGCAACATCCATGTCAATTTTCTTTCCCATAGGTAGATGAGCAGAACTACTCACATTACTCTAGGTTCAGCCTCACCAACATCCCAGTTCATGTGATGAAACATTTGATATTCTTCCTCGCTGTCCATTCTCTTCCCAATCTTGGTTTCATCCACAAATTTGCTGATCAATTATCACCCAGATTATTGGTATAGATATCAAACAACAACAGACACAGCACTGATCCCTGTGGCACCAGTCACAAGCATCTAGACACAAATTTCTTGTTTAATCTTCCAAAAGCTTTGAGATTGTTTAAACATGAACTACCATGCACGAAGCCACTTTGATTTTCCGTAAATAAGCCCTGTCTGTCCAAATACAGTAGATTCTGGTTGATTAGGGCACACTAATAAAGAGGTTATTAATATTAACAGGTTGCCCAATGTAACAAATCTTCATGGAAATAGTTTAAAAAAGACAAACTACCGTTTAACTGAGTAACAAACTGTATATTTAACTGAAGTACAGAATAAATTAGAACACTACCACTACGGCTACAGTACTATAAAACTGTGTTTCATTCCCTGATCGTTATTGACAGTGGAATTCATTTCGAGTACGCTGCTGTGTTCTTTTGATTGACTGCAAATTAACAAAATCACCGCGGACACCAAGTGCAGATATGGACTGCTTTCATTGCCTTCTTGCGTGAAATAATATGGTAATCCAACAATAAATTTCCCAGCATCCAGTGTCGTCACGAGCTCATGTTCAGATGTGTCATCTTCATCACGAGGTGCACTGTCTGATGGCCACACAAGTGTCCGTGACTGATGCTGGTTACACCGACACTCTGCAGTAGTCTTCTGTCCCAATTCAGAGGCAGTGTCCTTAATAAACAAAGGTATCCTGATTATTTTCTTGATTTGCTTTTGTTCCTTCAGAGTTCTCTTTAATTAGTGGCTGTCCCAAATAACCTGAATCCACTGTATTTATTCATCCTGCATTTAGAATGCCTTCCAATAATTTATCCATAAATAAATTAGCCTATTATTTGCTGGCTATTTCTTAGAATGTTTCTTGAACAACGTAACAACTTTAGATATCCTCCACTCTCCTGGCTCCTCACCCATGACTAAAGGTGGTTTAACTATTCCTGCCAAGGCCCCAGCAGTTTCAACATTAGCCTTCCACAAGGTCCAAGGGAAAACCTTGTCAGGCCCTACTGATATATGCACCCGAGCTGCCTCTAGACAGCCAGCCCTCCTCTTTTGTGACTAGATACGGTCTATGACTTCACGAATTTTTGTCTCAGTTCGACTATTTGTGTCTGTCTCCAAAGTAAATACTGATGGAAATATCTATCTATCTATCTATCTATCTATCTATCTCTCTCTCTATCTCTCTCTCTCTCTCTCTCTCTCTCTCTCTCTCTCTCTCTGTCTCTATCTCTATCTCTCTCAGTTCCATGGATAGATGACCATGCTGATCAACAAGTGGACCAACTTTGTCTCTTGTTATTCTTTTGCTCTTAACATGGCTAAAGAAACCCTTGGAACTTTCTTTCAACTTGCATTGCACTGCAACCTCAAGTCCTCTTTTATTCCTCATAATTCCTCTGCTGAGAAGTCTTTTGCATTTCTTAAACCCCTCAAGTGCATCATTTGCATGAATTGTATAGAGGAGCCATCCTGTATTCCCTCTGTTGCTAGCTGCCTCTGGACTTTACTCAACATGCATAAATTTATGTCATAATTTTAAATAATTCTTTCTATACAAAAGAGACAGAAGTTGACTTGTCATGGTTGTGACAGTAGCAACATCAATAAATATGTAACAATTATTGGAAAAATAGCAAACTTAGAGGAGATTGTTTGACCTTGTTGCATTCAGCAGATGTGGAGGGTGGAAAGGGGGTCCTCGGGAATATAGTTGACCACGTGGTTGCCTGATTTTATTCCTTTTTTATAAATATCTGCTGGTGTTGACAAAAACTTGGCACACATTTTGACCAACAACAAATAAGAGTGAATATTGCTTAAAGTTCACTGCCTTTAGTTTTAAAGAGGCTTTTCAATCTACTCTTTCATCTGGCATATATGTTATATATTTTAAATCATCTTTTCACACTTTTTTTTATCAAATTGAAATGATAACCTGCTGTCTGAGGACAACTGATTTTGTGGGTACTGGGCTATCATATAATCATATAATTTATAAACTTAAAAACAAACATATGGAAAAATGTTGCATTTGTGCTGAAGACCCTCAGAGGATCAACCCTGATCATTTTAAAGAAAAAAATGTTATTCATTTTTAACGGAATTAGCACTTTTCTTAGAGGGAGGTGTTTTTGCCGAAGTCTCAAGAATGGGTGAACTGCCAAGGAAGAGGCTGGAGAGCAAAGTGTTGGCCCGTGGAGGTCGGGTGTCGTGGCTTTGCAGGCTATTCACTCTGCAAAGTATACACTGCACTTGGAATCACAGGAGAGAGAGGAAGGAGAGCCATTTTTACCACCACAGGTGCAGCAGAGGAAGCGTCAAGATGGCTCTGGATAAAGAGGGCAGATCGGTGTGTAGCTGCTAGGACACAGGCTGGGGTCTGATCAACCCCGGTTGGGTCGCCTGGGCGAGGGTGTATGATGTTGAAAGACCCGAAACACCTGTCAATCCCGTTTAACATCACTGATGATGTGCCCTAGCTTAGCATCATGCAGATGTTTCTGTAAGAACTAAGAAGAAGATTGGATGTGATATCGTTATATCATTCTCATTATTTATTGCTATTTATTTATATCTGAATTTGAACAGTTTGTTTACAGTTCCTGGTGTTTCCAGCTTACAGTTACTGTTCTATAGATGTGCTAATTATACCTGCAGATGAAGAATCTCAGGGTTGTATGTGGTAATAGGTATGTACTCTGAAAATAAATTTTTCTTTGAGCTTTGAACTGTTTTGAACTTTGTTTCATTCAGTATATCTACTTGTGTTTGGAAAATGAATTAATTGTGATTTGATGTGATTTTGGTGGAAATGTACAGTATTTACAACTGTTGACATTGGGTTGGGGTTCACTTGAAGAGGCTGGTCTGAGGTGGTGAGTGAATTACACCAATGACTGTTATTGCGCTTTGTGTTCAGTTTTTTGTGTTCTATAAATAAGTTGCTATTTTTTTCTTAAACATAAAGTGCCTCTGCCATATAATTTGTGAAATTCTACATTGGATCAAACTACCATTACGTTGTTAGTGCAAGGCAAGGTCCAATTTACGTTGTGAGCAATCTCCCCCCACAACACCAAACATTGCTATGTGCTGCCAGAGTGAAGAGTCTCCTTGAAAACCTGCCTGAATACGATCAATACCGATCGTTGAAAACTCACCATTTACAGAGTTTTGGACTGTTGGAGTCTGAGTGCACCAACAGTTGTTTTCCTCGCCCAGCCACGGTGACGCTAAGCCATCAGAGCTAATGATCACATGCTATCCCTCCTGAGCAATCACCATCCTTGTTTTAATTTTAAACAACTCTTCATGCAGAAAATGCCGAAACAAGTTTGCTTAGCCCCAGCTAATACACCTGTGAAGGACGAAAGGGAGCTTTCTAATATGGCTGATAGTCTACACTCAGCTTTCTCTACCACAATAAGCCCGGTCAGCAAGCCCCCATCTTAAGGACACCCGTGGCTGTGAAACAGACAATGCCAGGCCTGTGTTTTTACCTCGCTTGCTTTGGTATGGACACTGGAAAGTGCCAACCACCTGGTAGCTTTGACAGTGCCAGCGCATCTGGACCTCAGAGGTCTGTGAACACAGTGAGTTCCAGCTGGTAGGGATGTTTACTGTACATTACAGACACAATTTTGGGGCGATGTTTCCTGTGTGACACAGGAGCTCAAGTGAATGTGCTGCCAGTATCACTTATTGATCAGATGGCAAAGAGCGACGAAATTAGTTGGAGTTTGCCAACGGCAGCAGGATCCAAATCTATGGGTCATAGGGGTCTATGTTGGGACCGCTGTTTTTTATGATGTGTGTCAATGATTTGGGCTGTGGGATTAATGGATTTGTGGCTAAATTTGCTGATGATACAAAGATAGGTGGAGGGGCAGGTAGTGTTGAGGAAAGAGAGAGCCTGCAGAGAGACGTCGACAGTTTAGGGGAATTGGCACAGAAGTAGAAAATGAAATACAATATTGGAAAGTGTATGGTCATGCACTTTGGTGGAAGAAATATACGGCTGACAATTATTTAGATGGAGAGAGAATTCAAAATGCAGAGATGTAAAGGGACTTGGGAAACCTTGTGCAAGATGCCCGAAAGGTTAACCTGCAGGTTGAGTCAGTGGTGAAGAAGGAGAATGCAATGTTGGCATTCATTTCTAGAGATATAGAATTTAAAAGCAGGGACGTGATGTTGAGGCTCTGTAAGGCACTCGTGAGACCACACTTGGAGTACTGTGTGCAGTTTTGGGCTTATTTTAGAAAGGATATACTGACATTGGAGAGAGTTCAGACAAGATGCATGAGAATGATTCCAGAAATGAAAGGGTTACCGTATGAGGAACGTCTGGCAGCTCTTTGGCTATATTCTATTGAGTTCAGGAGAATGCAGGGGGATCTCATCGAAACATTTTGAGTGTTAAAATGCCTGAAAGACCTGTACAGATTAGATATGGCTGTATAATCACATTTGGTCTTTCTGAGTTTCTACGCATGCCGTTTGGACTGAAAAATGTAGTACAGTCTTCCAATAGCTGATGGACTCTGTATTAAAAACTTAGATTTTCTACTTGTTCAACTGGATGACATAATTGTCACCAATATATCCAAATCCAAACTTGAACCTCATCTCTGCACACTTTACAAGCACTAAAGCCAACACATGTTGATTCCGAACCACGCAAAATACCATTTTGGGTTATCAGCCATTGACTTTGTCAGCCATCACATCTCTGCAGAAGGTGAAACACCACTCCCATTAAAAGATGCTGCTATTACGCATTTCCCCTGCCCCACACTACCGAAAAACTACAGGACTTTCTAGGGATGGTAAGTATGTATTAAAGCTTCTTTCTAGAAGCCTCAGAACTTACGTATGCTCCCCTGTAAGGAGCGTTTAAGGGAACATCCTTAATCATGTGCCTGACTGGTCTGCCACTTTTTTGCTATTCTTCCAAATTGTCTAAATTCTGCTGCAATCGCATTGCTTCCTCAGCACTACCTACCTCTGCACCTATCTTCATATCATCCACAAACTTTGTCACAAAGCCACCAATTCCATTATCCGTGTTATTGACAAATAATCCGAAAAGTTGTGGTTCCAAAACTGACCACTGTAGAACAGCACGAGTCACCAGCAGCCAAACAGAAAATGCCCCTTTTATTCCCACTCGCTGCCTCCAGCCTGTCAGCCATTTCATGGGAGAAAGGGAAGGAGGAGGGATGCCGGTAGGGGTGGGGGTGACTATATTTGAAGCCTCTGCATGTTGCTCTTGTTCATCTCCAGTTGCTGCTCACTCAGTGTGACTGTTGGTATCACAGTAATCCTTCTTACAAGTGCTATTCTTCACCAGCGACTCAGTTTGGAGGAGTGCCTGACCTAGTTCTGCTGCACCACCTCCAACCCTGTCAGTAAGCAGAGCACAGTGGCAACCTGAAGCGGAGCAGTAGTGCAGTTCTGCCCTGTTCATGTCTGGGATGGAGACAGAGGGAAGGGAGGGGAAAAAGGGTCTCTCTGGGTCAATCCCATTCTACATGGGAATGGTTAGGGTGGGGTGTCAGTATTGTCTACCTGAGTCTTTCCCACTCTCACGGGCGATGGTTAGTTTGAGCGTGGGGAATGTCTGCCTGGGTCTGTTCCATTCTCACTGGGGAAGGGTCAGGTTGTCACCAATGAATCCAAATCCAAACATGAACCTCATCTCTGCACACCTTACGAGCACTTAAGCCAACACGAATTGATTACTTACCATGCAAAATAGCAGGCTGGGTTATCAGCCATTGACTTCCTCGGCCATCACATCTCCGCAGAAGGTGCAAAAACCCTCCCATCAAAAGCAGCTGCTATCTTCATTTCGGTTTGGTCTGTTTGAAGTCTATCATACAGCTGGACCTTACAGAGTGAGGGGTTTTTATTCTTATGAATTCAATGTTCTGCATTGACAAATTAGGTGAGTTGGTGAGATCACAAATGGCACCTGAGGAAAGTGAGTATGGTAATTACAAAGGAAGGGATGAATACTTTTTCAGACTCACAATTCTGCTTTCAATTTTTACTAAATTTTTGAGAAACTTTGGAATTTTTCTTTTGATTTGATATGATGCACAATATTTTGTAGATCAGCTCAATAAATTCTACTTCAAAATATTTAGAAAATGACAGAGTAAAACATGAAAATACTGTATTTGTGCGGACTGAATACTATTTCAATGCACTGTATTTCTCCTTAAGATTCATTTTCTTGCAGGCACTTACAGAAATGCAACATCTTCTTCTTTTCCAGCTAGTTTCTGCTGCGAGTTCTCAGAACTTTCCATCCCAGGTCCCATTCTTTTCTCCATATACATGCTTCCCCTCGGCCAAATCATTCAAAAATACAACATTTGCTTCCAGTGTTATGCTGATGACACACAGCTTTATCTCCCCTTGTAACAAAGGTCTAGTCAGATCTAGTCAGCCTCATGAATTGCCTTGAGGACATAAAGTGTTGGATGGCACAAAACTTCCTGCAGCTGAATGAAGGCAAGTCTGAGGTTGTCCTATTTCGCCCCCCTGACTCCATCAAAGTGATTGCCAACAGCCTTGGTAACCTGTCCACCCTTTTCAAACCCCATGTCAAAAACCTTGGTGTGATATTTGATTCTGCCTTTAAGTTCGACAAGCAAGTTAATGCAGTATTAAAAGCAGGCAGTAAAACCCCTTATTCTACTTCCAGCTCCCTCAGGTCGGCTGACTTGGGGCTCCTGGCTGTCCCGCGATCTAAACTTAAGCTCAGGGGTGACCGTGCCTTTGCTGTTGTAGCCCCTAGACTGTGGAACAGCATTTCCCTCCCTATCAGATCTGCCCCCTCCATTGACTCTTTTAAGTGCAGGCTCAAAACTTACCTTTATCCACGAGCATTTGAATTGTCCTGATGTGGCTGATTTTTAGCTTGTGCCAAGGCTCATGTGTAGTTTATTTTCTGCCTATAAGCTTTGTGCCTTGTTGTTTCTATCTGTGTTTCTTGATTTGTGATTTTAGCTACCTGTTATGGTTTGTACAGCACTTTCGTCAACATGGGTTGTTTCTAAATCTGCTTTATAAATAAATTTGACTTGACTTGACTGGGGTGTAGACCAACTGGTCTAGGTGACTTATCTACCTACGACATTTCAGCTTCTCATTGGCAACAGCGATTACACTCACTTCTCCCCCTCGCTGGCAAAATTCTTATTCAGTTTGTTCACCATTCCTTTTTTCCCATTACTACCTCTCTAGTGTCATTTCCAGCACTCTAATGTCCACTCTCCCTTCATTTTACTCTTCCTACCTCTGGAAGAAAAGCTTTTGGCACCCTCTTTAATATTATTGTCTGGCTAACCTTCAGATTTCATCTTTTCTCTCCTCATTGTTTTTCACTGGCTTTTGTTGGTTTGTAAATCTTCCCAATCATTCAGCTTCCCTCTCTTTTCTGCTACTACTCTATGACCTCCTTTTTGATTCTATGCTGTCTCTGACTTCCCTTGTCAGCCACGCTTGCCTCATCCTCCCTTTAGAATACTTCATCTTTGGGACGCATCTGCCCACCATCTTCTAAATTGCCCCAAAAACTCCAGTCATTGCTGCTCTGCTGTCATTCTGCCTAGTGTCCCATTCCCATCAACTTTGGCCAGCTCCTCTTGGATGAATCTGTCATTGCCGTTGACCCACTGTAACAGTGATACATTGGAGAGGGTGCAGAAGAGGTTCACCAGGATGCAGTCTGGATTAAGGGCATAAGTTACTGTTTAAGGAGAGGGCAAACAAACTTGGGTATTTTCTAAGGAGTGGTGGAGCCGAGGGGAGAGTGATAATGTATGATAAGATTACGAGGGGCATAGATTGATAGCTGGTATCTTTCCTGCAACACACCCCTCCCCACCCCAGGGACAAACTGTCTAACAACAGAGGGCATTCATTTATAGAGATGAGGTTGAATTTCTTTACCCAGAGGGTGATGAATCTGAGCAATTCATTGGCACAGTTGGCTATATTTAAAACAGAGGTTGACATGTCCTTCATTAGACAGGGCGGAGAGGACACTTCAGAGAGAGATGGGTCAAGCCAGGCAGATGGGACAGACTCAGGTGGGGGTTCTTGACTGGCAAGGGGCAGTGGGACTGACCACCAGTGTTTTCCACTCGCGGACATTCATTGAGACCATTTCTCATCAGTACATGTTTTACAAACAACAGATTTCAAAGTTGAATTTCAAAATAAATTTATTTTCCAAGTTCATGAACCATATTCCATCAGACGATCCATTTTCTTGCAGGTTCAGCAGCTCAGCGCTCACCCCCAGCCCCAGGCAGGCAATGGGGCCGATTCCAGAGTGGGATGGTCTGGGCTGGGGTGGGGTATTGGGGGGTGTGGGGGGTGGTGTATTTGGGGTATGGGGGGTATGAGGGGTGGGGTGGGGTGTGGTATGGAGGGTGTCTGGGACCTCATGGGGGAACCCTCCCTACATCTTCCTCCCACCCACTCCTCGTCAGTCCGCCTCCCTCTACCTTCCCCTCCCCCCTCCCCGCCCACCCATCCCCCACCTTCCCCTCCCCTCCCCTCCCCACCCCAGCCCCTCACCCTCCCCTCCTCCATCCGTCCCTATTCCTTCCCCTACCCCCTCACCACCACATCCCCGTGCCCCTCCCTTACCCTCAACCCTCCCCTTCCCATTCTCCTCCATCCCGTCCACTCTTCCTTCTTCCCCTCTGTCTCCCTCCTCATCTCCCTCCGATCCCACTCCCAACCTTCCACCTTCCTTGCCTCTCTATCTCCCCTCAACCACCCACTTCCCCTCTCCCTTAAGTTCTGAGGCTTCTAGAAAGAAGCTTTAATACATACTTACCATCCCTAGAAAGTCCTGTAGTTTTCAGTAGTGTGGGGCAGGGGAAATGCGTAATAGCAGCTTCTTTTAATGGGAGTGGTGTTTCACCTTCTGCAGAGATGTGATGGCTGACAAAGTCAATGGCTGATAACCCAAAATGGTATTTTGCATGGTTCGGAATCAACCTGTGTTGGCTTTAGTGCCTGTAAAGTGTGCAGAGATGAGGTTCAAGTTTGGATTTGGATGTATTGGTGACAATTATGTCATCCAGTTGAACAAATAGAAAATCTAAGTTTTTAATACAGAGTCCATCAGCTACTGGAAGACTGTACTGCATTTTTCAGTCCAAACTGCATGCGTAGAAACTCAGAAAGACCAAATGTGATTATACAGCCATATCTAATCTGTACAGGTCTTTCAGGCCTTTTAACACTCAAAATGTTTCAATGAAATCCCCCTGCATTCTCCTGAACTCAATAGAATATAGCCAAAGAGCTGCCAGACGTTCCTCATACGGTAACCCTTTCATTTCTGGAATCATTCTCATGCATCTTGTCTGAACTCTCTCCAATGTCAGTATATCCTTTCTAAAATAAGCCCAAAACTGCACACAGTACTCCAAGTGTGGTCTCACGAGTGCCTTACAGAGCCTCAACATCACGTCCCTGCTTTTAAATTCTATATCTCTAGAAATGAATGCCAACATTGCATTTTCCTTCTTCACCACTGACTCAACCTGCAGGTTAACCTTTCGGGTATCTTGCACAAGGTTTCCCAAGTCCCTTTACATCTCTGCATTTTGAATTCTCTCTCCATCTAAATAATTGTCAGTCGTATATTTCTTCCACCAAAGTGCATGACCATACACTTTCCAATATTGTATTTCATTTTCTACTTCTGTGCCCATTCCCCTAAACTATCGACGTCTCTCTGCAGACTCTCTCTTTCCTCAACACTACCTGCTCCTCCACCTATCTTTGTATCATCAGCAAATTTAGTCACAAATCCATTAATCCCACAGTCCAAATCACTGACACACATCATAAAAAACAGCGGTCCCAACATTGACCCCGATGTCCCATAGATTTGGATCCTGCTGCCGTTGGCAAACTCCAACAAATTTCGTCGCTCTTTGCCATCTGATCAATAAGTGATACTGGCAGCACATTCACTTGAGCTCCTGTGTCACACAGGAAACATCGCCCCAAAATTGTGTCTGTAATGTACAGTAAACATCCCTGCCAGCTGGAACCCACTGTGTTCACAGACCTATGAGGTTCAGATGTGCTGGCACTGTCAAAGCTACCAGGTGGTTGGCACTTTCTAGTGTCCATACCAAAGCAAGCGAGGTAAAAACACAGGCCTGGCATTGTCTGTTTCGCAGCTACGGGTGTCCTTAAGGTGGGGCCTGCTGACCAGGCTTATTGAGGTAGAGAAAGCTGAGTGTAGACTATCAGCCATATTAGCAAGCTCCCTTTCGTCCTTCACAGGTGTATTAGCTGGGGCTAAGCAAACTTGTTTCGGCATTTTCTGCATGAAGAGTTGTTTAAGATTAAAACAAGGATGGTGATTGCTCAGGAGGGATAACGTCTGATCCATTAGCTCTGATGGCTTAGCGTCACCGTGGCTGGGCGAGGAAAACAACTGTTGGTGCACTCAGACTCCAACAGTCCAAAACTCTGTAAATGGTGAGTTTTCAACGATCGGTATTGATCGTATTCCGGCAGGTGTTCAAGGAGACTCTTCACTCTGGCAGCACATAGCAATGTTTGGTGTTGTGGGGGGAGATTGCTCGCAATGTAAATTGGACCTTGCCTTGCACTAACAACGTAACGGCAGTTTGATCCAATGTAGAATTTCACAAATTATACGGCAGAGGCACTTTATGTTTAAGAAAAAAAATAGCAACTTATTTATAGAACACAAAAAACTGAACACAAAGCGCAATAACAGTCATTGATGTAATTCACTCAGCACCTCAGACCAGCCTCTTCAAGTGAACCCCAACCCAATGTCAACAGTTGTAAATACTGTACATTTCCACCAAAATCACATCAAATCACAATTAATTCATTTTCCAAACACAAGTAGATATACTGAATGAAACAAAGTTCAAAACAGTTCAAAGCTCAAAGAAAAATTTATTTTCAGAGTACATACCTGTTCCCACATACAACCCTGAGATTCTTCATCTGCAGGTATAATTAGCACATCTATAGAACAGTACCTGTAAACTGTAAACACCAGGAACTGTAAACAAACTGTTCAAATTCAGATATAAATAAATAGCAATAAATAATGAGAATGATGTAACGATATAACATCTATTCTCCTTCTTAGTTCTTACAGAAACATCTGCATGATGCTAAGCTAGGGCACATCATCAGTGATGTTAAACGGGGTCATCAGGTGTTTCGGGTCTTTCAACATCATACACCCTCGCCCAGGCGACCCAACCGGGGTTGATCAGACCCCGGCCTGTGTCCTAGCAGCAACCCACCGATCTGCCCTCTTTATCCAGACCCATCTTGACGCTTCCTCTGCTGCACCTGTGGTGGTAAAAATGGCTCTCCTTCCTCTCTCTCCTGTGATTCCAAGTGCAGTGTATACTTTGCAGAGTGAATAGCCTGCAAAGCCTCGACACCCGACCTCCACGGGCCAACACTTTGCTCTCCAGCCTCTTCCTTGGCAGTTCACCCATTCTTGAGACTTCGACAAAAACATGTCCCACTAAGAAAAGTGCTAATTCCGTTGAAAATGAATAACATTTTTTTCTTTAAAATGATCAAGGTTGATCATCTGAAGTCTTTAGCACAAATGCAACATTTTTCCATATGTCTGTTTTTAATTTTATAAGTTATGTGATTATATGATAACCCAGTACCCACAAAATGTGTTGTCCTCAGACAGCAGGTTATCATTTCAATTTGATAAAAAAAAGTGTGAAAAGATGATTTTAAATATATAACATATATGCCAGATGAAAGAGTAGATTGAAAAACCTCTTTAAAACTAAAGGCAGTGAACTTTCAGCAATATTCACTCTTATTTGTTGTTGGTCAAAATGTTTGCCAAGTTTTTGTCAACACCAGCAGATATTTATAAAAAAGGAATAAAATCAGGCAACCACGTGGTCAACTATATTCCCGAGGACCCCCTTTCCTCCCTCCACATCTGCTGAATGCAACAAGGTCAAACAATCTCCTCTAAGTTTGCTATTTTTCCAATAATTGTTACATATTTATTGATGTTGCTACTGTCACAACCATGACGAGTCAACTTCTGTCTCTTTTGTATAGAAAGAATTATTTAAAATTATGACATAAATTTATGCATTTTGAGTAAAGTCCAGAGGCAGCTAGCAACAGAGGGAATACAGGATGGCTCCTCTATACAATTCATGCAAATGACGCACTTGAGTGGTTTCAGAAATGCAAAAGACTTCTCAGCAGAGGAATTATGAGGAATAAAAGAGGACTTGAGGTTGCAGTGCAATGCAAGATGAAAGAAAGTCCCAAGGGTTTCTTTAGCCATCTTAAAAGCAAAAGAATAACAAGAGACAAAGTTGGTCCACTTGTTGATCAGCATGGAACTGAGAGAGAGAGAGAGAGAGAGAGAGAGAGAGAGATTTTTCCATCGGTATTTACTTTGGAGACAGACACAAATAGTCGAACTGAGACAAAAATTCGTGAAGTCATAGACCGTATCTAGTCACAAAAGAGGAGGGCTGGCTGTCCAGAGGCAGCTAGGGTGGATATATCAGTGGGGCCTGACAAGGTTTTCCCTTGGACCTTGTGGAAGGCTAATGTTGAAACTGCTGGGGCCTTGGCAGGAATAGTTAAACCACCTTTAGTCATGGGTGAGGAGCCAGGAGAGTGGAGGATATCTAAAGTTGTTACGTTGTTCAAGAAACATTCTAAGAAATAACCAGCAAATGATAGGCTAGTTTATTTATGGATAAATTATTGGAAGGCTTTCTAAATGCAGGATGAATAGATACAGTGGATTCAGGTTATTTGGGACAGCCACTAATTAAGGAGAACTCTGAAGGAACAAAAGCAAATCAAGAAAATAATCAGGATACCTTTGTTTATTAAGGACACTGCCTCTGAATTGGGACAGAAGACTACTGCGGAGTGTCGGTGTAACCAGCGTCAGTCACGGACACTTGTGTGGCCATCAGACACTGCACCTGGTGATGAAGGTGACACATCTGAACATGAGCCCGTGACGACACTGGATGTTGGGAAATTTATTGTTGGATTACTATATTATTTCACGCAAGAAGGCAATGAAGGTAGTCTATATCTGCACTTGGTGTCCGCGGTGATTTTGTTAATTTGCAGTCAATCAAAAGAACACAGCAGCGTACTCGAAATGAATTCCACTGTCAAGAACGATCAGGGAATGAAACACAGTTTTATAGTACTGTAGTCGTAGTGGTAGTGTTCTAATTTATTCTGTACTTCAGTTAAATATACAGTTTGTTACTCAGTTAAACGGTAGTTTGTCTTTTTTAAACTATTTCCATGAAGATTTGTTACATTGGGCAACCTGTTAATATTAATAACCTCTTTATTAGTGTGCCCTAATCAAACAGAATCTACTGTATTTGGACAGACAGGGCTTATTTACGGAAAATCAAAGTGGCTTCGTGCATGGTAGTTCATGTTTAAACAATCTCAAAGCTTTTGGAAGATTAAACAAGAAATTTGTGTCTAGATGCTTGTGACTGGTGCCACAGGGATCAGTGCTGTGTCTGTTGTTGTTTGATATCTATACCAATAATCTGGGTGATAATTGATCAGCAAATTTGTGGATGACACTAAGATTGGGAACAGAATGGACAGCGAGGAAGGATATCAAATGTTGCATCACATGAACTGGGATGTTGGTGAGGCTGAACCTAGAGTAATGTGAGTAGTTCTGCTCATCTACCTGCGGGAAAGAAAATTGACATGGATGTTGCCGGGACTTGAGTACCTGAGTTATAGGGGAAGGTTGAAAAGAGTCACAGAGCAATACAGCATGGAAACAGACTGTTTAGATCAACTCGTCCATGTGGACCACAGTATTGTCTCTGCTAGTCCCAGTTACTCATGTTGAACAATAGCCCTCCAAGAAACTCCCTTCCTGTATCCATCCAAATGCTTCTTAAATATTGCAATTGTACCGTCTCAACAAAATTCCCTGGCAGCTCATTCCAAGTATTCAGTATCCTCTGTGTAAGAAATTACCATGCAGCTCTCTTTTAAACTCTGCCCTCTTATCTTGTATCTGTGCCATCTAGATTTGGACTCCCCAACCTGGGAAAAAGAATTGAAGTTCAAGCTTAGCTTAATTACTGTCAAATGAAAGATCCTCTGGGGCGAAATTACCAAACATACCACCTCATTCAGGACTGCAAACAAACAGACAGTTACGCCAAATAAAATTATATGCATAGGCCAATCCCCTCAGTGACAAGCTCTGCAAATTGACCGTGCTGTTCCTGACACTGCATAGATGAACACACAGACTGACCACCTTATCCATATTGCTCCTGATTTTATAAGCTTCTGTCAAGTCTCCTCACAATATTAAGTCCCCTAATAAGGCAGAAGAAGCTTTTTCCTCTAAGGTTGTGTGGGGTTAGGGTTAGGTTGAGAGTATGCGGGCAGTGGGCAAATCAGCCCTCTTGTGCTTTTTGATCTCCTCACTCGAGATTCAATTTCACGCGACCCTGCCACTTTGATCTGGCCCACGCCTTCATTAACCAGGTCCAATACTTGCCTTTCTTGGATATTGCCCTTCCTGACAAAGGTAATCGGGTTTGTGGGGGAGTGGCCAGGGTTAGTCGGGGTGTGCCGAGGGTTTGTGGGGGTGTGGCATGATCTCTGGGATGTGCCGAGGGTTTGTGGGGGTGTGTGCCCCCTTGGACTCTAGGATTAGGTTTGAGTGTTGGGCTGGTGGATGTATATCTGTGACTGGGAGAGGTAGGGCTGCGGAGTTTTGAGTGGTGAGGTATGAGGTGTTATGGCGTCTAGGCTTGTCTGGTGAAACCAGGTGAATCTGGCCCATGCCTTTCATTATCATGGTCCGACCCCACTTGGTTCAATGGACCGGGTGTGCACTGGGACACATCATCAGTAATGCATCCTCGGATCATGGGGTGTTTCGGGTCTTTCATCATTAGACACCCTCCCCGAGGCGACCCAGCCGGAGTTGATCAAGCTCGGCTTGTGATTTCACATGAACCAGGATAATGAGAGGCATGTAACTATGAGGGTAATGATGTTTTTAAACATCATTACCTGGCATCCGTATGCCTGGGATTGCATGGGTTAAATTGACAGTGTCTGCTGGGCATTCGGTGTCTCTGCACCTGAGTTTAGTGGTGACTTGTTTTCTGTGGATCCTGCTTGGATTTAACTTTCTGGTTCTCTCGCGCCGTTTGGGCATCTGGGCTCTTTCCTTGGCCTTTTGTCGACCGGGAGAATGAAGAGCGTGTCACTGTTAGGCTGGGTTGAGAGTATGCGGGCAGTGGGCAAATCAGCCCTCTTGTGCTTTTTGATCTCCTCACTTGAGATTCAATTTCACGCGACCCTGCCACTTTGATCTGGCCCACGCCTTCATCAACCAGGTCCAACACTTGCCTTTCTTGGATCTTGCCCCTCCTGACAAAGGTAATCGGGTTTGTGGGGGAGTGGCCAGGGTTAGTCGGGGTGTGCCTAGGGGTTGTGGGGGTGTGGCATGATCTCTGGGATGTGCCGAGGGTTTGTGGGGGTGTGTGCCCCATTGGACTTTAGGATTAGGTTTGAGTGTTGGGCTGGTGGAAGTATATGTGTGACTGGGATAGGTAAGGCTGCAGAGTTTGGAGTGGTGAGCTATGAGGTGCTGTGGCGCAAAGGCTCATGTGGTGAAGCCAGGTGAATCTGGCCCATGCCTTTCATTATCGTGGTCCGACACCACTTGGTTCAATGGACCGGGTGTGCACTGGGACACATCATCAGTAATGCATCCTCGGATCATCGGGTGTTTCGGGTCTTTAATCATTAGACACCCTCCCCGAGGCGACCCAGCCAGAGTTGATCAAGCTCGGCTTGTGTTTTCCCATGGAACAGGATAATGAGAGGCATGTAACTATGAGGGTAATGATGTTTTTAAACATCATTACCTGGCATCTGTATGCCTGGGGATGCATGGGTTAAATTGACAGTGTTTACTGGGCATTCGGTGTCTCTGCACCTGAGTTTAGTGGTGACTTGTTTTCTGTGGAGCCAGCTTGGGTTTAACTTTCTGGTTCTCTCTTGCCGTTTGGGCATCTGGGCTTTGTTCTTGGCATTTTGTCGACCGGGAGAATGAAGAGCGTGTCACTGTTAGGTTAGGTTGAGAGTATGCGGGCAGTGGGCAAATCAGCCCTCTTGTGCTTTTTGATCTCCTGACTTGAGATTCAATTTCACGCGACCCTGCCACTTTGATCTGGCCCACGCCTTCATTAACCAGGTCCAACACTTGCCTTTCTTGGATCTTGCCCCTGCTGCCAAAGGTAATCGGGTTTGTGGGTGTGTGGCCAGGGTTAGTCGGGGTGTGTCTAGGGTTTGTGGGGGTGTGGCATGATCTCTGGGATGTGCCGAGGGTTTGTGGGGGTGTGTGCCCCCTTGGACTTTAGGATTAGGTTTGAGTGTTGGGCTGGTGGGTGTATATGTGTGACTGGGATAGGTAAGGCTGCAGAGTTTTGAGTGACGAGGTATGAGGTGCTATGGGGTTTAGGCTTGTGTGGTGAAGCCAGGTGAACCTGGCCCATGCCTTTCATTATCATGGTCCGACACCACTTGGTTCAATGGACCGGGTGTGCACTGGGACACATCATCAGTAATGCATCCTCGGATCATGGGTTGTTTCGGGTCTTTAATCATTAGACACCCTCCCCGAGGCGACCCAGCCGGAGTTGATCAAGCTCGGCTTGTGATTTCCCATGTACCAGGATAATGAGAGGCATGTAACTATGAGGGTAATGATGTCTTTAAACATCATTGCCTGGCATCTGTATGCCTGGGATTGCATGGGTTAAATCGACAGTGTTTACTGGGCATTCGGTGTCTCTGTACCTGAGTTTACTGGTGACTTGTTTTCTGTGGACCCAGCTTGGGTTTAACTTTCTGGTTCTCTCTCGCCGTTTGGGCATCTGGGCTTTGTTCTTGGCAATTTGTCGACCAGGAGAATGAAGAGCGTGTCACTGTTAGGTTACGTTGAGAGTATGCGGGCAGTGGGCAAATCAGCCCTCTTGTACTTTTTGATCTCCTCACTTGAGATTCAATTTCACGCGACCCTGCCACTTTGATCTGGCCCACGCCTTCATTAACCAGGTCCAACACTTGCCTTTCTTGGATCTTGCCCCTCCTGACAAAGGTAATTGGGTTTGATGGGTGTGGCCAGGGTTAGTCGGGGTGTGCCTAGGGTTTGTGGGGGTGTGGCATGATCATTGGGATGTGTCGAGGGTTTGTTGGGGTGTGTGCCCCCTTGGACTTTAGGATTAGGTTTGAGTGTTGGGCTGGTGGATGTATATGTGTGACTGGGGGAGGTAAGGCTGCAGAGTTTTGAGTGGTGAGATATGAGGTGGTATGGGGCTTAGACTTGTGTGGTGAAGCCATGTGAATCTGGCCCATGCCTTTCATTATCATGGTCCGACATCACTTGGTTCAATGGACCGGGTGTGCACTGGGACACATCATCAGTAATGCATCCTCGGATCATCGGGTGTTTCGGGTTAGGTTGAGAGTATGCGGGCAGTGGGCAAATCAGCCCTCTTGTGCTTTTTGATCTCCTCACTTGAGATTCAATTTCACGCGACCCTGCCACTTTGATCTGGCCCACGCCTTCATTAACCAGGTCCAACACTTGCCTTTCTTGGATCTTGCCCCTCCTGACAAAGTTAATCGGGTGTGTGGGGGAGTGGCCAGGGTTAGTCGGGGTGTGCCTAGGGTTTGTGGGGGTGTGGCATGATCTCTGGGATGTGCCGAGGATTTGTGGGGGGGTGTGCCCCCTTGGACTTTAGGATTAGGTTTGAGTGTTGGGCTGGTGGATGTATATGTGACTGGGATAGGTAAGGCTGCAGAGTTTGCAGTGGTGAGGTATGAGGTGCTGTGGCGCATAGACTCATGTGGTGAAGCCAGGTGAATCTGGCCCATGCCTTTCATTATCGTGGTCCGACACCACTTGGTTCAATGGACCGGGTGTGCACTGGGAGACATCATCAGTAATGCATCCTCGGATCATGGGGTGTTTCGGGTCTTTCATCATTAGGGTTAGGATTAGGGTTAGGTTGAGAGTATGCGGGCAGTGGGCAAATCAGCCCTCTTGTGCTTTTTGATCTCCTCACTTGAGATTCAATTTCACGCGACCCTGCCACTTTGATCTGGCCCACGCCTTCATTAACCAGGTCCAACACTTGCCTTTCTTGGATCTTGCCCCTCCTGACTCTCTCCCCATCTAAATAATTGTCAGTCGGTTGATTTCTTCCACCAAAGAGCATGACCAGACACTTTCCAATATTGTATTTCATTTTCTACTTCTGTACCCATTCCCCTAAACTATCGACGTCTCTCTGCAGGCTCTCTGTTTCCTCAGCACTACCTGCTCCTCAACCTATCTTTGCATCATATGCAAATTTAGCCACAAATTCATTAATCCCACAGTCCAAATCACTGACACACATCAGAAAAAACAGTGGTCCCAACATTGACCCCGATATCCCATAGGTTTGGATCCTGCTGCCGATGGCAAACTCCAACGAATTTCGTCACTCTTTGCCATCTGATCAAAAAGTGATACTGGCAGCACATTCACTTGAGCTCCTGTGTCACACAGGAAACATCGCTCCGAAATTGTGTCTGTAATGTACAGTAAACATCCCTACCAGCTGGAACCCACTGTGTTCACAGACCTCTGAGGTCCAGATGTGCTGGCACTGTCAAAGCTGCCAGCTCGTCGGCACTTTCCAGTGTCCATACCAAAGCAAGCGAGGTAAAAACACAGGCCTGGCATTGTCTGTTTCACAGCCACAGCTGTCCTTAAGTTGGAGGCTTGCTGACTGGGCTTATTGTGGTAGAGAAAGCTGAGTGTAGACTATCAGCCATATTAGCAACCTCCCTTTTGTCCTTCACAGGTGTACTTGATTGGGCTCAGCAAACTTGTTTCGGCATTTTCTGCATGAAGAGTTGTTTAAAATTAAAACAAGGATGGTGATTGCTCAGGAGGGATAGCATGTGATCATTAGCTCTGATGGCTTAGCGTCACCGTGGCTGGGCGAGGAAAACGACTGTTGGTGCACTCAGACTCCAACAGTCCAAAACTCTGTAAATGGTGAGTTTTCAACAATCGGTATTGATCGTATTCAGGCAGGTTTTCAAGGAGACTCTTCACTCTGGCAGCACATAGCAATGTTTGGTGTTGTGGGGGGAGATTGCTCGCAATGTAAATTGGACCTTGCCTTGCAATAACAACGTAACGGCAGTTTGATCCAATGTGGAATTTCACAAATTATATGGCAGAGGCACTTTATGTTTAAGAAAAAAAATAGCAACTTATTTATAGAACACAAAAAACTGAACACAAAGCGCAATAACAGTCATTGATGTAATTCACTCACCACCTCAGACCAGCCTCTTCAAGTGAACCCCAACCCAATGTCAACAGTTGTAAATACTGTACATTTCCACCAAAATCACATCAAATCACAATTAATTCATTTTCCAAACACAAGTAGATATACTGAATGAAAAAAAGTTCAAAAAAGTTCAAAGTTCAAAGAAAAATTTATTTTCAGAGTACATACCTGTTACCACATACAACCCTGAGATTCTTCATCTGCAGGCACAATTAGCACATCTATTGAACAGTACCTGTAAACTGTAAACACCAGGAACTGTAAACAAACTGTTCAAATTCAGATATAAATAAATAGCAATAAATAATGAGAATGATATAACGATATCACATCCAATCTTCTCCTCAGTTCTTACAGAAACATCTGCATGATGCTAAGCTAGGGCACATCATCAGTGATGTTAAACGGGGTCATCAGGTATTTCGGGTCTTTCAACATCATACACCCTCGCCCAGGCGACCCAACCGGGGTTGATCAGACCCCGGCCTGTGTCCTAGCAGCAACCCACCGATCTGCCCTCTTTATCCAGAGCCATCTTGACGCTTCCTCTGCTGTACCTGTGGTGGTAAAAATGGCTCTCCTTCCTCTCTCTCCTGTGATTCCAAGTGCAGTGTATACTTTGCAGAGTGAATAGCCGGCAAAGCCACGACACCCGACGTCCACGGGCCAACACTTTGCTCTCCAGCCTCTTCCTTGGCAGTTCACCCATTCTTGAGATTTCGGCAAAAACATGTCCCACTAAGAAAAGTACTAATTCCGTTGAAAATGAATAACATTTTTTCCTTTAAAATGATCAGGGTTGATCATCTGAGGGTCTTTAGCACAAATGCAACATTTTTCCATATGTTTGTTTTTAATTTTATAAATTATGTGATTATATGATAGCCCAGTACCCACAAAATGAGTTGTCCTCAGACAGCAGGTTATCATTTCAATTTGATAAAAAAAAAGTGTGAAAAGATGATTTTAAATATATAACATATATGCCAGATGAAAGAGTAGATTGAAAAACCTCTTTAAAACTAAAGGCAGTGAACTTTCAGCAATATTCACTCTTATTTGTTGTTGGTCAAAATGCTTGCCAAGTTTTTGTCAACACCAGCAGATATTTATAAAAAAGGAATAAAATCAGGCAACCACGTGGTCAACTATATTCCTGAGGACCCCCTTTCCACCCTCCACATCTGCTGAATGCAACAAAGTCAAACAATCTTCTCTAAGTTTGCTGTTTTTCCAATAATTGTTACATATTTATTGATGTTGCTACTGTCACAACCATGACGAGTCAACTTCTGTCTCTTTTGTATAGAAAGAATTATTTAAAATTGTGACATAAATTTATGCATTTTGAGTAAAGTCCAGAGGCAGCTAGCAACAGAGGGAATACAGGATGGCTCCTGTATACAATTCATGCAAATGATACACTTGAGGGGTTTAAGAAATGCAAAAGACTTCTCAGCAGAGGAATTATGAGGAATAAAAGAGGACTTGAGGTTGCAGTGCAATGCAAGACGAAAGAAAGTCCCAAAGGTTTCTTTGGCCATCTTAAGAGCAAAAGAATAACAAGAGACAAAGTTGGTCCACTTGTTGATCAGCTGATCATCTATCCATGGAACTGAGAGAGAGAGAGAGAGAGATTTTTCCATCGGTATTTACTTTGGAGACAGACACAAATAGTCGAACTGAGACAAAAATTCGTCAAGTCATAGACCGTATCTAGTCACAAAAGAGGAGGGCTGGCTGTCTAGAGGCAGCTCGGGTGGATATATCAGTAGGGCCTGACAAGGTTTTCCCTTGGACCTTGTGGAAGGCTAATGTTGAAACTGCTGGGGCCTTGGCAGGAATAGTTAAACCACCTTTAGTCATGGGTGAGGAGCCAGGAGAGTGGAGGATATCTAAAGTTGTTACGTTGTTCAAGAAACATTCTAAGAAATAGCCAGCAAATGATAGGCTAATTTATTTATGGATAAATTATTGGAAGGCTTTCTAAATGCAGGATGAATAGATACAGTGGATTCAGGTTATTTGGGACAGCCACTAATTAAGGAGAACTCTGAAGGAACAAAAGAAAATCAAGAAAATAATCTGGATACCCTTGTTTATTAAGGACACTGCCTCTGAATTGGGACAGAAGACTACTGCGGAGTGTCGGTGTAACCAGCGTCAGTCACGGACACTTGTGTGGCCATCAGACACTGCACCTCGTGATGAAGGTGACACATCTGAACATGAGCCCGTGACGACACTGGATGCTGGGAAATTTATTGTTGGATTACTATATTATTTCACGCAAGAAGGCAATGAAAGCAGTCCATATCTGCACTTGGTGTCCGCGGTGATTTTGTTAATTTGCAGTCAATCAAAAGAACACAGCAGCGTACTCGAAATGAATTCCACTGTCAAGAACGATCAGGGAATGAAACACAGTTTTATAGTACTGTAGTCGTAGTGGTAGTGTTCTAATTTATTCTGTACTTCAGTTAAATATACAGTTTGTTACTCAGTTAAACGGTAGTTTGTCTTTTTTAAACTATTTCCATGAAGATTTGTTACATTGGGCAACCTGTTAATATTAATAACCTCTTTATTAGTGTGCCCTAATCAAACAGAATCTACTGTATTTGGACAGACAGGGCTTATTTACGGAAAATCAAAGTGGCTTCGTGCATGGTAGTTCATGTTTAAACAATCTCAAAGCTTTTGGAAGATTAAACAAGAAATTTGTGTCTAGATGCTTGTGACTGGTGCCACAGGGATCAGTGCTGTGTCTGTTGTTGTTTGATATCTATACCAATAATCTGGGTGATAATTGATCAGCAAATTTGTGGATGAAACCAAGATTGGGAAGAGAATGGACAGCGAGGAAGAATATCAAATGTTTCATCACATGAACTGGGATGTTGGTGAGGCTGAACCTAGAGTAATGTGAGTAGTTCTGCTCATCTACCTATGGGAAAGAAAATTGACATGGATGTTGCCGGGACTTGAGTACCTGAGTTATAGGGGAAGGTTGAAAAGAGTCACAGAGCAATACAGCATGGAAACAGACTGTTTAGATCAACTCGTCCATGTGGACCACAGTATTGTCTCTGCTAGTCCCAGTTACTCATGTTGAACAATAGCCCTCCAAGAAACTCCCTTCCTGTATCCATCCAAATGCTTCTTAAATATTGCAATTGTACCGTCTCAACAACATTCCCTGGCAGCTCATTCCAAGTACTCAGTATCCTCTGTGTAAGAAATTACCATGCAGCTCTCTTTTAAACTCTGCCCTCTTATCTTGTATCTGTGCCATCTAGCTTTGGAGTCCCCAACCTGGGAAAAAGAATTGAAGTTCAAGCTTAGCTTAATTACTGTCAAATGAAACATCCTCTGGGGCGAAATTACAAAACATACCACCTCATTCAGGACTTCAAACAAACAGACAGTTACGCAAAATAAAATTATATGCATAGGCCAATCCCCTCAGTGACAAGCTCTGCAAATTGACCGTGCTGTTCCTGACACTGCGTAGATGTACACACAGACAAGACAATGACTGACCACTTTATCCATATTGCTCCTGATTTTATAAGCTTCTGTCAAGTCTCCTCACAATATTAAGTCCCCTAATAAGGCAGAAGAAGCTTTTTCCTCTCAGGTTGTGTGAGAATAGAACAAGAGGTGATAGATTTAAGGCAAAATATGAAATATTTTAGGGGAGTCTGAGAGCATGGCCTGGATGGTGGGGGTTCTTGATGATAGATGCTTATTTCTTAGAACAGTACTCCATGTAGATGTGCTCCGTGTTGGGGAGGGCTTTAACTATGATGGACTGGGCTGTGCCCATTGATTTTGTCGGCGATTCTTTTCAAGCACATTTGTGTTTCCATACCAGGCCGTGCTGCAGCCAGTCAATATAATCTGTATCACATATCTATAAGCTTGTCAAAGTTTCAGATGACATAACAAATCTTAGCAAACGTTGAGAAAGTAGAAGTATTGCCATGCTTCCTTTGTAATGGCACTTAATTGTGAGACCCAGGACAGATCATTGGAAATGTCCAGGAATTGAAATTTTCTGACCCTCTCCAACTCTGATCACCGATGAGTACTGGCTCATAGCCTCCCCCACTTGTAGTCAATAAGCTCGTTCTGGGAGACTTAATGGGTTGATTGGTCTGATTCTGCTCCTGTGTCCCATGGTGTTCTCGTCTCAGTCCATGCAGGCTCTGAGGTAATCACATTCCCAAACCTATTTCCCTCCAAACTATTCCCGTTCACATTCTCTTTCACTTATTCCACTGACAACCTGCTGTCAGTGAAGCTCTTCACATTAGCAGTGGGGTCAAGAACAGGAGAGTGTAGTAAGAAGGGTCTTGGTAATAAACATCAACAGTTTATTCTTCTCCACAGATACTGCCTGACCAGCTGAATGCCTCCAGCATTTTGTCTGTGTTCTTGTAGAATGAAGATGTTTTGTAAATAAACTAGGAGTGATGGAAGGTAAAATATTTTTACACTTCAAATATTTAAGGTCTGGATGCAAACGTCTCTTAATAGTGGAGGCAGATTGATACCTCATTTTCACCCATGACTGACAGCATTGCCCAGAGTCCCCAGCAGTGTGACACTCACAAATGGTACACTATTTACAATCTGTGCCCCTGAATGGACAAAGTTGGCGAATGTCTCAAACCTTCCAAACACAATTTTAGCACAGAATCTCCCTTAAGCAGGACAAGGGCAGGGACAGTGAACAATACCACCTCTACAATTCCCCAGGTCACCATTGCTACACCACCGTCAAGAATGCCTACCGTCCGATTCCACACCCTCATTTTGTGAAGTCTGATCACCTAGCTGTACTTCTACTCCCTGAGTATAGGCAGTGACTGAAGACTGCAGCAGCAGCAGTGAGGACCAAGAAAGTTTGGACAAGGGAAGCACAGGAGCACCCACAGGACTGCTTTGAATCGGTGGACTGGACTGTATTCAGGGTTTCACTGTTGAATATGGATGAGTATTCTGCAGTTGTTACCGTCTTCATTAAAACCCTTGTGGATGAGTGTGTGCCTTCAAAGACCTAATATACATTCCCAAACCAAAAGCCGTGGATAAACCAGGAGGTACGTCGTCTGCTGAAGGCCAGATCTGCGGCATTCAAGTCTGGCAACCCAGGCCTGTACCAGAAAAGCAGGTATGATTTGCAGAGGGCTACTTCAAGGGGGAACAGACAATTTCGAATGAGGTTGGAGACGATATCAGATGCACGGCAACTCTGGCAGGGTTTGCAAGATATTAGTACTTACAGAGCAAGACTCAATAGTATGAATGGCGGCAATGCTTCACTACCAGATGAACTCAACGCCTTCTATGCGTGCTTTGAAAGGGAGAACACAACTACAGCTGTGAAGATCCCTGCTGCACCTGATAACCTTGTGATCTCTGTCTCAGAGGCCGATGTTAGACTGTCTTTAAAGAGAGTGAACCCTTGCAAGGCAGAAAATCTTGATGGAGTACCTGCTAAGTCTCTGAAAACCTGTGCCAACCAACTAGCGGGAGTATTCAAGCACATTTTCAACCTCTCTCCTGCTACAGACACAAGTTCCCAGTTGCTTCAAAAAGGCAGCAGTTATAGCAGTGCCTGTGAAGAATAATGTGGGCTGCATAATGACTATCGCCCAGTAGCACTCACATCTACAGTGAGGAAATGCTTTGAGAGGTTGGTTATGACTAGAATGAACTTCTGCCTCAGAAAGCAGCTGGACCCATTGCAATTTGCGGATTGTTGACAATCAGCACTGGTGCACCTCAGGGGTGTGTGCTCAGCCCACTGCTCTGCTCTCTGTATACACGTGACTGTACGGCCAGGCATAACTCAAAACTATCTATAAATTTACTAATGATACAACCATTGCTGGTAGAATCTCAGGTGGTGACGAGAGGGCATACAGGAGTGAGATGTGCCAACTAGTGGAGTGGTGCCACAGCAACACCCTGGCACTAACGTTAGTAAGACGAAAGATCTGATTGTGGACTTCAGGAAGGGTAAGACTAACGATTACGTAATTGATTTACTTGTTTATTTATTACTATTTTTACTTTATTTTTTCTCTCTGCCGGATTATGTATTGCATTGAACCACTGCTGCTAAGTTAACATATTTCATGTCACATGCTGGTGATAATAAACCTGATTCTGATTCTGATTCTGAAAACGTTATTTCTTTCACCCTCATCACGTTATTGTAACCCAGGCAATGACAAAAGCTTTCACTAAATATGGAGATGTTGAGGTGTGACCCCTCCGGGAGAGGTGACATTATGACTCCAGCGGACACATCACAATGAGATGCATCATCACCATAGGATTTAAATTCTGCTCAGCTGGAGACGCAAGACAGATGCAGACTGGCAGAAATCGTGGATTCTCCCATATCTACACAGATGGTTGAAATATCCAGCAAATGGTCATTCAGGTATCTCTCTTTATGTTCATTAATTTCATGTCGGACAATGTGTGAGGTTTCCTCTCTTTGTGAATTAATAAGAGGAGAATTAGTTTTCCTTTTTTATTATGTATTTTTTATTATAGTATGAATCAATGTATGATTATGATAATACTTATTTCATCTTTTGTTTATATGGTTGCTGATATACATATTTGAGATAATTCTCCCCTTGTCTGCATATATGTTTCCTCTAAATCAATAAAAAGATTAATAACGAAAGAAAAGATTTCTCATGCTGTGACTCAAAATGTAAATGTTCCTGTCGTTGTCTAGTTGTAAGCCAGTGAATATTTTTCCTCTCTTTTGTTTCCTTTCATGATGAAGGGTCTCAGCCTGAAACGTCGGCTCTGCTCTTTGTCTTAGGTGCTGCCTGGCCTGCTGAGTTTCTCCAGCGTTTTCTGTGTGTTGCTTGAATTTACTTTTTCTTTCTTCTCCTTGAAGGACAAGAGTGCCAGAAACCGTGACACTTGATTGTGCACAAGACACCACAGATTTGAACCGTATGAACCAGAGATGAAGCTGAGAGTGACCACAACACAATTCAAGCCCAAACAGCAAGTCCCGACTGCATTCAGGTCTCCTCAGGTTAGTACCTCTGCAACGCTTCCACCTCACTGTGTTCACTCAATTACCACTCCCATTGCACCCCACAAACTGACAGATTCATGGAGACTGTGTGAAACCACCTCTCTTATCACAGGACCATTTCCATCCCGTGCATCCTGGGGTCAGAGGGTTCACTCATCCAGTGTTAAGTTTGTTTCTACATTGATTTATTTCTTATTTTAAAAGTTGTCATTTCTGTGTGCTGATGGGTGTTTGTCATCCCAACCAGCTCTGCCCGAAATTCTTTGGTATGATTGTTTCTTGGTGAAATTTGACAATGGGTTCCCCGGTTGGACCTTCATGCCCAGACATCATGACCCCGCGTCGGTAACAGGAACGGACCCTGCTCCGGCTCCAGGCTCAGGTCAGCATTGCTCGGAGTTACCGTACTGGCACTGGAGAGGACCCAGTCCATGTGGTCAATTCTGGCCAAAGGCAGCTGGGGCTCCACCCTGACACCGAGTCATTTTATGTGATTAGCAAAAGCTGCAGCCCTTTACTTCCACCCTGCCCCTGATGCATGGGGAATAAATATACCAGCAGAGTTGTTTACAAAAGACTCATTTGGTGTTGTCAAATGCTCTGGTCACGTCTGCTGACCATTAAAACATGGGATTAAGGGCATTAAATTAAGGGAGCAAGCATAAGTTCAACAGATCTTAGAATGAAGAGGTGATAGAAATTCACCAAAACAAAAAACACTTGCAGTAATTTTTGGGGGGTGGGGGTGCAGTGGAAAGTCCATCATAACAGCAACTTTTGATGGTGGGGTGGCAGACCATCTGCACAGATACAGTGGCCGAGAAAGTCAAGGATAGACAACCTGAACTGGTATTTAATGGGGTTAATAATCAGCCCATGATGGCTGAAGCAATAGAAAAGTATGTGGAGATGTGATAAGTGTTCGGTTTTGGATGCGCTGGTGACAGCTACAGTACTGTGTAAAAGTCTTAGACACATGTATCTGTAGCAATGGTGCTCAGACTCTTGCTCAGTACTGTACATTATGTCTTTCCAGTCACAACTTAATACCACTTCATACACCTGAGCTGGTACAAAGCTAATCACTCTTATTTCTGTTTCCGAACCACCTCCTATTTTAATGAATTTACAGTATTGTGCAGAAGTTTCAGGCACTCTTGCTACATATATGTACCTTTTGCACAGTGCTGTGTGTTGTCCAGGTAAACAAAAAGAAAAACTGTCAGTGTTTTAGCTCACAGTCCATGAGTTGCTGGGAAGTCTATGCTGCATTTTTCAGCCCAAAGGGCATGCACAGAAACTCAGACAGGCCAAATGGGGTGATAACAGCATCTTTGGGAATATGGTGAGAGCACCCAGGTACCTGATGATAAACCCTGACCAAATACACTTTACAAAAAATTATCTTTCTGGCTAAATTTACCGAACAGTCTTGAATATGTGGGACTGGGTAATGATCAGTGGTAATGGCCTATTTAGAGATTGGCAGGGATGGCATTATCGGCTTCACTGAGTTCGTTGCTTAAAGATCATCGTTGGGTGCTTCACATCCAAGGATACAGATTGTGTTGAAAGGACAGGCAGAGGGAGTGGGGAGGCATTGTTGTTAAAAAAAAATCAAATCCTTATAGAGAGATGACATAGGAATAGAAGTTGCAGAAACTTTGGGGTGGGGTGTGTTGGTAGAACTAAGAAACTGCCAGGTCTCTGATGGAAGTTTATACAGGCTCCCAAACAGTAGCCAGAATGTGGGATATAAATTACAATGGGAGATAGAAAAGGAAAGTCTACGATGTAGCGAGCTGGTGTTCAGTGAATGGGAGGGTAATGAGGATTGTGGAAAAACAAAGGAATCTGGCTTTGCAGATAATACAAAGGTAGATGGAAGGGCAAGTATTTTACAGCAAGCAGGGTGTCTGCAGAAGTACTTGGACAGATTGAGAGAAAAGGCAAAGAAGTAGCAGATGGAATATACTGTAGGGAAGTGTATGGTCATGCACTTCAGTAGAAAGAATTAAGGTGTTGTGGCGACCCACTTTCTAGCACACACGAATTGGCTCACAACAACACGCGCAGGCAGAGGGCCGGCCGCAAAAAGGGCGCCAGGCCATCTTCACCAGCAGGGGGAAAATCCCGCGCGCGGAAAGGGTCTGGGAATATGCATTCCCCACAGGAGTCCCGCCCAGGGAGGGCGGGAACGGGAAGGCTTTAAAGCAGGCCGCGAAGTTTGAATAAATCTCTTTCATTACAACTCCAACTCACCGATTCCGTGTGGTTATCCTAGCACTGTGTGTAGCACACCGCTACAGTGTTGTCCATTTTAAAATTTTAAATATTAGAGGGGTAAAGGTCCTTGGAAGCACTTCTGCAGGATTCCGTAAAGGTTAACTTGAAGTTTGAGTCGATTGTTACGAAGGCAACTGCAATGTTGGCATTCATTTCAAATGGACTAGAATATAAAAGGAAAGATGTGTACTGAGGCTTTATATGGCATTGGTCAGACCAAATTTGGAGTATTGTGTGCAGATTTGGGCCGCTTATCTGAGAAGTGATGTGCTGGCATTAGAGAGTTTCCAGAGAAGGTTCACGAGATTGATCCAGCAATGAAGGGGTTAACATATGAGAGCGTTTCATGGCTCTGGACTCGTACTCGCCAGATGATGCTCGATCTCATAGAAACCTATTGAATATCGAAAGGTCTAGATAGAATGGACGTGAAAAGGATATTTTGTATACCTTCGGATCTACGGTCAGAGGGCATCCATTTAGACCGGAGATAAGGAGGAATTGAATCTGTGGAATCCATTTCCACTGATGGCTGTGGACACCAAGTAATTGAGGATATTTAAAATGGAAGTTGATTGGTTCTTGCTTAGTCATGGCATGAAATGTTCCAGGGAGAAGAGAGTACAGTGTGGTTGAGAGGGATACTCATTCAGCCATGATGGAATGACAGAACAGACTCAGGATGCTGAGTTGATGAAGACATTAGTGAGGCCTCACCTGGAATATTGTATTCAGATTTGCTTGCTCTGCTACAGTAAAGATGCCGTCCAGCCGCAAAGAGTGCTGAGGAGATTTACGAGACTGTTGTCAGCACTTGAAAGACTGAGTTATGGACAGAGTTTGGGCAGGTTGGGAGTGCACAAGTTTAAGGAAAAACAAGAAATTTAATCAGGACACAGGAGAAAATTATTCACACAGTAGACAGTCAGACAGGTACATGAATAAGAATGGTTTCGAGGGATACGGGACAAATGCAGGCAGATGGGACTGGCTCAGAATAGGATGCCACCAACACCACTTTCCCATTCCCTCTGCTCCCTCCCCGTGCATTACCCTGCTCCCTCCAGGTTATTAAACCAGCTGACGCAATTTGCTCAAAGATTGTGTTGTCATCAACAGGTCCATCCAGATTGTCCTGTGATTGGCCTGGGGAGATTCAGATTATCAACTGACCCTTCCAGACTGGTCTCCTGATCAGCTCCAGGACAATGACAACACTGACGACCAAGCCCTTGGCTGTGATGGGTTCCGCCAATGTCCATACTGTCTCCTGGCCTTTCTCCGTGGTGATCGACTCCTCTTCTGCTCTCACCTATCGATCTTTCTCCAACAACAGCATCATCTACTGGCTGCAGTGGACTGCCATCGTCCATTCGCTCACCTCCACATCACCACCCAGTGTCTTCACTGATTGGTCCACATGAACTCCAGTGGGTGACTTCACTGGGCACATCATTGAACTACAGCACAACAACTTCATTATATGGCATCAAGTTTGGGATCTTCACAGATCCAGTGGTCTTTGATAGACAACAGAACGTCAAGCCTGTTTGGCTTGATGACTAATTTCAGCTCTGTCTCAACCAATCAGCTGAAGAACAGCTCAGATCTACCAGAGCTGATTTTTTTGTTGTACGATGAGTGGCTGATCAATCCCAGAGCACCTCTCAGTAGCTCCACCAGTGATACCATATCTTTGGCCCCCAGCCTCACCCTACCCTTCCTCCTCACCTCTCCATTTCCTCCCTCAGGTTCACCCTGCCCCATGTCCTGGCTGTCCTCATTGCGACTGCCTGGTTCCTCCAGTGAGGGAGCACCTCCCTCCTCCTCCCCGACCCATTCCCCACCCTCCCTTCCATCCCTCCCCGACACATGTCTCCCCTCCCTGTCTCCACTCAACTTTTCCTTCCACCTCCATGCCCCACCTCTTCCCTTCCCTCTCCTATACACATACCCCTTCCTCCCATTTCCTCCCTCCCCCTCCCACACACTTCCCCACCTTCCCCCTAGGACCTTGTCAGGGAGCCCTCCCTTCATCCTCCTCCTGCCCATTCCTCCCCACTCCCCTTCCCTCTCCCCTCCCCGAACCTCTCTCCCCCCCCTCCCCCATCTCCTCTAACCCTTTCCTCCCTCCTCCACCCCTTCCCCTCCACTCCACCACTCCCTCCCTATTCCTCCCCCTCCCCATCTCCCACCCCTTCCCCTCCCCTCCCTCACTCTCCCCTTCCCCTCCCATCCTCCTCCTTCCTCTCCCTCTCTCTCCATCCCTCCTGCCTCTGCTCTTCCCTCACCTCAATTCCCTCTTCCCAACCTCTCACCTTCCTTCCCTCCCCTACCCTCCATCCCCTCAACTGTTTGTGTTTTGTGTGTGTGTGAGAGAGATCTACCCTCCCCACTTCCCCCTCCCCCCTCCATCTCCACCACAGTCCCCACCCCTCTAATTCCTCTCCATCCCCTCCAGCCTTATCTGCACCCTCCCCTCTCTCTCACACACCTGCAAACGCACATACAGTTGGGGTGATGGATGGAGGGGGTGGGGGGCAGAGTGGGTGAAGAGGGGGGAGTGAGGAGGAGTGGGAAGGAGGTGAGAGGAAGTAGTAGGTTGAGGCGGAGTGTGGGTGAGGAAACAGGAGGGGAAGGGGTAGGTTGAGGGGGAGGGTGGGTGAGGAAACAGGAGGGGAAGGGATAGGTTGAGGGGGAGGGTGGGTGAAGGAACAGGAGGGGAAGGGGTAGGTTGAGGGGGAGGGTGGGTGAAGGAACAGGAGGGGAAGGGGTAGGTTGAGTGGGAGGGTGGGTGATGAAACAGGAGGGGAAGGCAAGTGGGACTGAGTAGGAGGATGGTAGGAATGGGAGGGGGAAGAAGAGGGTTGAGGAGAGGGTGATGTAGAGGGCAGGAGCTGGAGTGTTGCTGTGGAGGTGGAGTGAGGGGGAAGAAGTAAAGGGAGAGGGGAAGTGGATGGTTGAGTGGAGATAGAGAGGCAAGGAAGGTGGAAGGTTGGGAGTGGGATCGGAGGGAGATGAGGAGGGAGGCAGAGGGGAAGGAGGAAGGGTGGAGGGGATGGAGGAGAATGGGAAGGGGAGGGTTGAGGGTAAGGGAGGGGCACGGGAATGTGGTGGTGAGGGGGCAGGGTAAGGAATAGGGACGGATGGAGGAGGGGAGGGTGAGGGGGTTGGGGTGGGGAGGGGAGGGGAGGGGGAGGTGGGGGATGGGTGGGTGGGGAGGGGTGAGGGGAGGGTAGAGGGAGGGGGACTGAGGAGGAGTGGGTGGGAGGAAGATGTAAGGAGGGTTCCCCCATGAGGTCCCAGACACACCCCATACCCCACCCCACCCCCCATACCCCACATACCCCACCCCCCACAACCCCCCATACCCTACCCCAGCCCAGACCATCCCCCTCTGGAATCGGCCCCATTCCCTGCCCGGGGCTGGGGGTGAGCGCTGAGCTACTGAACCTTCAAGAAAATGGATCGTCTGATAGAATATGGTTCATGTACTTGGAAAATAAATTCATTTTGAAATTCAACTTTGAAATCTGTTGTTTGTAAAACATGTACTGATGAGAAATGGTCTCAATGAATGTCCGTGAGTGGAAAACACTGGTGGTCAGTCCCACTGCCAGTCAAGAACCCCCACCTGAGTCTGTCCCATCTGCCTGGCGTGACCCATCTCTCTCTGAAGTGTCCTCTCCGCCCTGTCTAATGAAGCACATGTCAACCTCTGTTTTAAATATAGCCAACTGTGCCAATGAATTGCTCAGATTCATCACCCTCTGGGTAAAGAAATTCCACCTCATCTCTATAAATGAATGCCCTCTGTTGTTAGACAGTTTGTCCCTGGGGTGGGGAGGGGTGTGTTGCGGGAAAGATACCAGCTATCAATCTATGCCCCTCGTAATCTTATCACACATTATCACTCTCCCCTCAGCTCCAACACTCCTTAGAAAATACCTAAGTTTGTTTGCCCTCTCCTTAAACAGTAACTTATGCCTTTAATCCAGACTGCATCCTGGTGAACCTCTTCTGCACCCTCTCCAATGTATCAATGTTACAGTGGGTCAACGGCAATGACAGATTCATCCAAGAGGAGCTGGCCAAAGTTGATGGGAATGGGACACTAGGCAGAATGACAGCAGAGCAGCAATGACTGGAGTTTTGGGGCAACTTAGAAGGTGGAGGGCAGATGCGTACAAAGATGAAGTATTCTAAAGGGAGGATGAGGCAAGCGTGGCTGACAAGGGAAGTCAGAGACAGCATAGAATCAAAAAGGAGGGCATAGAGTAGTAGTAGAAAAGAGAGGGAAGCTGAATGATTGGGAAGATTTACAAACCAACAAAAGCCAGTGAAAAACAATGAGGAGAGAAAAGATGAAATCTGAAGGTAAGCCAGCCAATAATATTAAAGAGGGTGCCGAAAGCTTTTCTTCCAGAGCTAGAAAGAGTAAAATTAAGGCAGAGTGGACATTAGAGTGCTGGAAATGACACTGGAGAGGTAGTAAGGGGGAAAAAAAAATGGTGAACAAACTGAATAAGAATTTTGCCGGCGAGGGAGAGAAGTGAGTGTAATCACTGTTGCCAATGAGAAGCTGAAATGTCGTAGGTGGATAAGTCATCTAGACCATTTGGTCTACACCCCAGTCAAGTCAAGTCAAATTTATTTATAAAGCAGATTTACAAACAACCCATGTTGACCAAAGTGCTGTACAAACCATAACAGGTAGCTAAAATCACAAATCAAGAAACACAGATAGAAACTACAGGGCACAAAGCTTATAGGCAAAAAATAAACTACACATGAGCCTTGGCACAAGCTAAAAATCAGCCATATCAGGACGATTCAAATGCTCGTGGATAGAGGTAAGTTTTGAGCCTGTACTTAAAGAGTCAATGGAGGGGGCAGATCTGATAGGGAGGGAAATGCTGTTCCACAGTCTGGGGGCTACAACAGCAAAGGCACGGTCACCCCTGAGCTTAAGTTTAGATCGCGGGACAGCCAGGAGCCCCAAGTCAGCCGACCTGAGGGAGCTGGAAGTAGAATAAGGGGTTTTACTGCTGGCTTTTACTACTGCATTAACTTGCTTATCACACCTAGATTTTTGACATGGGGTTTGAAAAGGGTGGACAGGTTACCAAGGCTGTTGGCAATCACTTTGATGGAGTCAGGGGGGCCAAATAGGACAACCTCAGACTTGCCTTCATTCAGCTGCAGGAAGTTTTGTGCCATCCAACACTTTATGTCCTCAAGGCAATTCATGAGGCTGACTAGATCTGACTAGACCTTTGTTACAAGGGGAGGTATAGCTGTGTGTCATCAGCATAACACTGGAAGCAAATGTTGTATTTTTGAATGATTTGGCCGAGGGGAAGCATGTATATGGAGAAAAGAATGGGACCTGGGATGGAAACTTGTGAGAACCCGCAGCAGAAACTAGCTGGAAAAGAAGAAGGTGTTGCATTTCTGTCAGTGCCTGCAAGAAAATGAACCTTCAGGAGAAATACAATGCATTGAAATAGTATTCAGTCCGCACAAATACAGTATTTTCATGTTTTATTCTGTCATTTTCTAAATATTTTGAAGTAGAATTTATTGAGCTGATCTACAAAACATTGTGCATCATATCAAATCAAAAGAAAAATTCCAAAGTTTCTCAATAATTTACTAAAAATTGAAAGCAGAATTGTGAGTCTGAGAAAGTATTAATCCCTTCCTTTGTAATTACCATACTCACTTTCCTCAGGTGCCATTTGTGATCTCACCAACTCACCTAATTCGTCAATGCAGAACATTGAATTCATAAGAATAAAAACCCCTCACTCTGTAAGGTCCAGATGTATGATAGACTTAAAACAGACCAAACCAAAATGAAGATAGCAGCTGCTTTTGATGGGAGGGTTTTTGCACCTTCTGCGGAGATGTGATGGCCGAGAAAGTCAATGGCTGATAACCCAGCCTGCTATTTTGCATGGTTAGTAATCAATTCGTGTTGGCTTAAGTGCTCGTAAAGTGTGCAGAGATGAGGTTCATGTTTTGATTTGGATGCATTGGAGACAAGTATGTCATTCAGGTGATCAAAAGGAAAATCTAAGTTTTTAATGCAGAGTCCATCAGCTACTGGAAGACTGTACTACATTTTTCAGACCAAACGGCATGCGTAGAACTCAGAAAGGCCAAATGGGATTATCACAGCCATATCTAATCTGTACAGGACTTTCAGGCCTTTTAACATTCGAAGTGTTTCTATGAGTTCCCCCGTCATGCTCCTGAACTCCAGGGAATGGGGGGGACCACTAAGCATATCTTTCCCTCCCCCCCTCTCTCTGCATTCCACAGGGATCCCTCCCTACGCAACTCCCTTGTCCATTCGTCGCCCCCATACCTCCCCACTGATCTCCCTCCTGGCACTTATCCGTGTAAGCGGAACAAGTGCTACACATGCCCTTACACTTCCTCCCTTACCACTATTCAGGGCCCCAAACAGTCCTTCCAGATGAGGCAACACTTCATCTGTGAGTGGACTGGTGTGATATACTGCGTCCGGTGCTCCCGACGTGGCCTTTTATATATTGGCGAGACCCAACGCAGACTGGGAGACCGCTTTGCTGAACATCTACGCTCTGTCCGCCAGAGAAAGCAGGATCTCCCAGTGGCCACAGATTTTAATTCCACAGCCCATTCCAATTCTAATATATGTCTATCCACGGCCTCCTCTACTGTAAAGATGAAGCCACACTCAGGTTGGAGGATCAACACCTTATATTCCGTCTGGGTAGCCTCCAACCTGATGGCATGAACATCGACTTCTCTAACTTCCGCTAAGGCCCCACCTCCCCCTCGTACCCCATCTGTTACTTATTTTTATGCACGCATTCTTTCTCTCACTCTCCTTTTTCTCTCTCTGTCCCTCTGAATATATCTCTTGCCCATCCTCTGGGTCCCCCCACCCCTCCTTGTCTTTCTTCCCGGACCTCCTGTCCCATGATCCTCTCGTATCCCCTTTTGCCTATCACCTGTCCAGCTCTTGGCTCTATACCTCCCTCTCCTGTCTTCTCCTATCATTTTGGATCTCCCCCTCCCCATCCAACTTTCAAATCCCTTACTCACTCTTCCTTCAGTTAGTCCTGACGAAGGGTCTCGGCCTGAAACGTCGACTGCATCTCTTCCTAGAGATGCTGCCTGGCCTGCTGCGTTCACCAGCAACTTTGATGTGAGTTGTGAATACTGTACGTTTCCACCAAAATCACATCAAATCACAATACCTAACATTCAAAACATAAGTAGATATACTGAATGAAACATAGTTCAAAAAAGTTCAAAGAAAAATTTATTTTCAGAGTACATACATGTCACCACATACAACCCTGAGATTCTTCATCTGCAGGCATAATTAGCAAATCTATGGAACAGTAACTGTAAACTGTAAACACCAGGAACTGTAAACAAACTGTTCAAATTCAGATATAAATAAATAGCAATAAATAATGAGAATGATATAACGATATCACATCCAACCTTCTCCTCAGTTCTTACAGAAACATCTGCATGATGCTAAGCTAGGGCACATCACATCATCCCACTAAGAAATGTGCTAATTCCGTTGAAAATGAATAACATTTTTTTATTTAAAATGATCAGGGTTGATCATCTGAGGGTCTTTTGCACAAATGCAACATTTTTTCATATGTTTGTTTTTAATTTTATAAATTAAACGATTATATGATAGCCCAGTACCCACAAAATCAGTCGTCCTCAAACAACAGATTATCATTTCAATTTGATAAAAAAAAGTGTGAAAAGGTAATTTAAAATGTATAACATATATTCCAGATGAAAGACGAGATTGAAAAACCTCTTTAAAACTAAAGAGAGTGAACTTTCAGCAATATTCACTCTTATTTGCGGTTGCTCAAAAGGTGTACCAAGTTTTTGTCAACACCATCAGATCATTAGAAAAAAAAAGCCATAAAATCAGGCAACCGCATGGTCAACTATATACCTGAGGACCCCTTTTCCACCCTCCACATCTGCTCTATGCAACAAGGTCAAACAATCTCCTCTAAGTTTGCTGTTTTTTCAATAATTGTTTTGTATTTATTGATGTTGCTACTGTCACAACCATGACGAGTCAACTTCTGTCTCTTTTGTATGGAAGGAATTATTTAAAATTATGTCATAAATTTATGCATTTTGAGTAAAGTCCAGAGGCAGCTAGCAACAGAGGGAATACAGGATGGCTCCTGTATATAACTCAAGGAAATGAGGCACTTGAGGAGTTTCAGAAATGCAAAAGACTTCTCAGCAGATGAATTATGAGGAATAAAAGAGGACTTAGGGTTGCAGTGCAATACAAGAGGAAAGAAAGTCCCAAAGGTTTCTTTAGCCATCTTAACAGCAAAAGAATAACAAGAGACAAAGTTGGTCCACTGGCTGATCAGCTGTCATCTATCCATGGAACTGAGAGAGAGAGAGAGAGAGAGAGACAGAGAGATTTTTTCATCGGTATTTACTTGGGAGACAGACACAAATAGTTGACCTGAGGCAAAAATTCGCGAAGTCATAGACTGTATCTAGTCACAAAAGAGGAGGGCTGGCTGTCCAGAGGCAAACTAGGGTGCATAAGTCAGTAGGGCCTGACAAGGTTTTCCCTTGGACCTTGTGGAAGGCTAATGTTGAAACTGCTGGGGCCTCGGCAGGAATAGTTAAAACACCTTTAGTCATGGCTGAGGAGCCAGGAGAGTGGAGGATATCTAAAGTTGTTACGTTGTTCAAGAAACATTCTAAGAAATAGCCAGCAAGTGACAGGCTAATTTATTTATGGATAAATTATTGGAAGGTATTCTAAATGCAGTGTTAATAAATACAGTGGATTCTGGTTAATTGGGACAGCCACGAATTAAGGAGAACTCTGAAAGAACAAAAGCAAATCAAGAAAATAATCAGGATTCCTTTGTTTATTGAGGACACTGCCTCTGAATTGGGACAGAAGACTACTGCCGAGCATCGGTCCAACCAGGGTCAGTCACGGACACTTGTGTGGCCATCAGACAGTGCACCTCGTGATGAAGATGACACATCTGAACATGAGCCCGTGATGACACTGGATGCTGGGAAATCTGTTGTTGGATTATGTTGTAACTTCCCTTTGAAAAAGGGGCATGCGACAACTTCATGCCAAAGAGACAACTTTATCTCGAACTTCAAAACCGTTATGTATATTCAGAGGCTTTCACAACCCGTACGGCATGGCAGGCACACTATATACAAAGCCCAGCAGAAGTAAAAAGAACGGAAGTAAAACCCCCCATTATCCGAATTAGTATTAACTTACTTTTAATAAAATAGTGCTCACATTACAACACTTCTCCCCCTTTAAAATACAACATCCCGAAATGTAAAAAACTAGGACATAGAAACAGTGGTGTTATAAACTTGCATACCCCTGAAAACTTATACTAGTATCTCAGTCTCAGTTTATCAATACAAAACATCTGGAAACATGACAGATTCAACATTCAATCTAACAACAACAAGAATAAAGAACTGTCCTGTCAAAGATTCAGTCTGTCAGGAGGTTTACGCGTGCGCTGTGATCTGCGCACTACCCCCGGTGACCCAGCAGGCACCGCTGGTGAGGGTGTTTTGGGTGGATCTGGTTTTGCGGGCATGAGAGGGGTCTGTGTGTCTGCGTGAGAATATCCATCCTCCTCAGGGGACCCCGACCCCTCTGCCAGCGTCTCGTCCTCTGCCGAAGTCACCGGTGGACATGTTTCCACTGTAGTCTGACTCACAAATGGAAACTCCACGGAACTGTCAGCCTCTGAGCCGGTATCATGATGCAGGCGCACAAGGTCCTGATGTCTGCAGAAAACCCGCCCATCAGCCAGCTTAACAACATAGGAGACGGGACCACTCTGCTTAAGAATAACCCAGGCAGCCATTGCTGATTGTTTCTCACAAAGACATTGTCATCTGGTTTGAACAGTCTCTCTCACGCATGTTGATCATGTCCCTCTTCCTGCTTTTCCTGCTTTCTCTCCACTTTCGCCTTCGTGTCTGGACGCAGGAGGTCCAATCTTGGCTTGGGCCTACGCCCCATCAGCATCTCTGCGGGAGTGCGGGCGGTTGTAGTCTGTGGCGTGAGGCAGTATTTAAACAGGAAACATGAAAGCCGCATGCTGAGAGAGACCCGTCATCCGCTTTAGCCTGCCTTCACTGTCTGAACAGCCCGCTCAGCCAAACCATTGGAGGCTGGGTGGAAAGGGGCTATCCGAATGTGATGAATGCCATTCTGCTGCATGAACTCACTGAACAGCTCACTGGTGAACGTCGGGCCATTATCAGTGACCAGAGTGTCAGGCAACCCGTGGACTGCAAACACTTGCCTGAGTTTGTCTATGGTTGAGGGGGCTGTGATGTTGCTCATGATGTGAGCTTCGATCCATTTAGAATGCGCATCTACCATTACAAGAAACATCTGCCCCATAAACTTAAAGAGGGGTAACTTTGAAGGTATGAGACGTGAATTAGCTAAGATAGACTGGCAAATGACACTTAAAGGATTGACGGTGGATATGCAATGGCAAGCATTTAAAGGTTGCATGGATGAACTACAACAATTGTTCATCCCAGATTGGCAAGAGAATAAATCAAGGAAGGTAGTGCGCCCGTGGCTGACAAGAGAAATTAGGGATAGTATCAATTCCAAAGAAGAAGCATACAAATTAGCCAGAGAAAGTGGCTCACCTGAGGACTGGGAGAAATTCAGAGTTCAGCAGAGGACGACAAAGGGCTTAATTAGTGTAACGTTCCGTTATTTTGGCTCGTGTATGTCTAGGGGAAATCCCGCCCAGCACCTGCTTCAGCAGTCCCCTCAGGGTCAATCGTCGCCCGAATCAATCACAAACATCAATCATCAGCCAGCACACCCAGTAAATTTTAACACATACACTTTATAGATATTACTAATTCTAGGGCATTAATATACATGTGATACAGAGAGGAAAGTAATGAAAAAAAAGGCGCCAACACTTATTCAAAGTCCAAGTTCTTCGCGCGCTACCGTTGGAGCTCAAGTTCGACGTCAGACGACCACCCGAATTCCGTCGACCCACGGCTCGGGACCACCCGAAGTGATCGACCGGAGCCTCTCCGCACGTCCGCCGTCCTCCTCGTCTCTCCTCCCGACTCCCCGCCAAAACTCAGTCCACAGTCATATCATACAGCATGGCATCCGAAAACAAAACGATACATAACCACCCATTGGCTAATAGCACCCTCTTATCACCCTCTAAACCACAATAAACTGCTAGCGCAAACTCTCTGCAGCGTTAAAACACAACAAAGCCGCATTCCACAGATTAACATAACAAAAATCGCCATTTTAAATGTAACAAAAGAAAGACCCCGTACATTAGGAAGGGGGAAAAAGATTATGAGAGAAAACTGGCAGGAAACATAAAAACGGACTGTAAAGGCTTTTATAGATATGTAAAAAGGAAAAGACTGGTAAAGACAAATGTCGGTCCCCTGCAGACAGAAGCAGGTGAATTGATTATGGGGAGCAAGGACATGGCAGACCAATTGAATAATTACTTTGGTTCTGTCTTCACTAAGGAGGACATAAATAATCTTCCAGAAATAGTAGGGGACAGAGGGTCCAGTGAGATGGAGGAACTGAGCGAAATACATGTTAGTAGGGAAGTGGTGTTAGGTAAATTGAAGGGATTGAAGGCAGATAAATCCCCAGGGCCAGATGGTCTGCATCCCAGGGTACTTAAGGAAGTAGCCCAAGAAATAGTGGATGCATTAGTGATAATTTTTCAAAACTCGTTAGATTCTGGACTAGTTCCTGAGGATTGGAGGGTGGCTAATGTAACTCCACTTTTTAAAAAAGGAGGGAGAGAGAAACCGGGGAATTATAGACCGGTTACCCTAACGTCGGTGGTGGGGAAACTGCTGGAGTCAGTTATCAAGGATGTGATAACAGCACATTTGGAAAGCGGTGAAATGATCGGACAAAGTCAGCATGGATTTGTGAAAGGAAAATCATGTCTGACGAATCTCATAGAATTCTTTGAGGATGTAACTAGTAGAGTGGATAGGGGAGAACCAGTGGATGTGGTATATTTGGATTTTCAGAAGGCTTTTGACAAGGTCCCACACAGGAGATTAGTGTGCAAACAAAGCACACAGTATTGGGGGTAAGGTATTGGTGTGGGTGGAGAGTTGGTTAGCAGACAGGAAGCAAAGAGTGGGAATAAACGGGACCTTGTCAGAATGGCAGGCGGTGACTAGTGGGGTGCCGCAAGGCTCAGTGCTGGGACCCCAGTTGTTTACAATATATATTAATGACTTGGATGAGGGAATTAAATGCAGCATCTCCAAGTTTGCGGATGACACGAAGCTGGGCGGCAGTGTTAGCTGTGAGGAGGATGCTAAGAGGATGCAGGGTGACTTGGATAGGTTGGGTGAGTGGGCAAATTCATGGCAGATGCAATTTAATGTGGATAAATGTGAAGATATCCACTTTGGTGGCAAAAATAGGAAAACAGATTATTATCTGAATGGTGGCCGATTAGGAAAAGGGGAGGTGCAACGAGACCTGGGTGTCATTATACACCAGTCATTGAAAGTGGGCATGCAGGTACAGCAGGCGGTGAAAAAGGCAAATGGTATGCTGGCATTTATAGCGAGAGGATTCGAGTACAGGAGCAGGGAGGTACTACTGCAGTTGTACAAGGCCTTGGTGAGACCACACCTGGAGTATTGTGTCCCCTAATCTGAGGAAAGACATCCTTGCCATAGAGGGAGTACAAAGAAGGTTCACCAGATTGATTCCTGGGATGGCAGGACTTTCATATGAAGAAAGACTGGATGAACTGGGCTTGTACTCGTTGGAATTTAGAAGATTGAGGGGGGATCTGATTGAAACGTATAAGATCCTAAAGGGATTGGACAGGCTAGATGCAGGAAGATTGTTCCCGATGTTGGGGAAGTCCAGAACAAGGGGTCACAGTTTGAGGATAGAGGGGAAGCCTTTTAGGACCGAGATTAGGAAAAACTTCTTCACACAGAGAGTGTTGAATCTGTGGAATTGTCTGCCACAGGAAACAGTTGAGGCCAGTTCATTGGCTATATTTAAGAGGGAGTTAGATATGGCCCTTGTGGCTACGGGGGTCAGGGGGTATGGAGGGAAGGCTGGGGCAGGGTTCTGAGTTGGATGATCAGCCATGATCATAATAAATGGCGGTGCAGGCTCGAAGGGCCGAATGGCCTACTCCTTTCTACTACATAGAAAACATATTTTCTATGTTTTCTATAAAAGAGCCAGCAAAGTCCAAATGTAGCCTCGACCAGGGTGGTCTGGCCACTCCCATGGATGCAAAGGAGCTGCTGGTGGCATATTCTGATTAGTCTGACATTGTGTGCATGATTTTATCTTGTTCTCCAGATCCCGATCCATTCCTGGCCACCAAACATAGGATCTTGCAAGGCTTTTCATTCGAGATACTCCTGGGTGAGTCTCATGAATTTCCTCCACAATCTGTTAACGGCCAGGGGGAGGCACAATACCCTCGCCCCCCCCCAGAAAATCAGCCATCCTGCAGACTGAGTTCTGTCTTGATGTTTGGCATAAGGCCTCAGTTCCTCTCCTTCCACGACTCTGGGCCAACCTTGTAAAAGATAGTCTTGACTTGGGACAGGACTGGGTCCCTCTCTGTCCACTGCTTGATCTGGGTCGCCTTTACAGGCGTCTCTGACAGCCTCTCCAATGAAAACACAGTCTCTGCAGGCACATATGTCGTAACAGGAGTCTCAGGTAAAGGTAGTCGACTCAGTGCATCAGCATTTGCAT
Organism: Mobula birostris; assembly: GCF_030028105.1. Classification (NCBI taxonomy): domain Eukaryota; kingdom Metazoa; phylum Chordata; class Chondrichthyes; order Myliobatiformes; family Myliobatidae; genus Mobula; species Mobula birostris. The sequence goes on along the minus strand of NC_092402.1, from coordinate 269,455 downwards.
TATTCCCACCCGCTCTGTACACTATAGTGTACCGGTAGGCTGACAATTTAAGAGTCCAATGCTGTGTCCTTGTAGAGGGTGATTATCGTTGCGTCTCCGAGGTCAGGGGGCATCTATTCTTCTTCCCACATGCTTGTCAGGGTGCTGTGGAAAGCCTCCAGTGATTCCTTGCTGGGTGCCTTGTACAGTTCAGCAGGTATTCCATGCTTGCTGGGTGCCTTGCCACTGCTCATCTGCGTGATAGCCTTCTTGACTTCATCTATCGAGGGAGGATCATCTAGTTCCTCGTGAATAGGCTGTTGGGGGATTTGGTCCAGAGCAGACTGGTCGACTGATGAAGGGCGGTTCAGGAGCTGGCTGAAATGCTCTTTCCATCTGTGTTGGATGCTCTCCTTGCCCTTTAGCAGTGTGGTTCCATCAGCAGACAACAGTGGAGATGAGCCAGATCTTGAAGGGCCAAAGATCATCTTGATGGAGCTGAACAGCAGCTTCGAGTTGTTGATGTCGGCGAAATGTTGCACCTCTACTGCTTACCTATCCCACCACAGGTCGTGCATCTTGTGAATTTCCCATTGGGCATGGGCCTGAAGGAACTTGAACCGCTCTTTCTTGGGAAGAGAGCTTGGGTTGTTTTGCCAGTCCATGAATGCTTTCCTCTTCCTCGCCAGGAGATCTTTGATGGCACTGTCATTCTCGTCGAACCAATCTTGGTGGTTCCGGTCCTTGGGTCCGAGGACTGATTTTGCTGTATCCGTCACCATCTCTCTGAACTGATTCCACTTCTGGGTTGGCCCACCAGTTAGTGGTTCGTTGGTAGACAGCTTCTCATCAAGGGTGGTCTGGAACTTGTGAAGATACAGAGGCTCTTGGAGTCTGGCGGTGTTAACAGCTGTTCTGATGAACTTAGGGCACTTGGGATGATGGGGAGTAATATTTAGTTTCAATGTGGTGCAGACAAGCCTGTGATCGGTCCAGCACTCCGCTCCTCGCATGGCTCTGGTGATGAGGACATGCTGGATGTCTCGGCGACATACTATAATGTAGTCGATCATGTGCCAATGTTTGGATCTTGGATATATCCATGTTGTCTTGTACCTGTTTGCCAGCCTGAACACTGTGTTTGTGATGAGGAGGTCGTATTTTGCACATTTGCTGAGGAGCAAGAGGCCATTGCTGTTCATATTGCCAATACCATGTTTGCCTAGAACCCCTTCCTAGCGACTGTGATCGCAGCCTGCTCGGGCATTGAAGTCACTGAGCAGAATTAGGTTGTCGTTGGCAGGGACTGAGCACTGAACAGAGCTAAGTTCAGCATAGAACTGTTCAATGGTCTCATATTTGCTGGCCACGTTGGGGGCAGAAGCGCTGATGACTGTTGTGTGATGTTTGTGGCTGAGGGGCAGACGTAGCCACATAAGTCTTTCATTGATTCCCGCGGGCAGGTCTGAGAGTTGTTACAGGAAGCTGGACTTGACTGCAAATCCAACTCCATGAATCCTCTCTTCATCTTCTGCTTTTCCTTTCCAAAAGAAAGTGTAGCCGCTGGTGGTTTCAGTCAGGGATCCTTCCTCTGCAAGCCTGGTTTCACTAAGGGCTGCGATGTTGATGTTGTATCGTGAAAGTTCCTTGGCAACAAGGGCTGTTCTTCTTTGGGGTCTTGCTGAGTTCTCTCTGTCTATGAGTGTGTGGACATTCCATGATCCTAACAGAAGTTTCTTTCTTCTCCTTTGAGCGTAACCGCATTGGTGGATGAACTGCCAGCTGCAGCAAGCTGGTCAGTTATCTGTCTGTAGGGCAGGCAATGTTTAGGCCACCTTTTCTAGGCCCCTCCCTATCAAAGGGTGAGTAGTGCTGTCCTGAAAAGGGCTGCTCAGTCGCCATTGGTGCTGCCGGACTCCTCTGCTGCCCTGGGTACAGAGAAGAACGACCACTTGTCCAAAGGCCGCCTACATGCGGGTCTGTGACTACAACTCCCAGTGGTCACCACCTCCTGTTGCTCCCCCACCACCGTAGGGCTTGTAGAAGACTGGTAGGAATTGAAAGTCCAGAATGACAGAACCCCAAAACCACACCAAGATTTGTTCTGGCAGTCTGGTTCCCACCACCCTGCAACTCCTGTTTAATTCGCCCATGAAGCACGAGCAAACCTTCCCACCGGGATATCAGTCCCCTTCCAGTTCACATGCAAACCGGTTTCTCTCTACAAGTTGCAAGTTCCCTGGAAGACAGCCCAATGATTCAAAAAATCTAATGCTATCCCTCCTCCGCCAACTCCTTGACCATGAGTTAAACTATATGATCTTCTTATTTCTGGCCTCACTGGCATGTGGAAAAGCTGTCAATCCTGAGATCACAAACCTGGACATCCTGCCCTTTAACATCACACCTAACTCCATGAATTCACTTTGCAGAACCTCATCACTTGGTACCTACATGAACCACGACCTCTGGCTGCTCACCTGTCCTCTTGAGAAAGCTAAGGACTCGATCTGAGGTGTACTGGACCCTGGCACCTGGGAGGCAACATACCATCTGGGGATCTCGTACTCGCCCACAGAACTTCCTGTCTGTTAACAGGCTGGAAGCAACGAGTGGGAAGAAAAGGGGCATTTTCTGGTTGGCTGCTGGTGACTAGTGCTGTTCTACAGGGGTCAGTATTGGGAGGACAACTTTTTCCATTGTTTGTCAATGACATGGATAATGGAATTGGTGGCTTTGTGACAAAGTTTGTGGATGCTATGAAGCCAGGTGGAGGGGTAGGTCGTGCTGAGGAAGCAATGCGATTGCAGCAGAACTTGGACAAGTTGGAAAAATGACAAAAAAGTGGCAGATGGAATACAGTGTTGGGAAATGTAAAAGAAACAACAGTGTGGACTATTACCTAAATGGGGAGAAGATTCAAACATCAGAGGTGCAGAGGGACTTAGGTGTCCTCATGCAAGACTCCAAGAAGGTTAATATACAGTTTGAGAGTGTGGTAAAGAAGGCTCATGCAATGTTGGCATTCTATTCAAGAGAATAGAATAGAACATAGAACTTAGAATAGTACAGCACAGTACAGGCCCTTCAGCCCACAATGTTGTGCCGACCCTCAAACACTGCCTCCCATATAAGCCCCCACCTTAGATTCCTCCATATACCTGTCTAGTAGTCTCTTAAACTTCACTAGTGAATCTGCCTCCACCACTGACTCAGGCAGTGCATTCCATGCACCAACCACTCTCTGAGTGAAAAACCTTCCTCTAATATCCCCCTTGAACTTCCAACCCCTTACCTTAAAGCCATGTCCTCTTGTATTGAGCAGTGGTGCCCTGAGGAAGAGGCGCTGACTGTCCACTCTATCTATTCCTCTTATTATCTTGTACACCTCTATCATGTCTCATCTCAACCTCCTTCTCTCCAAAGAGTAAAGCCCCAGCTCCCTTAATCTCTGATCATAATGCATACTTTCTAAACCAGGCAGCATCCTGGTAAATCTCCTCTGTACCCTTTCCAATGCTTCCACATCCTTCCTATAGTGAGGTGACCAGCACTGGACACAGTACTCCAAGTGTGGCCTAATCAGAGTTTTATAGAGCTGCATCATTACATCGCGATTATTAAACTCTATCCCTCCACTTATGAAAGCTAACACCCCATAAGCTTTCTTAAATACCCTATCCACCTGTGAGGCAACTTTTAGAGGTCTGTGGACATGTACCCCGAGATCCCTCTGCTCCTCCACACTACCAAGTATCCTGCCATTTACTTTGTACTCTGCCTTGGAGTTTGTCCTTCCAAAGTGTACCACCTCACACTTCTCCGGGTTGAACTCCATCTGCCACTTCTCAGCCCACTTTTGCATCCTATCAATGTCTCTCTGCAATCTTTGACAATCCTCTACACTACCTACAACACCACCAACCTTTGTGTCATCTGCAAACTTGCCAACCCACCCTTCTACCCCCACATCCAGGTCATTAATAAAAATCACGAAAAGTAGAGGTCCCAGAACAGATCCTTGTGGGACACCACTAGTCACAATCTTCCAATCTGAATGTACTCCCTCCACCACCACCCTCTGCCTTCTGCAGGCAAGCCAATTCTGAATGCACCTGGCCAAACTTCCCTGGATTCCATGCCTTCTAACTTTCTGAATAAGCCTACCGTGTGGAACCTTGTCAAATGCCTTACTAAAATCCATATAGATCACATCCACTGCACTACCCTCATCTATATGCCTGGTCACCTCCTCAAAGAACTCTATCAGGCTTGTTAGACACGATCTGCCCTTCACAAAGCCATGCTGACTGTCCCTGATCAGACCATGATTCTCTAAATGCCTATAGATCCTATCTCTTAGAATCTTTTCCAACAGCTTTCCCACCACAAACGTAAGGCTCACTGGTCTATAGTTACCCGGACTATTCCTACTATCTTTTTTGAACAAGGGACAACATTTGCCTCCCTCCAATCCTCCGGTACCATTCCCGTGGACAACGAGGACATAAAGATCCTAGCCAGAGGCTCAGCAATCTCTTCTCTCGCCTCGTGGAGCAGCCTGGGGAATATTCCTTCAGGCCCCGGGGACTTATCTGTCCTAATGTATTTTAACAACTCCAACACCTCCTCTCCCTTAATATCAACATGCTCCAGAACATCAACCTCACTCATATTGCCCTCACCATCATCAAGTTCCCTGTCATTGGTGAATACCGAAGAGAAGTATTCATTGAGGACCTCGCTCACTTCCACAGCCTCCAGGCACATCTTCCCACCTTTACCTATAATCGGTCCTACCTTCACTCTTGTCATCCTTTTTTTCTTCACATTATTGAAGAATGCCTTGGGGTTTTCCTTTACCCTACTCGCCAAGGCCTTCTCATGCCCCCTTCTTGCTCTTCTCAGCCCCTTCTTAAGCTCCTTTCTTGTTTCCCTATATTCCTCAATAGACCCATCTGATCCTTGCTTCCTAAACCTCACGTATGCTGCCTTCTTCCACCTGACTAGACTTGTCACCCATGGTTCCTTCACCCTACCATTCTTTATCTTCCTCACCGGGACAAATTTATCCCTTACATCCCGCAAGAGATCTCTAAACATCGACCACATGTCCATAGTACATTTCCCTGCAGAAACATCATCCCAATTCACACCCGCAAGTTCTAGCCTTATAGCCTCATAATTTGCCTTTCCCCAATTAAAAATTTTCCTGTCCCCTTTGATTCTATCCTTTTCCATGAAAATTATAAAGGTCAGGGAGCGGTGGTCACTGTCCCCCAGATGCTCTCCCACTGAGAGATCTGTGACCTGACCCGGTTCATTACCTAATACTAGATCTAGTATGGCATTCCCCCTGGTCGGCCTGTCCACATACTGTGACAGGAATCCATCCTGGACACACTTAACAAATTCTGCCCCATCTAAACCCTTGGAACTAATCAGGTGCCAATCAATATTAGGGAAGTTAAAGTCACCCATGATAACAACCCTGTTATTTTTGCACCTTTCCAAAATCTGCCTCCCAATCTGCTCCTCTGTATCTCTGCTGCTACCAGGGGGCCTATAGAATACCCCTAGTAGAGTAATTGCTCCCTTCCTGTTCCTGACTTCCACCCATATTGACTCAAAAGAGGATCCTGCTACATTACCCACCCTTTCTGTAGCTGTAATAGTATCCCTGACCAGTAATGCCACCCCTCCTCCCCTTTTTCTGCCCTCTCTATCCCTTTTAAAGCACTGAAATCCAGGAATATTGAGAATCCATTCCTGCCCTGCTAGAAAATCAAGGAGATAATGCTGAGGCTTTATTAGACACTAGTCAGGACTTACTTGGAGCATTGTCAACAGTTTTGGGCCCCATATCTCAGAAAGGATGTGTTGTCAGTGGAAAAAGTCCAGAGGAGGATCACAAGGATGATCTGGGAATGAATTGGTTAACATATGAGGAGCATTTGGCAACTTTGTGCCTGTACTCACTGGAATTTAAAAGAATGTGCGGATATCTGATTTAAACCTACTGCTTGTTGAAAGGACGAGACAGGGTGGATGTGGAGAGGACGTTTCATATGGTGTGGGTAGTGAGAACTAGACAGCACAACCTCAAATGCCTTCATTATGTCTGCTGACCAGTCAAGCACATGATTAGGGATGTTGCCTTTAAACTCTCCTTACAGGGGAGCATACCTGTGTTCAGCGGCTTGTGGAAAGAAGCGGTACGAGAAATTTACCATCCCTAGAAAGCCCTGTAGTTTTTCAGCAGTGTGGGGTAGTGGGAAATCCATAATAGCAGCTGCTTTTGATGGGAGGGTTTTTGCACCTTCTGCGGAGATGTGATGGCCGAGAAAGTCAATGGCAGATAACCCAGCCTGCTATTTTGCATGTTTAGTAATCAATTCGTATTGGCTAAGTGCTCGTAAAGTATGCAGAGATGAGGTTCATGTTTGGATTTGGATGCATTGGTGACAAGTATGTCCTCCAGGTGATCAAAAGGAAAATCTAAGTTTTTAATGCAGAGTCCATCGGCTATTGGAAGACTGTACTACATTTTTCAGCCCAAACGGCATGCGTAGAAACTCAGAAAGGCCAAATGGGATTATCACAGCCATATCTAATCTGTACAGGACTTTCAGGCCTTTTAACATTCGAAGTGTTTCTATGAGTTCCCCCGTCATGCTCCTGAACTCCAGGGAATATAGCCCAAGAGCTGCCAGACAATCCTCATACGGTAACCCTTTCATTCCTGGAATCATTCTCATGCATCTTCTCTGAACTCTCTCCAATGTCAGTATATTCTTTCTAAAATATGGAGCCCAAAACTGCACACAGTACTCCAAGTGTGGTCTCACGAGTGCCTTACAGAGCCTCAACAACATGTCCCTCCTTTTATATTCTATACCTCTAGAAATGAATGCCAACATTGCATTCTCCTTCTTCACCACTGACTCAACCTGCAGGTTAATCTTTAGGGTATCTTGCACAAGGTTTCCCAAGTCCCTTTCTATCTCTGCATTTTGAATTCTCTCTCCATCTAAATAATTGTCAGCCCGTTGATTTCTTCCACCAAAGAGCATGACCAGACACTTTCCAATATTGTATTTCATTTTCCACTTCTGTGCCCATTCCCCTAAACTATCGACGTCTCTCTGCAGGCTCTCTGATTCCTCAGCACTACCTGCCCCTCCACCTATATTTGTATCATCAGCAAACTTAGTCAAAGCTACCAGGTGGTTGGCACTTTCCAGTGTCCATACTAAAGCAAGCGAGGTAAAAACACAGGCCTGGCATTGTCTGTTTCGCAGCCACGGGTGTCCTTAAGATGGGGGCTTGCTGATGGGGCTTATTGAGGTAGAGAAAGCTGAGTTTAGACTCTCAGCCATATTAGCAAGCTGGCTTTCATCCTTCACAGGTGTATTAGCTGGGGCTAAGCAAACTTGTTTAGGCATTTTCTGCGTGAATTGTTCTTTAAGATTCAGACGAGGATGGTGATTGCTCAGGAGGGATAGCATGTGATCATTAGCTCTGATGGCTTAGCGTCACCGTGGCCGGGCGAGGAAAACAACTGTTGGTGCACTCAGACTCCAACAGTCCAAAACTCTGTAAATGGTGAGTTTTCAACAATCGGTGTTGATCGTATTCCGGCAGGTGTTCAAGGAGACTCTTCACTCTGGCAGCACATAGCAATGTTTGGTGTTGTGGGGGGAGATTGCTCACAACATAAATTGGGTGAGGGGTTAGGGTGGGGGAGGGGGAGGTGGGGGATGGGTCGGCGGGGAGGTGGGAGGGGAGGATAGAGGGAGGGGGAGTGAGGAGGACTGGGTGGGAGGAAGATGGCGGGAGGGATCCCTCATGAGGTGCCAGACACCCCTCCATACCCCCCATACTACCCCCACCCCACAACATCCCCCTCTGCAATTGACCCCATTCCCTGGCCGGGGCTGGGGGTGAGCGTTGAGCTGCTGAACCTGCAAGAAAATGAATCGTCTGATAGAATATGGTTCAGGTACTTGGAAAATAAATTTACTTTGAAATTCAACTTTGAAATCTGTTGTTTGTAAAACATGTACCGATGAGAAATGGTCTCAATGAATGTCCGTGAGTGGAAAACACTGGTGGTCAGTCCCACTGCCCCTTGCCAGCCAAGAAGCCCCACCTGAGTCTGTCCCATCTGCCTGGCTCGACCCATCTCTCTCTGAAGTTTCCTCTCCGCCCTGTCTGATCAAGCACATCTCAACTTCCGTTTAAAATACAGCCAACCGTGCCAATGAATTGCTCAGATTCATCACCCTCTGGGTAAAGAAATTCCTCCTCATCTCTATAAATGAATGCCCGCTGTTGTTAGACAGTTTGTTCCCGGGGGGGAGGGGTGTGTTGCGGGAAATTTACCAGCTATCAATCTATGCCCCTCGTAATCTTATCACACATTATCATTCTCCCCTCAGCTCCAACACTCCTCAGAAAATACCTAAGTTTGTTTGCCCTCTCCTTAAACAGTAACTTATGCCTCTAATCCAGACTGCATCCTGGTAAACCTCTTCTGCACCCTCTCCAATGTATCACTGTTACAGTGGGTCAACGGCAATGACAGATTCATCCAAGAGGAGCTGCCCAAAGTTGATGGGAATGGGACACTAGCCAGAATGACAGCAGAGCAGCAATGACTGGAGTTTTTGGGGCAATTTAGAAGGTGGAGGGCAGATGCGTCCCAAAGCTGAAGTATTCTAAAGGGAGGATGAGGCAAGCGTGGCTGACAAGGGAAGTCAGAGACAGCATAGAATCAAAAAGGAGGGCATAGAGTAGTTAGCAGAAAAGAGAGGGAAGCTGAATGATTGGGAAGCTTTACAAACCAACAAAAGCCAATGAAAAACAATGAGGAGAGAAATGATTAAATATTAAGGTAATTAGCCAATATTATTGAAGAGGGTGTCAAAAAGCTTTTCTTCCAGAGGTATAAAGGGTATCATCAAGACAGAGTGAACATTAGAGTGCTGGAAATGACACTGGAGAGGTAGTAATGGGAAAAAAGGAATGGTGAACAAACTGAATAAGAATTTTGTCAGCGAGGGGGAGAAGTGAGTGTGATCACTGTTGCCAATGAGAAGCTGAAATGTCGAAGGTAGGTAAGTCATCTAGACCAGTTGGACTACACTCTAGTGATCTGAACAGATTAGGGAGGCTTCAGTCGTGATCCTTCAAGAATCAGCAGATTCTGGAACGGTTCTGAAGGACTGAAATATTGTCACTTTACTCTTCAGAAGGAAAGGAGGTAAAGGAAAGGAAATTATCGGTCAGTTAGTGTTCTTCAGTGGTTGACAGAACGTTAGAGTCCATCATTAAGGATGAGCTGTCAGGGTCCCTGCTGGCAAGCAATGCAATAGGCCGAAGTCAGCACGGTTTACTGAAGGGGAAACCTTACCCTGGCAAATCTGTTGGAAATTTTTGAGAAAATGACAGAATGGCCAAAGTTGACTGGAAAGGGACACTGGCGGGAAAGACAGCAGGGCAGCAGTGGCTGGAGTTTATGAGAGAAATGAGGAATGTGCAAGACAGGTATATTCCAAAACAGAAGAAATTTTCGAGTGGAAAAAGAATGCAAGTGTGGTTGACAAGAGAAGTCAAAGCCAAAGTTAAAGCAAAGGAGAGGGCATACAAGGAAAAATTAGTGGGAAGACAGAGGATTGGGAAGTTTTTAAAACCTTACAAAAGGAAACAAAGAAGGTCATTAAGAGAGAAAAGATTAACTGTGAAGAAAGCTAGCAAATAATATCAAAGAGGATACTAAAAGCTTTTTCAAGTATAGAAAGAGTTAAAGTCAGGTGAGAGTAGATATAGGACCGATAGAAAATGATGCTGGAGAAATTGTAATGGGAGATAAGGACGTAGCAGAGGAACTGAACGAGTAGTTTGCATCAGTCTTCACTGAAGAAGACATCAGCAGTATACCGGACACTCAAGGGTGGCAGGGAAGAGAAGTGTGCACAGTCACAATTACGACAGAGAAAGCACTCAGGAAACTGAATAGGCTAAAGGTAGATAAATCTCCTGGACCAGATGGAATGCACCCTCATGTTCTGAAGGAAGTAGCTGTGGAGATTGCGGAGGCATTAGCGATGATCTTTCAAAAGTCGATAGATTCTGGCATGGTTCCGGAGGACTGGAAGATTGCAAATGTCACTCCGCTATTTAAGAAGGGGGCAAGGAAGCAACAAGGAAATTATAGACCTGTTAGCTTGACATCGGTGGTTGGGAAGTTGTTGGAGTCGATTGTGAAGGATGAGGTTACAGAGTACCTGGAAGCAAATGACAAGATAGGCAGAACTCAGCATGGATTCCTTAAAGGAAAATCCTGCCTGACAAACCTATTACAATTTTTTGAGGAAATTACCAGTAGGCTAGACTAGGGAGATGCAGTGGATGTCGTATATTTAGACTTTCAGAAGGCTTTTGACAAGGTGCCACACATGAAGCTACTTAACAAGATAAGAGCCCATGGAATTACAGGAAAGTTACATACGTGGATAGAGCGTTGGCTGATTGGCAGGAAACAGAGAGTGGGAATAAAGGGATCCTATTCTGGTTGGCTGCCGGTTACCAGTGGTTTTCCACAGGGATCAGTGTTGGGGCCGCTTCTTTTTACATTGTACATCAACGATTTGGATTATGGAATAGATGGCTTTGTGGCTAAGTTTGCTGTTGATACGAAGATAGGTGGAGGGGCCAGTAGTGCTGAGGAAATGGAGAGTCTGCAGAGAGACTTGGATAGATTGGAAGGATGGGCAGAGAAGTGGCAAATGAAGTACAATGTTGGAAAGTGTATGGTTATGCACTTTGGCAGAAAAAATAAACCGGCAGACTATTATTTAAATGGGGAAAGAATTCAAAGTTCTGAGATGCAACGGGACTTGGGAGTCCTCGTACAGGATACCCTTAAAGTTAACCTCCAGGTTGAGTCAGTAGTGAAGAAGGCGAATGCAATGTTGGCATTCATTTCTAGATGGATATAGAAGCAGGGATGTGATGTTGAGGCTCTATAAGGCGCTGATGAGACCTCACTTGGAGTACCGTGGGCAGTTTTGTTCTCCTTATTTAAGAAAGGATGTGCTGAAGTTGGAGAAGGTCCAGAGAAGATTCACTAGAATGATTCCGGGAATGAGAGGGTTAACATATGAGGAACGTTTGTCCGCTCTTGGACTGTATTCCTTGGAGTTTAGAAGAATGAGGGGAGACCTCATAGAAACATTTCGAATGTCAAAAGGCATGGACAGAGTCGATGTGGCAAAGTTGTTTCCCATGATGGGGGAGTCCAGTACGAGAGGGCATGATTTAAGGATTGAAGGGCGCCCTTTCAGAACAGAAATGCAAAAGAATTTTTTTATTCAGAGGGTGGTGAATCTATGGAATTTGTTGCCACGGGCAGCAGTGGAGGCCAAGTCATTGGGTGTGTTTAAGGCAGAGATTGATAGGTATCTGAGTAGCCAGGGCATCAAAGGTTATGGTGAGAAGGCAGGGGAGTGGGACTAAATAGGAGAATGGATCAGCTCATGATAAAATGGTGGAGCAGAGTCGATGGGCCAAATGGCCGACTTCTGCTCCTTTCTCTTATGGTCTTATGGTCTAATCACCAAAAAAGATGTTGTTCACTTAGATTTTAATGAGGCCTTTGACAAGATACCACACATGAGGATACTGAAGAAGATAAGAGCTAGAGTACTACAGGAAATATACAAACATGGACAGAAGATTGACAGATTGACTAGAGTGGGAATATAGGAGGCCTTTTCCAGTTGGTGTCCAGTGACTTGGAGGTTCAGCAGGGGTTCCTGTTGGGTCTACTGCTTTTTACACGATATGGTAGCAATCTGATTGATGGAATTGATGGCTTTGTGGCCAATTTGCAGATGATACAAAGATGATTGGACGGGCAGGTGGTGTTAAGGAAGCATGGAGTCTGCAGGAGAATGGCCAAGGAAGCACTGGATGGAATACAGTGTCAGCAAGTCATGCACTTTGGTAGACAGAATAAAGGGTGCAGCGGCTACTGGAACAAACCAACAACACTTACAGACAAAGCAGGGGAAGGAGGGAGTTGATCTTGTGCGATACTCTCTCCAATCCAATAACAACATTCCAAAGTCTAAGAATACCTTCAGTCTTTTATTTGAAAAGTAGCAAAACAAGCAATCTTGATGTGATAAATCTAATGAACTAAAATCAACGATAAAACAAAATAAACAATCAGCGTATTTAATGTACGTAAGCCAACCATTCGTAAATGTATTCAAGAAGATTCCAAGATGGAATTATAGAAAAGTATAGCACAAAATCTGGCCCTTGGGCCCATCTCGTGTATGCTAAAGCATTTAAACTGTCTACTCCCATTGACCTGCACAGGGACCATTGTCCTACATACTCCTGCAATTCATGTACCTGTGCAAGCATATCTTAAACATTGAAATCAAACTCACATGCACCAATTGCATTGGCAGCCCATTCCACACTCTCCTGACCCTCAGAGGAAGAAGTTTCCGCTCATGTTCCCCTCAAACGTCTCACCTTTCACCCTTAACACATGACCTTTGGTTGTAGTACCAACCAACCACATAGGGCTGCTTGTAATTACTCTATCTTTTCCCCTCATAATTGTTATACTTCTATTAAATATCCCGTCAAACTTCTATGTTCCAGGGAATAAATTCTGAATGTATTCAATCTTTTCTGCAGTCCTGCAGAGCCAGCAAGATCCTTCTAAACTTTCTCCATACTCTTTCAATGTCATTTACATCTTTCCTGTCGGACAGTGACCAAAATTGTTCACAATACTCCAAATTAGGCCTCACCAGTGTCCTATACAACTTCAACATAACATCCCATTTCCAGTAGTCAGAACTTTAATATATGAAGGCCAATGTGCCAAATGATTTCTTTACAGTCCTGTCTACCTGTGAATTATGGACCTGTATTCCCAGAGCCTTTTCTTCTACAGCTCTCCTCAGTGCCCTACCATTCACTGTGCAAGACCTATCCTGGTTGGTCCTACTGAAGTGCAACACCTCACACTTGTCTGTCTTAAATTCCATCTGCCACTTTTTCAGCCCATTTCTCCAGCTGGACCAGATCCCACTGCTGCCAGGATAGTCTTCCTTGCTGTCCACTACACCCACAATCTTGGTTCATCTGCAAATTATCATCCAGATCATTGATACAGATGACAAACAACAAGAGACCCAATACCAATCCCTATGGCACTCCACTAGTCACAGACCCCCAGTCAGAGATACAACCATCTATGAGCACATAGTCATAGTCATACTTTATTGATCCCGGGGGAAATTGGTTTTCGTTACAGTGGCACCATAAATAATTAAATAGTAATAAAACCATGAATAGTTAAATAGTAATATGTAAACTATGCCAGGAAATAAGTCCAGGACCAAGCACCACACATCTAAGTTGCTGGTGAACGCAGCAGGACAGGCAGCATCTCTAGGAAAAGGTACAGTCGACGTTTCGGGCCAAGACCCTTCGTCAGGACTAACTGAAGAAAGAGCTAGTAAAAGATTTGAAAGTGGGAGGGGGAAGGGGAGATCCAAAATGATAGGAGAAGACAGGACAGGGAGGGATGGAGCCAAGAGCTGGACAGGTGGTTGGCAAAAGGGATATGAGAGGATCATGGGACAGGAGGCCCAGAGAGAAGGAAAAGGGGGAGGGGGGAAACCCAGAGGATGGGCAAGGGGTATAGTCAGAGGGACAGAGGGAGAAAAAGGAGAGAGAGAGAAAGAATGTGTGTATATAAATAAATAATGGATGGGGTACGAGGGGGAGGTGGGGCTAGCGGAAGTTAGAGAAGTCAATATTCATACCATCAGGTTGGAGGCTACCCAGACGGAATATAAGGTGTTGTTCCTCCAACCTGAGTGTGGCTTCATCTTTACAGTAGAGGAGGCCATGGTTAGACATATCAGAATGGGAATGGGATGCGGAATTAAAATTCCTCGTGTTTCTCAGGGTGTCTGACCCACCAAGGGAGGAGTTGTAAAGTTTGATGACCATAGCCAGGAATGACTTCCTATGACGCTCTGTGTTGCATCTCGGTGGAATGAGTCTCTGGCTGAATGTACACCTGTGCACAACCAGTACATTATGTAGTGGACGGGAGACATTGTCCAAGATGGCATGCAATTTGGACAACATCCTCTTTTCAGACACCACCATCTGAGAGTCCAGTTGCATCCCCTCTCTGGCTTATCCCACAAAGGCAATGTCTAATCCTATTTACTACCTCATCTTGAATGCCGAGTAAACAAATCTTCTAGACCAATATCCCTTGCAAGACCTCATCAAGAACCTTGCTAAAGTCATTGAAATAACATCCACTGCCTTGCCTTCATCAACCTTCCTGATAACTTCCTCAAAAAACTCTAAAAAATTAGTCAGACAACCTACCACACACAAAGCTGTGCTGACCATCCCGAATCAGTTCCTGACTAGTAACATCCCCCCCCCTCTGTTGTGTCTGAAATAACAGAATCCCAAAACCACACCAATATTTGTTCTGCACGCTGGTTCCCACCACCTTACAGCTCCTATTTAAATCGCCCATGAAGCACGTTAACCTTCCCACTAGGATATCAGTCCCCTTCCAGTTCACTTGCAAACGTTTTTTTTCTCTACAAGTTGCAAGTTCCCTGGAAGACAGCCCAATGATTCAAAAAATCTAATGCTATCCCTCCTCCGCCAACTCCTTGACCAAGAGTTGAACTATATGATCTTCTTATTTCTGGCCTCACTAGCATGTGGAAAAGGTGTCAATCCTGAGATCACAAACCTGGACATCCTGCTCTTTATCATCCCACCTAACTCCATGAATTCACTTTGCAGAACCTCATCACTTGGTACGTACATGAACCACGACCTCTGGCTGCTCACCCTCCCTCTTGAGAAAGCTAAGGACTCACTCTGAGGTGTACTGAACCCTGGCACCTGGGAGGCAACATACCATCTGGGGATCTCGTACTCACCCACAGAACTTCCTGTCTGTTAACCAAACTAACGAATCCCCAATCACCATAGCTTGCCTCTTCAACCTCCTTCCCTTCTGAGTCTCAGAGAGAGACTCAGTGTCAGAGACCTCACCATTGTGACTTTTCTCTGCTTGCTCATGCCCCGAACAGTAACCAAAGATGTTGTTGAGGGCGAGTGACCAAAGGTTTAGTCTGCACTGGCTGTTTAACCCCTGTCCCCTTCCGACTGTCACCATGCTCCTGTGTTCTGAGACTGGGACAGACCCTGACAGACATTACCTACCCCACTCTGACCCATCCCCAGTGAGAGAAGGACAACCCCAGGCAGACATTTCCCACCCTGACACATCCTCATTTAGAGCGAGACAAACCCATTCAGTTATTCCCAACCCTGACCCTTCTCCGTGAGAGTAGGACAGACCCAGTCAGGCAATCCCCGCCCCCACGCTGCCCATCCACAGTGAGTGTAGGACAGACTCAGGCAGACATTTCCAATGCATACCTGTCTCCAGTGAGAATGGGACTCCATGGCAGACAATATCCAACCTGACCCTTCCCCAGTGAGAATGGAACAGCCCCAGGCAGACATTCCCCACGCCCAAACTAACCATCGCCCATGAGAGTGGGAAAGACTCAGGTAGACATTACTGACACCCCACCCTAACCATTCCCATGTAGAATGGGATTGACCCAGAGAGACCCTTTTTCCCCTCCCTTCCCTCTGTCTCCATCCCAGACATGAACAGGACAGAACTGCACTGCTGCTCTGCTTCAGGTTGCCACTGTGCTCTGCTTACTGACAGGGTTGGAGATGGTGCAGCAGAACGATGAGGGGATGAAGGTGTCCATAGCATTGATTGAGACAAGGAGGTGCTATCACTGTTGTTGATGTTGTGTAGCTGGTTGAAATTCAGCTGAGAGAGTGGGTGTGACTGAGGGTCCTCACCATCCAGGGAAGGAGATGTGGATCTGCAGGGTGTTGGCAGCAGGAAGGAGAGAGTGCAGGGTCCCAAAAGGGGGACGATGATTTATAAGGAAGCATTAGCAATGATCTATTATTGAGGAGAACATACTTGGAAAGCTGAAGTCTGATGGTAGATAAGTCACCTGGAACAGATCGACTACAATTCTCGGATCCGATAGATGTAGATGAGGAGCTTGTGCAGGCATTTGTCATGATCCTTCAAGAATCATGAGATTCTGGAATATTTTTGGAGGAATGGAAAATCCAAAGGTCACTCCACTTTGATGAAAGGTGGGAGGCAAAATGCAGGAAATTATAAGCCAGTAATCCTGACTTCAGTGATTGGTAAAATGCTGTAATCCATTATTAAGGATGAGGATTCACAGTAGTTGGAGACACTTGGAGTATTGTCTGCTGTTTTGGGCCCCGTATCTATACTGCAAAATGACCAGCGGAGGTTCACAAAAATGATTCCAGGAATGTCTCACTCTCAAGAACATTTTACAATTCATGTTCTCAGTATAATTTCTTGCACAGTTTGTCTTTTGCACTTTTGTTGTTTGTCAGTCTTTATGGGAAGCTTTTCATAAATTCTGTTGAATTTCTGCACCTTCCTGTAAATGCCTACAAGAAAATGAATCTTAAGGTGAAATACAGTGCCTTGAAATAGTATTCAGTCCCCACAACCACAGTATTTTCATGTTTTACTCTGTCATTTTCTAAATATTTTGAGGTACAATTTATTGAGCTAATCGACAAAACATTGTGCATCATATCAAATCAAAAGAAAAATTCCAAACTTTCTCAACAATTTTCTAAAATTAAACCAAACTTGTGAGTCTGATAAAGTATTCATCCCTTCCTTTCTAATTACCACAATCACTTTCCTCAGGTGCCATTTGTGATCTCACCAACTCTCCTAATTTGTCAATGCAGAACATTGTAGGACCAGTGAATTCATAAGAATAAAAACCCTTCACTATGTCAGGTCCAGCTGTATGATAGACTTAAAACAGACCAAACCAAAATGAAGACAAAGGAGCAGGGAACTGAGGAAAGGGCAGCACAAATCTGGGGAATGGTACATGACAATCTCAAAGGCACTGAACACACCTTGGAGCTCAGTGCAGTCGATCATGAAAAAGTATGAAACAGCCACTCTACCTAGGTCAGGCACTCCTCCAAACTGAGTCGCTGGTGAAGAATAGCACTTGTAAGAAGGATTACTGTGATGCCAACAGTCACACTGAGTGAGCAGCAACTGGAGATGAACAAGAGCAACATGCAGAGGCTTCAAATATAGTCACCCCCACCCCTACCGGCATCCCCCCTCCTTCTCTTTCTCCCATGAAATGGCTGACAGGCTGGAGGCAACGAGTGGGAATAAAAGGGGCATTTTCTGTTTGGCTGCTGGTGACTCGTGCTGTTCTACAGTGGTCAGTTTTGGAACCACAACTTTTCCAATTGTTTGTCAATAACATGGATAATGGAATTGGTGGCTTTGTGACAAAGTTTGTGGATGATATGAAGATAGGTGCAGAGGTAGGTAGTGCTGAGGAAGCAATGCGATTGCAGCAATATTTAGACAATTTGGAAGAATAGCAAAAAAGTGGCAGACCAGTCAGGCACATGATTAAGGATGTTGCCTTTAAACGCTCCTTACAGGGAAGCATACGTAAGTTCTGAGGCTTCTAGCAAGAAGCTTTAATACATACTTACCATCCCTAGAAAGTCCTGTAGTTTTTCAGTAGTGTGGGGCAGGGGAAATGCGTAATAGCAGCTTCTTTTAATGGGAGTGGTGTTTCACCTTCTGCAGAGATGTGATGGCCGACAAAGTCAATGGCTGATAACCCAAAATGGTATTTTGCATGGTTCGGAATCAAAATGTGTTGGCTTTAGTGCTTGTAAAGTGTGCAGAGATGAAGTTCAAGTTTGGATTTGGATGTATTGGTGACAATTATGTTAGCCAGTTGAACAAACAGAAAATCTAAGTTTTTAATACAGAGTCCATCAGCTACTGGAAGACTGTACTGCATTTTTCAGTCCAAACTGCATGCGTAGAAACTCAGAAAGACCAAATGTGATTATATAGCCATATCTAATCTGTACAGGTCTTTCAGGCCTTTTAACACTCAAAATGTTTCGATGAGATCCCCCTGCATTCTCCTGAACTCAATAGAATATAGCCAAAGAGCTGCCAGACGTTCCTCATACGGTAACCCTTTCTTTTCTGGAATCATTCTCATGCATCTTGTCTGAACTCTCTCCAATGTCAGTATATCCTTTTTAAAATAAGCCCAAAACTGCACACAGTAATCCAAGTGTGGTCTCACGAGTGCCTTATAGAGCCTCAACATCACGTCCCTGCTTTTAAATTCCATACCTCTAGAAATGAATGCCAACATTGCATTCTCCTTCTTCACCACTGACTCAACCTGCAGGTTAACCTTTCGGGTATCTTGCACAAGGTTTCCCAAGTCCCTTTCCATCTCTGCATTTTGAATTCTCTCTCCATCTAAATAATTGTCAGCCGTATATTTCTTCCACCAAAGTGCATGACCATGCAGTTTCCAATATTGTATTTCATTTTCTACTTCTGTACCAATTCCCCTAAACTATCGACGTCTCTCTGCAGGCTCTCTCTTTCCTCAACACTACCTGTCCCTCCACCTATCTTTGCGTCATCAGCAAATTTAGCCACAAATTCATTAATCCCACAGTCCAAATCACTGACACACATCATAAAAAACAGCGGTCCCAACATTGACCCCGATGTCCCATAGGTTTGGATCCTGCTGCCGTTGCCAACGAATTTCGTCGCTCTTTGCCATCTGATCAATAAGTGATACTGGCAGCACATTGACTTGAGCTCCTGTGTCACAGAGGAAACATCGCCCCGAAATTGTGTCTGTAATGTACAGTAAACATCCCTGGCAGCTGGAACTCACTGTGTTCACAGACCTCTGAGGTCCAGATGCGCTGGCACTGTCAAAGCTGCCAGCTCGTCGGCACTTTCCAGTGTCCATACCAAAGCAAGCGAGGTAAAAACACAGGCCTGGCATTGTCTGTTTCGCTGTCACGGGTGTCCTTAAGATGGGGGCTTGTTGACCGGGCTTATTGTGGTAGAGAAAGCTGAGTGTAGACTATCAGCCATATTAGCAAGCTCCCTTTCGTCCTTCACAGGTGTATTAGCTGGGGCTAAGCAAACTTGTTTCCGCATTTTCTGCATGAAGAGTTGTTTAAAATTAAAACAAGGATGGTGATTGCTTAGGAGGGATAGCATGTGATCATTAGCTCTGATGGTTTAGCGTCACCGTGGCCGGGCGAGGAAAACAACTGTTGGTGCACTCAGACTCCAACAGTCCAAAACTCTGTAAATGGTGAGTTTTCAACGATCGGTATTGATCGTATTCAGGCAGGTGTTCAAGGAGACTCTTCACTCTGGCAGCACATAGCAATGTTTGGTGTTGTGGGGGGAGATTGCTCGCAATGTAAATTGGACTTTGCCTTGCACTAACAACGTAATGGCAGTTTGATCCAACGTAGAATTTCACAAATTATATGGCAGAGGCACTTTATGTTTAAGAAAAAAAATAGCAACTTATTTATAGAACACAAAAAACTGAACACAAAGCGCAATAACAGTCATTGATGTAATTCACTCACCACCTCAGACCAGCCTCTTCAAGTGAACCCCAACCCAATGTCAACAGTTGTAAATACTGTACATTTCCACCAAAATCACATCAAATCACAATTAATTCATTTTCCAAACACAAGTAGATATACTGAATGAAAAAAAGTTCAAAAAAGTTCAAAGTTCAAAGAAAAATTCATTTTCAGAGTACATACCTATTACCACATACAACCCTGAGATTCTTCATCTGCAGGCACAATTAGCACATCTATAGAACAGTACCTGTAAACTGTAAACACCAGGAACTGTAAACAAACTATGCAAATTCAGATATAAATAAATAGCAATAAATAATGAGAATGATATAACGATATCACATCCATTCTCCTTCTTAGTTCTTACAGAAACATCTGCATGATGCTAAGCTAGGGCACATCATCAGTGATGTTAAACGGGGTCATCAGGTGTTTCGGGTCTTTCAACATCATACACCCTCGCCCAGGCGACCCAACCGGGGTTGATCAGACCCCAGCCTGTGTCCTAGCAGCAACCCACCGGTCTGCCCTCTTTATCCAGAGCCATCTTGATGCTTCCTCTGCTGCACCTGTGGTGGTAAAAATGGCTCTCCTTCCTCTCTCTCCTGTGATTCCAAGTGCAGTGTATACTTTGCAGAGTGAATAGCCGGCAAAGCCATGACACCCGACGTCCACGGGCCATCACTTTGCTCTCCAGCCTCTTCCTTGGCAGTTCACCCATTCTTGAGACTTCGGCAAAAACATGTCCCACTAAGAAAAGTGGTAATTCCGTTGAAAATGAATAACTTTTTTTTCTTTAAAATGATCAGGGTTGATCATCTGAGGGTCTTTAGCGCAAATGCAACATTTTTCCATATGTTTGTTTTTAAGTTTATAATTTATATGATTATATGATAGCCCAGTACCCACAAAATCAGTTGTCTTCAGACAGCAGGTTATCATTTCAATTTGATAAAAAAAAGTGTGAAAAGATGATTTAAAATATATAACATATATGCCAGATGAAAGAGTAGATTGAAAGACCTCTTTAAAACTAAAGGCAGTGAACTTTCAGCAATATTCACTCTTATTTGTTGTTGGTCAAAATGTGTGCCAAGTTTTTGTCAACACCAGCAGATATTTATAAAAAAGGAATAAAATCAGGCAACCACATGGTCAACTATGTTCCCGAGGACCCCCTTTCCACCCTCCACATCTGCTGAATGAAACAAGGTCAAACAATCTCCTCTAAGTTTGCTGTTTTTCCAATAATTGTTACATATTTATTGATGTTGCTACTGTCACAACCATGACGAGTCAACTTCTGTCTCTTTTGTATAGAAAGCATTATTTAAAATTATGACATAAATTTATGCATTTTGAGTAAAGTCCAGAGGCAGCTAGCAACAGAGGGAATACAGGATGGCTCTTGTACACAATTCATGCAAGTGACGCACTTGAGGGGTTTAAGAAATGCAAAAGACTTCTCAGCAGAGGAATTATGAGGAATAAAAGAGGACTTGAGGTTGCAGTGCAATGCAAGTTGAAAGAAAGTCCCAAGGGTTTCTTTAGCCATCTTAAGAGCAAAAGAATAACAAGAGACAAAGTTGGTCCACTTGTTGATCAGCTGGTCATCTATCCATGGAACTGAGAGAGAGAGAGAGAGAGATTTTTCCATCGGTATTTACTTTGGAGACAGACACAAATAGTCGAACTGAGACAAAAATTCGTCAAGTCATAGACCGTATCTAGTCACAAAAGAGGAGGGCTGGCTGTCTAGAGGCAGCTAGGGTGGATATATCAGTAGGGCCTGACAAGGTTTTCCCTTGGACCTTGTGGAAGGCTAATGTTGAAACTGCTGGGGCCTTGGCAGGAATAGTTAAACCACCTTTAGTCATGGGTGAGGAGCCAGGAGAGTGGAGGATATCTAAAGTTGTTACGTTGTTCAAGAAACATTCTAAGAAATAGCCAGCAAATGATAGGCTAATTTATTTATGGATAAATTATTGGAAGGCTTTCTAAATGCAGGATGAATAGATACAGTGGATTCAAGTTATTTGGGACAGCCACTAATTAAGGAGAACTCTGAACGAACAAAAGCAAATCAAGAAAATAATCAGGATACCTTTGTTTATTAAGGACACTGCCTCTGAATTGGGACAGAAGACTACTGCAGAGTGTCGGTGTAACCAGCGTCAGTCACGGACACTTGTGTGGCCATCAGACACTGCACCTCGTGATGAAGGTGACACATCTGAACATGAGCCTGTGACGACACTGGATGCTGGGAAATTTATTGTTGGATTACTATATTATTTCACGCAAGAAGGCAATGAAGGCAGTCCATATCTGCACTTGGTGTCCGCGGTGATTTTGTTAATTTGCAGTCAATCAAAAGAACACAGCAGCGTACTCGAAATGAATTCCACTGTCAATAACGATCAGGGAATGAAACACAGTTTTATAGTACTGTAGTCGTAGTGGTAGTGTTCTAATTTATTCTGTACTTCAGTTAAATATACAGTTTGTTACTCAGTTAAACGGTAGTTTGTCTTTTTTAAACTATTTCCATGAAGATTTGTTACATTGGGCAACCTGTTAATAATAATAACCTCTTTATTAGTGTGCCCTAATCAAACAGAATCGACTGTATTTGGACAGACAGGGCTTATTTACGGAAAATCAACGTGGCTTCGTGCATGGTAGTTCATGTCTAACCAATCTTAAAGCTTTTTGAAGATTAAACAAGAAATTTGTGTCAAGATGCTTCTGACTGGTGCCACAGGGATCAGTGCTGTGTCTGTTGTTGTTTGATATCTATACCAATAATCTGGGTGATAATTGATCAGCAAATTTGTGGATGACACCAAGATTGGGAACAGAGTGGACAGCGAGGAAGGATATCAAATGTTTCATCACATGAACTGGGATGTTGGTGAGGCTCAACCGAGAGTAATGTGAGTACTTCTGCTCATCTGCCTGCGGGAAAGAAAATTGACATGGATGTTGCCGGGACTTGAGTACCTGAGTTATAGGGGAAGGTTGAAAAGAGTCACAGAGCAATACAGCATGGAAACAGACTGTTTAGATCAACTCGTCCATGTGGACCACAGTATTGTCTCTGCTAGTCCCAGTTACTCATGTTGAACAATAGCCCTCCAAGAAACTCCCTTCCTGTATCCATCCAAATGCTTCTTAAATATTGCAATTGTACCGTCTCAACAAAATTCCCTGGCAGCTCATTCCAAGTACTCAGTATCCTCTGTGTAAGAAATTACCATGCAGCTCTCTTTTAAACTCTGCCCTCTTATCTTGTATCTGTGCCATCTAGCTTTGGACTCCCCAACCTGGGAAAAAGAATTTAGTTCAAGCTTAGCTTAATTACTGTCAAATGAAACATCCTCTGGAGCGAAATTACAAAACATACCACCTCATTCAGGACTGCAAACAAACAGACAGTTACCCCAAATAAAATTATATGCATAGGCCAATCCCCTCAGTGACAAGCTCTGCAAATTGACCGTGCTGTTCCTGACACTGCAGAGATGAACACACAGACTGACCACCTTATCCATATTGCTCCTGATTTTATAAGCTTCTGTCAAGTCTCCTCACAATATTAAGTCCCCTAATAAGGCAGAAGAAGCTTTTTCCTCTCAGGTTGTGTGAGAATAGAACAAGAGGTGATAGATTTAAGGCAAAACATGAAATATTTTAAGGGAGTCTGAGAGCATGGCCTGGATGGTGGGGGTTCTTGATGATAGATGCTTATTTCTTACAACAGTACTCCATGTAGATGTGCTCAGTGTTGGGGAGGGCTTTAACTATGATGGACTGGGCTGTACCCATTGATTTTGTCGGCGATTCTTTTCAAGTACATTTGTGTTTCCATACCAGGCCGTGCTGCAGCCAGTCAATATAATCTGTATCACATATCTATAAGCTTGACAAAGTTTCAGATGACATGACAAATCTTAGCAAACGTTGAGAAAGTAGAAGTATTGCCATGCTTCCTTTGTAATGGCCCTTAATTGTGAGACCCAGGACAGATCATTGGAAATGTCCAGGAATTGAAATTTTCTGACCCTCTCCAACTCCGATCACTGATGAGTACTGGCTCATAGCCTCCCCCACTTGTAGTCAATAAGCTCGTTCTGGGAGACTTAATGGGCTGATTGGTCTGATTCTGCTCCTGTGACCCATGGTGTTCTGGTCTTAGTCCATGCAGGCTCTGAGGTAATCACATTCCCAAACCTATTTCCCTCCAAACTATTCCCGTTCACATTCTCTTTCACTTATTCCACTGACAACCTGCTGTCAGTGAAGCTCTTCACATTAGCAGCGGGTTCAAGAACAGGAGAGTGTAGAAAGAAGGGTCTTGGCAATAAACATCAACAGTTTATTCTTCTCCACAGATACTGCGTGACCTGCTGAATACCTCCAGCATTTTGTCTGTGTTCTTGTAGAATGAAGATGTTTTGTAAATAAACTAGGAGTGATGGAAGGTAATATATTTTTACACTTCAGATATTTAAGGTCTGGATGCAAACATCTCTTAATAGTGGAGGCAGATTGATATCTCATTTTCACCCATGACTGACAGCATTGCCCAGAGTCCCCAGGAGTGTGACACTCACAAATGGTATACTATTTACAATCTGTGCCCCTGAATGTACAGGGTTGGCGAATGTCTCAAACCTTCCAAACACAATTTTAGCACAGAATCTCCCTTAACCAGGACAAGGGCAGGGACAGTGAACAATACCACCTCTACAATTCCCCAGGTCACCATTGCTACACCACCATCAAGAATGCCTACCGTCCTATTCCACACCCTCATTTTGTGAAGTCTGATCACCTAGCTGTACTTCTACTCCCTGAGTATAGGCAGTGACTGAAGACTGCAGCAGCAGCAGTGAGGACCAAGAATGTTTGGACAAGGGAAGCACAGGAGCACCTACAGGACTGCTTTGAATCGGTGGACTGGACTGTATTCAGGGTTTCACCGTTGAATATGGATGAGTATTCTGCAGTTGTTACCGTCTTCATTAAAACCCTTGTGGATGTGTGTGTGCCTTCAAAGACCTAATATACATTCCCAAACCAAAAGCCGTGGATGAAACAGGAGGTACGTCGTCTGCTGAAGGCCAGATCTGCGGCATTCAAGTCTGGCAACCCAGGCCTGTACCAGAAAAGCAGGTATGATTTGCAGAGGGCTATTTCAAGGGGGAAGAGACAATTTCGAATGAGGCTGGAGACGATAACAGATGCAGGGCAGCTCTGGCAGGGTTTGCAACACATTAGTACTTACAGAGCAAGACTCAATAGTATGAATGGCGGCAATGCTTCACTACCAGATGAACTCAACGCCTTCTAGGCATGCTTTGAAAGGGAGAACACAACTACAGCTGTGAAGATCCCTGCTGCACCTGATAACCCTGTGATCTCTGTCTCAGAGGCCGATGTTAGACTGTCTTTAAAGAGAGTGAACCCTTGCAAGGCAGAAAGTTTTGATGGAGTACCTGCTAAGTCTCTGAAAACCTGTGCCAACCAACTAGCAGGAGTATTCAAGCACATTTTCAACCTCCCACCTGCTACAGACACAAGTTCCCAGTTGCTTCAAAAAGGCAACAGTTATAGCAGTGCCTGTGAAGAATAATGTGGGCTGCATAATGACTATCGCCCAGTAGCACCCACATCTACAGTGAGGAAATGCTTTGAGAGGTTGGTTATGACTAGAATGAACTCCTGCCTCAGAAAGCAGCTGGACCCATTGCAATTTGCGGATTGTTGACGATCAGCACAGGTGCACCTCAGGGGTGTGTGCTTAGCCCACTGCTCTGCTCTCTGTATACACGTGACTGTACGGCCAGGCATAACTCAAAACTATCTATAAATTTACTAATGATACAACCATTGCTGGTAGAATCTCAGGTGGTGACGAGAGGGCATACAGGAGTGAGATATGCCAACTAGTGGAGTGGTGCCACAGCAACACCTTGGCACTAACGTTAGTAAGACGAAAGATCTGATTGTGGACTTCAGGAAGGGTAAGACTAACGATTACGTAATTGATTTACTTGTTTATTTATTACTATTTTTACTTTATTTTTTCTCTCTGCCGGATAATGTATTGCATTGAACCACTGCTGCTAAGTTAACATATTTCACGTCACATGCTGGTGATAATAAACCTGATTCTGATTCTGATTCTGAAAACGTTATTTCTTTCACCCTCATCACGTTATTGTAACCCAGGCAATGACAAAAGCTTTCACTAAATATGGAGATGTTGATGTGTGACCCCTCCGGGAGAGGTGACATTATGACTCCAGCGGACACATCACAATGAGATGCATCATCACCATAGGATTTAAATTCTGCTCAGCTGGAGACGCAAGACAGATGTAGACTGGCAGAAACCATGGATTCTCCCATATCTGCACAGATGGTTGAAATATCCAGCAAAAGGTCATTCAGGTATCTCTCTTTATGTTCATTAATTTCATGTCGGACAATGAGTGAGGTTTCCTCTCTTTATGAATTAATAAGAGGAGAATTATTTGTACTTTTTTATTATATATTGCATATTTGCTTATGACTATGTATGATAATGATAATATCTATTTCATCTTTTCTTTATATGGTTGCTGATATACATATTTGAGATAATTCTCCCCTTGTCTGCATATATGTTTCCTCTAAATCAATAAAAAGATTAATAACGAAAGAAAAGATTTCTCATGCTGTGACTCAAAATGGAAATGTTCCTGTCGTTGTCTAGTTGTAAGCCAGTGAATATTTTTCCTCTCTTTTGTTTCCTTTCATGATGAAGGGTCTCAGCCTGAAACGTCGGCTCTGCTCTTTGTCTTAGATGCTGCCTGGCCTGCTGTGTTTCTCCAGCGTTTTCTGTGTGTTGCTTGAATTTACTTTTTCTTTCTTCTCCTTGAAGGACAAGAGTGCCAGAAACCGTGACACTTGATTGTGCACAAGACAACACAGATTTGAACCGTATGAACCAGAGATGAAGCTGAGAGTGACCACTACACAATTCAAGCCCAAGACAGCAAGTCCCGACTGCATTCATGTCTCCTCAGGTTAGTACCTCTGCAACACTTCCACCTCACTGTGTTCACTCAATTACCACTCCCATCCACCCCACAAACTGACAGAGTCATGGAGACTGTGTGAAACCACCTCTCTTATCACAGGACCATATCCATCCCGTGCATCCTGGGGTCAGAGGGTTCACTCATCCAATGCTAAGTTTGTTTTTACATTGATTTATTTCTCATTTTAAAAGTTGCCATTTCTGTGTGCTGATGGGTGTTTGTCATCCCGACCAATTCTGCCCGAACTTCTTTGGTGTGATTGTTTCTTGGTGAAATTTGACAATGGGTTCCCCGGTTGGACCTTCATGCCCAGTCATCATGACCCTGCGTCGGTAACAGGAACCGACCCTGCTCCGGCTCCAGGCTCAGGTCAGCATTGCTCGGAGTTACCGTACTGGCACTGGAGAGGGCCCAGTCCATGTGGTCAATTTTGGCCAAAGGCAGCTGGGGCTCCACCCTGACACCGAGTCATTTTATGTGATTAGCAAAAGCTGCAGCCCTTTTCTTCCACCCTGCCCCTGATGCATGGGGAATAGATATACCAGTAGGGTTGTTTACAAAAGACTTGTTTGGTGTTGTCAAATGCTCTGGTCACGTCTGCTGACCATTCAAAGATGCGATTATGGGCATGAAATTAAGGGAGCAATAATAAATTCAACAGATCGTGGAATGAAAAGGTGATAGAAATTCACCAAAACAAAAATCATTTGCAGTATTTTTTGGGGGGTGGGGGTGCAGTGGAAAGTCCATCATAGCAGTGACTTTTGATGGTGGGTTGGCAGACCAGCTTCTGCTCTGATCCGAGGTCAGTTCGCAGGTTGATTGGCATCTGCGAACAGTTTGAGCTGGTGTCGGGGGCCAGGGTCAACCACACGAAGAGCGAAGCCATGCTCTTTGGCAACTGGCATGACTAATCCAGGTCCCCTTCACTATCAGGTCTGACCACATGAAGGTGTTGGGGATCTGGTTCACAGGGGCTGAGGCGTGCAGCAAGAACTGGCGGGAGCGGACTGCCAAGGTGAAACAGAAACTGGGACTGTGGGGAGGGCGCTCCCTTTCGATAACGGGCAAGAACCTGGTCATCAGGTGTGAGGTGCTCTCAGGGCTGCTGTACTTGGCGCAGGTGTGGCCCATCCCCCACTCCCGCAGTTGGAAATCACCCGAGCCGCCTTCAGATTCGTCTGGGGATCCAAGATGGAGTGGGCGAGACAGACCGTCATGCACATGTCCCTGGACAACAGGGGCAAGAACATCCCCAATGTCGCCCTCATCCTGATGGCCAGCTTCGTGTGTGGCTGCATCAGGTTGTGCGTGGATCCCAGATTCGTGGGCACAAAGTACTACTATATTCCCAGGTTTTACCTGTCGCCCTGGCTACGAAGGATGGGTCTGGCTCCTTTCCCATGTAACGCCCCAGTCAGCTGGTCGTTGCCTCCTTACCTGTCCTTCGTGGAAAAATTCTTCAAGGTCAACGCATTTGACCACAAGGCCATTAGACAGTGGTCGGCACGTAATGTCCTGCAGGAACTGCAGGAGAAGGTCGAGATGGATTCAGTGGGATGATTCCCCGAGCAGACGGTCCAGTTCATCTGGGAAAATGCCTCAACACCAGACCTCACCAACAGGCACAAAGACCTCGCCTGGCTGGCGGTGAGAGGAGCCCTCCCAGTCAGATCCCTCCTTTACGCCCGAAACGGTTCCTCCACACCCCGCTGCCCACGGGAGGACTGTAATGGGGTGGAGTCGGTGACTCACCTCTTTGCACATTGTGGGTTCGCGAAGAAGGTGTGGAAGAGAATAGAAGGGACAGTATTAAGATTCATGCCCAGCAGTTCCGTTACCGAGGACTCCGTGATCTACGGGCTATTCCCGGGAATGCACACGGAGACAAACATCCGGTGCTGCTGGCAGATCATCAACTCGGTGAAAGACGCGCTTTGGTCTGCCCGAAACTTGGTGGTCTGCTAGCACATGGAGATGTCCATGACTGAATGCTGCCGACTGGCTCACTCCCGTCTGCAGGAGTACGTGCTGAGGGATGCACTCAAGCTTGGTGCGGCCAACGCGAAGGCCCGGTGGGGAAGGACCACAGTTTAAGGTTCATCACCTGTGGGAGTGGGAGGGGTTGGGTGGGGGGGAGACCTACCCTCATCAGCGGTGTGGACAGATAATCAACAGGGTGCCCAAGGAGTGGATGGACTTGTTAGTCTGGGAAAGCATTAGAGCCTTCGCCTGCCTTTATGGTTGATAATTTTATTATTAATAAGACTTAACTCTTGACCAAGGGTTGAGAGTAAATGAATGTTTTATTGTAAACATCTTTCATTTGTAAATGAACAGAGAGTCAACGCATAATTTTATTGTTAATAACTTTTTTGAATAAGGACTCAGAGTCAACAAATGTTTTTTCTTATATTGTAAATAACTTTATTTTGTAACACTTCTGA
This sequence comes from Mobula birostris, assembly GCF_030028105.1. Taxonomy (NCBI): domain Eukaryota; kingdom Metazoa; phylum Chordata; class Chondrichthyes; order Myliobatiformes; family Myliobatidae; genus Mobula; species Mobula birostris. Next base: position 240,282 of record NC_092402.1, on the reverse strand, counting down.
ATAAAGTATTTTTGGGAAAAAAAATATCCACACATATGGTTCAAAGGATCCAGCGAAAGGTCATTCAGGTATCTCTCTTCATGTTCATTAATTTCATGTCGGACAATGAGTGAGGTTTCCTCTCTTTGTGAATTAATAAGAGGAGAATTAGTTTTCCTTTTTTATTATGTATTTTTATTATAGTATGAATCAATGTATGATTATGATAATACTTATTTCATCTTTTTTTATATGGTTGCTGATATACATATTTGAGATAATTCTCCCCTTGTCTGCATATATGTTTCCTCTAAATCAATAAAAAGATTAATAACAAAAGAAAAGATTTCTCATGCTGTGACTCAAAATGTAAATGTTCCTGTCGTTGTCTAGTTGTAAGCCAGTGAATATTTTTCCTCTCTTTTGTTTCCTTTCATGATGAAGGGTCTCAGCCTGAAACGTCGGCTCTGCTCTTTGTCTTAGATGCTGCCTGGCCTGCTGTGTTTCTCCAGGGTTTTCTGTGTGTTGCTTGAATTTACTTTTTCTTTCTTCTCCTTGAAGGACAAGAGTGCCAGAAACCGTGACACTTGATTGTGCACAAGACAACACAGATTTGAACCGTATGAACCAGAGATGAAGCTGAGAGTGACCACGACACAATTCAAGCCCAAGACAGCAAGTCCCGACTGCATTCAGTACTCCTCAGGTTAGTACCTCTGCAACGCTTCCACCTCACTGTGTTCACTCAATTACCACTCCCATTGCACCCCACAAACTGACAGATTCATGAAGACTGTGTGAAACCACCTCTCTTATCACAGGACCATTTCCATCCCGTGCATCCTGGGGTCAGAGGGTTCACTCATCCAGTGCTAAGTTTGTTTCTACATTGATTTATTTCTTATTTTAAAAGTTGTCATTTCTGTGCGCTGATCGGTGTTTGTCATCCCAACCAGTTCTGCCCAAAATTCTTTGGTATGATTGTTTCTTGGTGAAATTTGACAATGAGTTCCCCGGTTGGACCTTCATGCCCAGACATCATGACTCCGCGTCGGTAACAGGAACCGACCCTGCTCCGGCTCCAGGCTCAGGTCAGCATTGCTCGGAGTTACCGTACTGGCACTGGAGAGGACCCAGTCCATGCGGTCAATTCTGGCCAAAGGCAGCTGGGGCTCCATCCTGACACCGAGTCATTTTATGTGATTAGCAAAAGCAGCAGCCCTTTACTTCCACCCTACCCCTGATGCATGGGGAATAAATATACCAGTAGGGTTGTTTACAAAAGACTCATTTGGTGTTGTCAAATGCTCTGGTCACGTCTGCTGACCATTAAAACATGTGATTATGGGCATTAAATTAAGGGAGCAAGCATAAGTTCAACAGATCTTAGAATGAAGAGGTGATAGAAATTCACCAAAACAAAAAACACTTGCAGTAATTTTTGGGGGGTGGGGGTGCAGTGGAAAGTCCATCATAACAGCAACTTTTGATGGTGGGGTGGCAGACCATCTGCACAGATACAGTGGCCGAGAAAGTCAAGGATAGACAACCTGAACTGGTATTTAATGGGGTTAATAATCAGCCCATGGTGGCTGAAGCAATAGAAAAGTATGTGGAGATGTGATAAGTGTTCGGTTTTGGATGCGCTGGTGACAGCTACAGTACTGTGTAAAAGTCTTAGACACATGTATCTGTAGCAATGGTGCTCAGACTCTTGCTCAGTACTGTATATTATGTCTTTCCAGTCACAACTTAATACCACTTCATACACCTGAGCTGGTACAAAGCTAATCACTCTTATTTCTGTTTCCCAACCACCTCCTATTTTAATGAATTTACAGTATTGTGCAGAAGTTTCAGGCACTCTTGCTACATATATGTACCTTTTGCACAGTGCTGTGTGTTGTCCAGGTAAACAAAAAGAAAAACTGTCAGTGTTTTAGCTCACAGTCCATGAGTTGCTGGGAAGTCTATGCTGCATTTTTCAGCCCAAAGGGCATGCACAGAAATTCAAACATGCCAAATTGGGTGATAACAGCATCTTTGGGAATATGGTGAGAGCACCCAGGTACCTGATGATAAACCCTGACCAAATACACTTTACAAAAAATTATCTTTCTGGCTAAATTTACCGAACAGTCTCGAATATGTGGGACTGGGTAATGATCAGTGGTAATGGCCTATTTAGAGATTGCCGGCGATGGCATTATCGGCTTCACTGAGTTCGTTGCTTAAAGATCATCGTTGGGTGCTTCACATCCAAGGATACAGATTGTGTTGAAAGGACAGGCAGAGGGAGTGGGGAGGCATTGTTGTTAAAAAAAAATCAAATCCTTATAGAGAGATGACATAGGAATAGAAGTTGCAGAAACTTTGGGGTGGGGCGTGTTGGTAGAACTAAGAAACTGCCAGGTCTCTGATGGGAGTTTATACAGGCTCCCAAACAGTAGCCAGAATGTGGGATATAAAGTGCAATGGGAGATAGAAAAGGAAAGTCTATGATGCAGCGAGCTGGTGTTCAGTGAATGGGAGGGTAATGAGGATTGTGGAAAAACAAAGGAATCTGGCTTTGCAGATAATACAAAGGTAGATGGAAGGGCAAGTATTTTACAGCAAGCAGGGTGTCTGCAGAAGTACTTGGACAGATTGAGAGAAAAGGCAAAGAAGTAGCAGATGGAATATACTGTAGGGAAGTGTATGGTCATGCACTTCAGTAGAAAGAATTAAGGTGTTGTGGCGACCCACTTTCTAGCACACACGAATCGGCTCACAACAACACACGCAGGCAGAGGGCCGGCCGCAAAAAGGGCGCCAGGCCATCTTCACCAGCAGTGGGAAAATCCCGCGCGCGGAAAGGGTCTGGGAATATGCATTCCCCACAGGAGTCCCGCCCAGGTAGGGCGGGAACTGGAAGGCTTTAAAGCAGGCCACGAAGTTTGAATAAATCTCTTTCATCGCAACTCCAACTCTCCAATTCCGTGTGGTTATTCTAGCACACCGCTACAGTGTCGTCCATTTTAAAATTTTAAATATTAGACGGGTAAAGGTCCTTGGAAGCACTTCTGCAGGATTCCGTAAAGGTTAACTTGAAGTTTGAGTCGATTGTTATGAAGGCAACTGCAATGTTGGCATTCATTTCAAATGGACTAGAATATAAAAGGAAAGATGTGTACGGAGGCTTTATATGGCATTGGTCAGACCAAATTTGGAGTATTGTGTGCAGATTTGGGCCGCTTATCTGAGAAATGATGTGCTGGCATTAGAGAGTTTCCAGAGAAGGTGGACGAGATTGTTCCAGCAATGAAAGGGTTAACATATGAGGAGCGTTTCATGGCTCTCGACTCGTACTCGCCAGATGATGGTGGATCTCATAGAAACCTATTGAATATCGAAAGGTCCTTATAGAATAGACGTGAAAAGGATATTTTGCATACCTTCTGATCTACGGTCAGAGGGGATCCATTTAGACCGGAGATAAGGAGGAACTGAATCTATGGAATCCGTTGCCACTGATGGCTGTGGACACCAAGTAATTGAGGATATTTAAAATGGAAGTTGATTGGTTCTTGCTTAGTCATGGCATGAAAGGTTCCAGGGAGAAGAGAGTACAGTGTGGTTGAGAGGGATACTCATTCAGCCATGATTGAATGACAGAACAGACTCAGGATGCTGAGTTGATGAAGACATTAGTGAGGCCTCACCTGGAATATTGTATTCAGATTTGCTTGCTCTGCTACAGTAAAGATGCCGTCCAGCCGCAAAGAGTGCTGAGGAGATTTACGAGACTGTTGTCAGCACCTGAAGGACTGAGTTATGGACAGAGTTTGGGCAGGTTGGGAGTGCACAAGTTTAAGGAAAAACAAGAAATTTAATCAGGACACAGGAGAAAATTATTCACACAGTAGACAGTCAGACAGGTACATGAATAAGAATGGTTTCGAGGGATACGGGACAAATGCAGGCAGATAGGACTGGCTCAGAATAGGATGCCACCAACACCACTTCCCCATTCCCTCTGCTCCCTCCCCGTGCATTACCCTGCTCCCTCCAGGTTATTCAAACCAGCTGATGTAATTTGCTCAAAGATAGTGTTGTCATCAACAGGTCCATCCAGATTGTCCTGTGATTGGCCTGGGGAGATTCAGATTATCAACTGACCCTTCCAGATTGGTCTCCTGATCTGCTCCAGGACAATGACAACACTGACGACCAAGCCCTTGGCTGTGATGGGTTCCGCCAATGTCCACACTGTCAACTGGCCTTTTTCCGTGGTGATCGACTCCTCTTCTGCTCTCACCTATGGGTCTTTCTCCAACAACAGCATCATCTACTGGCTGCAGTGGACTGCCATCGTCCATTGGCTCACCTCCACATCATCACCCAGTGTCTTCACTGATTGGTCCACATGAGGAACTCCAGTGGGTGACTTCACTGGGCACATCATTGAACTACAGCACAACAACTTCATTTTATGGCATCAAGTTTGGGATCTTCACAGATCCAGTGGTCTTTGATAGACAACAGAACATCAAGCCTGTTTGGCTTGATGACTAATTTCAGCTCTGTCTCAACCAATCAGCTCAAGAACAGCTCAGATCCACCCGAGCTGATTATTTTGTTGTACGATGAGTGGCTGATCAATCCCAGAGCACCTCTCAGTAACTCCACCAGTGACACCATATTTTTGGCCCCCAGCCTCACCCTACCCTTCCTCCTCACCTCTCCATTCCCTCCCTCAGGTTCACCCTGCCCCATGTCCTGGCTGTCCTCACTGCGACTGTCCGGTTCCTCCAGTGAGGGAGCACCTCCCTCCTCTTCCCCGACCCATTCCCCACCCTCCCTTCCATCCCTCCCCCACACATGTCTCCCCTCCCTCTCTCCCCTCAACTTTTCCTTCCACCTCCATGCCCCACCTCTTCCCTTCCCTCTCCTATACACATACCCCTCCCTCCCATTTCCTCCCTCCCGTTCCCACACACTTACCCATCTATCTCCCCACCTTCCCCCCTAGGACCTTGTCAGGGAGCCCTCCCTTCATCCTCCTCCTGCCCATTCCTCCCCACTCCCCTTCCCTCTCCCCTCCCCGAACCTCTCTCCCCCTCCCTCCCCCATCTCCTCTAACCCTTTCCTCCCTCCTCCTCCCCTTCCCCTCCACTCCACCACTCCCTCCCTATTCCTCCCCCTCCCCATCTCCCACCCTTCCCCTCCCCTCCCTCACTCTCCCCTTCCCCTCCCATCCTCCTCCTTCCTCTCCCTCTCTCTCCATCCCTCCTGCCTCTGCTCTTCCCTCACCTCAATTCCCTCTTCCCAACCTCTCACCTTCCTTCCCTCCCCTACCCTCCATCCCCTCAACTGTTTGTGTTTTGTGTGTGTGTGAGAGAGACCTACCCTCCCCACTTCCCCCTCCCCCCTCCATCTCCACCGCATTCCACACCCCTCTAATTCCTCTCCATCCCCTCCAGCCTTATCTGCACCCTCCCCTCTCTCTCACACTCCTGCAAACGCACATACAGTTGGGGTGATGGATGGAGGGGGTGGGGGACAGAGTGGGTGGAAGAGGGGGAGTGAGGAGGAGTGGGAAGGAGGTGAGAGGAAGTAGTAGGTTGAGGGGGAGTGTGGGTGAGGAAACAGGAGGGGAAGGGGTAGGTTGAGGGGGAGGGTGGGTGAGGAAACAGGAGGGGAAGGGGTAGGTTGAGGGGGAGGGTGGGTGAGGAAACAGGAGGGGAAGGGGTAGGTTGAGGGGGAGGGTGGGTGAAGGAACAGGAGGGGAAGGGGTAGGTTCAGGGGGAGGGTGGGTGATGAAACAGGAGGGGAAGGCAAGTGGGACTGAGTAGGAGGATGGTAGGAATGGGAGGGGGAAGAAGAGGGTTGAGGAGAGGGTGATGTAGAGGGCAGGAGCTGGAGTGTTGCTGTGGAGGTGGAGTGAGGGGGAAGAAGTAAAGGGAGAGGGGAAGTGGATGGTTGAGTGGAGATAGAGAGGCAAGGAAGGTGGAAGGTTGGGAGTGGGATCGGAGGGAGATGAGGAGGGAGGCAGAGGGGAAGGAGGAAGGGTGGAGAGGATGGAGGAGAATGGGAAGGGGAGGGTTGAGGGTAAGGGAGGGGCACGGGAATGTGGTGGTGAGGGGGCAGGGGAAGGAATAGGGACGGATGGAGGAGGGGAGGGTGAGGGGGTTGGGGTGGGGAGGGGAGGGGAGGGGGAGGTGGGGGATGGGTGGGCGGGGAGGGGTGAGGGGAGGGTAGAGGGAGGGGGACTGAGGAGGAGTGGGTGGGAGGAAGATGTAGGGAGGGTTCCCCCATGAGGTCCCAGACACACCCCATACCCCACACCCCACCCTACCCCCCATACCCCCCATACACCACATACCCCACCCCACCCCACCCCCCATACCCCACATACCCCACCCCCCACACCCCCCCATAGCCCACCCCAGCCCAGACCATCCCCCTCTGGAATCGGCCCCATTCCCTGCCCGGGGCTGGGGGTGAGCGCTGAGCTGCTGAACCTGCAAGAAAATGGATCGTCTGATAGAATATGGTTCATGTACTTGGAAAATAAATTTACTTTGAAATTCAACTTTGAAATCTGTAGTTTGTAAAACATGTACTGATGAGAAATGGTCTCAATGAATGTCTGCGAGTGGAAAACACTGGTGGTCAGTCCCACTGCCCCTTGCCAGTCAAAACCCCCACCTGAGCCTGTCCCATCTGCCTGGCTCGACCCATCTCTCTCTGAAGTTTCCTCTCCGCCCTGTCTAATGAAGCACATGTCAACCTCTGTTTTAAATATAGCCAACTGTGCCAGTGAATTGCTCAGATACATCACCCTCTGGGTAAAGAAATTCCACCTCATCTCCATAAATGAATGCCCTCTGTTGTTAGACAGTTTGTCCCTGGGGTGGGGAGGGGTGTATTGCGGGAAAGATACCAGCTATCAATCTATGCCCCTCGTAATCTTATCACAAATTATCACTCTCCCCTCGGCTCCACCACTCCTTAGAAAATACCCAAGTTTGTTTGCACTCTCCTTAAACAGTAACTTATGCCTTTAATCCAGACTGCATCCTGGTGCACCTCTTCTGCACCCTCTCCAATGTATCACTGTTACAGTGGGTCAACAGCAATGACAGATTCATCCAAGAGGAGCTGGCCAAAGTTGATGGGAATGGGACACTAGGCAGAATGACAGCAGAGCAGCAATGACTGGAGTTTTTGGGGCAATTTAGAAGGTGGAGGGCAGATGCGTCCCAAAGATGAAGTATTCTAAAGGGAGGATGAGGCAAGCGTGGCTGACAATGGGAAGTCAGAGACAGCATAGAATCAAAAAGGAGGGCATAGAGTAGTAGCAGAAAAGAGAGGGAAGCTGAGTGATTGGGAAGCTTTACAAACCAACAAAAGCCAGTGAAAAACAATGAGGAGAGAAAAGATGAAATCTGAAGGTAAGCCAGCCAATAATATTAAAGAGGGTGCTGAAAGCTTTTCTTCCAGAGGTAGAAGGAGTAAAATGAAGGCAGAGTGGACATTAGAGTGCAGGAAATGACACTGGAGAGGTAGTAATGGGAACAAAGGAATGGTGAACAAACTGAATAAGAATTTTGCCAGCGAGGGGGAGAAGTGAGTGTAATCACTGTTGCCAATGTCGTAGGGAGATAAGTCATCTAGACCAGTTGGTCTACAGCCCAGTCAAATCAAGTCAAATTTATTTATAAAGCAGATTTAGAAACATCCCACGTTGACCAAAGTTCTGTACAGACCATAACAGGTAGCTAAAATCACAAATCAAGAAACACAGATAGAAACAACAACGCACAAAGCCTATAGGCAGAAAATAAACTACACATGAGCCTTGGTACAAGCTAAAAATCAGCCACATCAGGACGATTCAAATGCTCGTGGATAAAGGTAAGTTTTGAGCCTGCACTTAAAAGAGTCAATGGAGGGGGCAGATCTGATAGGGAGGGAAATGCTGTTCCACAGTCTAGGGGCTACAACAGCAAAGGCACGGTCACCCCTGAGCTTAAGTTTAGATCGCGGGACAGCCAGGAGCCCCAAGTCAGCCGACGGGAGGGAGCTGGAAGTATGATAAGGGGTTTTGCTGCCGGCATTAACAAGTTACTACTGCATTAACTTGCTTGTCGAACTTAAATGCAGAATGAAATATCACACCAAGGTTTTTGACATGGGGTTTGAAAAGGGTGGACAGGTTACCAAGACAGTTGGCAATCACTTTGATGGAGTCAGGGGACCAAATAGGACAACCTCAGACTTGCCTTCATTCGGCTGCAGGAAGTTTTGTGCCATCCAACACTTTATGTCCTCAAGGCAATTCATGAGGCTGACTAGATCTGACTCGACCTTTGTTTCAAGGGGAGATAAAGCTGTGTGTCATCAGCATAACACTGGAAGCAAATGTTGTATTTTTGAATGATTTGGCCGAGGGGAAGCATGTATATGGAGAAAAGAATGGGACCTGGGATGGAAACTTGTGAGAACCCGCAGCAGAAACCAGCTGGAAAAGAAGAAGGTGTTGCATTTCTGTAAGTGCCTGCAAGAAAATGAATCTTCAGGAGAAATACAGTGCATTGAAATAGTATTCAGTCCGCACAAATACAGTATTTTCATGTTTTATTCTGTCATTTTCTAAATATTTTGAAGTAGAATTTATTGAGCTGATCTACAAAACAGTGTGCATCATATCAAATCAAAAGAAAAATTCCAAAGTTTCTCAATAATTTACTAAAAATTGAAAGCAGAATTGTGAGTCTGAGAAAGTATTAATCCCTTCCTTTGTAATTACCACACTCACTTTCCGCAGGTGCCATTTGTGATCTCACCAACTCACCTAATCTGTCAATGCAGAACATTGAATTCATAGAATAAAATCCCCTCACTCTGTAAGGTCCAGCTGTATGATAGACTTAAAACAGACCAAACCAAAATGAAGATAGCAGCTGCTTTTGATGGGAGGGTTTTTGCACCTTCTGCGGAGATGTGATGGCCGAGAAAGTCAATGGCTGATAACCCAGCCTGCTATTTTGCATGGTTAGTAATCAATTCGTGTTGGCTTAACTGCTCGTAAAGTGTGCAGAGATGAGGTTCATGTTTGGATTTGGATGCATTGGTGACAAGTATGTCATCCAGGTGAACAAAAAGTAAATCTAAGTTTTTAATACAGAGTCCACCAGCTATTGGAAGACTGTACTACATTTTTCAGCCCAAACGGCATGCGTAGAAACTCAGAAAGGCCAAATGGGATTATCACAGCCATATCTAATCTGTACAGGTCTTTCAGGCCTTTTAACATTCGAAGTGTTTCTATGAGTTCCCCCGTTATGCTCCTGAACTCCAGGGAATGGGGGGGACCACTAAGCATATCTTTCCCTCCCCCCCTCTCTCTGCATTCCACAGGGATCCCTCCCTATGCAACTCCCTTGTCCATTCGTCGCCCCCATACCTCCCCACTGATCTCCCTCCTGGCACTTACCCATGTAAGCGGAACAAGTGCTACACATGCCCTTACACTTCCTCCCTTACCACCATTCAGGGCCCCAGACAGTCCTTCCAGATGAGGCAACAATTCATCTGTGAGTGGACTGGGGTGATACACTGCGTCCGGTGCTCCCGATGTGGCCTTTTATATATTGGCGAGACCCAACGCAGACTGGGAGACCGCTTTGCTGAACATCTACGCTCTGTCCGCCAGAGAAAGCAGGATCTCCCAGTGGCCACACATTTTAATTCCACATCCCATTCCCATTCTGATATGTCTATCCACGGCCTCCTCTACTGTAAAGATGAAGCCACACTCAGGTTGGAGGATCAACACCTTATATTCCGTCTGGGTAGCCTCCAACCCGATGGCATGAACATCGACTTCTCTAACTTCCGCTAAGGCCCCACCTCCCCCTCGTACTCCATCTGTAACTTACTTTTATGCAGGCATTCTTTCTCTCACTCTCCTTTTTCTCCCTCTGTCCCTCTGAATATATCTCTTGCCCATCCTCTGGGTCCCCCCACCCCTCCTTGTCTTTCTTCCCGGACCTCCTGTCCCATGATCCTCTCGTATCCCCTTTTGCCTATCACCTGTCCAACTCTTGGCTCTATACCTCCCTCTCCTGTCTTCTCCTATCATTTTGGATCTTCCCCTCCCCATCCAACTTTCAAATCCCTTACTCACTCATCCTTCAGTTAGTCCTGACGAAGGGTCTCGGCCTGAAACGTCGACTGCATCTCTTCCTACAGATGCTGCCTGGCCTGCTGCGTTCACCGGCAACTTTGATGTGAGTTGTGAATACTGTACGTTTCCACCAAAATCACATCAAATCACAATACCTAACATTCAAAACATAAGTAGATATACTGAATGAAACATAGTTCAAAAAAGTTCACAGAAAAATGTATTTTCAGAGTACATACATGTCACCACAAACAACCCTGAGATTCTTCATCTGCAGGCATAATTAGCAAATCTATGGAACAGTAACTGTAAACTGTAAACACCAGGAACTGTAAACAAACTGTTCAAATTCAGATATAAATAAATAGCAATAAATAATGAGAATGATATAACGATATCACATTCAATCTTCTCCTCAGTTCTTACAGAAACATCTGCATGATGCTAAGCTAGGGCACATCAACAGTGACGTTAAACGGGGTTGACAGGTGTTTCGGGTCTTTTAACATCATACACCCTCGCCCAGGGGACCCAACCGGGGTTGATCAGACCCCGACCTGTGTCCAAGCAGCAACCCACCGATCTGCCCTCTTTATCCAGCGCCATCTTGACGCTTCCTCTGCTGCACCTGTGGTGGTAAAAATGGCTCTCCTTCCTCTCTCTCCAGTGATTCCAAGAGCAGTGTATACTTTGCAGATTGAATAGCCTGCAAAGCCTCGACACCCGACCTCCACGGGCCAACACTTTGCTCTCCAGCCTCTTCCTTGGCAGTTCACTGATTCTTGAGACTTCGCCAAAAACATCTCCCACTAAGAAAAGTGCTAATTCCGTTGAAAATGAATTAACATTTTTTTATTTAAAATAACCAGGGTTGATCATCTGAGGGTCTTTTGCACAAATGCAATATTTTTTCATATGTTTGTTTTTAATTTTATAAATTATATGATTATATGATAGCCCAGTACCCACAAAATCAGTCATCCTCAAACAACAGATTATCATTTCAATTTGATAAAAAAAAGTGTGAAAAGGTAATTTAAAATGTATAACATATATTCCAGATGAAAGACGAGATTGAAAAACCTCTTTAAAACTAAAGAGAGTGAACTTTCAGCAATATTCACTCTTATTTGCGGTTGCTCAAAAGGTGTACCAAGTTTTTGCCAACACCATCAGATACTTCGAAAAAAAAAGCCATAAAATCAGGCAACCGCATGGTCAACTATATTCCTGAGGACCCCTTTTCCACCCTCCACATCTGCTATATGCAACAAGGTCAAACAATCTCCTCTAAGTTTGCTGTTTTTTCAATAATTGTTTTGTATTTATTGATGTTGCTACTGTCACAACCATGACGAGTCAACTTCTGTCTCTTTTGTATGGAAGGAATTATTTAAAATTATGACATAAATTTATGCATTTTGAGTAAAGTCCAGAGGCAGCTAGCAACAGAGGGAATACAGGATGGCTCCTGTATATAACTCAAGGAAATGAGGCACTTGAGGAGTTTCAGAAATGCAAAAGACTTCTCAGCAGATGAATTATGAGGAATAAAAGAGGACTTAGGGTTGCCGTGCAATACAAGAGGAAAGAAAGTCCCAAAGGTTTCTTTAGCCATCTTAACAGCAAAAGAATAACAAGAGACAAAGTTAGTCCACTGGCTGATCAGCTGTCATCTATCCATGGAACTGAGAGAGAGAGAGAGAGAGAGACAGAGAGATTTTTTCATCGGTATTTACTTGGGAGACAGACACAAATAGTTGACCTGAGGCAAAAATTCGCGAAGTCATAGACTGTATCTAGTCACAAAAGAGGAGGGCTGGCTGTCTAGAGGCAAACTAGGGTGCATAAGTCAGTAGGGCCTGACAAGGTTTTCCCTTGGACCTTGTGGAAGGCTAATGTTGAAACTGCTGGGGCCTCGGCAGGAATAGTTAAACCACCTTTAGTCATGGCTGAGGAGCCAGGAGAGTGGAGGATATCTAAAGTTGTTACGTTGTTCAAGAAACATTCTAAGAAATAGCCAGCAAGTGACAGGCTAATTTATTTATGGATAAATTATTGGAAGGTATTCTAAATGCAGTGTTAATAAATACAGTGGATTCTGGTTAATTGGGACAGCCACGAATTAAGGAGAACTCTGAAAGAACAAAAGCAAATCAAGAAAATAATCAGGATTCCTTTGTTTATTGAGGACACTGCCTCTGAATTGGGACAGAAGACTACTGCCGAGCATCGGTCTAACCAGGGTCAGTCACGGACACTTGTGTGGCCATCAGACAGTGCACCTCGCGATGAAGGTGACACATCTGAACATGAGCCCGTGATGACACTGGATGCTGAGAAATATATTGTTGGATTATGTTGTAACTTCCCTTTGAAAAAGGGACACTTGACAACTTCATGCCAAAGAGACAACTTTATCTCGAACTTCAAAACCGTTATGTATATTCAGAGGCTTTCACAACCCGTACGGCATGGCAGGCACACTATATACAAAGCCCACCAGAAGTAAAAAGAACGGAAGTAAAACCCCCCATTATCCGAATTAGTATTAACTTACTTTTAATAAAATAGTGTTCACATTACAACACTTCTCCCCCTTTAAAATACAACATCCCGAAATGTAAAAAACTAGGTCATAGAAACAGTGGTGTTATAAACTTGCATACCCCTGAAAACTTATACTAGTATCTCAGTCTCAGTTTATCAATACAAAACATCTGGAAACATGTCAGATTCAACATTCAATCTAACAACAACAAGAATAAAGAACTGTCCTGTCAAAGATTCAGTCTGTCAGGAGGTTTACACGTGCGCTGTGATCTGCGCACTATCCCCGGTGACCCAGCAGGCACCGCTGGTGAGGGTGTTTTGGGTGGATCTGGTTTTGCGGGCATGAGAGGGGTCTGTGTGTCTGCATGAGAATATCCATCCTCCTCAGGGGACCCCGACCCCTCTGCCAGCGTCTCGTCCTCTGCCGAAGTCACTGGTGGACATGTTTCCACTGTAGCCTAACTCACAAATGGAAACTCCACGGAATTGTCTGCCTCTGAGCCGGTATCATGATGCAGGCGCACCAGGTCCTGATGTCTGCAGAAAACCTGCCCATCAGCCAGCTTAACAACATAGGAGACGGGACCACTCTGCTAAAGAATAACCCCAGGCAGCCATTGCTGATTGTTTCTCACAAAGACATTGTCATCTGGTTTGAACAGTCTCTCTCACGCATGTTGATCATGTCCCTCTTTCTGCTTTTCCTGCTTTCTCTCCACTTTCGCTTTCGTGTCTGGACGCAGGAGGTCCAATCTTGGCTTGGGCCTACGCCCCATCAGCATCTCTGCGGGAGTGCGGGCGGTTGTAGTCTGTGGCGTGAGACAGTATTTAAACAGGAAACATGAAAGCCGCATGCTAAGAGAGACCCGTCATCCACTTTAGCCTGCCTTCACTGTCTGAACAGCCCGCTCAGCCAAACCATTGGAGGCTGGGTGTAAAGGGGCTATCCGAATGTGATGAATGCCATTCTGCTGCATGAACTCACTGAACAGGTCACTGGTGAACGTCGGGCCATTATCAGCGACCAGAGTGTCAGGCAACCCGTGGACTGCAAACACTTGCCTGAGTTTGTCTATGGTTGAGGGGGCTGTGATGTTGCTCATGATGTGAGCTTCGATCCATTCAGAATGCGCGTCTACCATTACAAGAAACATCTGCCCCATAAACTTAAAGAGGGGTAACTTTGAAGGTATGAGATGTGAATTAGCTAAGATAGACTGGCAAATGACACAAAGGATTGACGGTGGATATGCAATGGCAAGCATTTAAATGTTGCATGGATGAACTACAACAATTGTTCATCCCAGTTTGGCAAAAGAATAAATCAAAGAAGGTAGTGCACCCGTGGCTGACAAGAGAAATGAGGGATAGTATCAATTCCAAAGAAGAAGCATACAAATTAGCCAGAGAAAGTGGCTCACCTGAGGACTGAGAGAAATTCAGAGTTCAGCAGAGGAGGACAAAGGGCTTAATTAGGAAGGCGAACAAAGATTATGAGAGAAAACTGGCAGGAAACATAAAAACGGATGGTAAAGCTTTTATAGATATGTAAAAAGGAAAAGACTGGTAAAGACAAATGTAGGTCCCCTGAAGACAGAAACAGGTGAATTGATTATGGGGAGCAAGGACATGGCAGACCAATTGAATAATTACTTTGGTTCTGTCTTCACCAAGGAGGACATAAATAATCTTCCAGAAATAGTAGGGGACAGAGGGTCCAATGAGATGGAGGAACTGAGCGAAATACATGTTAGTAGGGAAGTGGTGTTAGGTAAATTGAAGGGATTGAAGGCAGATAAATCCCCAGGGCCAGATGGTCTGCATCCCAGGGTGCTTAAGGAAGTAGCCCAAGAAATAGTGGATGCATTAGTGATAATTTTTCAAAACTCGTTAGATTCTGGACTAGTTCCTGAGGATTGGAGGGTGGCTAATGTAACTCCACTTTTTAAAAAAAGAGGGAGAGAGAAACCGGGGAATGATAGACCGGTTAGCCTAACGTCGGTGGTGGGGAAACTGCTGGAGTCAGTTATCAAGGATATGATAACAGCACATTTGGAAAGCGGTGAAATGATCGTACAAAGTCAGCATGGATTTGTGAAAGGAAAATCATGTCTGACGAATCTCATAGAATTTCTTGAGGATGTAACTAGTAGAGTGGATCGGGGAGAACCAGTGGATGTGGTATATTTGGATTTTAAGAAGGCTTTTGACAAGGTCCCACACAGGAGATTAGTGTGCAAACTTAAAGCACACGGTATTGGGGGTAAGGTATTGGTGTGGGTGGAGAGTTGGTTAGCAGACAGGAAGCAAAGAGTGGGAATAAACGGGACCTTGTCAGAATGGCAGGCGGTGACTAGTGGGGTACCGCAAGGCTCAGTGCTGGGACCCCAGTTGTTTACAATATATATTAATGACTTGGATGAGGGAATTAAATGCAGCATCTCCAAGTTTGCGGATGACACGAAGCTGGGTGGCAGTGTTAGCTGTGAGGAGGATGCTAAGAGGATGCAGGGTGACTTGGATAGGTTGGGTGAGTGGGCAAATTCATGGCAGATGCAATTTAATGTGGATAAATGTGAAGTTATCCATTTTGGTGGCAAAAATAGGAAAACAGATTATTATCTGAACGGTGGCCGATTAGGAAAAGGGGAGGTGCAACGAGACCTGGGTGTCATTATACACCAGTCATTGAAAGTGGGCATGCAGGTACAGCAGGCGGTGAAAAAGGCGAATGGTATGCTGGCATTTATAGCGAGATGATTCGAGTACAGGAGCAGGGAGGTACTACTGCAGTTGTACAAGGCCTCGGTGAGACCACACCTGGAGTATTGTGTGCACGTTTGGTCCCCTAATCTGAGGAAAGACATCCTTGCCATAGAGGGATAACAAAGAAGGTTCACCAGATTGATTCCTGGGATGGCAGGACTTTCATATGAAGAAAGACTGGATGAACTGGGCTTGTACTCGTTGGAATTTAGAAGATTGAGGGGGGATCTGATTGAAACGTATAAGATCCTAAAGGGATTGGACAGGCTAGATGCAGGAAGATTGTTCCCGATGTTGGGGAAGTCCAGAACGAGGGGTCACAGTTTGAGGATAGAGGGGAAGCCTTTTAGGACCGAGATTAGGAAAAACTTCTTCACACAGAGAGTGGTGAATCTGTGGAATTCTCTGCCACAGGAAACAGTTGAGGCCAGTTCATTGGCTATATTTAAGAGAGAGTTAGATATGACCCTTGTGGCTACGGGGGTCAGGGGGTATGGAGGGAAGGCTGGGGCGGGGTTCTGAGTTGGATGATCGGCCATGATCATAATAAATGGTGGTGCAGGCTCGAAGGGCCGAATGGCCTACTCCTTTCTACTACATAGAAAACATATTTTCTATGTTTTCTATAAAAGGGCCAGCAAAGTCCAAATGTCGCCTCGACCAGGGTGGTCTGGCCACTCCCATGGATGCAAAGGAGCTGCTGGTGGCATATTCTGATTAGTCTGACATTGCGTGCATGATTTTATCTTGTTCTCCAGATCCCGATCCATTCCTGGCCACCAAACATAGGATCTTGCAAGGCTTTTCATTCGAGATACTCCTGGGTGAGTCTCATGAATTTCCTCCACAATCTGTGAACGGCCAGGGGGAGGCACAATGACCCTCGCCCCCCCCAGAAAATCAGCCATCCTGCAGACTGAGTTCTGTCTTGATGTTTGGCATAAGGCCTCAGTTCCTCTCCTTCTACGACTCTGGGCCAACCTTGTAAAAGATAGTCTTGAATGGACAGGACTGGGTCCCTCTGTGTCCACTGCTTCATCTGGGTCGCCTTTACAGGCGTCTCTGACAGCCTCTCCAATGAAAACACAGTCTCTGCAGGCACATATGTAGTAACAGGAGTCTCAGGTAAAGGTAGTCGACTCAGTGCATCAGCATTTGCATTATTCCCACCCGCTCTGTACACTATAGTGTACCGGTAGGCTGACAATTTAAGAGCCCAATGCTGTGTCCTTGTAGAGGGTGATTATCGTTGCGTCTCCGAGGTCAGGGGGCATCTATTCTTCTTCCCACATGCTTGTCAGGATGCTGTGGAAAGCCTCAAGTGATTCCTTGCTGGGTGCCTTGTACAGTTCAGCAGCTATTCCATCTTTGCTGGGTGCCTTGCCACTGCTCATCTGCGTGATAGCCTTCTTGACTTCATCTATCGAGGGAGGATCATCTAGTTCCTCGTGAATAGGCTGTTGGGGGATATGGTCCAGAGCAAACTGGTCGACTGATGAAGGGCGGTTCAGGAGCTGGCTGAAATGCTCTTTCCATCTGTGTTGGATGCTCTCCTTGTCCTTTAGCAGTGTGGTTCCATCAGCAGACAACAGTGGAGATGAGCCAGATCTTGAGGGGCCAAAGATCATCTTGATGGAGCTGAACAGCAGCTCCGAGTTGTTGATGTCGGTGAAGTGTTGCACCTCTACTGCTTTCCTATCCCACCACAGGTCGTGCATCTTGTGAATTTCCCATTGGGCATGGGCCTAAAGGAACTTGAACCGCTCTTTTTTGGGAATGGAGCTTGGGTCGTTTTGCCACTCCATGAATGCTTTGCTCTTCCTCGCCAGGAGATCTTTGATGGCACTGTCATTCTCGTCGAACCAATCTTGGTGGTTCCGGTCCTTGGGTCCGAGGACCGATTTTGCTGTCTCCGTCACCATCTCTCTGAACTGATTCCACTTCTGGGTTGGCCCACCAGTTAGTGGTTCGTTGGCAGACAGCTTCTCATCAAGGGTGGTCTGGAACTTGTGAAGATACAGAGGCTCTTGGAGTCTGGCAGTGTTAACAGCTGTTCTGATGAACTTAGGGCGCTTGGGATGGTGGAGAGTAATATTTAGCTTCAATGTGGTGCGGACAAGCCTGTGGTCGGTCCAGCACTCCGCTCCTCGCATGGCTCTGGTGATGAGGACATCCTGGATGTCTCGGCGACATACTATAATGTAGTCGATCATGTGCCAATGTTTGGATCTTGGATATATCCATGTTGTCTTGTACTTGTTTGCCAGCCTGAACACTGTGTTTGTGATGAGGAGGTCGTATTTTGCACATTTGCTGAGGAGCAAGAGGCCGTTGCTGTTCATATTGCCAATAGCATGTTTGCCTAGAACCCCTTCCTAGCGTCTGTGATCGCAGCCTGCTCGGGCATTGAAGTCACTGAGCAGAATTAGGTTGTCGTTGGCACGGACTGAGCACTGAACAGAGCTAAGTTCGGCATAGAACTGTTCAATGGTCTCATATTTACTGGTCACGTTGGGGGCAGAAGCGCTGATGACTGTTGTGTGATGTTTGTGGCTGAGGGGCAGACGTAGCCACCTAAGTCTTTCATTGATTCCCGCGGGCAGGTCTGAGAGTTGTTACAGGAAGCTGGACTTGACTGCAAATCCAACTCCATGAATCCTCTCTTCATCTTCTGCTTTTCCTTTCCAAAAGAAAGTGTAGCCGCTGGTGGTTTCAGTCAGGGATCCTTCCTCTGCAAGCCTGGTTTCACTGAGGGCTGCGATGTTGATGTTGTATCGTGAAAGTTCCTTGGCAACAAGGGCTGTTCTTCTTTGGGGTCTTGCTGAGTTCTCTCTGTCTATGAGTGTGTGGACATTCCATGATCCTAACAGAAGTTTCTTTCTTCTCCTTTGAGTGTAACCGCATTGGTGGATGAACTGCCAGCTGCAGCAAGCTGGCCAGTTATCTGTCTGTAGGGCAGGCAATGTTTAGGCCACCTTTTCTAGGCCCCTCCCTATCAAAGGGTGAGCAGTGCTGTCCTGAAAAGGGCTGCTCAGTCGCCATTGGTGCTGCCGGACTCCTCTGCTGCCCTGGGTACAGAGAAGAACGACCACTTGTCCAAAGGCCGCCTACATGCGGGTCTGTGACCACAACTCCCAGTGGTCACCACCTCCTGTTGCTCCCCCACCACTGCAGGGCTTGTAGAAGACTGGTAGGAATTGAAAGTTCAAAATGACAGAACCCCAAAACCACACCAAGATTTGTTCTGGCAGTCTGGTTCCCACCACCCTGCAACTCCTGTTTAATTCGCCCATGAAGCACGAGCAAACCTTCCCACCGGGATATCAGTCCCCTTCCAGTTCACATGCAAACCGGTTTCTCTCTACAAGTTGCAAGTTCCCTGGAAGACAGCCCAATTATACAAAAAATCTAATGCTATCCCTCCTCCGCCAACTCCTTGACCATGAGTTAAACTATATGATCTTCTTATTTCTGGCCTCACTGGCATGTGGAAAAGGTGTCAATCCTGAGATCACAAACCTGGACATCCTGTTCTTTAACATCACACCTAACTCCATGAATTCACTTTGCAGAACCTCGTCACTTGGTACCTACATGAACCACGACCTCTGGCTGCTCACCTGTCCTCTTGAGAAAGCTAAGGACTCGATCTGAGGTGTACTGGACCCTGGTACCTGCGAGGCAACATACCATCTGGGTATCTCGTACTCGCCCACAGAACTTCCTGTCTGTTAACAGGCTGGAAGCAGCGAGTGGGAAGAAAAGGGGCATTTTCTGGTTGGCTGCTGGTGACTAGTGCTGTTCTACAGGGGTCAGTATTGGGACGACAACTTTTTCCATTGTTTGTCAATGACATGGATAATGGAATTGGTGGCTTTGTGACAAAGTTTGTGGATTCTATGAAGCCAGGTGGAGGGGCAGGTCATGCTGAGGAAGCAATGCGATTGCAGCAGAACTTGGACAAGTTGGAAAAATGACAAAAAAGTGGCAGATGGAATACAGTGTTGGAAAATGTAAAAGAAACAACAGGGTGGACTATTACCTAAATGGGGAGAAGCTTCAAACATCAGAGGTGCAGAGGGACTAAGGAGTCCTCATGCAAGACTCCCA
This sequence comes from Mobula birostris, assembly GCF_030028105.1. Taxonomy (NCBI): domain Eukaryota; kingdom Metazoa; phylum Chordata; class Chondrichthyes; order Myliobatiformes; family Myliobatidae; genus Mobula; species Mobula birostris. The sequence continues at coordinate 220,700 of NC_092402.1, read as the reverse complement.
GAAGGTTAATATACAGTTTGAGTGTGTGGTAAAGAAGGCTCATGCAATGTTGGCATTCTATTCAAGAGAATAGAATAGAACATAGAACATAGAATAGTACAGCACAGTACAGGCCCTTCAGCCCACAATGTTGTGCCGACCCTCAAACACTGCCTCCCATATAAGCCCCCACCTTAGATTCCTCCATATACCTGTCTAGTAGTCTCTTAAACTTCACTAGTGTATCAGCCTCCACCATTGACTCAGGCAGTGCATTCCATGCACCAACCACTCTCTGAGTGAAAAACCTTCCTCTAATATCCCCCTTGAACTTCCAACCCCTTACCTAAAAGCCATGTCCTCTTGTATTGAGCAGTGGTGCCCTGGGGAAGAGGCGCTGGCTATCCACTCTATCTATTCCTCTTATTATCTTGTACACCTCTATCATGTCTCCTCTCATCCTCCTTCTCTCCAAAGAGTAAAGCCTTAGCTCCCTTAATCTCTGATCATAATGCATACTTTCTAAACCAGGCAGCATCCTGGTAAATCTCCTCTGTACCTTTTCCAATGCTTCCACATCCTTCCTATAGTGAGGTGACCAGAACTGGACACAGTACTCCAAGTGTGGCCTAACCAGAGTTTTATAGAGCTGCATCATTACATCGCGATTATTAAACTCTATCCCTCCACTTATGAAAGCTAACACCCCATAAGCTTTCTTAAATACCCTATCCACCTGTGAGGCAACTTGCAGGGATCCATGGACATGTACCCCGAGATCCCTCTGCTCCTCCACACTACCAAGTATCCTGCCATTTACTTTGTACTCTGCCTTGGAGTTTGTCCTTCCAAAGTGTACCACCTCACACTTCTCCGGGTTGAACTCCATCTGCCACTTCTCAACCCACTTCTGCATCCTATCAATGTCTCTCTGCAGTCTTTGACAATACTCTACACTATCTACAACACCACCAACCTTTGTGTCGTCTGCAAACTTGCCAACCCACCCTTCTACCCCCACATCCAGGTCATTAATAAAATTCACGAAAAGTAGAGGTCCCAGAACAGACCCTTGTGGGACACCACTAGTCACAATCCTCCAATCTGAATGTACTCCCTCCACCACCACCCTCTGCCTTCTGCAGGCAAGCCAGTTCTGAATCCACCTGGCCAAACCTCCCTGGATCCCATGCCTTCTGACTTTCTTAATAAGCCTACTATGTGGAACCTTGTCAAATGCCTTACTAAAATCCTTATAGATCATATCCACTGCATTACCCTCATCTATATGCCTGGTCACCTCCTTGAAGAACTCTATCAGGCTTGTTAGACACGATCTGCCCTTCATAAAGCCATGCTGACTGTCCCTGATCAGACCATGATTCTCTAAATGCCCAGAGATCCTATCTCTAAGAATCTTTTCCAACAGCTTTCCCACCACAGACGTAAGGCTCACTGGTCTATAATTACCCCGACTATCCCTACTATCTTTGTTGAACAAGGGTCAACATTCGCCTCCCTCCAATCCTCCGGTACCATTCCCGTGGACAACGAGGACATAAAGATCCTAGCCAGAGGCTCTGCAATCTCTTCCCTCGCTTCGTGAAGCAGCCTGGAGAATATTCCGTCAGGCCCCGAGGACTTATCCGTCCTGATGTATTTTAACAACTCCAACACCACTTCTCCCTTAATATCAACATGCTCCAGAACATCAACCTCACTCATATTGCTCTCACCATCATCAAGTTCGCTGTCATTGGTGAATACCGAAGAGAAGTATTCATTGAGGACCTCGCTCACTTCCATAGCCTCCAGGCACCTCTTCCCACCTTTATCTCTAATCGGTCCTACCTTCACTCCTGTCATCCTTTTTTTCTTCACATAATTGAAGAATGCCTTGGGGTTTTCCTTTACCCTACTCGCCAAGGCCTCCTCATGCCCCCTTCTTGCTCTTCTCAGCCCCTTCTTAAGCTCCTTTCTTGCTTCCCTATATTCCTCAATAGACCTATCTGATCCTTGCTTCCTAAACCTCATGTATGCTGCCTTCTTCCACCTGACTAGATTTTCCACCTCACTTGTCACACATGGTTCCTTCACCCTACCATTCTTTATCTTCCTCACTGGGACAAATTTATCCCAGGTGAAGGATGTAATGATGCAGCTCTATAAAACTCTGGCTAGGCCACACTTGGAGTATAGGATGTGGAAGCATTGGAATGGGTACAGAGGAGATTTACCAGGATGCTGTATGGTTTAGAGAGTATGCATTATGATCAGAGATTAAGGGAGCTAGGGCTTCACTCTTTGGAGAGAAGGAGGATGAGAGGAGACATGATAGAGATGTACAAGATACTAAGAGGAATAGATAGAGTGGATAGCCAGCGCCTCTTCCCCAGGGCACCATTGCTCAATACAAGAGGACATGGCTTTAAGGTAAGGGGTGGGAAGTTCAAGGGGGATATTAGAGGAAGGTTTTTTACTTAGAGAGTGGTTGGTGAATGGAATGCACTGCCTGAGTCAGTGGTGGAGGCAGATACACTAGTGAAGTTTAAGAGACTACTAGACAGGTATATGGAGGAATTTAAGGTGGGGGCTTATATGGGAGGCAGGGTTTGAGGGTCGGCACAACATTGTGGGCTGAAGGCCCTGTACTGTGCTCTACTATTCTATGTTCTATGTTCTATGTAAGATCTAGGAGTGACAGGAAAACCTATGAAGGTCTGTTGAAAAGACTCTCTTCAGAACAGTTTCTATTGGACTTAGCTCTAATGTATGACACATTGCATGAACTTGGTTTACTGTCAGAGTGTTTACAGAAACGCAACAACAAAATTGCCTCCATTGATTATCTACAGTTTCTTACTAGTCTTATAAACAATTTGCAGCACCATATGTTCATGGCAACATCCTTGAAAGGTTCTCAAACTTCCAAACCTGAAAGTATGTATAAATCCTTGCTAAATGAAATGTGTATCCTTGATAAAGATAACTGGCCTGCTGAAATACTGCCTAATTATGGAGAAGCTGCAATATCATCTCTCTGTAAGAAGTTTAAGCTTTCTTCTTCCTCTGTAATAAATGCCTTCAGAGATTATGTGGAGGATCGTGGACACCCCATCCCCCAAGATTTACGCCCATTACTGAGCTGTTCAGAAGTTATTCCTATTAGTACTGCTGAGTGTGAGAGAGGATAAAGTCACATGAACTTGATAATAACAACAACATGCTCAGGAATTCTCATAAATCATGCATCTGCACTGATGTTTGTTAAACTACACGGACCTCCTCTAGTTCAGTGGAATCCTGAGCCGCATGTCACATCATGGCTGTGGTACCACAGATCAGCAGATGACACCAGGACAAGAGTTGCTTCAGACCCCCAAACAATATTACACCTGACCCTTTGTAGAAATTATTGTGAAACTTCTCATTGGTGGCATTTGGTAAGTAGGTAATTACTTTTAAATTTGTAAAATTTACCGTCTTTTTCTTTACTTGCTTGATATTTATATTTTATGATAATTAGTGAGTGCAACCGTGCAATAGTTTGTCATATTATTAAATTAAGTATTATATGTTTTGTTTTACCAGGTATGCACTGGAATGTAGTGATAGGCTATGATCTTGTTAATGTCTTAACTATCACTATATTTCTGTGGAGCTCTGGAATTCATACATTTCTTTCATCTTGGTTTAGTGCTTGACATTATAAGATGCCATATATATATATATCACTCCCAGTTTGTGTACCTGCTCATTACATGAATGAGGCAAGGAAGTTGCCCAGTACATGAAATGAGCAGGTAAGCAAATTGGGTGTGACAGATATAGAGAGAGGATATAGGAATTCTGGCATTCTGCCCAGTGCCGAAATCAAGAGAGCAAGAAGAAATGCAGTAGTTATAGGGAATTCCATCGTAAGGGGGACGGACAAGAGATTCTGCGAGCCGGACAAGGATACCCGGATGGTGTGTTGCCTCCATGGTGCCCAGGTATAGGACATCTCAGATCGAGTCCAGAGTATTCTGAGGAGAGAGGGTGAGCAGCCAGAAGTCTTGGTACACGTTGGTACCAATGACATAGACAGAAAAAGAGAGGAGGTCCTGAAGAAAGATTACTGGGAGCTAGGAAGAAAATTGAAAAGCCGGATCTCCGGATCTCCAGGATTGCTGCCTGAGCTGTGTGCTAATGATGGTAAGAATAGCAGAATTAAGCAGATGAATGTGTGGCTAAGTCACTGGTGCAGGGGGCAGGGCTTCAAATTCTTGAATCATTGGGATCTATTTTGGGGAAGGTATGACTTATACAAAAAAGATGGATTACACCTGAATTCAAAAGGTACTAATATCCTGGTGGCAACACACATAAAAGTTGCTGGTGAACGCAGCAGGCCAGGCAGCATCTCTCGGAAGAGGTGCAGTCGACGTTTCAGGCCAAGACCCTTCATCAGGACGAACTGAAGGAAGCACTTTTATATATTGGCGAGACCCGACGCAGACTGGGAGACCACTTTGCTGAACACCTATGTTCTGTCTGCCAGAGAAAGCAGGATCTCCCAGTGGCCACACATTTTAATTTCACATCCCATTCCCATTCTGACATGTCTATCCACGGCCTCCTCTACTGTAAAGATGAAGCCACACTCAGGTTGGAGGAACAACACCTTATATTCTGTCTGGGTAGCCTCCAACCTGATGGCATGAACATCGACTTCTCTAACTTCCGCTAATGTCCCACCTCCCCCTTGTACCCCATCTGTTACTTATTTTTATACACACATTCTTTCTCTCACTCTCCTTTTTCTCCCTCTGTCCCTCTGAATATACCCCTTACCCATCCTCTGGGATGCCCCGCCCCCCGTCTTTCTTCCCGGAACTCCTGTCCCATGATCCTCTTGTATCCCTTTTGCCTATCACCTGTCCAGCTCTTGGCTCTATCCCTCCCCCTCCTGTCTTCTCCTATCATTTTGGATCTCCCCCTCCCCCTCCAACTTTCAAATCCCTTACTCACTCTTCCTTCAGTTAGTCCTGACGAAGCGTCTCGGCCTGAAACGTCGACTGCACCTCTTCCTAGAGATGCTGCCTGGCCTGCTGCGTTCACCAGCAACTTTCATGTGTGTTGCTTGAATTTCCAGCATCTGCAGAATTCCTGTTGTTTGCGTTTTTAAATATCCTGGTGGGATTGTTTAATATAGCTGTTAGGGAGGGTTTAAACTAAGTTGGCAAGGGGATGGAAACCAAGGTGTTAGGGTCGAAGAAGAGGAAAATAGAAATAAGTCAGAAATACTGTGCAGCAAAGATGGCAAGAAGGACAGGCCGGTGAATATACAGGATAATTTGCTGCAAAATAGAAATATAGCAAAATCGGCAACAGATACTGATCTAAATGTGCTGTACTTAAATTCACGCAGCATTAGAAATAAAGTGGATGACCTTGCTGCACAGCTGCGGGTTAAAAGATATGACATTGTGGCCATCACCGAGTCATGGCTAAATGGTGGATGTGATTGGGAGCTGAATATCCAAGGATACACAGTGTATAGGAAAGATAGGAAGGTAGGTAAAAGGAGTGGCGTGGTGCTGATGGTAAGTAACAATATCAAATTAATAGAAAGAAGGGACATAGGATCAGAAGAGGTAGAATCCTTATGGGTAGAATTAAGAAATGGCAAGGGTAAAAAGACAATCATAGCTGTTATATACAGGCCTCCAAACAGCAGCCGGGATGTGGACTACAAGTTGCAGCTGGAAATAGAAAAAGCGTGTCAGAAGGAAATTGTCAAGATAATTATGGGGGATTTTAATATGAAAGTGGATTGGGAAAGTCAGGAAGGTACTGGATCTCAGGAGAGGGAGTTTGTAGAATGCCTACAGGATGGCTTTTGGAGCAGTTTGTCCAGGGGACCTGCTGTTTTGGATTGGGTGCTATGTAACGAACCTGAGGCGATTAGGGAGCTGGAGATAAAGGAACCCCTTGGAAGTAGTGATCATAATATGATTGAGTTCAGTTTCAAATTTGAAAAGGAGAAGCTGGTATCAGGTGTATCGATATTTCAGTGGAACAGGGGAAATTACAGTGGCATGAGAGAGGAACTGACCCAAGTCAATTGGAAAAGTAAGCTAAATGGAGGGACGGCAGAGCAGAATTGGATGAAATTCCTACAAGAAATAAGGAAAATGCAGGAAAAATATATTCCAAGAAAAAAGAAAATCATGAATGGAAAAAAGGGCACAAATGTGGCTAACGAGAGAGGTTAGGGCAAAAATAAAAGCAAAAGAAACGGTGTACAAGGAAGCAAAAATTAGTGGGAAAAATGAGGACTGGAAGACTTTTAAAAACTTACAGAAGGAAACTAAGAAAGTCATTAGGAAAGAAAAGATGAATTATGAAAGGAAGTTGGCGATTAACATGAAAAAGGATACTAAGAGTTTTTTTAAATATATGAAGAGTAAAAGGGTGACAAGGGTAGATACGGGACCGATTGAAAATGATGCTGGAGAAATTATAATGGATAACAAAGAGATGGCGGAGGAACTGAATGAGTATTTTGCATCAGTCTTCACAGTGGAAGACATGAGCAATATACCTGATAGCCAGAGGTATTAGGAAATAGAATTAGGTACAGTCAAGATTACTAGAGAGAAAGTGCTTGGGAAGCTAAGTGGACTAAGAGTAGATAAGTCTCCCGGACTGGGTCACATGCACCCACGGGTTCTGAAGGAGGTGGCTTTGGAGATTGTGGAGGCATTAGAAATGATCTTCCAGGAATCAATAGATTCTGGCACGGTTCCGGAGGACTGGAAGGTCGCAAATGTAGTTCCGCTATTTAAGAAAGGAAGGAGGCAGCAAAAAGAAAATTACAGACCTATTAGTCTGACATTGGTAGTTGGAAAGATATTGGAGTCAATCCTCAAGGGCGAGGTTATGAAATACCTCGAGGTGCATGACGAGATAGGCCAAAGCCAGCATGGTTTCATGAAGGGAAGATCCTGCCTCACCAACCTATTGGAATTTTTTGAGGTAATCTCGAATGAGATTGACAAGGGAGAGGCTGTGGATGTTGTGTATTTGGATTTTCAAAAGGCCTTCGATAAGGCGCCGAACATGAGGCTGCTTAATAAGATGAGAGCCCATGGAATTATAGGAAAGATATTGAAATGGGTGGTGCATTGGCTGATAGGCAGAAAGCAAAGGTGGGAATAAAGGGATCCTATTCTGATTGGTTGCCGGTTACTAGTGGTGTTCGGCAGGGGTCGGTGTTGGGGCCGCGTCTTTTTACGATGTATATCGATGATTTGGATTATGGATTAAATGGTTTTGTGGCTAAGTTTGCGGATGACACCAAGATAGGTGGAGGAGCAGGAAATGTTGAAGAAACGGAAAGGTTGCAGACAGACTTAGTTTATCTTGGAGAGTGGGCAAAGAAATGGCAGACGAGATACAACGTTGACAAATGTACGGTTGTACATTTCGGAAGAAGAAGTAATCGGGCAGTTCATTATTTAGATGGGGAGAAAACTCAAAACTCGGAAGTGCAAAGGGACTTGGGGGTCCTCGTGCAGGATACCCTAAAGGTTAACCACCAAGTTGGATCGGCGGTGAGGAAAGCGAATGCTATGTTGGCATTCATTTCAAAAGGAGTAGTGTATAAGAGTAAGGAGGTGTTGATGAGGCTCTATGGGGCATTAGTGAGACTTCATTTGGAATACTGTGTGCAGTTTTGGGCCCCCTATCTTAGAAAGGATGTACTGATGTTGGAGAGAGTTCAGAGAAGATTTACGAGGATGATTCCTGGAATGCAGGGGCTAACATATGAGGAGCGTTTGTCAGCTCTTGGATTGTATACATCAGAGTATAGAAGAATGAGAGGGGATCTCATAGAAACGTTTCGAATGTTGAAATGGTTGGACAGAGTAGATGTGGAAAGGTTGTTTCCCTTGGTGGGTGAGTCCAGAACAAGAGGCCATAGTCTTAGAATTAGAGGGTACCCAGTTAAAACAGAGATGAGGAGAAATTTTTTTAGCCAGAGGGTCGTGGATTTGTGGAATTCCTTGCCACATACAGCTGTGGAGGCTCGATCATTGAGGGTGTTTAAGGAGGAGATTGACAGGTATCTAATTAGTCAGGGTATCAAGCGATATGGGGAAAAAGCCGGAAATTGGAACTAGATGGGTGAATAGTTTAGCTCATGGGGGAGCTGCGGAGCAGACTTGATGGCCCGAATGGCCTACTTCTGCTCCTTTGTCTTGTGAGGAAATGGCAAGCATTTTGTCAGCTCCGACACCCAAAAAGTTAGCACTGCACCCCTGAATAAGATTAAGGAAATCTGTAAAAACAATAGGTTTGTTATCATGGGGTCCTTCAACTTCCCTAATACCAATCAACCTCGGGACTGTACATGAAGAGCTACGTTTTAATCAGAAGCCGATCGAGATTTAGAAAGCAGAACTTCGCGACAGCTTTCTCTTAGTTGGACAAACAACGTCGCGCTGTGTGTAAAATTAGCTCCCTTTTCATCAGGAGGCTGTCGAAATGTAAAAGGCGGGAGTTTCACGGACGTTTCTCTGAGTTCAGGAGTGACCAATCAGCAAGAGGCAGTGTCCTTTCAGTCAGGTCCGCTTCAGGACTTCAAAAGCAGAGCTTCACGGCAGTTTCCTCAGTTGGAGAATCGACTTCAAGCTGTGTAAAAAGAGCTACATTTTAATCAGGAGGACTATCGAGGCAATAATTTCGTGGCAGATTCTCTGAGTTGAGGAACGGCCAATCAGCAAGATGGAGTGCATAATAAAAGAGTTACCTTTCTGTCAGGTCTGCGTTCAAGATTTTGTAAGCAGCGCTTCGATGCAATTTTCTCTCAGTTCGACAATAAGCATCAGAGCTGAGTGTGAAAAGAGCTACCCCTTTAATTTAGAGAGCGATCAAGATTTAGAAAACAGCTTCACTCGCGGCAGTTTTCTCTCAGATGGACAATGAACGCCAGGGTTACATAAAAAGAGCTGTTTTTTAATTTGGAAGGCGATCGAGACTTAGAGAAAACAGCTTCGCGGCGGTTTTGTCTCAGGGATGAGTGGGAAAAGAGCTACCTTGTAATTTGGAGGTCTATCGAGGCAATAATTTCGTGGCAGATTCTCCGAGTTGAGGATCGACTCAACTCAGAATCAAGCGGCAGTGCGTAATAAAAGAGCTACCATTCTCTCAGATCCGCCTTCAAGATTTTAAAAACAGAGCATCGCGGCGATCTTCTCTTAGCTGGAAAATAAACATCGGGGCTAAATGGAAAATGAGCTACCCCTGTAATCTGGAGAGCAATGGAGATTTAAAGAACAGCTTCGCGGCGGGTTTCCCTCAGATGGACAATAAACATAAGGGATGAGTGTAAAAAGCTACCTTTTAATCACGAGGGCTGTCGAGATTTCAAAGACAAGATTTTCGGGGCAGTTTCTCTGAGTTGAGCGACCAATCAGCAGAGGCAGTGCGTCAAAAAAAGCTATCTTTCAGTCAGGTTCGAGTTCAAGATTTTAAATCAGAGCTTCGCGGCAATCTTCTCAGCTGGACAATAAATGTCAGGGATTAGTGTAAAAAGAGCTACCTTTTAATTTGGGGTGCGGGTGAGGTCCGGGCCTGACGTCCCGCTCACCCTGGGAAAGTGAGCGCAATGCATCGCCTCTCCTTTCCCGGTGCAGTGATCGCCGTGTGGTCACTGTCTGGCCTGCTGGGCAGCGGCCACTGCAAAAGGCCTCTCCTACATGACTGCGTCCGGAGCAACACCTTCTCGCCGGTGCCCCCCGTTTCCACCGAGCTTGCTCGGTCATGGCGCGACCGAGTGTCCGGCGGTATAACTGGATGGGTCGGCTGGGCTCGTTAGCCTTGGTTGGAATTGGCAGCCAGCCAAAGAGAGGGACAACTCTGAATCCAAACCCGGGCAGGTGGGGCTCATTAGCCTTGTCAGGCCATCCACCTCGGACAAGGACACTCCGACGTAAATCCTACGACCCGAGGACCTCGCTGTCACCGTCCCAACTTGCGAGGCTAAGGCAGATGAACCCCAGGTGTAAAGGGTGGGGCCAGTACCGCGCACACTGCACTCCACCTAAAATACCATTGCGCAGGCCGAAGGACACGTCCACGTCTACGACCATCCCCCCCCCAATCATTCAGCCGCTGTGGCCAGGCCTGTCTGTCCTGTATTGGCCTCGTCAGCCACTAGCGAGCCTGCAGAAGACGTGGGCAGCCCCCTCCCTAAAGCTTCGTTCGCGAAGCCAAGCCATGGTGATGATGAGTGTAGAAAGAGCTATCTTTCAGTCAGGTTGGCGGTCAAGATTCTAAAATCAGAGCTCCGCGGCGATATTCTCTTAGCTGGACAATAAACGTCAGGGCTGAGTGTAAAAAGAGCTACCTTTTTAATTTGGAGGGCGATCGTGATTTAGAAAGCACAGCTTCGCTCGCGGCCTTTTAATCACGAGGGCGATCGAGAAAAGGCAAGTTTCGCGGCAGTTTCTCTGAGTTTTTGAGCGGCCTGTCAGTTGGAGGCAGTGTGTAAAAAAGAGCTACCTTTCAGTCAGTTCTGCTGTCAAGATTTTAAAAGCTGAATTTCGCGGCAATTTTCTCTCGGTTGGACAATCAACGTCAGTGCTGTGCGTAAAAGAGCTACCTTTTAATCCGGAGGCGATGGAGATTTAGGGAGCACAGCTTCACTAAAGGTTGGTTTGCAGATGCAGGCTATCAAGAAAGAATATGGAATGTTGGCCTTCATTGCTTGAGGGATTGAATTTGAGAGAATTTACTGAGATAGCCTCATTGGGCAGAGCATTTCACCGACTGACCACTCTTTGGGAAAGCAGTCCCTCCTCATCTCCAACCTAAATTTACTCCCCCAAATCTTGAGGCTATGTCCCCTAGTTCTGGTCTCCCCAGCCAGTGGAAACAACTGAGATTCTTTTTGTTCGCAAACATTCACAAAAACAGAGGAATGTCCCAAAGAATGAATGACAGCTAAATGTTAGAACCCCAAAGCCCTCCCCCAGCTCCCCACCCCCACGCATAAGCAGCAGCAAAGCGACAACCCTCCCCTTCCCAAGAGCAAAAAAGCATCGGCACCCCTTCCAAGCACTCAAACATTAATAAAGACAGACTTGCAGTACCCCAAAGACTCGTTCACCCGGTATTCGACATACCATAGGCTCTCTCCCTCCCTAATAAAGGAAAAAGAGGTGTCCCCGTTTCACAGCGAGAGGGGAGACAGAACTCGCTGATTTATAGTGTTAAAAGTCTGCTACGTCCCTCTATTTAGTATAGGCAGTGGAGGGACACAATTCAAAACCTCCCTCTACATGGACGACGTCACCGTCTTCTGCTCTGATCCGAGGTCAGTTCGCAGACTGATGGACATCTGCGAACAGTTCGAGCTGGCGTCGGGGGGCAGGATCAACCGCACAAAGAGCGAGGCCATGCTCTTCGGCAACTGGCCCGACCGATCCAGTGTCCCTTTCACCATTAGGTCTGAACACGCGAAGGTGTTGAGGATCTGGTTCGGAGGAGCCGAGACGTTTGGGAAGAACTGGCTGGAGCGGAACGCCAAGGTGAAAAGGAAACTGGGACTGTGGGGACGGCGCTCCCTGTCACTAACGGGCAAGAACCTGGTCATCAGGTGTGAGGCGCTCTCAGGGCTGCTGTACTTGGTGCAGGTGTGGCCCGTCCCCCGCACCTGCAGCTCGGAAATGACCCGAGCCGTCTTCAGATTCGTCTGGGGATCGAGGGTGGAGCGGGTTAGGCGGGCCGCCGTGCACAAATCCTTGGACAATGGGGGCAAAAATCCTGACGGCCAGCTTCGTGTGTGGCTGCATCGGGTTGTGCGTGGATCCCAGGTACGTGGGCACAAAGTACCGCTGTGTGCCCAGGTTCTACCTGTCGCCCTGGCTGTGAAGGATGGGTCTGGCCCCTTCCGCGTGGAATAGCCCCATCAGCTGGTATTTGCCACCATACCTGTCCTTAGTAGAAAAGTTCTTCCAGGTCAATGCCTTTGACCACAGGGCCATCAGGCAGTGGTCGGCACGTAATGTCCTGCAGGCGAAGGACGAGATGGACACAGTCGGGTGGTTCCCTGAGCAGAGCGCCCAGTACGTCTGGCAAAATGCCTCATCGCCAGATCTCACCAACAGGCACCAGGACCTCGCCTGGCTGGCGGTGAAAGGGGCCCTCCCAGACAGATCCCTCCTGCACGCCTGGAACGTCGTCTCCAACTCCGCTGCCCACGGGAGGACTGCAATGAGGCGGAGTCGGTGACCCACCTCTTTGCACATTGTGGGTTCACGAAGGAAGTGTGGGGGAGGATGGAAGGGACGGTGTCGAGATTCGTGCCCAGTAGCTGTGTAACCGAGGACTCCCTGATTTACGGGTTTTTCCCGGGGACGCACACGGAGACAAACATCCGGTGCTGCTGGCAGACCATCAACTCGGTGAAGGACGGTCTTTGGTCAGCCCGAAACTTGATGGTCTACCAGCACATGGAGATGTCCGTGGCTGAATGCTGCCGGCTGACACATTCTCGGCTGCAGGAATACGTGCTGAAGGATGCACTCAAACTTGGTGCAGCCACCGCAAGAGCCCGGTGGGGAAGGATCACAGATTAGGGCTCGTCACCCACGGAAGTGAGAGGGGTCGGGTAGGGAGGAGTATACCTTCATCAGCGGTGTGGATAGAGGAATCAACATAGTGCCACGGGAGTGGCTGGAAATGTGGAAAGGTATAGACCGGAAAGGAACTTCGGTAAAGGAATGAGAGGCAACGCCTGGTTTTTATTGTCAATAGTTTTTATTATAAATAAGTTTAATTCTTGACTACGGTGTGAGAGTCAACGAATGATTTATTGTAAACAGCTTTATATTGAATAAGGACAATTTATTCTTAAATGTTACAAAAGAACCCGCACTTACCATCTCGTCTGGCAGCTCATTCCATACTCCCACACTCGCTGTGTGAAGAAGCCCCCCCAATGTTCCCTTTAAACTTTTCCCCCCTCACCCTTAACCCATGTCCTCTGTTTTTTTTTCCCCTTGTCTCAGTGGAAAAAGCCTGCTTGCATTCACTCTATCTATACCCATCATAATTTTATATACCTCTATCAAATCTCCCCTCATTCTTCTACGCTCCAGGGAATAAAGTCCTAACCTATTCAACCTTTCTCTGTAACTGAGTTTCTCAAGTCTCGGCAACATCCTTGTATACCTTCTCTGCACTCTTTCAACCTTATTTATATCCTTCCTGTAATTTGGTGACCAAAACTGAACACAATACTCCAGCTTTGGCCTCACCAATGCCTTATACGGCCTCATTATAACATTCCAGCTCTTATACACAATACTTTGATTAATAAAGGCCAATGTACCATAAGCTCTCTTTATGACCCTATCTACCTGTGACGCCACTGTTAGGGAATTTTGTATCTGTATTCCCAGATCTCTCTGTTCCACTGCACTCCTCAGTACCTTATCATTAACCCTGTATGTTCTACCTTGGTTTGTCCTTCCAACGTGCAATACCTCACACTTGTCAGTATTAAACTCCATCTGCCATTTTTCAGCCCATTTTTGCAGCTGGTCCAAGTCCCTCTGCAGGCTCTGAAAACCTTCCTCACTGTCCATTACACCTCCAATCTCTGTATCATCAGCAAATTTGCTGATCCAATTTACCACATTATCATTCAGATCATTGATATAGATGACAAATAACAATGGACCCAGCACTGATCCCTGTGGCACACCACTAGTCACAGGCCTCCACTTGGAGAAGCAATTCTCCACTACCACTCTTTGGCTTCTTCCATTGAGCCAATATCTAATCCAATTTACCACCACTCCATGTATACCTAGCGAATGAATTTTCCTAACTAACCTCCCATTGCTTGTCAAAGGCCTTACTGAAGTCCATGTAGACAATATCCACTGCCTTCCCTTCATCCACTTTCCTGGTAACCTCCTCGAAAAACTCCAATAGATTGGTCAAACATGACCTACCACGCACAAAGCCATGTTGACTCTCCCTAATAAGTCCCTGTCTATCCAAATGCTTGTATATTCTGTCTCTTAGTACTCCCTCCAATAACTTACCTACTACCGACGTTAAATTTACCGGCCTATAATTTCCCGGATTACTTTTCGATCCTTTTTTAAACAAAGGAACAACATGAGCCACTCTCCAATCCTTCGGCACCTCACCTGTAGATAGCGACACTTTAAATATTTCTGCCAGGGCCCCTGCAATTTCAACACTAGCCTCCTTCAAGGTCCAAGGGAACACCCTGTCAGGTCCCGGGGATTTATCCACTTTAATTTTCCTCAAGACAGCAAGGACCTCCTCCTTTTCGATCTGTACAGTCTCCATGATCTCACCACTTGTTTCCCTTAATTCCATAGACTTCATGCCAGTTTCCTTAGTAAATACAGAAGCAAAAAACCTATTTAAATCTCCCCCATTTGCTTTGGTTCCGCACATAGCCTCCCTTGGAGGGTCAGACACCCTGAGCCAATAGGCTGGTCCTGGATTTATTTCCTGGCATAATTTACATATTATTATTTAATTATTTATGGTTTTATATGGCTATATTTATACGCTGTTCTTGGTTGGCGCAATTGTAACAAAACCAAATTTCCCTCGGGATCAATAAAGTATGACCATGACTATATCCTGATATTTTTCTGTCGTGACTTTCCCTCCTGGTCAAGCAGTTTACTTTCTTGTTGATTTAATATTTTTATCGTCTTATTTTATTTTTACTTTACGTTAGTGACATCCACAAAAAAGTCACAAGCACAACCAGACTTCTTGCTGATGATTTTTTGATAAACCGGCTAATTAAGTCAAGTGATGATGAAGATGCTCTCCAAAAAGATCTTGATAGTATGGTTGAGTGGTCTCAACAATGGGGCATGCAGTTCAGTCCTTCCAAATGTGAAACCATGCGTGTCACCAGGAAGAGAAAACCAGGTAAAACATCATATAAAATCCTAGGTGTCACTATTGAAGAAACCAAACTTATCAAGTATATTGGTATCATCATCCAGAATGTTCTACACTGGAATATACAGATGCATCATGCAACAGGAACACAAAATACTCTGCCGATGCTGGGGTCAAAGCAACACTCACAACACCCTGGAGGAACTCAGCAGGTCGGGCAGCAGCTGTGGAAACGATGTCAAGGATAGACAACCTGAACTGGTATTTAATGGGGTTAATAATCAGTCCATGATGGCTGAAGCCATTGATCACTCCATCCCAATTCCTCCCGCTTCCCATCTCCGACCCCTTCCCCTTCCCTTCCCTCCCTACTCTCCCCTTCCCCTCCCATCCCCCACCTTCCTCTCCCTCTTTCTCCATCCCTCCTGCCTCTGCTCTTCCCTCACTTCCATCTGCCCAACCTCTCACCTTCCTTCACTCCCCTACCCTCCATCCCCTCAACTGATTGTGTTTTTGTATTTTGTGTGTGTGAGAGAGACCTACCCTCCCCGCTTCCGCCACCTCCCTCCATCTCCACCGCATTCCCCATCCACACCACACCCCCCAGACACAGTGTGATCCCACACACTCTGTAATCCACACCCACACCACTCCCCCCAGACACAGAGTGATCCCACACACTCTGTAATCCACACCCACACCACTCCCCCCAGACACAGAGTGATCCCCCACACTCTGTAATCCACACCCACACCACTCCCCCCAGACACAGTGTGATCCCACGCTCTCTGCAATCCACACCCACACCACTCCCCCCAGACACAGTGTGATCCCACACAATCTGTAAACCACACCCACACCACTCCCACCAGACACAGTGTGATCCCATACTCTCTGTAATCCACACCCACACCACTCCCCCAGACACAGTGAGATACCACACACTCTGTAATCCACACCCACACCACTCCCCCCAAGACACAGTGTGATCCCACACACTCTGAAATACACACCCACACCACTCCCCCCAGACACAGTGTAATCCCACACACTCTGTAATCCACACACACACCACTCCCCCCAGAAAGAGTGTGATCCCACACACTCTGTAATCAGCGGATAAGCTGCCTCCAGAGACAGAGACAGAAAGATCCAGAAAGGGGAGGGCCTTGTCGGAAATGGACCAGGTAAACTTGAGGGCAGGGTGAAAGTTGCTCTCAGGATGAGGCTTTTCATTCCAGGACGAGGGGGATATCCTCCTTTTTTAAAGAAAGGGGCTTCCCTTCCTCCACTGTCAACTCTGCTCTCAAACGCACCTCCCCCATTTCACGCACATCTGCTCTCACTCCATCCTCCCGCCACTCCACTAGGAATAGGGGTTCCCCTGGTCCTCACCTACCACCCCACCAGCCTCCGGGTCCAACATATTATTCTCCGTAACTTCCGCCACCTCCAACGGGATCCCACCACTAAGCACATCTTTCCCTCCCCCGCCGCTGCTTTCCACAGGGATCGCTCCGTACACGACTCCCTTGTCCATTCATCCTCCCCATCCCTCCCCACTGATCTCCCTCCTGGCACTTATCCTTGTAAGCGGAACAAGTGCTACACATGCCCTTACACTTCCTCCCTTACCACCATTCAGGGCCCCAGACAGTCCTTCCAGGTGAGGCGACACTTCACCTGTGAGTCGGCTGGGGTGATATACTGCGTCCGGTGCTCCCGATGTGGACTTCTATATATTGGCGAGACCCAACGCAGACTGGGAGACCGCTTTGCTGAACACCTACGTTCTGTCCGCCAGAGAAAGCAGGATCTCCCAGTGGCATGATGGCATGAACATCGACTTCTCTAACTTCCGCTAATGCCCCACCTCCCCCTCGTACCCCATCCGTTATTTATTTTTATAAACACATTCTTTCTTTCACTCTCCTTTTTCTCCCTCTGTCCCTCTGACTATACCCTTTGCCCATCCTCTGGTTTCCCCCCTGCCTTGTCTTTCTCCCTGGGCCTCCTGTCCCATGATCCTGTCATATCCCTTTTGCCAATCACCTGTCCAGCTCTTGGCTCCATCCTGTCTTCTCCTATCATTCTGGATCTCCCCCTCCCCCTCCCAGTTTCAAATCTCTTACTAACTCTTCCTTCAGTTAGTCCTGACGAAGGGTCTCGGCCTGAAACGTCGACTGTACCTCTTCCTAGAGATGCTGCCTGGCCTGCTGCGTTCACCAGCAACTTTGATGTGTGTTGCTTGAATTTCCAGCATCTGCAGAATTCCTGTTGTTCACCAAAGGAGATGTTGTTCACTTGGATTTTATTGAGGCCTTTAGAAAGATGCCACACATGAGGATGCTAAAGAAGAGAAGAGCTAGAGTACTACAGGAAATATACAAGCATGGATAGAAGATTGACAGATTGTCTAGAGTGGGAATATAGGAGGCCTTCCCCAGTTGGAGTCCAGTGACTTGGGGGTTCAGCAGGGGTTCATGTTGGGTCTGCTGCTTTTTACACGATATGGTAGCAATCTGATTGATGGAATTGATGGCTTTGTGGCCAATTTGCAGATGATACAAAGATGATTGGAGGGGCAGGTGGTGTTAAGGAAGCATGGAGTCTGTAGGAGAATGGCCAGGGAAGCACCGGATGGAATACAGTGTCAGCAAGTCGTGCACTTTGGTAGACAGAATAAAGGGTGCAGCGGCCACTGGAACAAACCAACAACACTTACAGACAAAGCAGGGGAAGGAGGGAGTTGATCTTGTGCGATACTCTCTCCAATCCAATAACAATATTCCAAAGTCTAAGAATACCATCGGTCTTTTATCTGAAAAGTAGCGAAAGAAGCCATCTTGATGTGATAGCTCTAATGAACTAAAATCAACGATAAAACAAAATAAACAATCAGTGTATTTAATGTACATAAGCCAAACGTTCTTAAATGTTTTCAAGAAGATTCCAAGATGGAAATATAGAAAAGTATGGCACAAAATCTGGCCCTTGGGCCCATCTCGTGTATGCTAAAGCATTTAAACTGTCTACTCCCATTGACCTGCACAGGGACCATTGTCCTCCATACTCCTGCAATTCATGTACCTGTGCAAGCACATCTTAAACATTGAAATCAAACTCACATGCACCAATTAAATTGGCAGCCCATTCCACACTCTCCTGACCCTCAGAGGAAGATGTTTCCGCTCATGTTCCCCTCAAACGTCTCACCTTTCACCCTTAACACATGACCTTTGGTTGTAGTACCAACCAACCACATAGGGCTGCTTGTAATTACTCTATCTTTTCCCCTCATAATTGTTATACTTCTATTAAATATCCCGTCAAACTTCTACGTCCCAGGGAATAAATTCTGAATGTATTCAATCTTTCCTGCAGTCCTGCAGACCCAGCAAGATCCTTCTAAACTTTCTCCATACTCTTTCAATGTCATTTACATCTTTCCTGTCGGACGGTGACCAAAATTGCTCACAATACTCCAAATTAGGCCTCACCAGTGTCCTATACAACTTCAACATAACATCCCATTTCCAGTAGTCAGAACTTTAATATATAAAGGCCAATTGTCCAAAAGATTTCTTTACAGTCCTATCTACCTGTGAATTATGGACCTGTATTCCCAGAGCCTTTTCTTCTACAGCTCTCCTCAGTGCCCTACCATTCACTGTGCAAGACCTATCCTGGTTGGTCCTACTGAAGTGCAACACCTCACACTTGTCTGTCTTAAATTCCATCTGCCATTTTTCAGCCCATTTTTCCAGCTGGACCAGATCCCACTGCTGCCAGGATAGTCTTCCTTGCTGTCCACTACACCCACAATCTTGGTTCATCTGCAAATTATCATCCATATCATTGATACAGATGACAAACAACAAGAGACCCAATACCAATCCCTATGGCACTCCACTAGTCACAGACCCCCAGTCAGAGATACAACCATCTATGAACACATAGTCATAGTCATACTTTATTGATCCCGGGGGAAATTGGTTTTCGTTACAGTGGCACCATAAATAATTAAATAGTAATAAAACCATGAATAGTTAAATAGTAATATGTAAACTATGCCAGGAAATAAGTCCAGGACCAAGCAACACACATCAAAGTTGCTGGTGAACACAGCAGGACAGGCAGCATCTCTAGGAAGCGGTACAGTCGACGTTTCAGGCCGAGACCCTTCATCAGGACTAACTGAAGAAAGAGCTAGTAAAAAATTTGAAAGTGGGAGGGGGAAGGGGAGATCCAAAATGATAGGAGAAGACAGGACAGGGAGGGATGGAGCCAAGAGCTGGACAGGTGGTTGGCAAAAGGGGTATGAGAGGATCATGGGACAGGAGGCCCAGAGAGAAGGAAAAGGGGGAGGGGGGAAACCCAGAGGATGGGCAGGGGGTGTAGTCAGAGGGACAGAGGGAGAAAAAGGAGAGAGAGAGAAAGAATGTGTATATATAAATAAATAACGGATGGGGTACGAGGGGGAGGTGGGGCATTAGCGGAAGTTAGAGAAGGCAATGTTCATGCCATCAGGTTGGAGGCTACTCAGACAGAATATAAGGTGTTGTTCCTCCAACCTGAGTGTGGCTTCATCTTTACAGTAGAGGAGGCCGTGGACAGACATATCAGAATGAGAATGGGATGTGGAATTAAAATTCCTCGTGTTTAAGTCCAGGACCAGCCTATTGGCTCAGGGTGTCTGACCCACCAAGGGAGGAGTTGTAAAGTTTGATGACCATAGCCAGGAATGACTTCCTATGACGCTCTGTGATGCATCTCGGTGGAATGAGTCTCTGGCTGAGAGTCCAGTTCCATCCCCTCTCTGGCTTATCCCACAAAGGCAATGTCTAATCCTATTTACTACCTCATCTTGAATGCCGAGTAAACAAATCTTCTAGACTAATATCCCTTGCAAGACCTCATCAAGAACCTTGCTAAGGTCCATTGAAATAACATCCACTGCCTTGCCTTCATCAACCTTCCTGATAACTTCCTCAAAAAACTCTGAAAAATTAGTCAGCCAACCTACCACACACAAAGCTGTGCTGACCATCCCGAATCAGTTCCTGACTAGTAACAACCCTCCCCCTCTGTTGTGTCTGAAATAACAGAATCCCAAAACCACACCAATATTTGTTCTGCACGCTGGTTCCCACCACCTTACAACTCCTATTTAAATCGCCCATGAAGCACGAGCTGACCTTCCCACTAGGATACCAGTCCCCTTCCAGTTCACTTGCAAACGGTTTTTTTCTCTACAAGTTGCAAGTTTCCTGGAAGACAGCCCAATGATTCAAAAAATCTAATGCTATCCCTCCTCCGCCAACTCCTTGACCAAGAGTTGAACTATATGATCTTCCTATTTCTGGCCTCACTAGAATGTGGAAAAGGTGTCAATCCTGAGATCACAAACCTGGACATCCTGCTCTTTATCATCCCACCTAACTCCATGAATTCACTTTGCAGAACCTCATCACTTGGTACCTACATGAATCACGACCTCTGGCTGCTCACCCTCCCTCTTGAGAAAGCTAAGGACTCGCTCTGAGGTGTACTGAACCCTGGCACCTGGAAGGCAACATACCATCTGGGGATCTCGTACTCGCCCACAGAACTTCCTGTCTGTTAACCTAACTAACGAATCCCCAATCACCACAGCTTGCCTCTTCAACCTCCTTCCCTTCTGAGTCTCAGAGACAGACTCAGTGTCAGAGACCTGACCATTGTGACTTTTCCCTGCTTGCTCATGCCCCGAACAGTAACCAAAGATGTTGTTGAGGGCGAGTGACCAAAGGTTTAGTCTGCACTGGCTGTTTAACCCCTGTCCCCTTCCGACTGTCACCATGCTCCTGTGTTCTGAGACTGGGACAGACCCTGACAGACATTACCTACCCTACTCTGACCCATCCCCAGTGAGAGAAGGACAACCCCAGGCAGACATTTCCCACCCTGACACATCCCCATTTAGAGCGAGACAAACTCATTCAGTTATTCCCAACCCTGACCTTTCTCCATGAGAGTAGGACAGACCCAGGCAGACAATCCCCGCCCCGACACTGCCCATCCACAGTGAGTGCAGGACAGACTCAGGCAGACATTTCCAATGCAGACCTGTCTCCAGTGAGAATGGGACTCCATGGCAGACATTCTCCAACCTGACCCTTCCCCAGTGAGAATGGAACAGACCCAGGCAGACATTCCCCAAGCCCAAACTAACCATCGCCCGTGAGAGTGGGAAAGACTCAGGTAGACATTACTGACACCGCACCCTAACCATTCCCATGTAGAATGGGATTGACCCAGAGAGACCCTTTTTCCCCTCCCTTCCCTCTGTCTCCATCCCAGACATGAACAGGGCAGAACTGCACTACTGCTCCGCTTCAGGTTGCCACTGTGCTCTGCTTACTGACAGGGTTGGAGATGGTACAGCAGAACGATGAGGGGATGAAGGTGTCCATAGCATTGATTGAGACAAGGAGGTGCTGTCACCGTTGTTGATGTTGTGTAGCTGGTTGAAATTCAGCTGAGAGAGTGGGTGTGACTGAGGGTCCTCACCATCCAGGGAAGGAGATGTGGATATTCAGGGTGTTGGCAGCAGGAAGGAGAGAGTGCAGGGTCCCAAAAGGGGGACGATGATTTATAAGGAAGCATTAGCAATGATCTATTATTGAGGAGAACATACTTGGAAAGCTGAAGTCTGATGGTAGATAAGTCACCTGGAACAGATCGACTACAATTCTCGGATCCGATAGATGTAGATGAGGAGCTTGTGCAGGCATTTGTCATGACCCTTCAAGAATCATGAGATTCTGGAATATTTTTGGAGGAATGGAAAATCCAAAGGTCACTCCACTTTGATGAAAGGTGGGAGGCAAAATGCAGGAAATTATAAGCCAGTAATCCTGACTTCAGTGATTGGTAAAGTGCTGTAATCCATTATTAAGGATGAGGATTCACAGTAGTTGGAGACACTTGGAGTATTGTCTGCTGTTTTGGGCCCCTTATCTATACTGCAAAATGACCAGCGGAGGTTCACAAAAATGAATCCAGGAATGTCTCACTCTCAAGAACATTTTACAATTCATGTTCTCAGTATAATTTCTTGCACAGTTTGTCTTTTGCACTTTGGTTGTTTGTTAGTCTTTATGGGAAGCTTTTCATAAATTCTGTTGAATTTCTGCATCTTCCTGTAAATGCCTGCAAGAAAATGAATCTTAAGCTGAAATACAGTGCCTTGAAATAGTATTCAGTCCCCACAACCACAGTATTTTCATGTTTTACTCTGTCATTTTCTAAATATTTTGAGGTACAATTTATTGAGCTAATCGACAAAACATTGTGCATCATATCAAATCAAAAGAAAAATTGCAAACTTTCTCAACAATTTGCTAAAAATTAAACCAAACTTGTGAGTCTGATAAAGTATTCATCCCTTCCTTTCTAATTACCAGAATCACTTTCCTCAGGTGCCATTTGTGATCTCACCAACTCTCCTAATTTGTCAATGCAGAACATTGTAGGACCAGTGAATTCATAAGAATAAAAACCCTTCACTCTGTCAGGTCCAGCTGTATGTTAGACTTAAAACAGACCAAACCAAAATGAAGACAAAGGAGCAGGGAACTGAGGAAAGGGCAGCACAAATCTGGGGAATGGTACATGACAATCTCAAAGGCACTGAACACACCTTGGAGCTCAGTGCAGTCGATCATGAAAAAGTATGAAACAGCCACACTACCTAGGTCAGGCACTCCTCCAAACTGAGTCGCTGGTGAAGAATAGCACTTGTAAGAAGGATTACTGTGATGCCAACAGTCACACTGAGTGAGCAGCAACTGGAGATGAACAAGAGCAACATGCAGAGGCTTCAAATATAGTCACCTCCACCCCTACCGGCATCCCTCCTCCTTCCCTTTCTCCCATGAAATGGCTGACAGGCTGGAGGCAGCGAGTGGGAATAAAAGGGGCATTTTCTGTTTGGCTGCTGGTGACTCGTGCTGTTCTACAGTGGTCAGTTTTGGAACCACAACTTTTCCGATTGTTGGTCAATGACGTGGATAATGGAGTTGGAGGCTTTGTGACAAAGTTTGTGGATGATATGAAGATAGGTGCAGAGGTAGGTAGTGCTGAAGAAGCAATGCGATTGCAGCAGAATTTAGACAATTTGGAAGAATAGTAAAAAAGTGGCAGCCCAGTCAGGCACATGATTAAGGATGTTGCCTTTAAACACTCCTTACAGGGAAGCATACGTAAGTTCTGAGGCTTCTAGAAAGAAGCTTTAATACATACTTACCATCCCTAGAAAGTCCTGTAGTTTTTCAGTAGTGTGGGGCAGGGGAAATGCGTAATAGCAGCTTCTTTTAATGGGAGTGGTGTTTCACCTTCTGCAGAGATGTGATGGCTGACAAGGTCAATGGCTGATAACCCAAAATGGTATTTTGCGTGGTTCGGAATCAACCTGTGTTGGCTTTAGTGCCTGTAAAGTGTGCAGAGATGAAGTTCAAGTTTGGATTTGGATATATTGGTGACAATTATGTCATCCAGGTGAACAAAAAGTAAATCTAAGTTTTTAATACAGAGTCCATCAGCTACTGGAAGACTGTACTGCATTTTTCAGTCCAAATGGCATGCGTAGAAACTCAGAAAGACCAAATGTGATTATACAGCCATATCTATTCTGTACAGGTCTTTCAGGCCTTTTAACACTCAAAATGTTTCGATGAGATCCCCCTGCATTCTCCTGAACGCAATAGAATATAGCCAAAGAGCTGCCAGACGTTCCTCATACAGTAACCCTTTCATTTCTGGAATCATTCTCATGCATCTTGTCTGAATTCTCTCCAATGTCAGTATATCCTTTCTAAAATAAGCCCAAAACTGCATACAGTACTCCAAGTGTGGTCTCATGAGCGCCTTATACAGCCTCAACATCACGTCCCTGCTTTTAAATTCCATACCTCTAGAAATGAATGCCAACATTGCATTCTCCTTCTTCACCACTGACTCAACCTGCAGGTTAACCTTTCGGGTATCTTGCACAAGGTTTCCCAAGTCCCTTTACATCTCTGCATTTTGAATTCTCTCTCCATCTAAATAATTGTCAGTCGTATATTTCTTCCACCAAAGTGCATGACCATACACTTTCCAATATTGTATTTCATTTTCTACTTCTGTGCCAATTCCCCTAAACTATCGACGTCTCTCTGCAGGCTCTCTCTTTCCTCAACACTACCTGCCTCTCCACCTATCTTTGTATCATCAACAAATTTAGCCACAAATTCATTAATCCCACAGTCCAAATCACTGACACACATCATAAAAAACAGCGGTCCCAACATTGACCCCGATGTCCCATAGGTTTGGATCCTGCTGCCGTTGGCAAACTCCAACTAATTTCATCGCTCTTTGCCATCTGATCAATAAGTGATACTGGCAGCACATTCACTTGAGCACCTGTGTCACTCAGGAAACATCGCCCCGAAATTGTGTCTGTAATTTACAGTAAACATCCCTACCAGCTGGAACCCACTGTGTTCACAGACCTCTGAGGTCCAGATGTGCTGGCACTGTCAAAGCTGCCAGCTCGTCGGCACTTTCCAGTGTCCATACCAAAGCAAGCGAGGTAAAAACACAGGCCTGGCATTGTCTGTTTTGCAGCCACGGGTGTCCTTAAGATGGGGGCTTACTGACCGGGCTTATTGAGGTAGAAAAAGCTGAGTGTAGACTATCAGCCATATTAGAAAGCTCCCTTTCGTCCTTCACAGGTGTATTAGCTGGGGCTAAGCAAACGTGTTTCCGCATTTTCTGCATGAAGAGTTGTTTAAAATTAAAACAAGGATGGTGATTGCTCAGGAGGGATAGCATGTGATCATTAGCTCTGATGGCTTAGTGTCACCGTGGCTGGGCGAGGAAAACAACTTTTGGTGCACTCAGACTCCAACAGTCCAAAACTCTGTAAATGGTGAGTTTTCAACGATCGGTATTGATCGTATTCAGGCAGGTTTTCAAGGAGACTCTTCACTCTGGCAGCACATAGCAATGTTTGGTGTTCTGGGGGGAGATTGCTCCCAACGTAAATTGGACCTTGCCTTGCACTAACAACGTAATGGTAGTTTGATCCAATGTAGAATTTCACAAATTATATGGCAGAGGCACTTTATGTTTAAGAAAAAATAGCAACTTATTTATAGAACACAAAAAACTGAACACAAAGCGCAATAACAGTCATTGATGTAATTCACTCACCACCTCAGACCAGCCTCTTCAAGTGAACCCCAACCCAATGTCAACAGTTGTAAATACTGTACATTTCCACCAAAATCACATCAAATCACAATTAATTCATTTTCCAAACACAAGTAGATATACTGAATGAAAAAAAGTTCAAAAAAGTTCAAAGTTCAAAGAAAAATTTATTTTCAGAGTACATACCTGTTACCACATACAACCCTGAGATTCTTCATCTGCAGGCACAATTAGCACATCTATTGAACAGTACCTGTAAACTGTAAACACCAGGAACTGTAAACAAACTGTTCAAATTCAGATATAAATAAATAGCAATAAATAATGAGAATGATATAACGATATCACATCCAATCTTCTCCTCAGTTCTTACAGAAACATCTGCATGATGCTAAGCTAGGGCACATCATCAGTGATGTTAAACGGGGTCATCAGGTGTTTCGGGTCTTTCAACATCATACACCCTCGCCCAGGGGACCCAACCGGGGTGGATCAGACCCCGGCCTGTGTCCTAGCAGCAACCCACCGATCTGCCCTCTTTATCCAGAGCCATCTTGATGCTTCCTCTGCTGCACCTGTGGTGGTAAAAATGGCTCTCCTTCCTCTCTCTCCTGTGATTCCAAGTGCAGTGTATACTTTGCAGAGTGAATAGCCAGCAAAGCCACGACACCCGACCTCCACGGGCCAACACTTTGCTCTCCAGCCTCTTCCTTGGCAGTTCACCCATTCTTGAGACTTCGGCAAAAACATCTCCCTATAAGAAAAGTGCTAAGTCCGTTAAAAATGAATAACATTTTTTTCTTTAAAATGATCAGGGTTGATCATCTGAGGGTCTTTAGCACAAATGCAACATTTTTCCATATGTTTGTTTTTAAGTTTATAAATTATGTGATTATATGATAGCCCAGTACCCACAAAATCAGTTGTCCTCAGACAGCAGGTTATCATTTCAATTTGATAAAAAAAAGTGTGAAAAGATGATTTTAAATATATAACATATATGGCAGATGAAAGAGTAGATTGAAAAACCTCTTTAAAACTAAAGGCAGTGAACTTTCAGCAATATTCGCTCTTATTTGTTGTTGGTCAAAATGTGCGCCAAGTTTTTGTCAACAGCAGCAGATAATTATAAAAAAGGAATAAAATCAGGCAACCACGTGGTAAACTATATTCCCGAGGATCCCCTTTCCACCCTCCACATCTGTTGAATGAAACAAGGTCAAACAATCTCCTCTAAGTTTGCTATTTTTCCAATAATTGTTACATATTTATTGATGTTGCTACTGTCACAACCATGACGGGTCAACTTCTGTCTCTTTTGTATAGAAAGAATTATTTAAAATTATGACATAAATTTATTCATTTTGAGTAAAGTCCAGAGGCAGCTAGCAACGGAGGGAATACAGGATGGCTCCTGTATACAATTCATGCAAATGACGCACTTGAGGGGTTTAAGAAATGCAAAAGACTTCTCAGCAGAGGAATTATGAGGAATAAAAGAGGACTTGAGGTTGCAGTGCAATGCTCTCTTTTAAACTCTACCCTCTTATCTTGTATCTGTGCCATCTCGCTTTGGACTCCCCAACCTGGGAAAAAGAATTTAAGTTCAAGCTTAGCTTAATTACTGTCAAATGAAACATCCTCTGGAGCGAAATTACAAAGCATACCATCTCATTCAGGACTGCAAACAAACAGACAGTTACGCAAAATAAAATTATATGCATAGGCCAATCCCCTCAGTGACAAGCTCTGCAAATTGACCGTGCTGTTCCTGACACTGCGTAGATGAACACACAGACTGACCACCTTATCCATATTGCTCCTGATTTTATAAGCTTCTGTCAAGTCCCCTTACAATAGTAAGTCCCCTAATAAGGCAGAAGAAGCTTTTTTCTCTCAGGTTGTGTGAGAATAGAACAAGAGGTGATAGATTTAAGGCAAAACATGAAATATTTTAGTGGAGTCTGAGAGCATGGCCTGGATGGTGGGGGTTCTTGATGATGGATGCTTATTTCTTACAACAGTTCTCCATGTAGATGTGCTCAGTGTTGGGGAGGGCTTTAACTATGATGGACTGGGCTGTACCCATTGATTTTGTCGGCGTTTCTTTTCAAGCACATTTGTGTTTCCATATCAGGCCGTGCTGCAGCCAGTCAATATAATCTGTATCACATATCTATAAGCTTGTCAAAGTTTCAGATGACATGACAAATCTTAGCAAACGTTGAGAAAGTAGAAGTATTGCCATGCTTCCTTTGTAATGGCCCTTAATTGTGAGACCCACGACATATCATTGGAAATGTCCAGGAATTGAAATTTTCTGACCCTCTCCAACTCTGATCACTGATGAATACTGGCTCATAGCTTCCCCCACTTGTAGTCAATAAGCTCGTTCTGGGAGACTTAACGGGCTGATTGGTCTGATTCTGCTCCTGTGTCCCATGGTGTTCTGGTCTCAGTCCATGCAGGCTCTGAGGTAATCACATTCGCAAACCTATTTCCCTCCAAACTGTTCCCGTTCACATTCTCTTTCACTTATTCCACTGCCAACCTGCTGTCAGGGAAGCTCTTCACATTAGCAGTGGGGTCAAGAACAGGAGAATGTAGAATGAAGGGTCTTGGCATGAAACATCAACAGTTTATTCCTCTCCACAGATACTGCCTGACCTGCTGAATGCCTCCAGCATTTTGTCTGTGTTCCTGTAGAATGAAGATGTTTTGTAAATAAACTAGGAGTGATGGAAGGTAATATATTTTTACACTTCAAATATTGAAGGTCTGGATGCAAACGTCTCTTAATAGTGGAGGCAGATTGATATCTCATTTTCACCCATGACTGACAGCATTGCCCAGAGTCCCCAGGAGTGTGACACTCACAAATGGTACACTATTTACAATCTGTGCCCCTGAATGGACAAGGTTGGCGAATGTCTCAAACCTTCCAAACACAATTTTAGCACAGAATCTCCCTTAACCAGGACAAGGGCAGGGATAGTGAACAATACCACCTCTACAATTCCCCAGGTCACCATTGCTACACCACCATCAAGAATGCCTACCGTCCTATTCCACACCCTCATTTTGTGAAGTCTGATCACCTAGCTGTACTTTTACACCCTGAGTATAGGCAGTGACTGAAGACTGCAGCAGCAGCAGTGAGGACCAAGAAAGTTTGGACAAGGGAAGCACAGGAGTACCCACAGGACTGCTTTGAATCGGTGGACTGGACTGTATTCAGGGTTTCACTGTTGAATATGGATGAGTATGCTGCAGTTGTTACCGACTTCATTAAAAACCTTGTGGATGAGTGTGTGCCTTCAAAGACTTACTCTACATTCCCAAACCAGAAGCCGTGGATGAAACAGGAGGTACGTCGTCTGCTGAAGGTCAGATCTGCGGCATTCAAGTCTGGCAACCCAGGCCTGTACCAGAAAAGCAGGTATGATTTGCAGAGGGCTATTTCAAGGGTGAAGAGACAATTTCGAATGAGGTTGGAGACGATATCAGATGCACGGCAACTCTGGCAGGGTTTGCAAGACGTTAGTACTTACAGAGCAAGACTGAATAGTATGAATGGCGGCAATGCTTCACTACCAGATGAACTCAATGCCTTCTATGCGTGCTTTGAAAGGGAGAACACAACTACAGCTGTGAAGATCCCTGCTGCACCTGATAACCCTGTGATCTCTGTCTCAGAGGCCGATGTTAGACTGTCTTTAAAGAGAGTGAACCCTCACAAGGCAGAAAGTCTTGATGGAGTACCTGGTAAGTCTCTGAAAACCTGGCCAACCAACTAGCGGGAGTATTCAAGCACATTTTCAACCTCTCTCCTGCTACAGACACAAGTTCCCAGTTGCTTCAAAAAGGCAGCAGTTATAGCAGTGCCTGTGAAGAATAATGTGGGCTGCATAATGACTATCGCCCAGTAGCACTCACATCTACACTGAGGAAATGCTTTGAGAGGTTGGTTATGACTAGAATGAACTCCTGCTTCAGGAAGCAGCTGGACCCATTGCAATTTGCGGATTGCTGACGATCAGCACTGGTGCACCTCAGGAGTGTGTGCTTAGCCCACTGCTCTGCTCTCTGTATACACGTGACTGTACGGCCAGGCATAACTCAAAACTATCTATAAATTTACTAGTGATACAACCATTGCTGGTAGAATCTCAGGTGGTGACGAGAGGGCATACAGGAGTGAGATGTGCCAACTAGTGGAGTGGTGCCACAGCAACACCCTGGCACTAACGTCAGTAAGACGAAAGATCTGATTGTGGACTTCAGGAAGGGTAAGACTAACGATTACGTAATTGATTTACTTGTTTATTTATTACTATTTTTACTTTATTTTTTCTCTCTGCCGGATTATGTATTGCATTGAACCGCTGCTGCTAAGTTAACGTATTTCATGTCACATGCTGGTGATAATAAACCTGATTCTGATTCTGATTCTGAAAACGTTATTTCTTTCACCCTCATCACGTTATTGTAACCCAGGCAATGACAAAAGCTTTCACTAAATATGGAGATGTTGAGGTGTGACCCCTCCGGGAGAGGTGACATTATGACTCCAGCGGACACATCACAATGAGATGCATCATCACCACAGGATTTAAATTCTGCTCAGCTGGAGACGCAAGACAGATGTAGACTGGCAGAAATCATGGATTCTCCCATATCCACACAGATGGTTGAAATATCCAGCAAAAGGTCATTCAGGTATCTCTCTTTATGTTCATTAATTTCATGTCGGACAATGAGTGAGGTTTCCTCTCTTTATGAATTGATAAGAGGAGAATTAGTTGTCCTTTTTTATTATATATTGCATATTTGCTTATGACTATGTATGATTATGATAATATCTATTACATCTTTTGTGTATATTGTTGCTGATGTACTTATTTGAGATAATTCTCCCCTTCTCTGCATATATGTTTCCTCTAAATCAGTAAAAAGATTAATAAAGAAAAGATTTCTCATGCTGTGACTCAAAATGTAAATGTTCCTGTCGTTGTCTAGTTGTAAGCCAGTGAATATTTTTCCTCTCTTTTGTTTCCTTTCATGATGAAGGGTCTCAGCCTGAAACGTCGGCTTTACTCTTTGTCTTAGATGCTGCCTGGCCTGCTGTGTTTCTCCAGCGTTTTCTGTGTGTTGCTTGAATTTACTTTTTCTTTCTTCTCCTTGAGGGACGAGACTGCCAGAAACCATGACACTTGATTGTGCACAAGACAACACAGATTTGAACCGTATGAACCAGAGATGAAGCTGAGAGTGACCACTACACAATTCAAGCCCAAGACAGCAAGTCCCGACTGCATTCAGGTCTCCTCAGGTTAGTACCTCTGCAACGCTTCCACCTCACTGTGTTCACTCAATTACCACTCCCATTCCACCCGAGAAACTGACAGATTCATGGAGACTGTGTGAAACCACCTCTCTTATCACAGGACCGTATCCGTCCCGTGCATCCTGGGGTCAGAGGGTTCACTCATCCAATGCTAAGTTTGTTTTTACATTGATTTATTTCTAATTTTAAAAGTTGTCATTTCTGTGTGCTGATGGGTGTTTGTCATCCCGACCAGTTCTGCCCGAACTTCTTTGGTGTGATTGTTTCTTGGTGAAATTTGACAATGGGTTCCCCGGTTGGACCTTCATGCCCAGTCACCATGACCCCGCGTCGGTAACAGGAACCGACCCTGCTCCGGCTCCAGGCTCAGGCCAGCATTGCTCGGAGTTAGCGTATTGGCACTGGAGAGGGCCCAGTCCATGTGGTCAATTCTGGCCAAAGGCAGCTGGGGCTCCACCCTGACACCGAGTCATTTTATGTGATTAGCAAAAGCTGCAGCCCTTTACTTCCACCCTGCCCCTGATGCATGGGGAATAGATATACCAGTAGGGTTGTTTATAAAAGACTTGTTTGGTGTTGTCAAATGCTCTGGTCATGTCTGCTGACCATTCAAACATGCGATTATAGGCATTAAATTAAGGGAGCAATAATAAGTTCAACAGATCGTGGAATGAAAAGGTGATAGAAATTCACCAAAACAAAAATCATTTGCAGTATTTTTGGGGGGTGGGGGTGCAGTGGAAAGTCCATCATAGCAGTGACTTTTGATGGTGGGTTGGCAGACCATCTTCTGCTCTGATCCGAGGTCAGTTCGCAGGTTGATTGGCATCTGCGAACAGTTTGAGCTGGCGTCGGGGGCCAGGGTCAACCACACGAAGAGCGAAGCCATGCTCTTTGGCAACTGGCACGACTAATCCAGCGTCCCCTTCACTATCAGGTCTGACCACATGAAGGTGTTGGGGATCTGGTTCACAGGGGCTGAGGCGTGCAGCAAGAACTGGCGGGAGCGGACTGCCAAGGTGAAACAGAAACTGGGACAGTGGGGAGGGCTCTCCCTTTCGATAACGGGCAAGAACCTGGTCATCAGGTGTGAGGTGCTCTCAGGGCTGCTGTACTTGGCGCAGGTGTGGCCCATCCCCCACTCCCGCAGTTGGAAATCACCCGAGCCGTCTTCAGATTCGTCTGGGGATCCAAGATGGAGTGGGCGAGACAGACTGTCATGCACATGTCCCTGGACAACAGGGGCAAGAACATCCCCAATGTCGCCCTCACCCTGATGGCCAGCTTCGTGTGTGGCTGCATCAGGTTGTGCGTGGATCCCAGATACGTGGGCACAAAGTACTACTATATTCCCAGGTTTTACCTGTCGCCCTGGCTACGAAGGATGGGTCTGGCTCCTTTCCCATGTAACGCCCCAGTCAGCTGGTCGTTGCCTCCTTACCTATCCTTCGTGGAAAAATTCTTCAAGGTCAACGCATTTGACCACAAGGCCATTAGACAGTGGTCAGCACGTAATGTCCTGCAGGAACTGCAGGAGAAGGACGAGATGGATTCAGTGGGATGATTCCCTGAGCAGATGGTCCAGTTCATCTGGGAAAATGCCTCAACGCTAGACTTCACCAACAGGCACAAAGACCTCGCCTGGCTGGCGGTGAGAGGAGCCCTCCCAGTCAGATCCCTCCTTTACGCCCGAAACGGTTCCTCCACACCCCGCTGCCCACGGGAGGACTGTAATGGGGTGGAGTCGGTGACTCACCTCTTTGCACATTGTGGGTTCGCGAAGAAGGTGTGGAAGAGAATGGAAAGGACAGTATTAAGATTCATGCCCAGCAGTTCCGTTACCGAGGACTCCGTGATCTACGGGCTATTCCCGGGAATGCACACGGAGACAAACATCCGGTGCTGCTGGCAGATCATCAACTCGGTGAAAGATGCGCTTTGGTCTGCCCGAAACTTGGTGGTCTGCTAGCACATGGAGATGTCCATGACTGAATGCTGCCGACTGGCTCACTCCGGTCTGCAGGAGTACGTGCTGAGGGATGCACTCAAGCTTGGTGCGGCCAACGCGAAGGCCTGGTGGGGAAGGACCACAGTTTAAGGTTCATCACCCGTGGGAGTGGGAGGGGTTGGGTGGGGGGGAGACCTACCCTCATCAGCGGTGTGGACAGATAATCAACAGGGTGCCCAAGGAGTGGATAGACTTGTTAGTCTGGGAAAGCATTAGAGCCTTCGCCTGCCTTTATGGTTGATAATTTTATTATTAATAAGTCTTAACTCTTGACCAAGGGTTGAGAGTAAATGAATGTTTTATTGTAAACATCTTTCATTTGTAAATGAACAGAGAGTCAACGCATAATTTTATTGTTAATAACTTTTTTGAATAAGGACTCAGAGTCAACAAATGTTTTTTCTTATATTGTAAATAACTTTATTTTGTAACACTTCTGAATAAAGTATTTTTGGGAAAAAAAATATCC
This sequence comes from Mobula birostris, assembly GCF_030028105.1. NCBI lineage: Eukaryota > Metazoa > Chordata > Chondrichthyes > Myliobatiformes > Myliobatidae > Mobula > Mobula birostris. The sequence goes on along the minus strand of NC_092402.1, from coordinate 187,700 downwards.
ACACAGATGGTTCAAAGGATCCAGCGACAGGTCATTCAGGTATCTCTCTTTATGTTCATTACTTTCATGTCAGACAATGAGTGAGGTTTCCTCTCTTTGTGAATTAATAAGAGGAGAATTAGTTTTCCTTTTTCATTATGTATTTTTTATTATAGTATGAATCAATGTATGATTATGATAATACTTATTTCATCTTTTGTTTATAAGGTTGCTGATATACATATTTGAGATAATTCTCCCCTTGTCTGCATATATGTTTCCTCTAAATCAATAAAAAGATTAATAACGAAAGAAAAGATTTCTCATGCTGTGACTCAAAATGTAAATGTTCCTGTCGTTGTCTAGTTGTAAGCCAGTGAATATTTTTCCTCTCTTTTGTTTCCTTTCATGATGAAGGGTCTCAGCCTGAAACGTCGGCTTTACTCTTTGTCTTAGATGCTGCCTGGCCTGCTGTGTTTCTCCAGCGTTTTCTGTGTGTTGCTTGAATTTACTTTTTCTTTCTTCTCCTTGAGGGACAAGAGTGCCAGAAACCGTGACACTTGATTGTGCACAAGACAACACAGATTTGAACCGTATGAACCAGAGATGAAGCTGAGAGTGACCACTACACAATTCAAGCCCAAGACAGCAAGTCCCGACTGCATTCAGGTCTCCTCAGGTTAGTACCTCTGCAATGCTTCCACCTCACTGTGTTCACTCAATTACCACTCCCATTGCACCCCACAAACTGACAGATTCATGGAGACTGTGTGAAACCACCTCTCTTATCACAGGACCATTTCCATCCCGTGCATCCTGGGGTCAGAGGGTTCACTCATCCAGTGCTAAGTTTGTTTCTACATAGATTTATTTCTTATTTTAAAAGTTGTCATTTCTGTGTGCTGATGGGTGTTTGTCATCCCAACCAGTTCTGCCCGAAATTCTTTGGTCTGATTGTTTCTTGGTGAAATTTGACAATGGGTTCCCCGGTTGGACCTTCATGCCCAGACATCATGACCCCGCGTCGGTAACAGGAACGGACCCTGCTCCGGCTCCAGGCTCAGGTCAGCATTGCTCGGAGTTACCGTACTGGCACTGGAGAGGGCCCAGTCCATGCGGTCAATTCTGGCCAAAGGCAGCTGGGGCTCCACCCTGACACCGAGTCATTTTATGTGATTAGCAAAAGCTGCAGCCCTTTACTTCCACCCTGCCCCTGATGCACGGGGAATAAATATACCAGTAGGGTTGTTTACAAAAGACTCATTTGGTGTTGTCAAATGCTCTGGTCACGTCTGCTGACCATTAAAACATGCGATTATGGGCATTAAATTAAGGGAGCAAGCATAAGTTCAACAGATCTTAGAATGAAGAGGTGATAGAAATTCACCAAAACAAAAAACACTTGCAGTATTTTTTGGGGGGTGGGAGTGCAGTGGAAAGTCCATCATAACAGCAACTTTTGATGGTGGGGTGGCAGACCATCTGCACAGATACAGTGGCTGAGAAAGTCAAGGATAGACAACCTGAAGTGGTATTTAATGGGGTTAATAATATGCCCTCGATGGCTGAAGCAATAGAAAAGTATGTGGAGATGTGATAAGTGTTCGGTTTTGGATGCGCTGGTGACAGCTACAGTACTGTGTAAAGGTCTTAGACACATGTATCTGTAGCAATGGTGCTCAGACTCTTGCTCAGTACTGTATATTATGTCTTTCCAGTCACAACTTAATACCACTTCATACACCTGAGCTGGTACAAAGCTAATCACTCTTATTTCTGTTTCCCAACCACCTCCTATTTTAATGAATTTACAGTATTGTACAGAAGTTTCAGGCACTCTTGCTACATATATGTACCTTTTGCACAGTGCTGTGTGTTGTCCAGGTAAACAAAAAGAAAAACTGTCAGTGTTTTAGCTCACAGTCCATGAGTTGCTGGGAAGTCTATGCTGCATTTTTCAGCCCAAAGGGCATGCACAGAAACTCAAACAGGCCAAATGGGGTGATAACAGCATCTTTGGGAATATGGTGAGAGCACCCAGGTACCTGATGATAAATCCTGACCAAATACACTTTACAAAAAATTATCTTTCTGGCTAAATTTACCGAACAGTCTTGAATATGTGGGACTGGGTAATGATCAGTGGTAATGGTCTATTTAGAGATCGGCAGAGATGGCATTATCGGCTTCACTGAGTTCATTGCTTAAAGATCATCGTTGGGTGCTTCACATCCAAGGATACAGATTGTGTTGAAAGGACAGGCAGAGGGAGTGGGGAGGCATTGTTGTTAAAAAAAAACTAATCCTTGTAGAGAGATGACATAGGAATAGAAGTTGCAGGAACTTTGGGGTGGGGCGCTTTGGTAGAACTAAGAAACTGCCAGGTCTCTGATGGGAGTTTATACAGGCTCCCAAACAGTAGCCAGAATGTGGGATATAAAGTGCAATGGGAGATAGAAAAGGAAAGTCTACGATGTAGCGAGCTGGTGTTCAGTGAATGGGAGGGTAATGAGGATTGTGGAAAAACAAAGGAATCTGGCTTTGCAGATAATACAAAGGTAGATGGAAGGGCAAGTATTTTACAGCAAGCAGGGTGTCTGCAGAAGTACTTGGACAGATTGAGAGAAAAGGCAAAGAAGTAGTAGATGGAATATACTGTAGGGAAGTGTATGGTCATGCACTTCAGTAGAAAGAATTAAGGTGTTGTGGTGACCCACTTTCTAGCACACACGAATCGGCTCACAACAACACACGCAGGCAGAGGGCCGGCCGCAAAAAGGACGCCAGGCCATCTTCACCAGCAGGGGGAAAATCCCGCACGCGGAAAGGATCTGGGAATATGCATTCCCCACAGTATTCCCGCCCAGGGAGGGCGGGAACGGGAAGGCTTTAAAGCAGGCCGCGAAGTTTGAATAAATTTCTTTCATCGCAACTCCAACTCACCGATTCCGTGTGATTATTCTAGCACTGTGTGTAGCACACCGCTACAGTGTCGTCCATTTTAAAATTTTAAATATTAGACGGGTAAAGGTCCTTGGAAGCACTTCTGCAGGATTCCGTAAAGGTTAACTTGAAGTTTGAGTCGATTGTTACGAAGGCAACTGCAATGTTGGCATTCATTTCAAATGGACTAGAATATAAAAGGAAAGATGTGTACTGAGGCTTTATATGGCATTGGTCAGACCAAATTTGGAGTATTGTGTGCAGATTTGGGCCGCTTATCTGAGAAATGATGTGCTGGCATTAGAGAGTTTCCAGAGAAGGTTCACGAGATTGATCCAGCAATGAAGGGGTTAACATATGAGAGCGTTTCATGGCTCTGGACTCGTACTCGCCAGATGATGCTCGATCTCATAGAAACCTATTGAATATCGAAAGGTCTAGATAGAATGGACGTGAAAAGGATATTTTGTATACCTTCGGATCTACGGTCAGAGGGCATCCATTTAGACCGGAGATAAGGAGGAATTGAATCTGTGGAATCCATTTCCACTGATGGCTGTGGACACCAAGTAATTGAGGATATTTAAAATGGAAGTTGATTGGTTCTTGCTTAGTCATGGCATGAAATGTTCCAGGGAGAAGAGAGTACAGTGTGGTTGAGAGGGATACTCATTCAGCCATGATGGAATGACAGAACAGACTCAGGATGCTGAGTTGATGAAGACATTAGTGAGGCCTCACCTGGAATATTGTATTCAGATTTGCTTGCTCTGCTACTGTAAAGATGCCGTCCAGCCGCAAAGAGTGCTGAGGAGATTTACGAGACTGTTGTCAGCACTTGAAGGACTGAGTTATGGACAGAGTTTGGGCAGGTTGGGAGTGCACAAATTTAAGGAAAAACAAGAAATTTAATCAGGACACAGGAGAAAATTATTCACACAGTAGACAGTCAGACAGGTAGATGAATAAGAATGGTTTCGAGGGATACGGGACAAATGCAGGCAGATGGGACTGGCTCAGAATAGGATGCCACCAACACCACTTCCCCATTCCCTCTGCTCCCTCCCCGTGCATTACCCTGCTCCCTCCAGGTTATTCAAACCAGCTGACGTAATTTGCTCAAAGATAGTGTTGTCATCAACAGGTCCAACCAGATTGTCCTGTGATTGGCCTGGGGAGATTCAGATTATCAAGTGACCCTTCCAGACTGGTCTCCTGATCGACTCCAGGACAATGACAACACTGACGACCAAGCCCTTGGCTGTGATGGGTTCCGCCAATGTCCATACTGTCTCCTGGCCTTTCTCCGTGGTGATCGACTCCTCTTCTGCTCTCACCTATCGGTCTTTCTCCAACAACAGCATCGTCTACTGACTGCAGTGGACTGCCATCGTCCATTGGCTCACCTCCACATCACCACCCAGTGTCTTCACTGATTGGTGCACATGAACTCCAGTGGGTGACTTCACTGGGCACATCATTGAACTACAGCACAACAACTTCATTTTATGGCATCAAGTTTGGGATCTTCACAGATCCAGTGGTCTTTGATAGACAACAGAACATGAAGTCTGTTTGGCTTGATGACTAATTGCAGCTCTGTCTCAACCAATCAGCTGAAGAACAGCTCAGATCTACCCGAGCTGATTATTTTGTTGTACGATGAGTGGCTGATCAATCCCAGAGCACCTCTCAGTAACTCCACCAGTGACAGCATATTTTTGGCCCCCAGCCTCACCCTACCCTTCCTCCTCACCTCTCCATTCCCTCCCTCAGGTTCACCCTGCCCCATGTCCTGGCTGTCCTCACTGCGACTGCCTGGTTCCCAGAGTGAGGGAGCACCTCCCTCCTCCTCCCAGACACATTCCCCACCCTCCCTTCCATCCCTCCCCCACACATGTCTCCCCTCCCTCTCTCCTATCAACTTTTCCTTCCACCTCCATGCCCCACCTCTTCCCTTCCCTCTCCTATACACATACCCCTCCCTCCCATTTCCTCCCTCCCCCTCCCACGCACTTCCCCACCTTCCCCCCTAGGACCTTGTCAGGGAGCCCTCCCTTCATCCTCCTCCTGCTCATTCCTCCCCACTCCCCTTCCCTCTCCCCTCCCCGAACCTCTCTCCCCCTCCCTCCCCCATCCCCTCTAACCCTTTCCTCCCTCCTCCTCCCCTTCCCCTCCACTCCACCACTCCCTCCCTATTCCTCCCCCTCCCCATCTCCCACCCTTCCCCTCCCCTCCCTCACTCTCCCCTTCCCCTCCCATCCTCCTCCTTCCTCTCCCTCTCTCTCCATCCCTCCTGCCTCTGCTCTTCCCTCACCTCAATTCCCTCTTCCCAACCTCTCACCTTCCTTCCCTCCCCTACCCTCCATCCCCTCAACTGTTTGTGTTTTGTGTGTGTGTGAGAGAGACCTACCCTCCCCACTTCCCCCTCCCCCCTCCATCTCCACCGCATTCCACACCCCTCTAATTCCTCTCCATCCCCTCCAGCCTTATCTGCACCCTCCCCTCTCTCTCACACACCTGCAAACGCACATACAGTTGGGGTGATGGATGGAGGGGGTGGGGGGCAGAGTGGGTGGAAGAGGGGGAGTGAGGAGCAGTGGGAAGGAGGTGAGAGGAAGTAGTAGCTTGAGGGGGTGGTTGGGTGAGGAAACAGGAGGGGAAGGGGTAGGTTGAGGGGGAGGGTGGGTGAGGAAACAGGAGGGGAAGGGGTAGGTTGAGGGGGAGGGTGGGTGAAGGAACAGGAGGGGAAGGGGTAGGTTCAGGGGGAGGGTAGGTGACGAAACAAGAGGGGAAGGCAAGTGGGACTGAGTAGGAGGATGGTAGGAATGGGAGGGGGAAGAAGAGGGTTGAGGAGAGGGTGAGGTAGAGGGCAGGAGCAGGAGTGTTGCTGTGGAGGTGGAGTGAGGGGGAAGAAGTAAAGGGAGAGAGGAAGTGGATGGTTGAGTGGAGATAGAGAGGCAAGGAAGGTGGAAGGTTGGGAGTGGGATCGGAGGGAGATGAGGAGGGAGGCAGAGGGGAAGGAGGAAGGGTGGAGAGGATGGAGGAGAATGGGAAGGGGAGGGTTGAGGGTAAGGGAGGGGCACGGGAATGTGGTGGTGAGGGGGCAGGGGAAGGAATAGGGACGGATGGAGGAGGAGAGGGTGAGGGGGTTGGGGTGGGGAGGGGAGGGGAGGGGGAGGTGGGGGATGGGTGGGCGGGGAGGGGGGAGGGGAGGGTAGAGGGAGGGGGACTAAGGAGGAGTAGGTGGGAGGAAGATGTAGGGAGGGTTCCCCCATGAGGTCCCAGACACCCCCCATACCCCACCCCACCCCACCCCCCATACCCCCCATACACCATACACCACATACCCCACCCCACCCCACCCCCCATACCCCACATACCCCACCCCCCACACACCCCCATAGCCCACCCCAGCCCAGACCATCCCCCTCTGGAATCGGCCCCAATTCCCTGCCTAGGGCTGGGGGTGAGCGCTGAGCTGCTGAACCTGCAAGAAAATGGATCGTCTGATAGAATATGGTTCATGTACTTGGAAAATAAATTTATTTTGAAATTCAACTTTGAAATCTGTTGTTTGTAAAACATGTACTGATGAGAAATGGTCTCAATGAATGTCCGTGAGTGGAAAACACTGGTGGTCAGTCCCACTGCCCCTTGCCAGTCAAGAAGCCCCACCTGAGTCTGTCCCATCTGCCTGGTTTGACCCATCTCTCTCTGAAGTTTCCTCTCCACCCTGTCTAATCAAGCACATGTCAACCTCTGTTTTAAATATAGCCAACTGTGCCAATGAATTGCTCAGATTCATCACCCTCTGGGAAAAGAAATTCCACCTCATTTCTATAAATGAATGCCCTCTGTTGTTAGACAGTTTGTCCTTGGGGTGGGGAGGGGTGTATTGCAGGAAAGATACCGGCTATCAATCTATGCCCCTCGTAATCTTATCACACATTATCACTCTCCCCTCAGCTCCACCACTCCTTAGAAAATACCCAAGTTTGTTTGCCCTCTCCTTAAACAGTAACTTATGCCTTTAATCCAGACTGCATCCTGGTAAACCTCTTCTGCACCCTCTCCAATGTATCACTGTTACAGTGGGTCAACGGCAATGACAGATTCATCCAAGGGGAGCTGGCCAAAGTTGATGGGAATGGGACACTAGGCAGAATGACAGCAGAGCAGCAATGACTGGAGTTTTGGGGCAACTTAGAAGGTGGAGGGCAGATGCGTCCCAAAGATGAAGTATTCTAAAGGGAGGATGAGGCAAGCGTGGCTGACAAGGGAAGTCAGAGACAGCATAGAATCAAAAAGGAGGGCATAGAGTAGTTAGCAGAAAAGAGAGGGAAGCTGAATGATTGGGAAGCTTTACAAACCAACAAAAGCCAGTGAAAAACAATGAGGAGAGAAAAGATGAAATCTGAAGGTAAGCCAGACAATAATATTAAAGAGGGTGCCGAAAGCTTTTCTTCCAGAGCTAGAAAGAGTAAAATTAAGGCAGAGTGGACATTAGAGTGCCGGAAATGACACTGGAGAGGTAGTAATGGGAAAAAAGGAATGGTGAACAAACTGAATAAGAATTTTGCCAGCGAGGGGGAGAAGTGAGTGTAATCACTGTTGCCAATGAGAAGCTGAAATGTCGTAGGTAGATAAGTCATCTGGTCCAGTTGGTCTACACCCCAGTCAAGTCAAGTCAAATTTATTTATAAAGCAGATTTAGAAACATCCCATGTTGACCAAAGTTCTGTACAAACCATAACAGGTAGCTAAAATCACAAATCAAGAAACACAGATAGAAACAACAAGGCACAAAGCTTATAGGCAGAAAATAAACTACACATGAGCCTTGGCACAAGCTAAAAATCAGCCACATCAGGACGATTCAAATGCTCGTGGATAAAGGTAAGTTTTGAGCCTGCACTTAAAAGAGTCAATGGAGGGGGCAGATCTGATAGGGAGGGAAATGCTGTTCCACAGTCTAGGGGCTACAACAGCAAAGGCACGGTCACCCCTGAGCTTAAGTTTAGATCGCGGGACAGCCAGGAGCCCCAAGTCAGCCGACCTGAGTGAGCTGGAAGTAGAATAAGGGGTTTTACTGCTGGCTTTTACTACTGCATTAACTTGCTTGTCGAACTTAAAGGCAGAATCAAATATCACACCAAGGTTTTTGACATGGGGTTTGAAAAGGGTGGACAGGTTACCAAGGCTGTTGGCAATCACTTGATGGAGTCAGGGGGGCCAAATAGGACAACCTCAGACTTGCCTTCATTCAGCTGCAGGAAGTTTTGTGCCATCCAACACTTTATGTCCTCAAGGCAATTCATGAGGCTGACTAGATCTGACTAGACCTTTGTTACAAGGGGAGATAAAGCTGTGTGTCATCAGCATAAATCTGGAAGGAAATGTCATATTTTTGGATGATTTGGCCGAGGGGAAGCATGTATATGGAGAAAAGAATGGGACCTGGGATGGAAAGTTGTGAGAACCCGCAGCAGAAACTAGCTGGAAAAGAAGAAGATGTTGCATTTCTGTAAGTGCCTGCAAGAAAATGAATCTTAAGGAGAAATACAGTGCATTGAAATAGTATTCAGTCCACACAAATGCAGTATTTTCATGTTTTACTCTGTCATTTTCTAAATATTTTGAAGTAGAATTTATTGAGCTGATCTACAAAACAGTGTGCATCATATCAAATCAAAAGAAGAATTCCAAAGTTTCTCAATAATTTACTAAAAATTGAAAGCAGAATTGTGAGTCTGAAAAAGTATTCATCCCTTCCTTTGTAATTACCACAGTCACTTTCCTCAGGTGCCATTTGTGATCTCACCAACTCACCTAATCTGTCAATGCAGAACATTGAATTCATAGAATAAAAACCCCTCACTCTGTAAGGTCCAGCTGTATGATAGACTTAAAACAGACCAAACCAAAATGAAGAAGCAGCTGCTTTTGATGGGAGGGTTTTTGCACCTTCTGCGGAGATGTGATGGCCGAGGAAGTCAATGGCTGATAACCCAGCCTGCTATTTTGCATGGTTAGTAATCAATTCGTGTTGGCTTAAGTGCTCGTAAAGTGTGCAGAGATGAGGTTCATGTTTGGATTTGGATGCATTGGTGACAAGTATGTCATCCAGGTGAACAAAAGGAAAATCTAAGTTTTTAATACAGAGTCCATCAGCTACTGGAAGACTGTACTGCATTTTTCAGCCCAAACGGCATGCGTAGAAACTCAGAAAGGCCAAATGGGATTACCACAGCCATATCTAATCTGTACAGGACTTTCAGGCCTTTTAACATTTGAAATGTTTCTATGCATTCCTCCGTCATGCTCCTGAACTCCAGGGAATATAGCCCAAGGACTGCCAGACGTTTCTCATACGGTAACCCTTTCATTCCTGGAATCATTCTGGTGAATCTTCTCTGAACTCTCTCCAATGGTGTGGCCTCACGAGTGCCTTGCCATTGAGGGAGTACAAAGAAGGTTCACCAGGTTGATTCCTGGGATGGCAGGATTTTCATATGATGAAAGACTGGTTCGACTAGGCTTATACTCTCTGGAATTTAGAAGATTGAGGGGGGATCTGATTGAAACGTATAAAATTCTAAAGGGATTGGACAGGCAGCATGCAGGAAGATTGTTCCCGATGTTGGGGAAGTCCAGAACAAGGGGTCACAGTTTGAGGATAAAAGGGAAGCCTTTTAGGACCGAGATGAGGAAAAACTTCTTCACACAGAGAGTGGTGAATCTGTGGAATTCCCTGCCACAGGAAACAGTTGAGGCCAGTCCATTGGCTATATTTAAGAGGGAGTTAGATATGGCCCTTGTAGCTAAAGGGATCAGGGGGTATGGCGGGAAGGCTGGTACATGGTTCAGAGTTGGATGATCAGCCATGATCATACTGAATGGCGGTTTAGGCTCGAAGGGCCGAATGGCCTACTCCTGCACTTAATTTCTATGTTTCTATGTTTTTCTTTATAGAGCCTCAACATCACATCCCTGCTTTATATCCTATACCTCTAGAAATGAATGCCAACATTGCATTCTCCTTCTTCACCACTGACTCAACCTGCAGGTTAACCTTCAGGGTATCTTGCACAAGGTTTCCCAAGTCCCTTTCCACCTCTGCCTTTTGAATTCTCTCCCCATCTAAATAATTGTCAGTCCGTTGATTTCTTCCACCAAAGAGCATGACCAGACACTTTCCAATATTGTATTTCATTTTCTACTTCTGTACCCATTCCCCTAAACTATCGACGTCTCTCTGCAGGCTCTCTGTTTCCTCAGCACTACCTGCTCCTCCACCTATCTTTGCATCATAAGCAAATTTAGCCACAAATTCATTAATCCCACAGTCCAAATCACTGACACACATCAGAAAAAACAGTGGTCCCAACATTGACCCCGATATCCCATAGGTTTGGATCCTGCTGCCGATGGCAAACTCCAACGAATTTCGTCACTCTTTGCCATCTGATCAAAAAGTGATACTGGCAGCACATTCACTTGAGCTCCTGTGTCACACAGAAAACATCGCCCCGAAATTGTGTCTGTAATGTACAGTAAACATCCCTACCAGCTGGAACCCACTGTGTTCACAGACCTCTGAGGTCCAGATGTGCTGGCACTGTCAAAGCTGCCAGCTCGTCGGCACTTTCTAGTGTCCATACCAAAGCAAGCGAGGTAAAAGCACAGGCCTGGCATTGTCTGTTTCGCAGCCACGGGTGTCCTTAAGATGGGGGCTTACTGACCGGGCTTATTGTGGTAGAGAAAGCTGAGTGTAGACTATCAGCCATATTAGAAAGCTCCCTTTCGTCCTTCACAGGTGTATTAGCTGGGGCTAAGCAAACTTGTTTAGGCATTTTCTGCATGAAGAGTTGTTTAAAATTAAAACAAGGATGGTGATTGCTCAGGAGGGATAGCATGTGATCATTAGCTCTGATGGCTTAGCGTCACCGTGGCTGGGCGAGGAAAACAACTGTTGGTGGACTCAGACTCCAACAGTACAAAACTCTGTAAATGGTGAGTTTTCAACGATCGGTATTGATCGTATTCAGGCAGGTGTTCAAGGAGACTCTTCACTCTGGCAGCACATAGCAATGTTTGGTGTTGTGGGAGGAGATTGCTCGCAATGTAAATTGGACCTTGCCTTGCACTAACAACGTAACGGCAGTTTGATCCAATGTGGAATTTCACAAATTATATGGCAGAGGCACTTTATGTTTAAGAAAAAAAATAGCAACTTATTTATAGAACACAAAAAACTGAACACAAAGCGCAATAACAGTCATTGATGTAATTCACTCACCACCTCAGACCAGCCTCTTCAAGTGAACCCCAACCCAATGTCAACAGTTGTAAATACTGTACATTTCCACCAAAATCACATCAAATCACAATTAATTCATTTTCCAAACACAAGTAGATATACTGAATGAAAAAAAGTTCAAAAAAGTTCAAAGTTCAAAGAAAAATTTATTTTCAGAGTACATACCTGTTACCACATACAACCCTGAGATTCTTCATCTGCAGGCACAATTAGCACATCTATAGAACAGTAACTGTAAACTGTAAACACCAGGAACTGTAAACAAACTGTTCAAATTCAGATATAAATAAATAGCAATAAATAATGAGAATGATATAACGATATCACATCCATTCTCCTTCTTAGTTCTTACAGAAACATCTGCATGATGCTAAGCTAGGGCACATCATCAGTGATGTTAAACGGGGTTGACAGGTGTTTCGGGTCTTTCAACATCATACACCCTCGCACAGGCGACCCAACCGGGGTTGATCAGACCCCGGCCTGTGTATTAGCAGCAACCCACCGATCTGCCCTCTTTATCCAGAGCCATCTTGACGCTTCCTCTGCTGTACCTGTGGTGGTAAAAATGGCTCTCCTTCCTCTCTCTCCCGTGATTCCAAGTGCAGTGTATACTTTGCAGAGTGAATAGCCGGCAAAGCCTCGACACCCGACCTCCACGGGCCAACACTTTGCTCTCCAGCCTCTTCCTTGGCAGTTCACCCATTCTTGAGACTTCGGCGAAAACATCTCCCACTAAGAAAAGTGCTAATTCCGTTGAAAATGAATAACATTTTTTTCTTTAAAATGATCAGGGTTGATCATCTGAGGGTCTTTATCGCAAATGCAACATTTTTTCATATGTTTGTTTTTAATTTTATAAATTATATGATTATATGATAGCCCAGTACCCACAAAATGAGTTGTTCTCAGACAGCAGGTTATCATTTCAATTTGATAAAAAAAAAAGTGTGAAAAGATGATTTTAAATATATAACATATATGCCAGATGAAAGAGTAGATTGAAAAACCTCTTTAAAACCAAAGACAGTGAACTTTCAGCAATATTTACTCTTATTTGTTGTTGGTCAAAATGTTTGCCAAGTTTTTGTCAACACCAGCAGATATTTATAAAAAAGGAATAAAATCAGGCAACCACGTGGTCAACTATATTCCCGAGGATCCCCCTTTCCACCCTCCACATCTGCTGAATGTAACAAGGTCAAACAATCTCCTCTAAGTTTGCTGTTTTTCCAATAAGTGTTACATATTTATTGATGTTGCTACTGTCACAACCATGACGAGTCAACTTCTGTCTCTTTTGTATAGAAAGAATTATTTAAAATTGTGACATAAATTTATGCATTTTGAGTAAAGTCCAGAGGCAGCAAGCAACAGAGGGAACACAGGATGGCTCCTGTATACAACTCATGGAAATGACGCACTTGAGGGGTTTCAGAAATGCAAAAGACTTCTCAGCAGAGGAATTATGAGGAATAAAAGAGGACTTGAGGTTGCAGTGCAATGCAAGATGAAAGAAAGTTCCAAGGGTTTCTTTAGCCATCTTAAGAGCAAAAGAATAACAAGAGACAAAGTTGGTCCACTTGTTGATCAGCATGGTCATCTATCCATGGAACTGAGAGAGAGAGAGAGATTTTTCCATCGGTATTTACTTCGGAGACAGACACAAATAGTCGAACTGAGACAAAAATTCGTGAAGTCATAGACCGTATCTAGTCACAAAAGAGGAGGGCTGGCTGTCTAGAGGCAGCTAGGGTGGATATATCAGTAGGGCCTGACAAGGTTTTCCCTTGGACCTTGTGGAAGGCTAATGTTGAAACTGCTGGGGCCTTGGCAGGAATAGTTAAACCACCTTTAGTCATGGGTGAGGAGCCAGGAGAGTGGAGGATATCTAAAGTTGTTACGTTGTTCAAGAAACATTCTAAGAAATAGCCAGCAAATGATAGGCTAATTTATTTATGGATAAATTATTGGAAGGCTTTCTAAATGCAGGATGAATAGATACAGTGGATTCAGGTTATTTGGGACAGCCACAAATTAAGGAGAACACTGAAGGAACAAAAACAAATCAAGAAAATAATCAGGATACCTTTGTTTATTAAGGACACTGCCTCTGAATTGGGACAGAAGACTACTGCGGAGTGTTGGTGTAACCAGCGTCAGTCACGGACACTTGTGTGGCCATCAGACAGTGCACCTGGTGATGAAGGTGACACATCTGAACATGAGCCCGTGACGACACTGGATGTTGGGAAATTTATTGTTGGATTACTATATTATTTCACGCAAGAAGGCAATGAAGGCAGTCCATATCTGCACTTGGTGTCCGCGGTGATTTTGTTAATTTGCAGTCAATCAAAAGAACACAGCAGCGTACTCGAAATGAATTCCACTGTCAATAACGATCAGGGAATGAAACACAGTTTTATAGTACTGTAGTCGTAGTGGTAGTGTTCTAATTTATTCTGTACTTCAGTCAAATATACAGTTTGTTACTCAGTTAAATGGTAGTTTGTCTTTTTTAAACTATTTCCATGAAGATTTGTTACATTGGGCAACCTGTTAATATTAATAACCTCTTTATTAGTGTGCCCTAATCAAACAGAATCTACTGTATTTGGATAGACAGGGCTTATTTACGGAAAATCAAAGTGGCTTCGTGCATGGTAGTTCATGTCTAACCAATCTTAAAGCTTTTTGAAGATTAAACAAGAAATTTGTGTCTAGATGCTTGTGACTGGTGCCACAGGGATCAGTGCTGTGTCTGTTGTTGTTTGATATCTATACCAATAATCTGGGTGATAATTGATCAGCAAATTTGTGGATGACACTAAGATTGGGAACAGAATGGACAGCGAGGAAGGATATCAAATGTTGCATCACATGAACTGGGATGTTGGTGAGGCTGAACCTAGAGTAATGTGAGTAGTTCTGCTCATCTACCTGCGGGAAAGAAAATTGACATGGATGTTGCCGGGACTTGAGTACCTGAGTTATAGGGGAAGGTTGAAAAGAGTCACAGAGCAATACAGCATGGAAACAGACTGTTTAGATCAACTCGTCCATGTGGACCACAGTATTGTCTCTGCTAGTCCCAGTTACTCATGTTGAACAATAGCCCTCCAAGAAACTCCCTTCCTGTATCCATCCAAATGCTTCTTAAATATTGCAATTGTACCGTCTCAACAAAATTCCCTGGCAGCTCATTCCAAGTATTCAGTATCCTCTGTGTAAGAAATTACCATGCAGCTCTCTTTTAAACTCTGCCCTCTTATCTTGTATCTGTGCCATCTAGATTTGGACTCCCCAACCTGGGAAAAAGAATTGAAGTTCAAGCTTAGCTTAATTACTGTCAAATGAAAGATCCTCTGGGGCGAAATTACCAAACATACCACCTCATTCAGGACTGCAAACAAACAGACAGTTACGCCAAATAAAATTATATGCATAGGCCAATCCCCTCAGTGACAAGCTCTGCAAATTGACCGTGCTGTTCCTGACACTGCATAGATGAACACACAGACTGACCACCTTATCCATATTGCTCCTGATTTTATAAGCTTCTGTCAAGTCTCCTCACAATATTAAGTCCCCTAATAAGGCAGAAGAAGCTTTTTCCTCTAAGGTTGTGTGGGGTTAGGGTTAGGTTGAGAGTATGCGGGCAGTGGGCAAATCAACCCTCTTGTGCTTTTTGATCTCCTCACTCGAGATTCAATTTCACGCGACCCTGCCACTTTGATCTGGCCCACGCCTTCATTAACCAGGTCCAATACTTGCCTTTCTTGGATATTGCCCTTCCTGACAAAGGTAATCGGGTTTGTGGGGGAGTGGCCAGGGTTAGTCGGGGTGTGCCGAGGGTTTGTGGGGGTGTGGCATGATCTCTGGGATGTGCCGAGGGTTTGTGGGGGTGTGTGCCCCCTTGGACTCTAGGATTAGGTTTGAGTGTTGGGCTGGTGGATGTATATCTGTGACTGGGAGAGGTAGGGCTGCGGAGTTTTGAGTGGTGAGGTATGAGGTGTTATGGCGTCTAGGCTTGTCTGGTGAAACCAGGTGAATCTGGCCCATGCCTTTCATTATCATGGTCCGACCCCACTTGGTTCAATGGACCGGGTGTGCACTGGGACACATCATCAGTAATGCATCCTCGGATCATGGGGTGTTTCGGGTCTTTCATCATTAGACACCCTCCCCGAGGCGACCCAGCCGGAGTTGATCAAGCTCGGCTTGTGATTTCACATGAACCAGGATAATGAGAGGCATGTAACTATGAGGGTAATGATGTTTTTAAACATCATTACCTGGCATCCGTATGCCTGGGATTGCATGGGTTAAATTGACAGTGTCTGCTGGGCATTCGGTGTCTCTGCACCTGAGTTTAATGGTGACTTGTTTTCTGTGGACCCAGCTTGGATTTAACTTTCTGGTTCTCTCGCGCCGTTTGGGCATCTGGGCTCTTTCCTTGGCCTTTTGTCAACCGGGAGAATGAAGAGCGTGTCACTGTTAGGCTGGGTTGAGAGTATGCGGGCAGTGGGCAAATCAGCCCTCTTGTGCTTTTTGATCTCCTCACTTGAGATTCAATTTCACGCGACCCTGCCACTTTGATCTGGCCCACGCCTTCATTAACCAGGTCCAACACTTGCCTTTCTTGGATCTTGCCCCTCCTGACAAAGGTAATCGGGTTTGTGGGGGAGTGGCCAGGGTTAGTCGGGGTGTGCCTAGGGGTTGTGGGGGTGTGGCATGATCTCTGGGATGTGCCGAGGGTTTCTGGGGTTGTGTGCCCCCTTGGACTTTAGGATTAGGTTTGAGTGTTGGGCTGGTGGATGTATATGTGTGACTGGGATAGGTAAGGCTGCAGAGTTTGGAGTGGTGAGCTATGAGGTGCTGTGGCGCAAAGGCTCATGTGGTGAAGCCAGGTGAATCTGGCCCATGCCTTTCATTATCGTGGTCCGACACCACTTGGTTCAATGGACCGGGTGTGCACTGGGACACATGATCAGTAATGCATCCTCGGATCATGGGGTGTTTCGGGTCTTTAATCATTAGACACCCTCCCCGAGGCGACCCAGCCAGAGTTGATCAAGCTCGGCTTGTGTTTTCCCATGGAACAGGATAATGAGAGGCATGTAACTATGAGGGTAATGATGTTTTTAAACATCATTACCTGGCATCTGTATGCCTGGGGATGCATGGGTTAAATTGACAGTGTTTACTGGGCATTCGGTGTCTCTGCACCTGAGTTTAGTGGTGACTTGTTTTCTGTGGAGCCAGCTTGGGTTTAACTTTCTGGTTCTCTCTTGCCGTTTGGGCATCTGGGCTTTGTTCTTGGCATTTTGTCGACCGGGAGAATGAAGAGCGTGTCACTGTTAGGTTAGGTTGAGAGTATGCGGGCAGTGGGCAAATCAGCCCTCTTGTGCTTTTTGATCTCCTGACTTGAGATTCAATTTCACGCGACCCTGCCACTTTGATCTGGCCCACGCCTTCATTAACCAGGTCCAACACTTGCCTTTCTTGGATCTTGCCCCTGCTGCCAAAGGTAATCGGGTTTGTGGGTGTGTGGCCAGGGTTAGTCGGGGTGTGTCTAGGGTTTGTGGGGGTGTGGCATGATCTCTGGGATGTGCCGAGGGTTTGTGGGGGTGTGTGCCCCCTTGGACTTTAGGATTAGGTTTGAGTGTTGGGCTGGTGGGTGTATATGTGTGACTGGGATAGGTAAGGCTGCAGAGTTTTGAGTGACGAGGTATGAGGTGCTATGGGGTTTAGGCTTGTGTGGTGAAGCCAGGTGAACCTGGCCCATGCCTTTCATTATCATGGTCCGACACCACATGGTTCAATGGACCGGGTGTGCACTGGGACACATCATCAGTAATGCATCCTCGGATCATGGGTTGTTTCGGGTCTTTAATCATTAGACACCCTCCCCGAGGCGACCCAGCCGGAGTTGATCAAGCTCGGCTTGTGATTTCCCATGTACCAGGATAATGAGAGGCATGTAACTATGAGGGTAATGATGTCTTTAAACATCATTGCCTGGCATCTGTATGCCTGGGATTGCATGGGTTAAATCGACAGTGTTTACTGGGCATTCGGTGTCTCTGTACCTGAGTTTAGTGGTGACTTGTTTTCTGTGGACCCAGCTTGGGTTTAACTTTCTGGTTCTCTCTCGCCGTTTGGGCATCTGGGCTTTGTTCTTGGCAATTTGTCGACCAGGAGAATGAAGAGCGTGTCACTGTTAGGTTACGTTGAGAGTATGCGGGCAGTGGGAAATCAGCCCTCTTGTGCTTTTTGATCTCCTCACTTGAGATTCAATTTCACGCGACCCTGCCACTTTGATCTGGCCCACGCCTTCATTAACCAGGTCCAACACTTGCCTTTCTTGGATCTTGCCCCTCCTGACAAAGGTAATTGGGTTTGATGGGTGTGGCCAGGGTTAGTCGGGGTGTGCCTAGGGTTTGTGGGGGTGTGGCATGATCATTGGGATGTGTCGAGGGTTTGTTGGGGTGTGTGCCCCCTTGGACTTTAGGATTAGGTTTGAGTGTTGGGCTGGTGGATGTATATGTGTGACTGGGGGAGGTAAGGCTGCAGAGTTTGCAGTGGTGAGATATGAGGTGGTATGGGGCTTAGACTTGTGTGGTGAAGCCATGTGAATCTGGCCCATGCCTTTCATTATCATGGTCCGACATCACTTGGTTCAATGGACCGGGTGTGCACTGGGACACATGATCAGTAATGCATCCTCGGATCATCGGGTGTTTCGGGTTAGGTTGAGAGTATGCGGGCAGTGGGCAAATCAGCCCTCTTGTGCTTTTTGATCTCCTCACTTGAGATTCAATTTCACGCGACCCTGCCACTTTGATCTGGCCCACGCCTTCATTAACCAGGTCCAACACTTGCCTTTCTTGGATCTTGCCCCTCCTGACAAAGTTAATCGGGTGTGTGGGGGAGTGGCCAGGGTTAGTCGGGGTGTGCCTAGGGTTTGTGGGGGTGTGGCATGATCTCTGGGATGTGCCGAGGATTTGTGGGGGTGTGTGCCCCCTTGGACTTTAGGATTAGGTTTGAGTGTTGGGCTGGTGGATGTATATGTGACTGGGATAGGTAAGGCTGCAGAGTTTGCAGTGGTGAGGTATGAGGTGCTGTGGCGCATAGACTCATGTGGTGAAGCCAGGTGAATCTGGCCCATGCCTTTCATTATCGTGGTCCGACACCACTTGGTTCAATGGACCGGGTGTGCACTGGGAGACATCATCAGTAATGCATCCTCGGATCATGGGGTGTTTCGGGTCTTTCATCATTAGGGTTAGGATTAGGGTTAGGTTGAGAGTATGCGGGCAGTGGGCAAATCAGCCCTCTTGTGCTTTTTGATCTCCTCACTTGAGATTCAATTTCACGCGACCCTGCCACTTTGATCTGGCCCACGCCTTCATTAACCAGGTCCAACACTTGCCTTTCTTGGATCTTGCCCCTCCTGACTCTCTCCCCATCTAAATAATTGTCAGTCGGTTGATTTCTTCCACCAAAGAGCATGACCAGACACTTTCCAATATTGTATTTCATTTTCTACTTCTGTACCCATTCCCCTAAACTATCGACGTCTCTCTGCAGGCTCTCTGTTTCCTCAGCACTACCTGCTCCTCAACCTATCTTTGCATCATAAGCAAATTTAGCCACAAATTCATTAATCCCACAGTCCAAATCACTGACACACATCAGAAAAAACAGTGGTCCCAACATTGACCCCGATATCCCATAGGTTTGGATCCTGCTGCCGATGGCAAACTCCAACGAATTTCGTCACTCTTTGCCATCTGATCAAAAAGTGATACTGGCAGCACATTCACTTGAGCTCCTGTGTCACACAGGAAACATCGCTCCGAAATTGTGTCTGTAATGTACAGTAAACATCCCTACCAGCTGGAACCCACTGTGTTCACAGACCTCTGAGGTCCAGATGTGCTGGCACTGTCAAAGCTGCCAGCTCGTCGGCACTTTCCAGTGTCCATACCAAAGCAAGCGAGGTAAAAACACAGGCCTGGCATTGTCTGTTTCACAGCCACAGCTGTCCTTAAGTTGGAGGCTTGCTGACTGGGCTTATTGTGGTAGAGAAAGCTGAGTGTAGACTATCAGCCATATTAGCAACCTCCCTTTTGTCCTTCACAGGTGTACTTGATTGGGCTCAGCAACTTGTTTCGGCATTTTCTGCATGAAGAGTTGTTTAAAATTAAAACAAGGATGGTGATTGCTCAGGAGGGATAGCATGTGATCATTAGCTCTGATGGCTTAGCGTCACCGTGGCTGGGCGAGGAAAACGACTGTTGGTGCACTCAGACTCCAACAGTCCAAAACTCTGTAAATGGTGAGTTTTCAACAATCGGTATTGATCGTATTCAGGCAGGTTTTCAAGGAGACTCTTCACTCTGGCAGCACATAGCAATGTTTGGTGTTGTGGGGGGAGATTGCTCGCAATGTAAATTGGACCTTGCCTTGCAATAACAACGTAACGGCAGTTTGATCCAATGTGGAATTTCACAAATTATATGGCAGAGGCACTTTATGTTTAAGAAAAAAAATAGCAACTTATTTATAGAACACAAAAAACTGAACACAAAGCGCAATAACAGTCATTGATGTAATTCACTCACCACCTCAGACCAGCCTCTTCAAGTGAACCCCAACCCAATGTCAACAGTTGTAAATACTGTACATTTCCACCAAAATCACATCAAATCACAATTAATTCATTTTCCAAACACAAGTAGATATACTGAATGAAAAAAAGTTCAAAAAAGTTCAAAGTTCAAAGAAAAATTTATTTTCAGAGTACATACCTGTTACCACATACAACCCTGAGATTCTTCATCTGCAGGCACAATTAGCACATCTATTGAACAGTACCTGTAAACTGTAAACACCAGGAACTGTAAACAAACTGTTCAAATTCAGATATAAATAAATAGCAATAAATAATGAGAATGATATAACGATATCACATCCAATCTTCTCCTCAGTTCTTACAGAAACATCTGCATGATGCTAAGCTAGGGCACATCATCAGTGATGTTAAACGGGGTCATCAGGTATTTCGGGTCTTTCAACATCATACACCCTCGCCCAGGCGACCCAACCGGGGTTGATCAGACCCCGGCCTGTGTCCTAGCAGCAACCCACCGATCTGCCCTCTTTATCCAGAGCCATCTTGACGCTTCCTCTGCTGTACCTGTGGTGGTAAAAATGGCTCTCCTTCCTCTCTCTCCTGTGATTCCAAGTGCAGTGTATACTTTGCAGAGTGAATAGCCGGCAAAGCCACGACACCCGACGTCCACGGGCCAACACTTTGCTCTCCAGCCTCTTCCTTGGCAGTTCACCCATTCTTGAGATTTCGGCAAAAACATGTCCCACTAAGAAAAGTACTAATTCCGTTGAAAATGAATAACATTTTTTCCTTTAAAATGATCAGGGTTGATCATCTGAGGGTCTTTAGCACAAATGCAACATTTTTCCATATGTTTGTTTTTAATTTTATAAATTATGTGATTATATGATAGCCCAGTACCCACAAAATGAGTTGTCCTCAGACAGCAGGTTATCATTTCAATTTGATAAAAAAAAAGTGTGAAAAGATGATTTTAAATATATAACATATATGCCAGATGAAAGAGTAGATTGAAAAACCTCTTTAAAACTAAAGGCAGTGAACTTTCAGCAATATTCACTCTTATTTGTTGTTGGTCAAAATGCTTGCCAAGTTTTTGTCAACACCAGCAGATATTTATAAAAAAGGAATAAAATCAGGCAACCACGTGGTCAACTATATTCCTGAGGACCCCCTTTCCACCCTCCACATCTGCTGAATGCAACAAAGTCAAACAATCTCCTCTAAGTTTGCTGTTTTTCCAATAATTGTTACATATTTATTGATGTTGCTACTGTCACAACCATGACGAGTCAACTTCTGTCTCTTTTGTATAGAAAGAATTATTTAAAATTGTGACATAAATTTATGCATTTTGAGTAAAGTCCAGAGGCAGCTAGCAACAGAGGGAATACAGGATGGCTCCTGTATACAATTCATGCAAATGATACACTTGAGGGGTTTAAGAAATGCAAAAGACTTCTCAGCAGAGGAATTATGAGGAATAAAAGAGGACTTGAGGTTGCATTGCAATGCAAGACGAAAGAAAGTCCCAAAGGTTTCTTTGGCCATCTTAAGAGCAAAAGAATAACAAGAGACAAAGTTGGTCCACTTGTTGATCAGCTGATCATCTATCCATGGAACTGAGAGAGAGAGAGAGAGAGATTTTTCCATCGGTATTTACTTTGGAGACAGACACAAATAGTCGAACTGAGACAAAAATTCGTCAAGTCATAGACCGTATCTAGTCACAAAAGAGGAGGGCTGGCTGTCTAGAGGCAGCTCGGGTGGATATATCAGTAGGGCCTGACAAGGTTTTCCCTTGGACCTTGTGGAAGGCTAATGTTGAAACTGCTGGGGCCTTGGCAGGAATAGTTAAACCACCTTTAGTCATGGGTGAGGAGCCAGGAGAGTGGAGGATATCTAAAGTTGTTACGTTGTTCAAGAAACATTCTAAGAAATAGCCAGCAAATGATAGGCTAATTTATTTATGGATAAATTATTGGAAGGCTTTCTAAATGCAGGATGAATAGATACAGTGGATTCAGGTTATTTGGGACAGCCACTAATTAAGGAGAACTCTGAAGGAACAAAAGAAAATCAAGAAAATAATCTGGATACCCTTGTTTATTAAGGACACTACCTCTGAACTGGGACAGAAGACTACTGCAGAGTGTCGGTGTAACCAGCATCAGGCACGGACACTTGTGTGGCCATCAGACACTGCACCTCGTGATGAAGGTGACACATCTGAACATGAGCCTGTGACGACACTGGATGCTGGGAAATTTATTGTTGGATTACTATATTATTTCACGCAAGAAGGCAATGAAGGTAGTCTATATCTGCACTTGGTGTCCGCGGTGATTTTGTTAATTTGCAGTCAATCAAAAGAACACAGCAGCGTACTCGAAATGAATTCCACTGTCAATAACGATCAGGGAATGAAACACAGTTTGAAGTACTGTAGTCGTAGTGGTAGTGTTCTAATTTATTCTGTACTTCAGTTAAATATACAGTTTGTTACTCAGTTAAACAGTAGTTTGTCTTTTTTAAACTATTTCCATGAAGATTTGTTACATTGGGCAACCTGTTAATATTAATAACCTCTTTATTAGTGTGCCCTAATCAAACAGAATCGACTGTATTTGGACAGACAGGGCTTATTTACGGAAAATCAAAGTGGCTTCGTGCATGGTAGTTCATGTCTAACCAATCTTAAAGCTTTTGGAAGATTAAACAAGAAATTTGTGTCTAGATGCTTGTGACTGGTGCCACAGGGATCAGTGCTGTGTCTGTTGTTGTTTGATATCTATACCAATAATCTGGGTGATAATTGATCAGCAAATTTGTGGATGACACTAAGATTGGGAAGAGAATGGACAGCGAGGAAGGATATCAAATGTTGCATCACATGAACTGGGATGTTGGTGAGGCTGAACCTAGAGTAATGTGAGTAGTTCTGCTCATCTACCTGCGGGAAAGAAAATTGACATGGATGTTGCCGGGACTTGAGTACCTGAGTTATAGGGGAAGGTTGAAAAGAGTCACAGAGCAATACAGCATGGAAACAGACTGTTTAGATCAACTCGTCCATGTGGACCACAGTATTGTCTCTGCTAGTCCCAGTTACTCATGTTGAACAATAGCCCTCCAAGAAACTCCCTTCCTGTATCCATCCAAATGCTTCTTAAATATTGCAATTGTACCGTCTCAACAAAATTCCCTGGCAGCTCATTCCAAGTATTCAGTATCCTCTGTGTAAGAAATTACCATGCAGCTCTCTTTTAAACTCTGCCCTCTTATCTTGTATCTGTGCCATCTAGATTTGGACTCCCCAACCTGGGAAAAAGAATTGAAGTTCAAGCTTAGCTTAATTACTGTCAAATGAAAGATCCTCTGGGGCGAAATTACCAAACATACCACCTCATTCAGGACTGCAAACAAACAGACAGTTACGCCAAATAAAATTATATGCATAGGCCAATCCCCTCAGTGACAAGCTCTGCAAATTGACCGTGCTGTTCCTGACACTGCATAGATGAACACACAGACTGACCACCTTATCCATATTGCTCCTGATTTTATAAGCTTCTGTCAAGTCTCCTCACAATATTAAGTCCCCTAATAAGGCAGAAGAAGCTTTTTCCTCTAAGGTTGTGTGGGGTTAGGGTTAGGTTGAGAGTATGCGGGCAGTGGGCAAATCAGCCCTCTTGTGCTTTTTGATCTCCTCACTCGAGATTCAATTTCACGCGACCCTGCCACTTTGATCTGGCCCACGCCTTCATTAACCAGGTCCAATACTTGCCTTTCTTGGATATTGCCCTTCCTGACAAAGGTAATCGGGTTTGTGGGGGAGTGGCCAGGGTTAGTCGGGGTGTGCCGAGGGTTTGTGGGGGTGTGGCATGATCTCTGGGATGTGCCGAGGGTTTGTGGGGGTGTGTGCCCCCTTGGACTCTAGGATTAGGTTTGAGTGTTGGGCTGGTGGATGTATATCTGTGACTGGGAGAGGTAGGGCTGCGGAGTTTTGAGTGGTGAGGTATGAGGTGTTATGGCGTCTAGGCTTGTCTGGTGAAACCAGGTGAATCTGGCCCATGCCTTTCATTATCATGGTCCGACCCCACTTGGTTCAATGGACCGGGTGTGCACTGGGACACATCATCAGTAATGCATCCTCGGATCATGGGGTGTTTCGGGTCTTTCATCATTAGACACCCTCCCCGAGGCGACCCAGCCGGAGTTGATCAAGCTCGGCTTGTGATTTCACATGAACCAGGATAATGAGAGGCATGTAACTATGAGGGTAATGATGTTTTTAAACATCATTACCTGGCATCCGTATGCCTGGGATTGCATGGGTTAAATTGACAGTGTCTGCTGGGCATTCGGTGTCTCTGCACCTGAGTTTAGTGGTGACTTGTTTTCTGTGGATCCTGCTTGGATTTAACTTTCTGGTTCTCTCGCGCCGTTTGGGCATCTGGGCTCCTTCCTTGGCCTTTTGTCGACCGGGAGAATGAAGAGCGTGTCACTGTTAGGCTGGGTTGAGAGTATGCGGGCAGTGGGCAAATCAGCCCTCTTGTGCTTTTTGATCTCCTCACTTGAGATTCAATTTCACGCGACCCTGCCACTTTGATCTGGCCCACGCCTTCATTAACCAGGTCCAACACTTGCCTTTCTTGGATTTTGCCCCTCCTGACAAAGGTAATCGGGTTTGTGGGGGAGTGGCCAGGGTTAGTCGGGGTGTGCCTAGGGTTTGTGGGGGTGTGGCATGATCTCTGGGATGTGCCGATGGTTTGTGGGGGTGTGTGCCCCCTTGGACTTTAGGATTAGGATTGAGTGTTGGGCTGGTGGATGTATATGTGTGACTGGGATAGGTAAGGCTGCAGAGTTTGGAGTGGTGAGGTATGAGGTGCTGTGGCGCATAGGCTCATGTGGTGAAGCCAGGTGAATCTGGCCCATGCCTTTCATTATCGTGGTCCGACACCACTTGGTTCAATGGACCGGGTGTGCACTGGGACACATCATCAGTAATGCATCCTCGGATCATGGGGTGTTTCGGGTCTTTCATCATTAAACACCCTCCCCGAGTTGACCCAGCCAGAGTTGATCAAGCTCGGCTTGTGTTTTCCCATGGACCAGGAAAATGAGAGGCATGTAACTATGAGGGTAATGTTGTTTTTAAACATCATTACCTGGCATCTGTATGCCTGGGATTGCATGGGTTAAATTGACAGTGTTTACTGGGCATTCGGTGTCTCTGCACCTGAGTTTAGTGCTGGCTTGTTTTCTGTGGACCCAGCTTGGGTTTAACTTTCTGGTTCTCTCTTGCCGTTTGGGCATCTGGGCTTTGTTCTTGGCATTTTGTCGACCGGGAGAATGAAGAGCGTGTCACTGTTAGGTTAGGTTGAGAGTATGCGGGCAGTGGGCAAATCAGCCCTCTTGTGCTTTTTGATCTCCTCACTTGAGATTCAATTTCACGCGACCCTGCCACTTTGATCTGGCCCACGCCTTCATTAACCAGGTCCAACACTTGCCTTTCTTGGATCTTGCCCCTCCTGACAAAGGTAATCGGGTTTGTGGGGGAGTGGCCAGGGTTAGTCGGGGTGTGCCTAGGGTTTGTGGGGGTGTGGCATGATCTCTGGGATGTGCCGAGGGTTTGTGGGGGTGTGTGCCCCCTTGGACTTTAGGATTAGGTTTGAGTGTTGGGCTGGTGGATGTATATGTGTGACTGGGATAGGTAAGGCTGCAGAGTTTGGAGTGGGGAGGTATGAGGTGCTGTGGCGCATAGGCTCATGTGGTGAAGCCAGGTGAATCTGGCCCATGCCTTTCATTATCGTGGTCCGACACCACTTGGTTCAATGGACCGGGTGTGCACTGGGACACATCATCAGTAATGCATCCTCGGATCATGGGGTGTTTCGGGTCTTTCATCATTAGACACCCTCCCCGAGGCGAACCAGCCAGAGTTGATCAAGCTCGGCTTGTGTTTTCCCATGGGACAGGATAATGAGAGGCATGTAACTATGAGGGTAATGACGTTTTTAAACATCATTACCTGGCATCTGTAAGCCTGGGGATGCATGGGTTAAATTGACAGTGTTTACTGGGCACTCGGTGTCTCTGCACCTGAGTTTAGTGGTGGCTTGTTTTCTGTGGACCCAGCTTGGGTTTAACTTTTTGGTTCTCTCTTGCCGTTTGGGCATCTGGGCTTTGTTCTTGGCATTTTGTCGACCGGGAGAATGAAGAGCGTGTCACTGTTAGGTTAGGTTGAGAGTATGCGGGCAGTGGGCAAATCAGCCCTCTTGTGCTTTTTGATCTCCTGACTTGAGATTCAATTTCACGCGACCCTGCCACTTTGATCTGGCCCACGCCTTCATTAAACAGGTCCAACACTTGCCTTTCTTGGATCTTGCCCCTCCTGACAAAGGTAATCGGGTTTGTGGGGGAGTGGCCAGGGTTAGTCGGGGTGTGCCTAGGGTTTGTGGGGGTGTGGCATGATCTCTGGGATGTGCCGAGGTTTTGTGGGGGTGTGTGCCCCCTTGGACTTCAGGATTAGGTTTGAGTGTTGGGCTGGTGGATGTATATGTGTGACTGGGATAGGTAAGGCTGCAGAGTTTTGAGTGGTGAGGTATGAGGTGCTATTGGGCTTAGGCTTGTGTGGTGAAGCTAGGTGAATCTGGCCCATGCCTTTCATTATCGTGGTCCGACACCATTTGGTTCAATGGACCAGGTGTGCACTGGGACACATCATCAGTAATGCATCCTCGGATCATGGGGTGTTTCGGGTCTTTCATCATTAGACACCCTCCCCGAGGCGACCCAGCCAGAGTTGATCAAGCTCGGCTTGTGTTTTCCCATGGAACAGGATAATGAGAGGCATGTAACTATGAGGGTAATGACGTTTTTAAACATCATTACCTGGCATCTGTAAGCCTGGGGATGCATGGGTTAAATTGACAGTGTTTACTGGGCACTCGGTGTCTCTGCACCTGAGTTTAGTGCTGGCTTGTTTTCTGTGGACCCAGCTTGGGTTTAACTTTCTGGTTCTCTCTTGCCGTTTGGGCATCTGGGCTTTGTTCTTGGCATTTTGTCGACCGGGAGAATGAAGAGCGTGTCACTGTTAGGTTAGGTTGAGAGTATGCGGGCAGTGGGCAAATCAGCCCTCTTGTGCTTTTTGATCTCCTGACTTGAGATTCAATTTCACGCGACCCTGCCACTTTGATCTGGCCCACGCCTTCATTAACCAGGTCCAACACTTGCCTTTCTTGGATCTTGCCCCTCCTGACAAAGGTAATCGGGTTTGTGGGGGAGTGGCCAGGGTTAGTCGGGGTGTGCCTAGGGTTTGTGGGGGTGTGGCATGATCTCTGGGATGTGCCGAGGGTTTGTGGGGGTGTGTGCCCCCTTGGACTTTAGGATTAGGTTTGAGTGTTGGGCTGGTGGATGTATATGTGTGACTGGGATAGGTTAGGCTGCAGAGTTTTGAGTGGTGAGGTATGAGGTGCTATTGGGCTTAGGCTTGTGTGGTGAAGCCAGGTGAATCTGGCCCATGCCTTTCATTATCGTGGTCCGACACCACTTGGTTCAATGGACCGGGTGTACACTGGGACCCATCATCAGTAATGCATCCTCGGATCATGGGGTGTTTCGGGTCTTTCATCATTAGACACCCTCCCCGAGGCGACCCAGCCAGAGTTGATCAAGCTCGGCTTGTGTTTTCCCATGGAACAGGATAATGAGAGGCATGTAACTATGAGGGTAATGACGTTTTTAAACATCATTACCTGGCATCTGTCAGCCTGGGGTTGCATGGGTTAAATTGACAGTGTTTACTGGGCACTCGGTGTCTCTGCACCTGAGTTTAGTGGTGGCTTGTTTTCTGTGGACCCAGCTTGGGTTTAACTTTCTGGTTCTCTGTTGCCGTTTGGGCATCTGGGCTTTGTTCTTGGCATTTTGTCGACCGGGAGAATGAAGAGCGTGTCACTGTTAGGTTAGGTTGAGAGTATGCGGGCAGTGGGCAAATCAGCCCTCTTGTGCTTTTTGATCTCCTGACTTGAGATTCAATTTCACGCTACCCTGCCACTTTGATCTGGCCCACACCTTCATTAACCAGGTCCAACACTTGCCTTTCTTGGATCTTGCCCCTCCTGACAAAGGTAATCGGGTTTGTGGGGGAGTGGCCAGGGTTAGTCGGGGTGTGCCTAGTGTTTGTGGGGGTGTGGCATGATCTCTGGGATGTGCCGAGGGTTTGTGGGGGTGTGTGCCCCCTTGGACTTTAGGATTAGGTTTGAGTGTTGGGCTGGTGGATGTATATGTGTGACTGGGATAGGTAAGGCTGCAGAGTTTTGAGTGGTGAGGTATGAGGTGCTATTGGGCTTAGGCTTGTGTGGTGAAGCTAGGTGAATCTGGCCCATGCCTTTCATTATCGTGGTCCGACACCACTTGGTTCAATGGACCGGGTGTGCACTGGGACACATCATCAGTAATGCATCCTCGGATCATGGGGTGTTTCGGGTCTTTCATCATTAGACACCCTCCCCGAGGAGACCCAGCCAGAGTTGATCAAGCTCGGCTTGTGTTTTCCCATGGAACAGGATAATGAGAGGCATGTAACTATGAGGGTAATGACGTTTTTAAACATCATTACCTGGCATCTGTAAGCCTGGGGATGCATGGGTTAAATTGACAGTGTTTACTGGGCACTCGGTGTCTCTGCACCTGAGTTTAGTGGTGGCTTGTTTTCTGTGGACCCAGCTTGGGTTTAACTTTCTGGTTCTCTCTTGCCGTTTGGGCATCTGGGCTTTGTTCTTGGCATTTTGTCGACCGGGAGAATGAAGAGCGTGTCACTGTTAGGTTAGGTTGAGAGTATGCGGGCTGTGGGCAAATCAGCCCTCTTGTGCGTTTTGATCTCCTGACTTGAGATTCAATTTCACGCGACCCTGCCACTTTGATCTGGCCCACGCCTTCATTAACCAGGTCCAACACTTGCCCTAATTGGATCTTGCCCCTCCTGACAAAGGTAATCGGGTTTGTGGGGGAGTGGCCAGGGTTAGTCGGGGTGTGCCTAGGGTGTGTGGGGGTGTGGCATGATCTCTGGGATGTGCCGAGGGTTTGTGGGGGTGTGTGCCCCCTTGGACTTTAGGATTAGGTTTGAGTGTTGGGCTGGTGGATGTATATGTGTGACTGGGATAGGTAAGGCTGCAGAGTTTTGAGTGGTGAGGTATGAGGTGCTATTGGGCTTAGGCTTGTGTGGTGAAGCTAGGTGAATCTGGCCCATGCCTTTCATTATCGTGGTCCGACACCACTTGGTTCAATGGACTGGGTGTGCACTGGGACACATCATCAGTAATGCATCCTCGGATCATGGGGTGTTTCGGGTCTTTCATCATTAGACACCCTCCCCGAGGAGACCCAGCCAGAGTTGATCAAGCTCGGCTTGTGTTTTCCCATGGAACAGGATAATGAGAGGCATGTAACTATGAGGGTAATGACGTTTTTAAACATCATTACCTGGCATCTGTAAGCCTGGGGATGCATGGGTTAAATTGACAGTGTTTACTGGGCACTCGGTGTCTCAGCACCTGAGTTTAGTGGTGGCTTGTTTTCTGTGGACCCAGCTTGGGTTTAACTTTCTGGTTCTCTCTTGCCGTTTGGCCATCTGGGCTTTGTTCTTGGCATTTTGTCGACCGGGAGAATGAAGAGCGTGTCACTGTTAGGTTAGGTTGAGAGTATGCGGGCTGTGGGCAAATCAGCCCTCTTGTGCGTTTTGATCTCCTGACTTGAGATTCAATTTCACGCGACCCTGCCACTTTGATCTGGCCCACGCCTTCATTAACCAGGTCCAACACTTGCCCTAATTGGATCTTGCCCCTCCTGACAAAGGTAATCGGGTTTGTGGGGGAGTGGCCAAGGTTAGTCGGGGTGTGCCTAGGGTGTGTGGGGGTGTGGCATGATCTCTGGGATGTGCCGAGGGTTTGTGGGGGTGTGTGCCCCCTTGGACTTTAGGATTAGGTTTGAGTGTTGGGCTGGTGGATGTATATGTGTGACTGGGATAGGTAAGGCTGCAGAGTTTTGAGTGGTGAGGTATGAGGTGCTATTGGGCTTAGGCTTGTGTGGTGAAGCCAGGTGAATCTGGCCCATGCCTTTCATTATCGTGGTCCGACACCACTTGGTTCAATGGACCGGGTGTACACTGGGACCCATCATCAGTAATGCATCCTCGGATCATGGGGTGTTTCGGGTCTTTCATCATTAGACACCCTCCCCGAGGCGACCCAGCCAGAGTTGATCAAGCTCGGCTTGTGTTTTCCCATGGAACAGGATAATGAGAGGCATGTAACTATGAGGGTAATGACGTTTTTAAACATCATTACCTGGCATCTGTCAGCCTGGGGTTGCATGGGTTAAATTGACAGTGTTTACTGGGCACTCGGTGTCTCTGCACCTGAGTTTAGTGGTGGCTTGTTTTCTGTGGACCCAGCTTGGGTTTAACTTTCTGGTTCTCTGTTGCCGTTTGGGCATCTGGGCTTTGTTCTTGGCATTTTGTCGACCGGGAGAATGAAGAGCGTGTCACTGTTAGGTTAGGTTGAGAGTATGCGGGCAGTGGGCAAATCAGCCCTCTTGTGCTTTTTGATCTCCTGACTTGAGATTCAATTTCACGCTACCCTGCCACTTTGATCTGGCCCACACCTTCATTAACCAGGTCCAACACTTGCCTTTCTTGGATCTTGCCCCTCCTGACAAAGGTAATCGGGTTTGTGGGGGAGTGGCCAGGGTTAGTCGGGGTGTGCCTAGTGTTTGTGGGGGTGTGGCATGATCTCTGGGATGTGCCGAGGGTTTGTGGGGGTGTGTGCCCCCTTGGACTTTAGGATTAGGTTTGAGTGTTGGGCTGGTGGATGTATATGTGTGACTGGGATAGGTAAGGCTGCAGAGTTTTGAGTGGTGAGGTATGAGGTGCTATTGGGCTTAGGCTTGTGTGGTGAAGCTAGGTGAATCTGGCCCATGCCTTTCATTATCGTGGTCCGACACCACTTGGTTCAATGGACCGGGTGTGCACTGGGACACATCATCAGTAATGCATCCTCGGATCATGGGGTGTTTCGGGTCTTTCATCATTAGACACCCTCCCCGAGGAGACCCAGCCAGAGTTGATCAAGCTCGGCTTGTGTTTTCCCATGGAACAGGATAATGAGAGGCATGTAACTATGAGGGTAATGACGTTTTTAAACATCATTACCTGGCATCTGTAAGCCTGGGGATGCATGGGTTAAATTGACAGTGTTTACTGGGCACTCGGTGTCTCTGCACCTGAGTTTAGTGGTGGCTTGTTTTCTGTGGACCCAGCTTGGGTTTAACTTTCTGGTTCTCTCTTGCCGTTTGGGCATCTGGGCTTTGTTCTTGGCATTTTGTCGACCGGGAGAATGAAGAGCGTGTCACTGTTAGGTTAGGTTGAGAGTATGCGGGCAGTGGGCAAATCAGCCCTCTTGTGCGTTTTGATCTCCTCACTTGAGATTCAATTTCACGCGACCCTGCCACTTTGATCTGGCCCACGCCTTCATTAACCAGGTCCAACACTTGCCCTAATTGGATCTTGCCCCTCCTGACAAAGGTAATCGGGTTTGTGGGGGAGTGGCCAGGGTTAGTCGGGGTGTGCCTAGGGTGTGTGGGGGTGTGGCATGATCTCTGGGATGTGCCGAGGGTTTGTGGGGGTGTGTGCCCCCTTGGACTTTAGGATTAGGTTTGAGTGTTGGGCTGGTGGATGAATATGTGTGACTGGGATAGGTAAGGCTGCAGAGTTTTGAGTGGTGAGGTATGAGGTGCTATTGGGCTTAGGCTTGTGTGGTGAAGCGAGGTGAATCTGGCCCATGCCTTTCATTATCGTGGTCCGACACCACTTGGTTCAATGGACCGGGTGTACACTGGGACCCATCATCAGTAATGCATCCTCGGATCATGGGGTGTTTCGGGTCTTTCATCATTAGACACCCTCCCCGAGGCGACCCAGCCAGAGTTGATCAAGCTCGGCTTGTGTTTTCCCATGGAACAGGATAATGAGAGGCATGTAACTATGAGGGTAATGACGTTTTTAAACATCATTACCTGGCATCTGTCAGCCTGGGGTTGCATGGGTTAAATTGACAGTGTTTACTGGGCACTCGGTGTCTCTGCACCTGAGTTTAGTGGTGGCTTGTTTTCTCTGGACCCAGCTTGGGTTTAACTTTCTGGTTCTCTCTTGCCGTTTGGGCATCTGGGCTTTGTTCTTGGCATTTTGTCGACCGGGAGAATGAAGAGCGTGTCACTGTTAGGTTAGGTTGAGAGTATGCGGGCAGTGGGCAAATCAGCCCTCTTGTGCTTTTTGATCTCCTGACTTGAGATTCAATTTCACGCGACCCTGCCACTTTGATCTGGCCCACGCCTTCATTAACCAGGTCCAACACATGCCTTTCTTGGATCTTGCCCCTCCTGACAAAGGTAATCGGGTTTGTGGGGGAGTGGCCAGGGTTAGTCGGGGTGTGCCTAGGGTTTGTGGGGGTGTGGCATGATCTCTGGGATGTGCCGAGGGTTTGTGGGGGTGTGTGCCCCCTTGGACTTTAGGATTAGGTTTGAGTGTTGGGCTGGTGGATGTATATGTGTGACTGGGATAGGTAAGGCTGCAGAGTTTTGAGTGGTGAGGTATGAGGTGCTATTGGGCTTAGGCTTGTGTGGTGAAGCTAGGTGAATCTGGCCCATGCCTTTCATTATCGTGGTCCGACACCACTTGGTTCAATGGACCGGGTGTGCACAGGGACACATCATCAGTAATGCATCCTCGGATCATGGGGTGTTTCGGGTCTTTCATCATTAGACACCCTCCCCGAGGCGACCCAGCCAGAGTTGATCAAGCTCGGCTTGTGTTTTCCCATGGAACAGGATAATGAGAGGCATGTAACTATGAGGGTAATGACGTTTTTAAACATCATTACCTGGCATCTGTAAGCCTGGGGATGCATGGGTTAAATTGACAGTGTTTACTGGGCACTCGGTGTCTCTGCACCTGAGTTTAGTGGTGGCTTGTTTTCTGTGGACCCAGCTTGGGTTTAACTTTCTGGTTCTCTCTTGCCGTTTGGGCATCTGGGCTTTGTTCTTGGCATTTTGTCGACCGGGAGAATGAAGAGCGTGTCACTGTTAGGTTAGGTTGAGAGTATGCGGGCAGTGGGCAAATCAGCCCTCTTGTGCTTTTTGATCTCCTGACTTGAGATTCAATTTCACGCGACCCTGCCACTTTGATCTGGCCCACGCCTTCATTAACCACGTCCAACACTTGCCTTTCTTGGATCTTGCCCCTCCTGACAAAGGTAATCGGGTTTGTGGGGGAGTGGCCAGGGTTAGTCGGTGTGTGCCTTGGGTTTGTGGGGGTGTGGCATGATCTCTGGGATGTGCCGAGGGTTTGTGGGGGTGTGTGCCCACTTGGACTTTAGGATTAGGTTTGAGTGTTGGGCTGGTGGATGTATATGTGTGACTGGGATAGGTAAGGCTGCAGAGTTTTGAGTGGTGAGGTATGAGGTGCTATTGGG
Source organism: Mobula birostris (assembly GCF_030028105.1). Classification (NCBI taxonomy): domain Eukaryota; kingdom Metazoa; phylum Chordata; class Chondrichthyes; order Myliobatiformes; family Myliobatidae; genus Mobula; species Mobula birostris. Next base: position 154,282 of record NC_092402.1, on the reverse strand, counting down.
CTTAGGCTTGTGTGGTGAAGCTAGTTGAATCTGGCCCATGCCTTTCATTATCGTGGTCCGACACCACTTGGTTCAATGGACCGGGTGTGCACTGGGACACATCATCTGTAATGCATCCTCGGATCATCGGGTGTTTCGGGTCTTTCATCATTAGACACCCTCCCCGAGTTGACCCAGCCGGAGTTGATCAAGCTCGGCTTGTGTTTTCCCATGGACCAGGATAATGAGAGGCATGTAACTATGAGGGTAAAGCTGTTTTTAAACATCATTACCTGGCATCTGTATGCCTGGGGATGCATGGGTTAAATTGACAGTGTTTACTGGGCATTCGGTGTCTCTGCACCTGAGTTTAGTGGTGACTTGTTTTCTGTGGACCCAGCTTGGGTTTAACTTTCTGGTTCTCTCTTGCCGTTTGGGCATCTGGGCTTTGTTCTTGGCATTTTGTCGACCGGGAGAATGAAGAGCGTGTCACTGTTAGGTTAGGGTGAGAGTATGCGGGCAGTGGGCAAATCAGCCCTCTTGTGCTTTTTGATCTCCTGACTTGAGATTCAATTTCACGCGACTCTGCCACTTTGATCTGGCCCACGCCTTCATTAACCAGGTCCAACACTTGCCTTTCTTGGATCTTGCCCCTCCTGACAAAGGTAATCGGGTTTGTGGGGGAGTGGCCAGGGTTAGTCGGGGTGTGCCTAGGGTTTGTGGGGCTGTGGCATGATCTCTGGGATGTGCCGAGGGTTTGTGGGGGTGTGTGCCCCCTTGGACTTTAGGATTAGGTTTGAGTGTTGGGCTGGTGGATGTATATGTGTGACTGGGATAGGTAAGGCTGCAGAGTTTTGAGTGGTGAGGTATGAGGTGCTATTGGGCTTAGGCTTGTGTGGTGAAGCTAGGTGAATCTGGCCCATGCCTTTCATTATCGTGGTCCGACACCACTTGGTTCAATGGACCGGCTGTGCAATGGGACACATCATCAGTAATGCATCCTCGGATCATGGGGTGTTTCGGGTCTTTCATCATTAGACACCCTCCCCGAGGCGACCCAGCCAGAGTTGATCAAGCTCGGCTTGTGTTTTCCCATGGAACAGGATAATGAGAGGCATGTAACTATGAGGGTAATGACGTTTTTAAACATCATTACCTGGCATCTGTAAGCCTGGGGATGCATGGGTTAAATTGACAGTGTTTACTGGGCACTCGGTGACTCTGCACCTGAGTTTAGTGGTGGCTTGTTTTCTGTGGACCCAGCTTGGGTTTAACTTTCTGGTTCTCTCTTGCCGTTTGGGCATCTGGGCTTTGTTCTTGGCATTTTGTCGACCGGGAGAATGAAGAGCGTGTCACTGTTAGGTTAGGTTGAGAGTATGCGGGCAGTGGGCAAATCAGCCCTCTTGTGCTTTTTGATCTCCTGACTTGAGATTCAATTTCACGCGACCCTGCCACTTTGATCTGGCCCACGCCTTCATTAACCAGGTCCAACACTTGCCTTTCTTGGATCTTGCCCCTCCTGACAAAGGTAATCGGGTTTGTGGGGGAGTGGCCAGGGTTAGTCGGGGTGTGCCTAGGGTTTGTGGGGGTGTGGCATGATCTCTGGGATGTGCCGAGGGTTTGTGGGGGTGTGTGCCCCCTTAGACTTTAGGATTAGGTTTGAGTGTTGGGCTGGTGGATGTATATGTGTGACTGGGATAGGTAAGGCTGCAGAGTTTTGAGTGGTGAGGTATGAGGTGCTATTGGGCTTAGGCTTGTGTGGTGAAGCTAGGTGAATCTGGCCCATGCCTTTCATTATCGTGGTCCGACACCACTTGGTTCAATGGACCGGGTGTGCACTGGGACACATCATCAGTAATGCATCCTCGGATCATGGGGTGTTTCGGGTCTTTCATCATTAGACACCCTCCCCGAGGCGACCCAGCCAGAGTTGATCAAGCTTGGCTTGTGTTTTCCCATGGAACAGGATAATGAGAGGCATGTAACTATGAGGGTAATGACGTTTTTAAACATCATTACCTGGCATCTGTAAGCCTGGGGATGCATGGGTTAAATTGACAGTGTTTACTGGGCACTCGGTGTCTCTGCACCTGAGTTTAGTGGTGGCTTGTTTTCTGTGGACCCAGCTTGGGTTTAACTTTCTGGTTCTCTCTTGCCGTTTGGGCATCTGGGCTTTGTTCTTGGCATTTTGTCGACCGGGAGAATGAAGAGCGTGTCACTGTTAGGTTAGGTTGAGAGTATGCGAGCAGTGGGCAAATCAGCCCTCTTGTGCTTTTTGACCTCCTGACTTGAGATTCAATTTCACGCGACCCTGCCACTTTGATCTGGCCCACGCCTTCATTAACCAGGTCCAACACTTGCCTTTCTTGGATCTTGCCCCTCCTGACAAAGGTAATCGGGTTTGTGGGGGAGTGGCCAGGGTTAGTCGGGGTGTGCCTAGGGTTTGTGGGGGTGTGGCATGATCTCTGGGATGTGCCGAGGGTTTGTGGGGGTGTGTGCCCACTTGGACTTTAGGATTAGGTTTGAGTGTTGGGCTGGTGGATGTATATGTGTGACTGGGATAGGTAAGGCTGCAGAGTTTTGAGTGGTGAGGTATGAGGTGCTATTGGGCTTAGGCTTGTGTGGTGAAGCTAGTTGAATCTGGCCCATGCCTTTCATTATCGTGGTCCGACACCACTTGGTTCGATGGACCGGGTGTGCACTGGGACACATCATCAGTAATGCATCCTCGGATCATCGGGTGTTTCGGGTCTTTCATCATTAAACACCCTCCCCGAGTTGACCCAGCCGGAGTTGATCAAGCTCGGCTTGTGTTTTCCCATGGACCAGGATAATGAGAGGCATGTAACTATGAGGGTAAAGCTGTTTTTAAACATCATTACCTGGCATCTGTATGCCTGGGGATGCATGGGTTAAATTGACAGTGTTTACTGGGCATTCGGTGTCTCTGCACCTGAGTTTAGTGGTGACTTGTTTTCTGTGGACCCAGCTTGGGTTTAACTTTCTGGTTCTCTCTTGCCGTTTGGGCATCTGGGCTTTGTTCTTGGCATTTTGCTGACCGGGAGAATGAAGAGCGTGTCACTGTTAGGTTAGGTTGAGAGTATGCGGGCAGTGGGCAAATCAGCCCTCTTGTGCTTTTTGATCTCCTCACTTGAGATTCAATTTCACGCGACCCTGCCACTTCGATCTGGCCCACGCCTTCATTAACCAGGTCCAACACTTGCCTTTCTTGGATCTTGCCCCTCCTGACAAAGGTAATCGGGTTTGTGGGGGAGTGGCCAGGGTTAGTCGGGGTGTGCCTAGGGTTTGTGGGGGTGTGGCATGATCTCTGGGATGTGCCGAGGGTTTGTGGGGGTGTGTGCCCCCTTGGACTTTAGGATTAGGTTTGAGTGTTGGGCTGGTGGATGTATATGTGTGACTGGGATAGGTAAGGCTGCAGAGTTTGGAGTGGTGCGGTATGAGATGCTATGGCGCATAGGCTTGTGTGGTGAAGCCAGGTGAATCTGGCCCATGCCTTTCATTATCGTGTCCGACACCGCTTGGTTCAATGGACCGGGTGTGCACTGGGACACATCATCAGTAATGCATCCTCGGATCATGGGGTGTTTCGGGTCTTTCATCATTAAACACCCTCCCCGAGTTGACCCAGCCGGAGTTGATCAAGCTCGGCTTGTGTTTTCCCATGGACCAGGATAATGAGAGGCATGTAACTATGAGGGTAATGACGTTTTTAAACATCATTACCTGGCATCTGTATGTCTGGGATTGCATGGGTTAAATTGACAGTGTTTACTGGGCATTCGGTGTCTCTGCACCTGAGTTTAGTGGTGACTGGTTTTCTGTGGACCCAGCTTGGGTTTAACTTTCTGGTTCTCTCTTGCCGTTTGGGCATCTGGGCTTTGTTCTTGGCATTTTGTCGACCGGGAGAATGAAGAGCGTGTCACTGTTAGGTTAGGTTGAGAGTATGCGGGCAGTGGGCAAATCAGCCCTCTTGTGCTTTTTGATCTCCTCACTTGAGATTCAATTTCACGCGACCCTGCCACTTTGATCTGGCCCACGCCTTCATTAACCAGGTCCAACACTTGCCTTTCTTGGATCTTGCCCCTGCTGCCAAAGGTAATCGGGTTTGTGGGGGAGTGGCCAGGGTTAGTCGGGGTGTGCCTAGGGTTTGTGGGGGTGTGGCATGATCTCTGGGATGTGCCGAGGGTTTGTGGGGGTGTGTGCCCCCTTGGACTTTAGGATTAGGTTTGAGTGTTGGGCTGGTGGATGTATATGTGTGACTGGGATAGGTAAGGCTGCAGAGTTTGGAGTGGTGAGGTATGAGATGCTATGGCGCATAGGCTTGTGTGGTGAAGCCAGGTGAATCTGGCCCATGCCTTTCATTATCGTGGTCCGACACCGCTTGGTTCAATGGACCGGGTGTGCACTGGGACACATCATCAGTAATGCATCCTCGGATCATGGGGTGTTTCGGGTCTTTCATCATTAAACACCCTCCCCGAGTTGACCCAGCCGGAGTTGATCAAGCTCGGCTTGTGTTTTCCCATGGACCAGGATAATGAGAGGCATGTAACTATGAGGGTAATGACGTTTTTAAACATCATTACCTGGCATCTGTATGTCTGGGATTGCATGGGTTAAATTGACAGTGTTTACTGGGCATTCGGTGTCTCTGCACCTGAGTTTAGTGGTGACTGGTTTTCTGTGGACCCAGCTTGGGTTTAACTTTCTGGTTCTCTCTTGCCGTTTGGGCATCTGGGCTTTGTTCTTGGCATTTTGTCGACCGGGAGAATGAAGAGCGTGTCACTGTTAGGTTAGGTTGAGAGTATGCGGGCAGTGGGCAAATCAGCCCTCTTGTGCTTTTTGATCTCCTCACTTGAGATTCAATTTCACGCGACCCTGCCACTTTGATCTGGCCCACGCCTTCATTAACCAGGTCCAACACTTGCCTTTCTTGGATCTTGCCCCTCCTGACAAAGGTAATCGGGTTTGTGGGGGAGTGGCCAGGGTTAGTCGGGGTGTGCCTAGGGTTTGTGGGGGTGTGGCATGATCTCTGGGATGTGCCGAGGGTTTGTGGGGGTGTGTGCCCCCTTGGACTTTAGGATTAGGTTTGAGTGTTGGGCTGGTGGATGTATATGTGTGACTGGGATAGGTAAGGCTGCAGAGTTTGGAGTGGTGAGGTATGAGGTGCTATGGCGCATAGGCTTGTGTGGTGAAGCCAGGTGAATCTGGCCCATGCCTTTCATTATCGTGGTCCGACACCGCTTGGTTCAATGGACCGGGTGTGCACTGGGACACATCATCAGTAATGCATCCTCGGATCATGGGGTGTTTCGGGTCTTTCATCATTAAACACCCTCCCCGAGTTGACCCAGCCGGAGTTGATCAAGCTCGGCTTGTGTTTTCCCATGGACCAGGATAATGAGAGGCATGTAACTATGAGGGTAATGACGTTTTTAAACATCATTACCTGGCATCTGTATGTCTGGGATTGCATGGGTTAAATTGACAGTGTTTACTGGGCATTCGGTGTCTCTGCACCTGAGTTTAGTGGTGACTGGTTTTCTGTGGACCCAGCTTGGGTTTAACTTTCTGGTTCTCTCTTGCCGTTTGGGCATCTGGGCTTTGTTCTTGGCATTTTGTCGACCGGGAGAATGAAGAGCGTGTCACTGTTAGGTTAGGTTGAGAGTATGCGGGCAGTGGGCAAATCAGCCCTCTTGTGCTTTTTGATCTCCTGACTTGAGATTCAATTTCACGCGACCCTGCCACTTTGATCTGGCCCACGCCTTCATTAACCAGGTCCAACACTTGCCTTTCTTGGATCTTGCCCCTCCTGACAAAGGTAATCGGGTTTGTGGGGGAGTGGCCAGGGTTAGTCGGGGTGTGCCTAGGGTTTGTGGGGGTGTGGCATGATCTCTGGGATGTGCCGAGGGTTTGTGGGGGTGTGTGCCCCCTTGGACTTTAGGATTAGGTTTGAGTGTTGGGCTGGTGGATGTATATGTGTGACTGGGATAGGTAAGGCTGCAGAGTTTGGAGTGGTGAGGTATGAGGTGCTATGGCGCATAGGCTTGTGTGGTGAAGCCAGGTGAATCTGGCCCATGCCTTTCATTATCGTGGTCCGACACCGCTTGGTTCAATGGACCGGGTGTGCACTGGGACACATCATCAGTAATGCATCCTCGGATCATGGGGTGTTTCGGGTCTTTCATCATTAAACACCCTCCCCGAGTTGACCCAGCCAGAGTTGATCAAGCTCGGCTTGTGTTTTCCCATGGACCAGGATAATGAGAGGCATGTAACTATGAGGGTAATGACGTTTTTAAACATCATTACCTGGCATCTGTATGTCTGGGATTGCATGGGTTAAATTGACAGTGTTTACTGGGCATTCGGTGTCTCTGCACCTGAGTTTAGTGGTGACTGATTTTCTGTGGACCCAGCTTGGGTTTAACTTTCTGGTTCTCTCTTGCCGTTTGGGCATCTGCGCTTTGTTCTTGGCATTTTGTCGACCGGGAGAATGAAGAGCGTGTCACTGTTAGGTTAGGTTGAGAGTATGCGGGCAGTGGGCAAATCAGCCCTCTTGTGCTTTTTGATCTCCTCACTTGAGATTCAATTTCACGCGACCCTGCCACTTTGATCTGGCCCACGCCTTCATTAACCAGGTCCAACACTTGCCTTTCTTGGATCTTGCCCCTCCTGACAAAGGTAATCGGGTTTGTGGGGGAGTGGCCAGGGTTAGTCGGGGTGTGCCTAGGGTTTGTGGGGGTGTGGCATGATCTCTGGGATGTGCCGAGGGTTTGTGGGGGTGTGTGCCCCCTTGGACTTTAGGATTAGGTTTGAGTGTTGGGCTGGTGGATGTATATGTGTGACTGGGATAGGTAAGGCTGCAGAGTTTGGAGTGGTGAGGTATGAGGTGCTATGGCGCATAGGCTTGTGTGGTGAAGCCAGGTGAATCTGGCCCATGCCTTTCATTATCGTGGTCCGACACCGCTTGGTTCAATGGACCGGGTGTGCACTGGGACACATCATCAGTAATGCATCCTCGGATCATCGGGTGTTTCGGGTCTTTCATCATTAAACACCCTCCCCGAGTTGACCCAGCCGGAGTTGATCAAGCTCGGCTTGTGTTTTCCCATGGACCAGGGTAATGAGAGGCATGTAACTATGAGGGTAATGACGTTTTTAAACATCATTACCTGGCATCTGTATGTCTGGGATTGCATGGGTTAAATTGACAGTGTTTACTGGGCATTCGGTGTCTCTGCACCTGAGTTTAGTGGTGACTGGTTTTCTGTGGACCCAGCTTGGGTTTAACTTTCTGGTTCTCTCTTGCCGTTTGGGCATCTGCGCTTTGTTCTTGGCATTTTGTCGACCGGGAGAATGAAGAGCGTGTCACTGTTAGGTTAGGTTGAGAGTATGCGGGCAGTGGGCAAATCAGCCCTCTTGTGCTTTTTGATCTCCTCACTTGAGATTCAATTTCACGCGACCCTGACACTTTGATCTGGCCCACGCCTTCATTAACCAGGTCCAACACTTGCCTTTCTTGGATCTTGCCCCTCCTGACAAAGGTAATCGGGTTTCTGGGGGAGTGGCCAGGGTTAGTCGGGGTGTGCCTAGGGTTTGTGGGGGTGTGGCATGATCTCTGGGATGTGCCGAGGGTTTGTGGGGGTGTGTGCCCCCTTGGACTTTAGGATTAGGTTTGAGTGTTGGGCTGGTGGATGTATATGTGTGACTGGGATAGGTAAGGCTGCAGAGTTTGGAGTGGTGAGGTATGAGATGCTATGGCGCATAGGCTTGTGTGGTGAAGCCAGGTGAATCTGGCCCATGCCTTTCATTATCGTGGTCCGACACCGCTTGGTTCAATGGACCGGGTGTGCACTGGGACACATCATCAGTAATGCATCCTCGGATCATGGGGTGTTTCGGGTCTTTCATCATTAAACACCCTCCCCGAGTTGACCCAGCCGGAGTTGATCAAGCTCGGCTTGTGTTTTCCCATGGACCAGGATAATGAGAGGCATGTAACTATGAGGGTAATGACGTTTTTAAACATCATTACCTGGCATCTGTATGCCTGGGATTGCATGGGTTAAATTGACAGTGTTTACTGGGCATTCGGTGTCTCTGCACCTCAGTTTAGTGGTGACTGGTTTTCTGTGGACCCAGCTTGGGTTTAACTTTCTGGTTCTCTCTTGCCGTTTGGGCATCTGGGCTTTGTTCTTGGCATTTTGTCGACCGGGAGAATGAAGAGCGTGTCACTGTTAGGTTAGGTTGAGAGTATGCGGGCAGTGGGCAAATCAGCCCTCTTGTGCTTTTTGATCTCCTCACTTGAGATTCAATTTCACGCGACCCTGCCACTTTGATCTGGCCCACGCCTTCATTAACCAGGTCCAACACTTGCCTTTCTTGGATCTTGCCCCTCCTGACAAAGGTAATCGGGTTTGTGGGGGAGTGGCCAGGGTTAGTCGGGGTGTGCCTAGGGTTTGTGGGGGTGTGTGCCCCCTTGGACTTTAGGATTAGGTTTGAGTGTTGGGCATTAGGGTTAGGGTTAGGTTGAGAGTATGCGGGCAGTGGGCAAATCAGCCCTCTTGTGCTTTTTGATCTCCTCACTTGAGATTCAATTTCACGCGACCCTGCCACTTTGATCTGGCCCACGCCTTCATTAACCAGGTCCAACACTTGCCTTTCTTGGATCTTGCCCCTCCTGACAAAGGTAATCGGGTTTCTGGGGGAGTGGCCAGGGTTAGTCGGGGTGTGCCTAGGGTTTGTGGGGGTGTGGCATGATCTCTGGGATGTGCCGAGGGTTTGTGGGGGTGTGTGCCCCCTTGGACATTAGGATTAGGTTTGAGTGTTGGGCTGGTGGATGTATATGTGACTGGGATAGGTAAGGCTGCAGAGTTTGGAGTGGCGAGGTATGAGGTGCTGTGGCGAATAGGCTCATGTGGTGAAGCCAGGTGAATCTGGCCCATGCCTTTCATTATCGTGGTCCGACACCACTTGGTTCAATGGACCGGGTGTGCACTGGGACACATCATCAGTAATGCATCCTCGGATCATCGGGTGTTTCGGGTCTTTCATCATTAAACACCCTCCCCGAGATGACCCAGCCGGAGTTGATCAAGCTCGGCTTGTGTTTTCCCATGGACCAGGATAATGAGAGGCATGTAACTATGATGGTAATGTTGTTTTTAAACATCATTACCTGGCATCTGTATGCCTGGGATTGCATGGGTTAAATTGACAGTGTTTACTGGGCATTCGGTGTCTCTGCACCTGAGTTTAGTGGTGACTGGTTTTCTGTGGACCCAGCTTGGGTTTAACTTTCTGGTTCTCTCTCGCCGTTTGGGCATCTGGGCTTTATTCTTGGCATTTTGTCGACCGGGAGAATGAAGAGCGTGTCACTGTTAGGTTAGGTTGAGAGTATGCGGGCAGTGGGCAAATCAGCCCTCTTGTGCTTTTTGATCTCCTGACTTGAGATTCAATTTCACGCGACCCTGCCACTTTGATCTGGCCCACGCCTTCATTAACCAGGTCCAACACTTGCCTTTCTTGGATCTTGCCCCTCCTGACAAAGGTAATCGGGTTTGTGGGGGAGTGGCCAGGGTTAGTCGGGGTGTGCCTAGGGTTTGTGGGGGTGTGGCATGATCTCTGGGATGTGCCGAGGGTTTGTGGGGGTGTGTGCCCCCTTGGACATTAGGATTAGGTTTGAGTGTTGGGCTGGTGGATGTATATGTGACTGGGATAGGTAAGGCTGCAGAGTTTGGAGTGGCGAGGTATGAGGTGCTGTGGCGCATAGGCTCATGTAGTGAAGCCAGGTGAATCTGGCCCATGCCTTTCATTATCGTGGTCCGACACCACTTGGTTCAATGGACCGGGTGTGCACTGGGACACATCATCAGTAATGCATCCTCGGTTCATCGGGTGTTTCGGGTCTTTCATCATTAAACACCCTCCCCGAGATGACCCAGCCGGAGTTGATCAAGCTCGGCTTGTGTTTTCCCATGGACCAGGATAATGAGAGGCATGTAACTATGATGGTAATGTTGTTTTTAAACATCATTACCTGGCATTAGGGTTAGGTTGAGAGTATGCGGGCAGTGGGCAAATCAGCCCTCTTGTGCTTTTTGATCTCCTGACTTGAGATTCAATTTCACGCGACCCTGCCACTTTGATCTGGCCCACGCCTTCATTAACCAGGTCCAACACTTGCCTTTCTTGGATCTTGCCCCTCCTGACAAAGGTAATCGGGTTTGTGGGGGTGTGGCCAGGGTTAGTCAGGGTGTGCCTAGGGTTTGTGGGGGTGTGGCATGATCATTGGGAATGCTGAGGGTTTGTGGGGGTGTGTGCCCCCTTGGACTTTAGGATTAGGTTTGAGTGTTGGGCTGGTGGATGTATATGTGTGACTGGGATAGGTAAGGCTGCAGAGTTTTGAGTGGTGAGGTATGAGGTGCTATGGCGCATAGGCTCGTGTGGTGAAGCCAGGTGAATCTGGCCCATGCCTTTCATTATCGTGGTCCGACACCACTTGGTTCAATGGACCGGGTGTGCACTGGGACACATCATCAGTAATGCATCCTCGGATCATGGGGTGTTTCGGGTCTTTCATCATTAAACACCCTCCCCGAGATGACCCAGCCGGAGTTGATCAAGCTCGGCTTGTGTTTTCCCATGGACCAGGATAATGAGAGGCATGTAACTATGAGGGTAATGTTGTTTTTAAACATCATTACCTGGCATCTGTATGCCTGGGATTGCATGGGTTAAATTGACAGTGTTTACTGGGCATTCGGTGTCTCTGCACCTGAGTTTAGTGGTGACTGGTTTTCTGTGGACCCAGCTTGGGTTTAACTTTCTGGTTCTCTCTCGCCTTTTGGGCATCTGGGCTTTTTTGTTGGCATTTTGTCGACCGGGAGAATGAAGAGCGTGTCACTGTTAGGTTAGGTTGAGAATATGCGGGCAGTGGGCAAATCAGCCCTCTTGTGCTTTTTGATCTCCTCACTTGAGATTCAATTTCACGCGACCCTGCCACTTTGATCTGGCCCACGCCTTCATTAACCAGGTCCAACACTTGCCTTTCTTGGATCTTGCCCCTCCTGACAAAGGTAATCGGGTTTGTGGGGGAGTGGCCAGGGTTAGTCGGGGTGTGCCTAGGGTTTGTGGGGGTGTGGCATGATCTCTGGGATGTGCCGAGGGTTTGTGGGGGTGTGTGCCCCCTTGGACATTAGGATTAGGTTTGAGTGTTGGGCTGGTGGATGTATATGTGACTGGGATAGGTAAGGCTGCAGAGTTTGGAGTGGCGAGGTATGAGGTGCTGTGGCGCATAGGCTCATGTGGTGAAGCCAGGTGAATCTGGCCCATGCCTTTCATTATCGTGGTCCGACACCACTTGGTTCAATGGACCGGGTGTGCACTGGGACACATCATCAGTAATGCATCCTCGGATCATCGGGTGTTTCGGGTCTTTCATCATTAAACACCCTCCCCGAGATGACCCAGCCGGAGTTGATCAAGCTCGGCTTGTGTTTTCCCATGGACCAGGATAATGAGAGGCATGTAACTATGATGGTAATGTTGTTTTTAAACATCATTACCTGGCATTAGGGTTAGGGTTAGGTTGAGAGTATGCGGGCAGTGGGCAAATCAGCCCTCTTGTGCTTTTTGATCTCCTCACTTGAGATTGAATTTCACGCGACCCTGCCACTTTGATCTGGCCCACGCCTTCATTAACCAGGTCCAACACTTGCCTTTCTTGGATCTTGCCCCTCCTGACAAAGGTAATCGGGTTTGTGGGGGACTGGCCAGGGTTAGTCGGGGTGTGCCTAGGGTTTGTGGGGGTGTGGCATGATCTCTGGGATGTGCCGAGGGTTTGTGGGGGTGTGTGCCCCCTTGGACTTCAGGATTAGGTTTGAGTGTTGGGCTGGTGGATGTAGGGTTAGGGTTAGGGTTAGGATGCGAGTATGCGGGCAGTGGGCAAAATATCCCTCAAGCGTTTGTGGATCTCTTACTGGAGATGCAGTATCACTTCACCCTGCCACTTTGTTTTTGGCCCACGTTGTCATCATCTCGGTCCCCGACTTGCCTTTATTGGGATCTTCCTTCTCTTTAACCTCCATTCTGGAGTTTAAGTTGAAATGGTGGAGTTCTTGCCTATGGATAGTGTTTTGGGTTTGGGGACTTTCTTATAGGGACTGGGTGCTGTGATCTGGGGGCTGTGCAGTAGCTAATTGAGGGGTGTGTGGGGAGGGACATGCCCTGGGGTACAGTTAGGCAATGGGGGTTGAGTGTTCACGGCGGTGGGGTGGGATGGCAAATGGTATTGCGGGGGGGGGGGGTGTTTGGTTGCCCTTGCCGTAGGGGGGAGGGCTGAAATCGGAGCCTAACTGCTGGTGATACTGGTTAAATTTGGCCCCTTGATGGGGTGAGGGTTTGGGTTTATGGGGGTGTGTAGCAGGGTTGGAGGTGTTAGGTTTAGTGGTAGGGCAAAGGACTATTATATAAGCCCCTTAGTGTGGTGTGGTTTGGGTTATTTGGGGTGCTGTCTGGTTTAGTTGGGGTGACCGATCCCTTGGAAATTAGGGTTAGGGTTAGGGCCAGGGCTGGGGTTAGAAGGCAAGTATGTGTGTAGCAGGGTTGGAGGTGTAAGGTTTAGTGGTAGGGCAAAGGACTATTATATAAGCCCCTTAGTGTGGTGTGGTTTGGGTTATTTGGGGTGCTGTCCGGTTTAGTTGGGGTGCGCGGTCCATTGGAAATTAGGGTTAGGGTTAGGGTTTAGTTGGGGTGTGTGGTCCTCTGGAATATAGGATTAGGTTTGGGGGGTAGGGTTGGGGGGGGCCTGCTGGGCAGCGGGAGGTATAACTGGTGGTGTGGGGTGAGTTTAGTCCTCTGGCGAGAAGAGGACCCATGTTTATGGGGTGTGAAGATGTTAGGTTTCAGGGTAGGGCCATGTGAGGGCTGAAATAGGAGGCTAACTGCTGGTGATCCGAGTGAATCTGGCCCTTTGATGGGGTGAGGGTTTGGGTTTGTGGGGGTGTGTGGCAGGGTTGGAGGTGTTAGGTTTAGTGGTAGGGCAAAGGATTATTATATAAGCCCTTTTGTGTGATGTGGTTTGGGTTATTTGGGGTGCTGTCCGGTTTAGTTGGGGTGCACGATCCCTTGGAAATTAGGGTTAGGGTCAGGGCTGGGGTCAGGATGCAAGTATGCGGCAGTGGGAATTTGGGCCCTTGCTGGGGTGAGGGTTTGGGTTTATGGGGGTGTGTAGCAGGGTTGGAGGTGTTAGGTTTAGTGGTAGGGCAGAGGGCTATTATATAAGCCCCTTAGTGTGGTGTGGTTTGGGTTATTTGGGGTGCCGTCCGGTTTAATTGGGGTGCCCAGTCCCTTGGAAATTAGGGTTAGGGTTTAGTTGGGGTGTGTGGTCCTCGGGATGTTAGGATTAGGTTGGGGGGTAGGGTTGAGGGGGGCCCGCTGGGCGACCGTAGGTATAACTGGTGTTGTGGGCTGAGTTTGCCCCTCTGGCGAGAAGAGGATCTGTGTTTATGGGGTCTGAAGATGTTAGGTTTCAGGGCAGGGTCATGTGCTGGGGATGTATTCTTCCCCCTGGGGTAAGCTAGGACGTTTGGGCAAGTGTTGTGTCTGGATTAAACCGGTCGTTACGTGTCTGTTCTTCCTAGTGGTTATCTCCTGTAGAGTTATAATTTCTAATTTTACTCCTCTCTACTTGGGGAATTAGGTTCTTTTCTGGGGCCTAGTTGTGAGGCTCTATTTCCAAAGTAAGGCGAACCTTTCCTATTTAATGGTCCCCTGTCTTAATTTGTTTCAGGGTGGGTGACTGAAGGGGATCTTCCCCTTCTTCCCTATCTAATTTTCTCAATTTTTAAAACATTATTTACGGGGTGCAGTGTTGGCCCTTCAGTGAGTACATTTTATATTGCTGGCCTGGTTTTTTAGGCCTCGTTTAGGCCGTTTGGGGAATGCGTCTGTAGTCTTTCGATCCATCTCCTCTCTGCTCTTTTTCTTTGGAGGTTTGACCAGTTTATGTTGGTTTCCAGGCCCAGGATTGCTAAGGAGTACATTCCATGCTCTAGGAAGTGCTTACTAACTGGTCTGTTTTGATTTCCTCTTGTGATATTACTGAGGTGTCCTGTGAGTCTGGTTCTCAAGCTGTTGCCTGTCTCCCCTATGTATATGATATGGCATTGCTTACACTGGATTGCGTATACTACATTCTTTTGTTCGCAAGTTATCCTCTGCTCTATCTCAGCCCACTTTCCTGTAGCTCTGTTGTGTATGCTTTTTGAAATTCTGATGTATATGCACGCCCTGCAGTTTCCCACCTCGCAGTTTGGCGCTGTTCGTACTTTGGTACTGACTAGTATGTCTTTTAAGTTTCTACCCCTTTTGAAGGCTGAAACTATGGTGTATTGTCCCAGTGTCCCCACTTCCTCCTGTAGATTTTCAAACTGTGTTTTGACTGTCTTGTGGATGTTCACTGCCATCCCACTGTATCCTGTTATCAAGGGTAGTTTCTGTGTTGTGTTGTCTCGTGGTCGGGGATTTGTGATACTTTTTAAAAAGTCAGATTTGATGTGTCTGAGCCTCCGTCTGCTGTAACCTCTGTGTCTAAGTGCAGAGAAGAGGATAGTAGTGGCTTGGTGGAAGTCCTCTGCCCTGGTGCAAATGCGATGAAACCGGGTCAGCTGTCCTTTGACAATGCCCCTGAAGGTGTGTTTGGGATGGTGGCTCCCGGTGTGTAGGAGGGTGTGTGTGTCTGTGGTTTTAAAGAATACTTTGGTGGCTAGTTTCTGGCTGCCGTTTTCTGGTGCTAGTTTAAATACCGTAGTGTCCAGGAAGTCAATTTTCTCCCTATTTGTTGTGGCCTTAACCTTAATGGATGGATGATGAGTGTTTAGGATTTGAATAAATTCCCCCAATTCTACCTCTGAGTGAGTCCACACTCCCCAGATGTCATCCAGGTATCTATAGAGACACATGGGTTTTTTGGGACACTTTGGATAAACTGTTTCCTCCCACTTTGCCATGTATATATTGGCATAGGCTGGAGCAAACTTCTTTCCCATCGCTGTGCCCTTGACTTGTAAGTAGAATTCATTATTGAATTCAAAGTCATTTTTAGTCAGGCTGAGGTGAAGGAGTTCCACCAAGGCCTCGTCTGGTCTCTCTAGCTGGGGGTTCTTCTGCAGGATATCCCTCACTGCTTCTATACCCCTATCGGTTTCTATATTGGTGTACAGGCTTTCAATGTCCATGGTGAAGAGTATGGCCTCAGGGGGCACTGACATGGAATTGACTATCCGGACAAAGTGGTACGTGTCCTTGATGTAACTGGAGTGTTTCTGCGATAGTGGGTTAAGGAAGGCATCAATGTACTCTGCTATCCTGTATGACTCACTGCTGCAGTCTGACACGATGGGCCTGCCGGGTGGTATTCTTCCCGGAACGGTCCATGAGTCTGGGCTCTTGTGTATTTTGGGGAGGATATAGAACTTCCTTGCTCGTGGCTGTATGCCTGTCAGGTAGTCCACTTGCTTCTTCCCGAGGTATCTAGTCCTCTCTAGTTCTCGCAAAATGTTCCTGATCTCTGTGTGTGTTTCCCAGTATATAGGTTCCCTTAGTTTAGTGTAGTGTTCCGTGTTGTTTAATTGTCTGTGTGCCTCAAATAGGTATTGCTGTTTGTCCATGATAACTATGCTGCTCCCTTTATCTGCTGGTTTGATAACAATATCCATATTTTCTCTCAATTCTTTCAGGGCTGCTCTCTCCTTCCTAGTTAGATTGGGTTTATCCTGTACTTCTCTCTCCCTCTCTATTATCTCCTCCAGTGTGCTCTCAAATTGTAAGACCGCTTCTGACCTGTACCTCCTCTTGGGCATCCAGTCTGAGGGAGGGGTGAAAGGGGTCTTGCTACATTCTGACTCCCCAAAAAAGTCGACCAGTACCAATCTCCTATAGAACTTATCCATGTCCCCCTCGATCTGCTCCTTATGGAGCTTTGCAGTCGGTACAAAAGTGAGGCCCCTGTTCAGAACCTTGTGCTGGGTTTCTGTAGGGATGAATGTACGGGAGAGGTTCACGACCGTCTCTCCCAGTCGTGGACCCTGCCTCTCTCGGCTTTGTCTCCACTCTAGTTTAAAGACTGCATCCACTTCTTGACTATGGTCAGGGCTGTGTTCTCTGTCCAATGGATGTGGTCTGTGTCTACCTTAAACTGCCTCGCTGGGATTGCAGGGATATAATTCTTAGTTCTAATAACCTCATTTAGTTGGCCCAGGGTTGCTTGTTCTGCCTCTGTTAGACTGTGGCTAAAGTTTAACTCTGGCACCCAGATCCTGGCATTGGGGAATTTAATGCTGGCCATTCTCAGGAGTTGCTGAAGTTGTTTAGTCGCTGTTGCTGGTTTGTGTGACCTGTTGTTTATTCCAAAGGAAAGGATAACCTTCTCAGTTTCTAACTGTGGCTCTAACTTTTCCAGGATAGCAGTGGCGTGGATGAATTTGGCTCCCGGAAAGCTGTCCAATTGAACACCCTTATTAGGGCATCTTTTGATCCTGGAAATGTTAGAGTCCCCTATAATTAGTATAGGTTTGAGGGGCCTTAGTTCCCAAGTTACATTCTTCTGTTTAGAGTTAGGGTGCCTTGTTATTTGACCCTCCTGGCTGTTGTAAGTGGGGCTTACCTGTCCTCCTGTATGTCCACTGTCCTGCGGCTCTCGGGCTGTGTGGTTCCCTGGGGTGGAAGACTTGCTGGGTCCTTGTGTACTGGCTCCCCTTGTCTGTCTGCCCATCTGTACTGGTGTGGGGTGGGGTGCCGATTTCTCGGAGTCCTGGGGCGGTGAAGCCGTGGGGATGGCGGGCTGGGGCTCCCGTGCTCCCAGGTTAGATTGTGTCCTCTCCGAGGGGCGCACCCGGCGTCTTTGTCCCAGTGGCAGGGGCAGGGGCGGTGGGGCCGCATCGGCGTCGAGAGGGTTAGGGTTAGGGTTAGGGTTAGGGTTAGGGTTAGGGTTAGGGTTAGGGTTAGGGTTAGGTTGAGAGTATGCGGGCAGTGGGCAAATCAGCCCTCTTGTGCTTTTTGATCTCCTCACTTGAGATTCAATTTCACGCGACCCTGCCACTTTGATCTGGCCCACGCCTTCATTAACCAGGTCCAACACTTGCCTTTCTTGGATCTTGCCCCTCCTGACAAAGGTAATCGGGTTTGTGGGGGTGTGGCCAGGGTTAGTCGGGGTGTGCCTAGGGTTTGTGGGGGTGTGGCATGATCTCTGGGATGTGCCGAGGGTTTGTGGGGGTGTGTGCCCCCTTGGACTTTAGGATTAGGTTTGAGTGTTGGGCTGGTGGATGTATATGTGTGACTGGGATAGGTAAGGCTGCAGAGTTTTGAGTGGTGAGGTATGAGGTTCTATGGGGCTTAGTGGTGAAGCCAGGTGAATCTGGCCCATGCCTTTCATTATCGTGGTCCGTCACCACTTGGTTCAATGGACCGGGTGTGCACTGGGACACATCATCAGTAATGCATCCTCGGATCATGGGGTGTTTCGGGTCTTTCATCATTAAACACCCTCCCCAAGATGACCCAGCCGGAGTTGATCAAGCTCGGCTTGTGTTTTCCCATGGACCAGGATAATGAGAGGCATGTAACTATGAGGGTAATGTTGTTTTTAAACATCATTACCTGGCATCTGTATGCCTGGGATTGCATGGGTTAAATTGACAGTGTTTACTGGGCATTCGGTGTCTCTGCACCTGAGTTTAGTGGTGACTGGTTTTCTGTGGACCCAGCTTGGGTTTAACTTTCTGGTTCTCTCTCGCCGTTTGGGCATCTGGGCTTTATTCTTGGCATTTTGTCGACCGGGAGAATGAAGAGCGTGTCACTGTTAGGTTAGGTTGAGAGTATGCGGGCAGTGGGCAAATCAGCCCTCTTGTGCTTTTTGATCTCCTCACTTGAGATTCAATTTCACGCGACCCTGCCACTTTGATCTGGCCCACGCCTTCATTAACCAGGTCCAACACTTGCCTTTCTTGGATCTTGCCCCTCCTGACAAAGGTAATCGGGTTTGTGGGGGTGTGGCCAGGGTTAGTCGGGGTGTGTCTAGGGTTTGTGGGGGTGTGGCATGATCTCTGGGATGTGCCGAGGGTTTGTGGGGGTGTGTGCCCCCTTGGACTTTAGGATTAGGTTTGAGTGTTGGGCTGGTGGATGTATATGTGTGACTGGGATAGGTAAGGCTGCAGAGTTTTGAGTGGTGAGGTATGAGGTTCTATGGGGCTTAGTGGTGAAGCCAGGTGAATCTGGCCCATGCCTTTCATTATCGTGGTCCGACACCACTTGGTTCAATGGACCGGGTGTGCACTGGGACACATCATCAGTAATGCATCCTCGGATCATCGGGTGTTTCGGGTCTTTCATCATTAAACACCCTCCCCGAGATGACCCAGCCGGAGTTGATCAAGCTCGGCTTGTGTTTTCCCATGGAACAGGATAATGAGAGGCATGTAACTATGAGGGTAATGCCGTTTTTAAACATCATTACCTGGCATCTGTATGCCTGGGGATGCATGGGTTAAATTGACAGTGTTTACTGGGCATTCGGTCTCTCTGCACCTGAGTTTAGTGGTGGCTTGTTTTCTGTGGACCCAGCTTGGGTTTAACTTTCTGGTTCTCTGTTGCCGTTTGGGCATCTGGGCTTTGTTCTTGGCATTTTGTCGACCGGGAGAATGAAGAGCGTGTCACTGTTAGGTTAGGTTGAGAGTATGCGGGCAGTGGGCAAATCAGCCCTCTTGTGCTTTTTGATCTCCTCACTCGAGATTCAATTTCACGCGACCCTGCCACTTTGATCTGGCCCACGCCTTCATTAACCAGGTCCAACACTTGCCTTTCTTGGATCTTGCCCCTCCTGACAAAGGTAATCGGGTTTGTGGGGGTGTGGCCAGGGTTAGTCGGGGTGTGTCTAGGGTTTGTGGGGGTGTGGCATGATCTCTGGGATGTGCCGAGGGTTTGTGGGGGTGTGTGCCCCCTTGGACTTTAGGATTAGGTTTGAGTGTTGGGCTGGCGGATGTATATGTGTGACTGGGATAGGTAAGGCTGCAGAGTTTTGAGTGGTGAGGTATGAGGTTCTATGGGGCTTAGTGGTGAAGCCAGGTGAATCTGGCCCATGCCTTTCATTATCGTGGTCCGACACCACTTGGTTCAATGGACCGGGTGTGCACTGGGACACATCATCAGTAATGCATCCTCGGATCATCGGGTGTTTCGGGTCTTTCATCATTAAACACCCTCCCCGAGATGACCCAGCCGGAGTTGATCAAGCTCGGCTTGTGTTTTCCCATGGAACAGGATAATGAGAGGCATGTAACTATGAGGGTAATGCCGTTTTTAAACATCATTACCTGGCATCTGTATGCCTGGGGATGCATGGGTTAAATTGACAGTGTTTACTGGGCATTCGGTGTCTCTGCACCTGAGTTTAGTGGTGACTGGTTTTCTGTGGACCCAGCTTGGGTTTAACTTTCTGGTTCTCTCTCGCCGTTTGGGCATCTGGGCTTTATTCTTGGCATTTTGTCGACCGGGAGAATGAAGAGCGTGTCACTGTTAGGTTAGGTTGAGAGTATGCGGGCAGTGGGCAAATCAGCCCTCTTGTGCTTTTTGATCTCCTCACTTGAGATTCAATTTCACGCGACCCTGCCACTTTGATCTGGCCCACGCCTTCATTAACCAGGTCCAACACTTGCCTTTCTTGGATCTTGCCCCTCCTGACAAAGGTAATCGGGTTTGTGGGGGTGTGGCCAGGGTTAGTCGGGGTGTGTCTAGGGTTTGTGGGGGTGTGGCATGATCTCTGGGATGTGCCGAGGGTTTGTGGGGGTGTGTGCCCCCTTGGACTTTAGGATTAGGTTTGAGTGTTGGGCTGGTGGATGTATATGTGTGACTGGGATAGGTAAGGCTGCAGAGTTTTGAGTGGTGAGGTATGAGGTTCTATGGGGCTTAGTGGTGAAGCCAGGTGAATCTGGCCCATGCCTTTCATTATCGTGGTCCGACACCACTTGGTTCAATGGACCGGGTGTGCACTGGGACACATCATCAGTAATGCATCCTCGGATCATCGGGTGTTTCGGGTCTTTCATCATTAAACACCCTCCCCGAGATGACCCAGCCGGAGTTGATCAAGCTCGGCTTGTGTTTTCCCATGGAACAGGATAATGAGAGGCATGTAACTATGAGGGTAATGCCGTTTTTAAACATCATTACCTGGCATCTGTATGCCTGGGGATGCATGGGTTAAATTGACAGTGTTTACTGGGCATTCGGTGTCTCTGCACCTGAGTTTAGTGGTGGCTTGTTTTCTGTGGACCCAGCTTGGGTTTAACTTTCTGGTTCTCTGTTGCCGTTTGGGCATCTGGGCTTTGTTCTTGGCATTTTGTCGACCGGGAGAATGAAGAGCGTGTCACTGTTAGGTTAGGTTGAGAGTATGCGGGCAGTGGGCAAATCAGCCCTCTTGTGCTTTTTGATCTCCTCACTCGAGATTCAATTTCACGCGACCCTGCCACTTTGATCTGGCCCATGCCTTCATTAACCAGGTCCAACACTTGCCTTTCTTGGATCTTGCCCCTCCTGACAAAGGTAATCGGGTTTGTGGGGGTGTGGCCAGGGTTAGTCGGGGTGTGTCTAGGGTTTGTGGGGGTGTGGCATGATCTCTGGGATGTGCCGAGGGTTTGTGGGGGTGTGTGCCCCCTTGGACTTTAGGATTAGGTTTGAGTGTTGGGCTGGTGGATGTATATGTGTGACTGGGATAGGTAAGGCTGCAGAGTTTTGAGTGGTGAGGTATGAGGTTCTATGGGGCTTAGTGGTGAAGCCAGGTGAATCTGGCCCATGCCTTTCATTATCGTGGTCCGACACCACTTGGTTCAATGGACCGGGTGTGCACTGGGACACATCATCAGTAATGCATCCTCGGATCATCGGGTGTTTCGGGTCTTTCATCATTAAACACCCTCCCCGAGATGACCCAGCCGGAGTTGATCAAGCTCGGCTTGTGTTTTCCCATGGAACAGGATAATGAGAGGCATGTAACTATGAGGGTAATGCCGTTTTTAAACATCATTACCTGGCATCTGTATGCCTGGGGATGCATGGGTTAAATTGACAGTGTTTACTGGGCATTCGGTGTCTCTGCACCTGAGTTTAGTGGTGGCTTGTTTTCTGTGGACCCAGCTTGGGTTTAACTTTCTGGTTCTCTGTTGCCGTTTGGGCATCTGGGCTTTGTTCTTGGCATTTTGTCGACCGGGAGAATGAAGAGCATGTCACTGTTAGGTTAGGTTGAGAGTATGCGGGCAGTGGGCAAATCAGCCCTCTTGTGCTTTTTGATCTCCTCACTCGAGATTCAATTTCACGCGACCCTGCCACTTTGATCTGGCCCACGCCTTCATTAACCAGGTCCAACACTTGCCTTTCTTGGATCTTGCCCCTCCTGACAAAGGTAATCGGGTTTGTGGGGGTGTGGCCAGGGTTAGTCGGGGTGTGTCTAGGGTTTGTGGGGGTGTGGCATGATCTCTGGGATGTGCCGAGGGTTTGTGGGGGTGTGTGCCCCCTTGGACTTTAGGATTAGGTTTGAGTGTTGGGCTGGTGGATGTATATGTGTGACTGGGATAGGTAAGGCTGCAGAGTTTTGAGTGGTGAGGTATGAGGTTCTATGGGGCTTAGTGGTGAAGCCAGGTGAATCTGGCCCATGCCTTTCATTATCGTGGTCCGACACCACTTGGTTCCATGGACCGGGTGTGCACTGGGACACATCATCAGTAATGCATCCTCGGATCATCGGGTGTTTTGGGTCTTTCATCATTAAACACCCTCCCCGAGATGACCCAGCCGGAGTTGATCAAGCTCGGCTTGTGTTTTCCCATGGAACAGGATAATGAGAGGCATGTAACTATGAGGGTAATGCCGTTTTTAAACATCATTACCTGGCATCTGTATGCCTGGGGATGCATGGGTTAAATTGACAGTGTTTACTGGGCATTCGGTGTCTCTGCACCTGAGTTTAGTGGTGGCTTGTTTTCTGTGGACCCAGCTTGGGTTTAACTTTCTGGTTCTCTGTTGCCGTTTGGGCATCTGGGCTTTGTTCTTGGCATTTTGTCGACCGGGAGAATGAAGAGCGTGTCACTGTTAGGTTAGGTTGAGAGTATGCGGGCAGTGGGCAAATCAGCCCTCTTGTGCTTTTTGATCTCCTCACTCGAGATTCAATTTCACGCGACCCTGCCACTTTGATCTGGCCCACGCCTTCATTAACCAGGTCCAACACTTGCCTTTCTTGGATCTTGCCCCTCCTGACAAAGGTAATCGGGTTTGTGGGGGTGTGGCCAGGGTTAGTCGGGGTGTGTCTAGGGTTTGTGGGGGTGTGGCATGATCTCTGGGATGTGCCGAGGGTTTGTGGGGGTGTGTGCCCCCTTGGACTTTAGGATTAGGTTTGAGTGTTGGGCTGGTGGATGTATATGTGTGACTGGGATAGGTAAGGCTGCAGAGTTTTGAGTGGTGAGGTATGAGGTTCTATGGGGCTTAGTGGTGAAGCCAGGTGAATCTGGCCCATGCCTTTCATTATCGTGGTCCGACACCACTTGGTTCAATGGACCGGGTGTGCACTGGGACACATCATCAGTAATGCATCCTCGGATCATCGGGTGTTTCGGGTCTTTCATCATTAAACACCCTCCCCGAGATGACCCAGCCGGAGTTGATCATGCTCGGCTTGTGTTTTCCCATGGACCAGGATAATGAGAGGCATGTAACTATGAGGGTAATGTTGTTTTTAAACATCATTACCTGGCATCTGTATGCCTGGGATTGCATGGGTTAAATTGACAGTGTTTACTGGGCATCCGGTGTCTCTGCACCTGAGTTTAGTGGTGACTGGTTTTCTGTGGACCCAGCTTGGGTTTAACTTTCTGGTTCTCTCTCGCCATTTGGGCATGTGGGCTTTATTCTTGGCATTTTGTCGACCGGGAGAATGAAGAGCGTGTCACTGTTAGGTTAGGTTGAGAGTATGCGGGCAGTGGGCAAATCAGCCCTCTTGTGCTTTTTGATCTCCTCACTTGAGATTCAATTTCACGCGACCCTGCCACTTTGATCTGGCCCACGCCTTCATTAACCAGGTCCAACACTTGCCTTTCTTGGATCTTGCCCCTCCTGACAAAGGTAATCGGGTTTGTGGGGGATTGGCCAGGGTTAGTCGGGGTGTGCCTAGGGTTTGTGGGGGTGTGGCATGATCTCTGGGATGTGCCGAGGGTTTGTGGGGGTGTGTGCCCCCTTGGACTTTAGGATTAGGTTTGAGTGTTGGGCTGGTGGATGTATATGTGTGACTTTGATAGGTAAGGCTGCAGAGTTTGGAGTGGTGAGGTATGAGGTGCTGTGGCGCATAGGCTCGTGTGGTAAAGCCAGGTGAATCTGGCCCATGCCTTTCATTATCGTGGTCCGACACCACTTGGTTCAATGGACCGGGTGTGCACTGGGACACATCATCAGTAATGCATCCTCGGATCATCGGGTGTTTCGGGTCTTTCATCATTAAACACCCTCCCCGAGATGACCCAGCCGGAGTTGATCAAGCTCGGCTTGTGTTTTCCCATGGAACAGGATAATGAGAGGCATGTAACTATGAGGGTAATGCCGTTTTTAAACATCATTACCTGGCATCTGTATGCCTGGGGATGCATGGGTTAAATTGACAGTGTTTACTGGGCATTCGGTGTCTCTGCACCTGAGTTTAGTGGTGACTGGTTTTCTGTGGACCCAGCTTGGGTTTAACTTTCTGGTTCTCTCTCGCCGTTTGGGCATCTGGGCTTTATTCTTGGCATTTTGTCGACCGGGAGAATGAAGAGCGTGTCACTGTTAGGTTAGGTTGAGAGTATGCGGGCAGTGGGCAAATCAGCCCTCTTGTGCTTTTTGATCTCCTCACTTGAGATTCAATTTCACGCGACCCTGCCACTTTGATCTGGCCCACGCCTTCATTAACCAGGTCCAACACTTGCCTTTCTTGGATCTTGCCCCTCCTGACAAAGGTAATCGGGTTTGTGGGGGTGTGGCCAGGGTTAGTCGGGGTGTGTCTAGGGTTTGTGGGGGTGTGGCATGATCTCTGGGATGTGCCGAGGGTTTGTGGGGGTGTGTGCCCCCTTGGACTTTAGGATTAGGTTTGAGTGTTGGGCTGGTGGATGTATATGTGTGACTGGGATAGGTAAGGCTGCAGAGTTTTGAGTGGTGAGGTATGAGGTTCTATGGGGCTTAGTGGTGAAGCCAGGTGAATCTGGCCCATGCCTTTCATTATCGTGGTCCGACACCACTTGGTTCAATGGACCGGGTGTGCACTGGGACACATCATCAGTAATGCATCCTCGGATCATCGGGTGTTTCGGGTCTTTCATCATTAAACACCCTCCCCGAGATGACCCAGCCGGAGTTGATCAAGCTCGGCTTGTGTTTTCCCATGGAACAGGATAATGAGAGGCATGTAACTATGAGGGTAATGCCGTTTTTAAACATCATTACCTGGCATCTGTATGCCTGGGGATGCATGGGTTAAATTGACAGTGTTTACTGGGCATTCGGTCTCTCTGCACCTGAGTTTAGTGGTGGCTTGTTTTCTGTGGACCCAGCTTGGGTTTAACTTTCTGGTTCTCTGTTGCCGTTTGGGCATCTGGGCTTTGTTCTTGGCATTTTGTCGACCGGGAGAATGAAGAGCGTGTCACTGTTAGGTTAGGTTGAGAGTATGCGGGCAGTGGGCAAATCAGCCCTCTTGTGCTTTTTGATCTCCTCACTCGAGATTCAATTTCACGCGACCCTGCCACTTTGATCTGGCCCATGCCTTCATTAACCAGGTCCAACACTTGCCTTTCTTGGATCTTGCCCCTCCTGACAAAGGTAATCGGGTTTGTGGGGGTGTGGCCAGGGTTAGTCGGGGTGTGTCTAGGGTTTGTGGGGGTGTGGCATGATCTCTGGGATGTGCCGAGGGTTTGTGGGGGTGTGTGCCCCCTTGGACTTTAGGATTAGGTTTGAGTGTTGGGCTGGTGGATGTATATGTGTGACTGGGATAGGTAAGGCTGCAGAGTTTTGAGTGGTGAGGTATGAGGTTCTATGGGGCTTAGTGGTGAAGCCAGGTGAATCTGGCCCATGCCTTTCATTATCGTGGTCCGACACCACTTGGTTCAATGGACCGGGTGTGCACTGGGACACATCATCAGTAATGCATCCTCGGATCATCGGGTGTTTCGGGTCTTTCATCATTAAACACCCTCCCCGAGATGACCCAGCCGGAGTTGATCAAGCTCGGCTTGTGTTTTCCCATGGAACAGGATAATGAGAGGCATGTAACTATGAGGGTAATGCCGTTTTTAAACATCATTACCTGGCATCTGTATGCCTGGGGATGCATGGGTTAAATTGACAGTGTTTACTGGGCATTCGGTGTCTCTGCACCTGAGTTTAGTGGTGGCTTGTTTTCTGTGGACCCAGCTTGGGTTTAACTTTCTGGTTCTCTGTTGCCGTTTGGGCATCTGGGCTTTGTTCTTGGCATTTTGTCGACCGGGAGAATGAAGAGCATGTCACTGTTAGGTTAGGTTGAGAGTATGCGGGCAGTGGGCAAATCAGCCCTCTTGTGCTTTTTGATCTCCTCACTCGAGATTCAATTTCACGCGACCCTGCCACTTTGATCTGGCCCACGCCTTCATTAACCAGGTCCAACACTTGCCTTTCTTGGATCTTGCCCCTCCTGACAAAGGTAATCGGGTTTGTGGGGGTGTGGCCAGGGTTAGTCGGGGTGTGTCTAGGGTTTGTGGGGGTGTGGCATGATCTCTGGGATGTGCCGAGGGTTTGTGGGGGTGTGTGCCCCCTTGGACTTTAGGATTAGGTTTGAGTGTTGGGCTGGTGGATGTATATGTGTGACTGGGATAGGTAAGGCTGCAGAGTTTTGAGTGGTGAGGTATGAGGTTCTATGGGGCTTAGTGGTGAAGCCAGGTGAATCTGGCCCATGCCTTTCATTATCGTGGTCCGACACCACTTGGTTCAATGGACCGGGTGTGCACTGGGACACATCATCAGTAATGCATCCTCGGATCATCGGGTGTTTTGGGTCTTTCATCATTAAACACCCTCCCCGAGATGACCCAGCCGGAGTTGATCAAGCTCGGCTTGTGTTTTCCCATGGAACAGGATAATGAGAGGCATGTAACTATGAGGGTAATGCCGTTTTTAAACATCATTACCTGGCATCTGTATGCCTGGGGATGCATGGGTTAAATTGACAGTGTTTACTGGGCATTCGGTGTCTCTGCACCTGAGTTTAGTGGTGGCTTGTTTTCTGTGGACCCAGCTTGGGTTTAACTTTCTGGTTCTCTGTTGCCGTTTGGGCATCTGGGCTTTGTTCTTGGCATTTTGTCGACCGGGAGAATGAAGAGCGTGTCACTGTTAGGTTAGGTTGAGAGTATGCGGGCAGTGGGCAAATCAGCCCTCTTGTGCTTTTTGATCTCCTCACTCGAGATTCAATTTCACGCGACCCTGCCACTTTGATCTGGCCCACGCCTTCATTAACCAGGTCCAACACTTGCCTTTCTTGGATCTTGCCCCTCCTGACAAAGGTAATCGGGTTTGTGGGGGTGTGGCCAGGGTTAGTCGGGGTGTGTCTAGGGTTTGTGGGGGTGTGGCATGATCTCTGGGATGTGCCGAGGGTTTGTGGGGGTGTGTGCCCCCTTGGACTTTAGGATTAGGTTTGAGTGTTGGGCTGGTGGATGTATATGTGTGACTGGGATAGGTAAGGCTGCAGAGTTTTGAGTGGTGAGGTATGAGGTTCTATGGGGCTTAGTGGTGAAGCCAGGTGAATCTGGCCCATGCCTTTCATTATCGTGGTCCGACACCACTTGGTTCAATGGACCGGGTGTGCACTGGGACACATCATCAGTAATGCATCCTCGGATCATCGGGTGTTTCGGGTCTTTCATCATTAAACACCCTCCCCGAGATGACCCAGCCGGAGTTGATCATGCTCGGCTTGTGTTTTCCCATGGACCAGGATAATGAGAGGCATGTAACTATGAGGGTAATGTTGTTTTTAAACATCATTACCTGGCATCTGTATGCCTGGGATTGCATGGGTTAAATTGACAGTGTTTACTGGGCATCCGGTGTCTCTGCACCTGAGTTTAGTGGTGACTGGTTTTCTGTGGACCCAGCTTGGGTTTAACTTTCTGGTTCTCTCTCGCCATTTGGGCATCTGGGCTTTATTCTTGGCATTTTGTCGACCGGGAGAATGAAGAGCGTGTCACTGTTAGGTTAGGTTGAGAGTATGCGGGCAGTGGGCAAATCAGCCCTCTTGTGCTTTTTGATCTCCTCACTTGAGATTCAATTTCACGCGACCCTGCCACTTTGATCTGGCCCACGCCTTCATTAACCAGGTCCAACACTTGCCTTTCTTGGATCTTGCCCCTCCTGACAAAGGTAATCGGGTTTGTGGGGGATTGGCCAGGGTTAGTCGGGGTGTGCCTAGGGTTTGTGGGGGTGTGGCATGATCTCTGGGATGTGCCGAGGGTTTGTGGGGGTGTGTGCCCCCTTGGACTTTAGGATTAGGTTTGAGTGTTGGGCTGGTGGATGTATATGTGTGACTTTGATAGGTAAGGCTGCAGAGTTTGGAGTGGTGAGGTATGAGGTGCTGTGGCGCATAGGCTCGTGTGGTAAAGCCAGGTGAATCTGGCCCATGCCTTTCATTATCGTGGTCCGACACCACTTGGTTCAATGGACCGGGTGTGCACTGGGACACATCATCAGTAATGCATCCTCGGATCATCGGGTGTTTCGGGTCTTTCATCATTAAACACCCTCCCCGAGATGACCCAGCCGGAGTTGATCAAGCTCGGCTTGTGTTTTCCCATGGACCAGGATAATGAGAGGCATGTAACTATGATGGTAATGTTGTTTTTAAACATCATTACCTGGCATCTGTATGCCTGGGATTTCATGGGTTAAATTGACAGTGTTTACTGGGCATCCGGTGTCTCTGCACCTGAGTTTAGTGGTGACTGGTTTTCTGTGGACCCAGCTTGGGTTTAACTTTCTGGTTCTCTCTCGCCATTTGGGCATCTGGGCTTTATTCTTGGCATTTTGTCGACCGGGAGAATGAAGAGCGTGTCACTGTTAGGTTAGGTTGAGAGTATGCGGGCAGTGGACAAATCAGCCCTCTTGTGCTTTTTGATCTCCTCACTTGAGATTCAATTTCACGCGACCCTGCCACTTTGATCTGGCCCACGCCTTCATTAACCAGGTCCAACACTTGCCTTTCTTGGATCTTGCCCCTCCTGACAAAGGTAATCGGGTTTGTGGGGGATTGGCCAGGGTTAGTCGGGGTTTGCCTAGGGTTTGTGGGGGTGTGGCATGATCTCTGGGATGTGCCGAGGGTTTGTGGGGGTGTGTGCCCCCTTGGACTTTAGGATTAGGTTTGAGTGTTGGGCTGGTGGATGTATATGTGTGACTGGGATAGGTATGGCTGCAGAGTTTGGAGTGGTGATTGTATGAGGTGCTGTGGCGCATAGGCTCGTTTGGTAAAGCCAGGTGAATCTGGCCCATGCCTTTCATTATCGTGGTCCGACACCACTTAGTTCAATGGACCGGGTGTGCACTGGGACACATCATCAGTAATGCATCCTCGGATCATGGGGTGTTTCGGGTCTTTCATCATTAAACACCCTCCCCGAGATGACGCAGCCGGAGTTGATCAAGCTCGGCTTGTGTTTTCCCATGGACCAGGATAATGAGAGGCATGTAACTATGATGGTAATGTTGTTTTTAAACATCATTACCTGGCATCTGTATGCCTGGGATTGCATGGGTTAAATTGACAGTGTTTACTGGGCATCCGGTGTCTCTGCACCTGAGTTTAGTGGTGACTGGTTTTCTGTGGACCCAGCTTGGGTTTAACTTTCTGGTTCTCTCTCGCCATTTGGGCATCTGGGCTTTATTCTTGGCATTTTGTCGACCGGGAGAATGAAGAGCGTGTCACTGTTAGGTTAGGTTGAGAGTATGCGGGCAGTGGGCAAATCAGCCCTCTTGTGCTTTTTGATCTCCTCACTTGAGATTCAATTTCACGCGACCCTGCCACTTTGATCTGGCCCACGCCTTCATTAGGGTTAGGTTGAGAGTATGCGGGCAGTGGGCAAATCAGCCCTCTTGTGCTTTTTGATCTCCTCACTTGAGATTCAATTTCACGCGACCCTGCCACTTTGATCTGGCCCACGCCTTCATTAACCAGGTCCAACACTTGCCTTTCTTGGATCTTGCCCCTCCTGACAAAGGTACTCGGGTTTGTGGGGGTGTGGCCAGGGTTAGTCGGGGTGTGCCTAGGGTTTGTGGGGGTGTGGCATGATCACTGGGGTGTGCCGAGGGTTTGTCGGGGTGTGTGCCCCCTTGGACTTTAGGATTAGGTTTGAGTGTTGTGCTGGTGGATGTATATGTGTGACTGGGAGAGGTAAGGGTTAGGTTGAGAGTATGCGGGCAGTGGGCAAATCAGCCCTCTTGTGCTTTTTGATCTCCTCACTTGAGATTCAATTTCACGCGACCCTGCCACTTTGATCTGGCCCACGCCTTCATTAACCAGGTCCAACACTTGCCTTTCTTGGATCTTGCCCCTCCTGACAAAGGTAATCGGGTTTGTGGGGGTGTGGCCAGGGTTAGTCGGGGTGTGCCTAGGGTTTGTGGGGGTGTGGCATGATCATTGGGAATGCTGAGGGTTTGTGGGGGTGTGTGCCCCCTTGGACTTTAGGATTAGGTTTGAGTGTTGGGCTGGTGGATGTATATGTGTGACTGGGATACGTAAGGCTGCAGAGTTTTGAGTGGTGAGGTATGAGGTGCTATGGCGCATAGGCTCGTGTGGTGAAGCCAGGTGAATCTGGCCCATGCCTTTCATTATCGTGGTCCGACACCACTTGGTTCAATGGACCGGGTGTGCACTGGGACACATCATCAGTAATGCATCCTCGGATCATGGGGTGTTTCGGGTCTTTCATCATTAAACACCCTCCCCGAGATGACCCAGCCGGAGTTGATCAAGCTCGGCTTGTGTTTTCCCATGGACCAGGATAATGAGAGGCATGTAACTATGATGGTAATGTTGTTTTTAAACATCATTACCTGGCATCTGTATGCCTGGGATTGCATGGGTTAAATTGACAGTGTTTACTGGGCATCCGGTGTCTCTGCACCTGAGTTTAGTGGTGACTGGTTTTCTGTGGACCCAGCTTGGGTTTAACTTTCTGGTTCTCTCTCGCCGTTTGGGCATCTGGGCTTTATTCTTGGCATTTTGTCGACCGGGAGAATGAAGAGCGTGTCACTGTTAGGTTAGGTTGAGAGTATGCGGGCAGTGGGCAAATCAGCCCTCTTGTGCTTTTTGATCTCCTCACTTGAGATTCAATTTCACGCGACCCTGCCACTTTGATCTGGCCCACGCCTTCATTAACCAGGTCCAACACTTGCCTTTCTTGGATCTTGCCCCTCCTGACAAAGGTACTCGGGTTTGTGGGGGTGTGGCCAGGGTTAGTCGGGGTGTGCCTAGGGTTTGTGGGGGTGTGGCATGATCACTGGGGTGTGCCGAGGGTTTGTCGGGGTGTGTGCCCCCTTGGACTTTAGGATTAGGTTTGAGTGTTGTGCTGGTGGATGTATATGTGTGACTGGGAGAGGTAAGGGTTAGGTTGAGAGTATGCGGGCAGTGGGCAAATCAGCCCTCTTGTGCTTTTTGATCTCCTCACTTGAGATTCAATTTCACGCGACCCTGCCACTTTGATCTGGCCCACGCCTTCATTAACCAGGTCCAACACTTGCCTTTCTCGGATCTTGCCCCTCCTGCCAAAGGTAATCGGGTTTGTGGGGGAGTGGCCAGGGTTAGTCGGGGTATGCCTAGGGTTTGTGGGGGTGTGGCATGATCTCTGGGATGTGCCGAGGGTTTGTGGGGGTGTGTGCCCCCTTGGACTTTAGGATTAGGTTTGAGTGTTGGGCTGGTGGATGTATATGTGTGACTGGGATAGGTAAGGCTGCAGAGTTTGGAGTGGTGAGGTATGAGGTGCTGTGGCGCATAGGCTCATGTGGTGAAGCCAGGTGAATCTGGCCCATGCCTTTCATTATCGTGGTCCGACACCACTTGGTTCAATGGACCGGGTGTGCACTGGGACACATCATCAGTAATGCATTCTCGGATCATGGGGTGTTTCGGGTCTTTCATCATTAAGGGTTAGGTTGAGAGTATGCGGGCAGTGGGCAAGTCAGCCCTCTTGTGCTTTTTGATCTCCTCACTTGAGATTCAATTTCACGCGACCCTGCCACTTTGATCTGGCCCACGCCTTCATTAACCATGTCCAACACTTGCCTTTCTTGGATCTTGCCCCTCCTGACAAAGGTAATCGGGTTTCTGGGGGAGTGGCCCGGGTTAGTCGGGGTGTGCCTAGGGTTTGGCGGGGTGTGGCATGATCTCTGGGATGTGCCGAGGGTTTGTGGGGGTGTGTGCCCCCTTGGACTTTAGGATTAGGTTTGAGTGTTGGGCTGGTGGATGTATATGTGTGACTGGGATAGGTAAGGTTGCAGAGTTTGGAGTGGTGAGGTATGAGGTGCTGTGGCGCATAGGCTCATGTGGTGAAGCCAGGTGAATCTGGCCCATGCCTTTCATTATCGTGGTCCGACACCACTTGGTTCAATGGACCGGGTGTGCACTGGGACACATCATCAGTAATGCATCCTCGGATCATGGGGTGTTTCGGGTCTTTCATCATTAAACACCCTCCCCGAGATGACCCAGCCGGAGTTGATCAAGCTCGGCTTGTGTTTTCCCATGGACCAGGATAATGAGAGGCATGTAACTATGAGGGTAATGACGTTTTTAAACATCATTACCTGGCATCTGTATGCCTGGGGATGCATGGGTTAAATTGACAGTGTTTACTGGGCATTCGGTGTCCCTGCACCTGAGTTTAGTGGTGGCTTGTTTTCTGTGGACCCAGCTTGGGTTTAACTTTCTGGTTCTCTCTTGCCGTTTGGGCATCCGGGCTTTGTTCTTGGCATTTTGTCGACCGGGAGAATGAAGAGCATGTCACTGTTAGGTTAGGTTGAGAGTATGCGGGCAGTGGGCAAATCAGCCCTCTTGTGCTTTTTGATCTCCTCACTTGAGATTCAATTTCACGCGACCCTGCCACTTTGATCTGGCTCACGCCTTCATTAACCAGGTCCAACACTTGCCTTTCTTGGATCTTGCCCCTCCTGACAAAGGTACTCGGGTTTGTGGGGGTGTGGCCAGGGTTAGTCGGGGTGTGCCTAGGGTTTGTGGGGGTGTGGCATGATCACTGGGGTGTGCCGAGGGTTTGTCGGGGTGTGTGCCCCCTTGGACTTTAGGATTAGGTTTGAGTGTTGTGCTGGTGGATGTATATGTGTGACTGGGAGAGGTAAGGGTTAGGTTGAGAGTATGCGGGCAGTGGGCAAATCAGCCCTCTTGTGCTTTTTGATCTCCTCACTTGAGATTCAATTTCACGCGACCCTGCCACTTTGATCTGGCCCACGCCTTCATTAACCAGGTCCAACACTTGCCTTTCTCGGATCTTGCCCCTCCTGCCAAAGGTAATCGGGTTTGTGGGGGAGTGGCCAGGGTTAGTCGGGGTATGCCTAGGGTTTGTGGGGGTGTGGCATGATCTCTGGGATGTGCCGAGGGTTTGTGGGGGTGTGTGCCCCCTTGGACTTTAGGATTAGGTTTGAGTGTTGGGCTGGTGGATGTATATGTGTGACTGGGATAGGTAAGGCTGCAGAATTTGGAGTGGTGAGGTATGAGGTGCTGTGGCGCATAGGCTCATGTGGTGAAGCCAGGTGAATCTGGCCCATGCCTTTCATTATCGTGGTCCGACACCACTTGGTTCAATGGACCGGGTGTGCACTGGGACACATCATCAGTAATGCATTCTCGGATCATGGGGTGTTTCGGGTCTTTCATCATTAAGGGTTAGGTTGAGAGTATGCGGGCAGTGGGCAAGTCAGCCCTCTTGTGCTTTTTGATCTCCTCACTTGAGATTCAATTTCACGCGACCCTGCCACTTTGATCTGGCCCACGCCTTCATTAACCATGTCCAACACTTGCCTTTCTTGGATCTTGCCCCTCCTGACAAAGGTAATCGGGTTTCTGGGGGAGTGGCCCGGGTTAGTCGGGGTGTGCCTAGGGTTTGGCGGGGTGTGGCATGATCTCTGGGATGTGCCGAGGGTTTGTGGGGGTGTGTGCCCCCTTGGACTTTAGGATTAGGTTTGAGTGTTGGGCTGGTGGATGTATATGTGTGACTGGGATAGGTAAGGTTGCAGAGTTTGGAGTGGTGAGGTATGAGGTGCTGTGGCGCATAGGCTCATGTGGTGAAGCCAGGTGAATCTGGCCCATGCCTTTCATTATCGTGGTCCGACACCACTTGGTTCAATGGACCGGGTGTGCACTGGGACACATCATCAGTAATGCATCCTCGGATCATGGGGTGTTTCGGGTCTTTCATCATTAAACACCCTCCCCGAGATGACCCAGCCGGAGTTGATCAAGCTCGGCTTGTGTTTTCCCATGGACCAGGATAATGAGAGGCATGTAACTATGAGGGTAATGACGTTTTTAAACATCATTACCTGGCATCTGTATGCCTGGGGATGCATGGGTTAAATTGACAGTGTTTACTGGGCATTCGGTGTCCCTGCACCTGAGTTTAGTGGTGGCTTGTTTTCTGTGGACCCAGCTTGGGTTTAACTTTCTGGTTCTCTCTTGCCGTTTGGGCATCCGGGCTTTGTTCTTGGCATTTTGTCGACCGGGAGAATGAAGAGCATGTCACTGTTAGGTTAGGTTGAGAGTATGCGGGCAGTGGGCAAATCAGCCCTCTTGTGCTTTTTGATCTCCTCACTTGAGATTCAATTTCACGCGACCCTGCCACTTTGATCTGGCCCACGCCTTCATTAACCAGGTCCAACACTTGCCTTTCTTGGATCTTGCCCCTCCTGACAAAGGTACTCGGGTTTGTGGGGGTGTGGCCAGGGTTAGTCGCGGTGTGCCTAGGGTTTGTGGGGGTGTGGCATGATCACTGGGGTGTGCCGAGGGTTTGTCGGGGTGTGTGCCCCCTTGGACTTTAGGATTAGGTTTGAGTGTTGGGCTGGTGGATGTATATGTGTGACTGGGAGAGGTAAGAGTTAGGTTGAGAGTATGCGGGCAGTGGGCAAATCAGCCCTCTTGTGCTTTTTGATCTCCTCACTTGAGATTCAATTTCACGCGACCCTGCCACTTTGATCTGGCCCACGCCTTCATTAACCAGGTCCAACACTTGCCTTTCTTGGATCTTGCCCCTCCTGACAAAGGTAATCGGGTTTGTGGGGGTGTGGCCAGGGTTAGTCGGGGTGTGCCTAGGGTTTGTGGGGGTGTGGCATGATCATTGGGAATGCTGAGGGTTTGTGGGGGTGTGTGCCCCCTTGGACTTTAGGATTAGGTTTGAGTGTTGGGCTGGTGGATGTATATGTGTGACTGGGATAGGTAAGGCTGCAGAGTTTTGAGTGGTGAGGTATGAGGTGCTATGGCGCATAGGCTCGTGTGGTGAAGCCAGGTGAATCTGGCCCATGCCTTTCATTATCGTGGTCCGACACCACTTGGTTCAATGGACCGGGTGTGCACTGGGACACATCATCAGTAATGCATCCTCGGATCATGGGGTGTTTCGGGTCTTTCATCATTAAACACCCTCCCCGAGATGACCCAGCCGGAGTTGATCAAGCTCGGCTTGTGTTTTCCCATGGACCAGGATAATGAGAGGCATGTAACTATGAGGGTAATGTTGTTTTTAAACATCATTACCTGGCATCTGTATGCCTGGGATTGCATGGGTTAAATTGACAGTGTTTACTGGGCATTCGGTGTCTCTGCACCTGAGTTTAGTGGTGACTGGTTTTCTGTGGACCCAGCTTGGGTTTAACTTTCTGGTTCTCTCTCGCCTTTTGGGCATCTGGGCTTTTTTGTTGGCATTTTGTCGACCGGGAGAATGAAGAGCGTGTCACTGTTAGGTTAGGTTGAGAGTATGCGGGCAGTGGGCAAATCAGCCCTCTTGTGCTTTTTGATCTCCTCACTTGAGATTCAATTTCACGCGACCCTGCCACTTTGATCTGGCCCACGCCTTCATTAACCAGGTCCAACACTTGCCTTTCTTGGATCTTGCCCCTCCTGACAAAGGTAATCGGGTTTGTGGGGGTGTGGCCAGGGTTAGTCGGGGTGTGCCTAGGGTTTGTGGGGGTGTGGCATGATCATTGGGAATGCTGAGGGTTTGTGGGGGTGTGTGCCCCCTTGGACTTTAGGATTAGGTTTGAGTGTTGGGCTGGTGGATGTATATGTGTGACTGGGATAGGTAAGGCTGCAGAGTTTTGAGTGGTGAGGTATGAGGTGCTATGGCGCATAGGCTCGTGTGGTGAAGCCAGGTGAATCTGGCCCATGCCTTTCATTATCGTGGTCCGACACCACTTGGTTCAATGGACCGGGTGTGCACTGGGACACATCATCAGTAATGCATCCTCGGATCATGGGGTGTTTCGGGTCTTTCATCATTAAACACCCTCCCCGAGATGACCCAGCCGGAGTTGATCAAGCTCGGCTTGTGTTTTCCCATGGACCAGGATAATGAGAGGCATGTAACTATGAGGGTAATGTTGTTTTTAAACATCATTACCTGGCATCTGTATGCCTGGGATTGCATGGGTTAAATTGACAGTGTTTACTGGGCATTCGGTGTCTCTGCACCTGAGTTTAGTGGTGGCTTGTTTTCTGTGGACCCAGCTTGGGTTTAACTTTCTGGTTCTCTCTTGCCGTTTGGGCATCCGGGCTTTGTTCTTGGCATTTTGTCGACCGGGAGAATGAAGAGCATGTCACTGTTAGGTTAGGTTGAGAGTATGCGGGCAGTGGGCAAATCAGCCCTCTTGTGCTTTTTGATCTCCTCACTTGAGATTCAATTTCACGCGACCCTGCCACTTTGATCTGGCCCACGCCTTCATTAACCAGGTCCAACACTTGCCTTTCTTGGATCTTGCCCCTCCTGACAAAGGTACTCGGGTTTGTGGGGGTGTGGCCAGGGTTAGTCGCGGTGTGCCTAGGGTTTGTGGGGGTGTGGCATGATCACTGGGGTGTGCCGAGGGTTTGTCGGGGTGTGTGCCCCCTTGGACTTTAGGATTAGGTTTGAGTGTTGGGCTGGTGGATGTATATGTGTGACTGGGAGAGGTAAGAGTTAGGTTGAGAGTATGCGGGCAGTGGGCAAATCAGCCCTCTTGTGCTTTTTGATCTCCTCACTTGAGATTCAATTTCACGCGACCCTGCCACTTTGATCTGGCCCACGCCTTCATTAACCAGGTCCAACACTTGCCTTTCTTGGATCTTGCCCCTCCTGACAAAGGTAATCGGGTTTGTGGGGGTGTGGCCAGGGTTAGTCGGGGTGTGCCTAGGGTTTGTGGGGGTGTGGCATGATCATTGGGAATGCTGAGGGTTTGTGGGGGTGTGTGCCCCCTTGGACTTTAGGATTAGGTTTGAGTGTTGGGCTGGTGGATGTATATGTGTGACTGGGATAGGTAAGGCTGCAGAGTTTTGAGTGGTGAGGTATGAGGTGCTATGGCGCATAGGCTCGTGTGGTGAAGCCAGGTGAATCTGGCCCATGCCTTTCATTATCGTGGTCCGACACCACTTGGTTCAATGGACCGGGTGTGCACTGGGACACATCATCAGTAATGCATCCTCGGATCATGGGGTGTTTCGGGTCTTTCATCATTAAACACCCTCCCCGAGATGACCCAGCCGGAGTTGATCAAGCTCGGCTTGTGTTTTCCCATGGACCAGGATAATGAGAGGCATGTAACTATGAGGGTAATGTTGTTTTTAAACATCATTACCTGGCATCTGTATGCCTGGGATTGCATGGGTTAAATTGACAGTGTTTACTGGGCATTCGGTGTCTCTGCACCTGAGTTTAGTGGTGACTGGTTTTCTGTGGACCCAGCTTGGGTTTAACTTTCTGGTTCTCTCTCGCCTTTTGGGCATCTGGGCTTTTTTGTTGGCATTTTGTCGACCGGGAGAATGAAGAGCGTGTCACTGTTAGGTTAGGTTGAGAGTATGCGGGCAGTGGGCAAATCAGCCCTCTTGTGCTTTTTGATCTCCTCACTTGAGATTCAATTTCACGCGACCCTGCCACTTTGATCTGGCCCACGCCTTCATTAACCAGGTCCAACACTTGCCTTTCTTGGATCTTGCCCCTCCTGACAAAGGTAATCGGGTTTGTGGGGGTGTGGCCAGGGTTAGTCGGGGTGTGCCTAGGGTTTGTGGGGGTGTGGCATGATCATTGGGAATGCTGAGGGTTTGTGGGGGTGTGTGCCCCCTTGGACTTTAGGATTAGGTTTGAGTGTTGGGCTGGTGGATGTATATGTGTGACTGGGATAGGTAAGGCTGCAGAGTTTTGAGTGGTGAGGTATGAGGTGCTATGGCGCATAGGCTCGTGTGGTGAAGCCAGGTGAATCTGGCCCATGCCTTTCATTATCGTGGTCCGACACCACTTGGTTCAATGGACCGGGTGTGCACTGGGACACATCATCAGTAATGCATCCTTGGATCATGGGGTGTTTCGGGTCTTTCATCATTAAACACCCTCCCCGAGATGACCCAGCCGGAGTTGATCAAGCTCGGCTTGTGTTTTCCCATGGACCAGGATAATGAGAGGCATGTAACTATGAGGGTAATGTTGTTTTTAAACATCATTACCTGGCATCTGTATGCCTGGGATTGCATGGGTTAAATTGACAGTGTTTACTGGGCATTCGGTGTCTCTGCACCTGAGTTTAGTGGTGACTGGTTTTCTATGGACCCAGCTTGGGTTTAACTTTCTGGTTCTCTCTCGCCTTTTGGGCATCTGGGCTTTTTTGTTGGCATTTTGTCGACCGGGAGAATGAAGAGCGTGTCACTGTTAGGTTAGGTTGAGAGTATGCGGGCAGTGGGCAAATCAGCCCTCTTGTGCTTTTTGATCTCCTCACTTGAGATTCAATTTCACGCGACCCTGCCACTTTGATCTGGCCCACGCCTTCATTAACCAGGTCCAACACTTGCCTTTCTTGGATCTTGCCCCTCCTGACAAAGGTAATCGGGTTTGTGGGGGTGTAGCCAGGGTTAGTCGGGGTGTGCCTAGGGTTTGTGGGGGTGT
This sequence comes from Mobula birostris, assembly GCF_030028105.1. Taxonomy (NCBI): domain Eukaryota; kingdom Metazoa; phylum Chordata; class Chondrichthyes; order Myliobatiformes; family Myliobatidae; genus Mobula; species Mobula birostris. The sequence goes on along the minus strand of NC_092402.1, from coordinate 116,072 downwards.
GGCATGATCATTGGGAATGCTGAGGGTTTGTCGGGGTGTGTGCCCCCTTGGACTTTAGGATTAGGTTTGAGTGTTGGGCTGGTGGATGTATATGTGTGACTGGGATAGGTAAGGCTGCAGAGTTTTGAGTGGTGAGGTATGAGGTGCTATGGCGCATAGGCTCGTGTGGTGAAGCCAGGTGAATCTGGCCCATGCCTTTCATTATCGTGGTCCGACACCACTTGGTTCAATGGACCGGGTGTGCACTGGGACACATCATCAGTAATGCATCCTCGGATCATGGGGTGTTTCGGGTCTTTCATCATTAAACACCCTCCCCGAGATGACCCAGCCGGAGTTGATCAAGCTCGGCTTGTGTTTTCCCATGGACCAGGATAATGAGAGGCATGTAACTATGAGGGTAATGTTGTTTTTAAACATCATTACCTGGCATCTGTATGCCTGGGATTGCATGGGTTAAATTGACAGTGTTTACTGGGCATTCGGTGTCTCTGCACCTGAGTTTAGTGGTGACTGGTTTTCTGTGGACCCAGCTTGGGTTTAACTTTCTGGTTCTCTCTCGCCTTTTGGGCATCTGGGCTTTTTTGTTGGCATTTTGTCGACCGGGAGAATGAAGAGCGTGTCACTGTTAGGTTAGGTTGAGAGTATGCGGGCAGTGGGCAAATCAGCCCTCTTGTGCTTTTTGATCTCCTGACTTGAGATTCAATTTCACGCGACCCTGCCACTTTGATCTGGCCCACGCCTTCATTAACCAGGTCCAACACTTGCCTTTCTTGGATCTTGCCCCTCCTGACAAAGGTAATCGGGTTTGTGGGGGTGTGGCCAGGGTTAGTCGGGGTGTGCCTAGGGTTTGTGGGGGTGTGGCATGATCATTGGGAATGCTGAGGGTTTGTGGGGGTGTGTGCCCCCTTGGACTTTAGGATTAGGTTTGAGTGTTGGGCTGGTGGATGTATATGTGTGACTGGGATAGGTAAGGCTGCAGAGTTTTGAGTGGTGAGGTATGAGGTGCTATGGCGCATAGGCTCGTGTGGTGAAGCCAGGTGAATCTGGCCCATGCCTTTCATTATCGTGGTCCGACACCACTTGGTTCAATGGACCGGGTGTGCACTGGGACACATCATCAGTAATGCATCCTCGGATCATGGGGTGTTTCGGGTCTTTCATCATTAAACACCCTCCCCGAGATGACCCAGCCGGAGTTGATCAAGCTCGGCTTGTGTTTTCCCATGGACCAGGATAATGAGAGGCATGTAACTATGAGGGTAATGTTGTTTTTAAACATCATTACCTGGCATCTGTATGCCTGGGATTGCATGGGTTAAATTGACAGTGTTTACTGGGCATTCGGTGTCTCTGCACCTGAGTTTAGTGGTGACTGGTTTTCTGTGGACCCAGCTTGGGTTTAACTTTCTGGTTCTCTCTCGCCTTTTGGGCATCTGGGCTTTTTTGTTGGCATTTTGTCGACCGGGAGAATGAAGAGCGTGTCACTGTTAGGTTAGGTTGAGAGTATGCGGGCAGTGGGCAAATCAGCCCTCTTGTGCTTTTTGATCTCCTGACTTGAGATTCAATTTCACGCGACCCTGCCACTTTGATCTGGCCCACGCCTTCATTAACCAGGTCCAACACTTGCCTTTCTTGGATCTTGCCCCTCCTGACAAAGGTAATCGGGTTTGTGGGGGTGTGGCCAGGGTTAGTCGGGGTGTGCCTAGGGTTTGTGGGGGTGTGGCATGATCATTGGGAATGCTGAGGGTTTGTGGGGGTGTGTGCCCCCTTGGACTTTAGGATTAGGTTTGAGTGTTGGGCTGGTGGATGTATATGTGTGACTGGGATAGGTAAGGCTGCAGAGTTTTGAGTGGTGAGGTATGAGGTGCTATGGCGCATAGGCTCGTGTGGTGAAGCCAGGTGAATCTGGCCCATGCCTTTCATTATCGTGGTCCGACACCACTTGGTTCAATGGACCGGGTGTGCACTGGGACACATCATCAGTAATGCATCCTCGGATCATGGGGTGTTTCGGGTCTTTCATCATTAAACACCCTCCCCGAGATGACCAAGCCGGAGTTGATCAAGCTCGGCTTGTGTTTTCCCATGGACCAGGATAATGAGAGGCATGTAACTATGAGGGTAATGTTGTTTTTAAACATCATTACCTGGCATCTGTATGCCTGGGATTGCATGGGTTAAATTGACAGTGTTTACTGGGCATTCGGTGTCTCTGCACCTGAGTTTAGTGGTGACTGGTTTTCTGTGGACCCAGCTTGGGTTTAACTTTCTGGTTCTCTCTCGCCTTTTGGGCATCTGGGCTTTTTTGTTGGCATTTTGTCGACCGGGAGAATGAAGAGCGTGTCACTGTTAGGTTAGGTTGAGAGTATGCGGGCAGTGGGCAAATCAGCCCTCTTCTGCTTTTTGATCTCCTCACTTGAGATTCAATTTCACGCGACCCTGCCACTTTGATCTGGCCCACGCCTTCATTAACCAGGTCCAACACTTGCCTTTCTTGGATCTTGCCCCTCCTGACAAAGGTAATCGGGTTTGTGGGGGTGTGGCCAGGGTTAGTCGGGGTGTGCCTAGGGTTTGTGGGGGTGTGGCATGATCATTGGGAATGCTGAGGGTTTGTGGGGGTGTGTGCCCCCTTGGACTTTAGGATTAGGTTTGAGTGTTGGGCTGGTGGATGTATATGTGTGACTGGGATAGGTAAGGCTGCAGAGTTTTGAGTGGTGAGGTATGAGGTGCTATGGCGCATAGGCTCGTGTGGTGAAGCCAGGTGAATCTGGCCCATGCCTTTCATTATCGTGGTCCGACACTACTTGGTTCAATGGACCGGGTGTGCACTGGGACACATCATCAGTAATGCATCCTCGGATCATGGGGTGTTTTGGGTCTTCCATCATTAGGGTTAGGTTGAGAGTATGCGGGCAGTGGGCAAATCAGCCCTCTTGTGCTTTTTGATCTCCTCACTTGAGATTCAATTTCACGCGACCCTGCCACTTTGATCTGGCCCACGCCTTCATTAACCAGGTCCAACACTTGCCTTTCTTGGATCTTGCCCCTCCTGACAAAGGTAATCGGGTTTGTGGGGGAGTGGCCAGGGTTAGTCGGGGTGTGCCTAGGGTTTGTGGGGGTGTGGGTTAGGTTGAGAGTATGCGGGCAGTGGGCAAATCAGCCCTCTTGTGCTTTTTGATCTCCTCACTTGAGATTCAATTTCACGTGACCCTGCCACTTTGATCTGGCCCACGCCTTCATTAACCAGGTCCAACACTTGCCTTTCTTGGATCTTGCCCCTCCTGACAAAGGTAATCGGGTTTGTGGGGGAGTGGCCAGGGTTAGTCGGGGTGTGCCTAGGGTTTGTGGGGGTGTGGCATGATCTCTGGGATGTGCCGAGGGTTTGTGGGGGTGTGTGCCCCCTTGGACTTTAGGATTAGGTTTGAGTGTTGGGCTGGTGGATGTATATATGACTGGGATAGGTAAGGCTGCAGAGTTTTGAGTGGTGAGGTATGAGGTGCTATGGCGCATAGGCCCCTGTGGTGAAGCCAGGTGAATCTGGCCCATGCCTTTCATTATCGTGGTCCGACACCACTTGGTTCAACGGACCGGGTGTGCACTGGGACACATCATCAGTAATGCATCCTCGGATCATGGGGTGTTTCGGGTCTTTCATCATTAAACACCCTCCCCGAGTTGACCCAGCCGGAGTTGATCAAGCTCGGCTTGTGTTTTCCCATGGACCAGGATAATGAGAGGCATGTAACTATGAGGGTAATGACGTTTTTAAACATCATTACCTGGCATCTGTATGCCTGGGGATGCATGGGTTAAATTGACAGTGTTTACTGGGCATTCGGTGTCTCTGCACCTGAGTTTAGTGGTGACTTGTTTTCTGTGGACCCAGCTTGGGATTAACTTTCTGGTTCTCTCTCGCCGTTTGGGCATCTGGGCTTTATTCTTGGCATTTTGTCGACCGGGAGAATGAAGAGCGTGTCACTGTTAGGTTAGGTTGAGAGTATGCGGGCAGTGGGCAAATCAGCCCTCTTGTGCTTTTTGATCTCCTCACTTGAGATTCAATTTCACGCGACCCTGCCACTTTGATCTGGCCAACGCCTTCATTAACCAGGTCCAACACTTGCCTTTCTTGGATCTTGCCCCTCCTGACAAAGGTAATCGGGTTTGTGGGGGAGTGGCCAGGGTTAGTCGGGGTGTGCCTAGCGTTTGTGGGGGTGTGGGTTAGGTTGAGAGTATGCGGGCAGTGGGCAAATCAGCCCTCTTGTGCTTTTTGATCTCCTCACCTGAGATTCAATTTCACGTGACCCTGCCACTTTGATCTGGCCCACGCCTTCATTAACCAGGTCCAACACTTGCCTTTCTTGGATCTTGCCCCTCCTGACAAAGGTAATCGGGTTTGTGGGGGAGTGGCCAGGGTTAGTCGGGGTGTGCCTAGGGTTTGTGGGGGTGTGGCATGATCTCTGGGATGTGCCGAGGGTTTGTGGGGGTGTGTGCCCCCTTGGACTTTAGGATTAGGTTTGAGTGTTGGGCTGGTGGATGTATATGTGACTGGGATAGGTAAGGCTGCAGAGTTTTGAGTGGTGAGGTATGAGGTGCTATGGCGCATAGGCCCCTGTGGTGAAGCCAGGTGAATCTGGCCCATGCCTTTCATTATCGTGGTCCGACACCACTTGGTTCAACGGACCGGGTGTGCACTGGGACACATCATCAGTAATGCATCCTCGGATCATGGGGTGTTTCGGGTCTTTCATCATTAAACACCCTCCCCGAGTTGACCCAGCCGGAGTTGATCAAGCTCGGCTTGTGTTTTCCCATGGACCAGGATAATGAGAGGCATGTAACTATGAGGGTAATGACGTTTTTAAACATCATTACCTGGCATCTGTATGCCTGGGGATGCATGGGTTAAATTGACAGTGTTTACTGGGCATTCGGTGTCTCTGCACCTGAGTTTAGTGGTGACTTGTTTTCTGTGGACCCAGCTTGGGATTAACTTTCTGGTTCTCTCTCGCCGTTTGGGCATCTGGGCTTTATTCTTGGCATTTTGTCGACCGGGAGAATGAAGAGCGTGTCACTGTTAGGTTAGGTTGAGAGTATGCGGGCAGTGGGCAAATCAGCCCTCTTGTGCTTTTTGATCTCCTCACTTGAGATTCAATTTCACGCGACCCTGCCACTTTGATCTGGCCCACGCCTTCATTAACCAGGTCCAACACTTGCCTTTCTTGGATCTTGCCCCTCCTGACAAAGGTAATCGGGTTTGTGGGGGAGTGGCCAGGGTAAGTCGGGGTGTGCCTAGGGTTTGTGGGGGTGTGGGTTAGGTTGAGAGTATGCGGGCAGTGGGCAAATCAGCCCTCTTGTGCTTTTTGATCTCCTCACTTGAGATTCAATTTCACGTGACCCTGCCACTTTGATCTGGCCCACGCCTTCATTAACCAGGTCCAACACTTGCCTTTCTTGGATCTTGCCCCTCCTGACAAAGGTAATCGGGTTTGTGGGGGAGTGGCCAGGGTTAGTCGGGGTGTGCCTAGGGTTTGTGGGGGTGTGGCATGATCTCTGGGATGTGCCGAGGGTTTGTGGGGGTGTGTGCCCCCTTGGACTTTAGGATTAGGTTTGAGTGTTGGGCTGGTGGATGTATATGTGACTGGGATAGGTAAGGCTGCAGAGTTTGGAGTGGTGAGGTATGAGGTGCTATGGGGCTTAGTGGTGAAGCCAGGTGAATCTGGCCCATGCCTTTCATTATCGTGGTCCGACCCCACTTGGTTCAATGGACCGGGTGTGCACTGGGACACATCATCAGTAATGCATCCTCGGATCATCGGGTGTTTCGGGTCTTTCATCATTAAACACCCTCCCCGAGTTGACCCAGCCGGAGTTGATCAAGCTCGGCTTGTGTTTTCCCATGGAACAGGATAATGAGAGGCATGTAACTATGAGGGTAATGACGTTTTTAAACATCATTACCTGGCATCTGTATGCCTGCGGATGCATGGGTTAAATTGACAGTGTTTACTGGGCATTCGGTGTCTCTGCACCTGAGTTTAGTGATGACTTGTTTTCTGTGGACCCAGCTTGGGTTTAACTTTCTGGTTCTCTCTTGCCGTTTGGGCATCTGGGCTTTGTTCTTGGCATTTTGTCGACCGGGAGAATGAAGAGCGTGTCACTGTTAGGTTAGGTTGAGAGTATGCGGGCAGTGGGCAAATCAGCCCTCTTGTGCTTTTTGATCTCCTCACTTGAGATTCAATTTCACGCGACCCTGCCACTTTGATCTGGCCCACGCCTTCATTAACCAGGTCCAACACTTGCCTTTCTCGGATCTTGCCCCTCCTGACAAATTTAATCGGGTTTGTGGGGGAGTGGCCAGGGTTAGTCGGGGAGTGACTAGGGTTTGTGGGGGTGTGGCATGATCACTGGGATGTGCCTTGGGTTTGTGGGGGTGAGTGCCCCCTTGGACTTTAGGATTAGGTTTGAGTGTTGGGCTGGTGGATGTATATGTGTGACTGGGAGAGGTAAGGCTGCAGAGTTTTGAGTGGTGAGGTATGAGGTGCTATGGGGCTTAGTGGTGAAGCCAGGTGAATCTGGCCCATGCCTTTCATTATCATGGTCCGACACCACTTGGTTCACTGGACCGGGTGTGCACTGGGACACATCATCAGTAATGCATCCTCGGATCATGGGGTGTTTCGGGTCTTTCATCATTAAACACCCTCCCCGAGATGACCCAGCCGGAGTTGATCAAGCTCGGCTTGTGTTTTCCCATGGACCAGGATAATGAGAGGCAGGTAACTATGAGGGTAATGTTGTTTTTAAACATCATTACCCGGCATCTGTATGCCTGGGATTGCATGGGTTAAATTGACAGTGTTTACTGGGCATTCGGTGTCTCTGCACCTGAGTTTAGTGATGACTGGTTTTCTGTGGACCCAGCTTGGGTTTAACTTTCTGGTTCTCTCTCGCCGTTTGGGCATCTGGGCTTTATTCTTGGCATTTTGTCGACCGGGAGAATGAAGAGCGTGTCACTGTTAGGTTAGGTTGAGAGTATGCGGGCAGTGGGCAAATCAGCCCTCTTGTGCTTTTTGATCTCCTCACTTGAGATTCAATTTCACGCGACCCTGCCACTTTGATCTGGCCCACGCCTTCATTAACCAGGTCCAACACTTGCCTTTCTCGGATCTTGCCCCTCCTGACAAATTTAATCGGGTTTGTGGGGCAGTGGCCAGGGTTAGTCGGGGAGTGACTAGGGTTTGTGGGGGTGTGGCATGATCACTGGGATGTGCCGAGGGTTTGTGGGGGTGAGTGCCCCCTTGGACTTTAGGATTAGGTTTGAGTGTTGGGCTGGTGGATGTATATGTGTGACTGGGAGAGGTAAGGCTGCAGAGTTTTGAGTGGTGAGGTATGAGGTGCTATGGGGCTTAGTGGTGAAGCCAGGTGAATCTGGCCCATGCCTTTCATTATCATGGTCCGACACCACTTGGTTCAATGGACCGGGTGTGCACTGGGACACATCATCAGTAATGCATCCTCGGATCATGGGGTGTTTCGGGTCTTTCATCATTAAACACCCTCCCCGAGATGACCCAGCCGGAGTTGATCAAGCTCGGCTTGTGTTTTCCCATGGACCAGGATAATGAGAGGCAGGTAACTATGAGGGTAATGTTGTTTTTAAACATCATTACCCGGCATCTGTATGCCTGGGATTGCATGGGTTAAATTGACAGTGTTTACTGGGCATTCGGTGTCTCTGCACCTGAGTTTAGTGATGACTGGTTTTCTGTGGACCCAGCTTGGGTTTAACTTTCTGGTTCTCTCTCGCCGTTTGGGCATCTGGGCTTTATTCTTGGCATTTTGTCGACCGGGAGAATGAAGAGCGTGTCACTGTTAGGTTAGGTTGAGAGTATGCGGGCAGTGGGCAAATCAGCCCTCTTGTGCTTTTTGATCTCCTCACTTGAGATTCAATTTCACGCGACCCTGCCACTTTGATCTGGCCCACGCCTTCATTAACCAGGTCCAACACTTGCCTTTCTCGGATCTTGCCCCTCCTGACAAATTTAATCGGGTTTGTGGGGGAGTGGCCAGGGTTAGTCGGGGAGTGACTAGGGTTTGTGGGGGTGTGGCATGATCACTGGGATGTGCCGAGGGTTTGTGGGGGTGAGTGCCCCCTTGGACTTTAGGATTAGGTTTGAGTGTTGGGCTGGTGGATGTATATGTGTGACTGGGAGAGGTAAGGCTGCAGAGTTTTGAGTGGTGAGGTATGAGGTGCTATGGGGCTTAGTGGTGAAGCCAGGTGAATCTGGCCCATGCCTTTCATTATCACAGTCCGACACCACTTGGTTCAATGGACCGGGTGTGCACTGGGAACCATTATCAGTAATGCATCCTCGGATCATCGGGTGTTTCGTGTCTTTCATCATTAAGCACCCTCCCCGAGATGACCCAGCCGGAGTTGATCAAGCTCGGCTTGTGTTTTCCCATGGACCAGGATAATGAGAGGCAGGTAACTATGAGGGTAATGTTGTTTTTAAACATCATTACCCGGCATCTGTATGCCTGGGATTGCATGGGTTAAATTGACAGTGTTTACTGGGCATTCGGTGTCTCTGCACCTGAGTTTAGTGATGACTGGTTTTCTGTGGACCCAGCTTGGGTTTAACTTTCTGGTTCTCTCTCGCCGTTTGGGCATCTGGGCTTTATTCTTGGCATTTTGTCGACCGGGAGAATGAAGAGCGTGTCACTGTTAGGTTAGGTTGAGAGTATGCGGGCAGTGGGCAAATCAGCCCTCTTGTGCTTTTTGATCTCCTCACTTGAGATTCAATTTCACGCGACCCTGCCACTTTGATCTGGCCCACGCCTTCATTAACCAGGTCCAACACTTGCCTTTCTCGGATCTTGCCCCTCCTGACAAATTTAATCGGGTTTGTGGGGCAGTGGCCAGGGTTAGTCGGGGAGTGACTAGGGTTTCTGGGGGTGTGGCATGATCACTGGGATGTGCCGAGGGTTTGTCGGGGTGAGTGCCCCCTTGGACTTTAGGATTAGGTTTGAGTGTTGGGCTGGTGGATGTATATGTGTGACTGGGAGAGGTAAGGCTGCAGAGTTTTGAGTGGTGAGGTATGAGGTGCTATGGGGCTTAGTGGTGAAGCCAGGTGAATCTGGCCCATGCCTTTCGTTATCATGGTCCGACACCACTTGGTTCAATGGACCGGGTGTGCACTGGGACACATCATCAGTAATGCATCCTCGGATCATGGGGTGTTTCGGGTCTTTCATCATTAAACACCCTCCCCGAGATGACCCAGCCGGAGTTGATCAAGCTCGGCTTGTGTTTTCCCATGGACCAGGATAATGAGAGGCAGGTAACTATGAGGGTAATGTTGTTTTTAAACATCATTACCCGGCATCTGTATGCCTGGGATTGCATGGGTTAAATTGACAGTGTTTACTGGGCATTCGGTGTCTCTGCACCTGAGTTTAGTGATGACTGGTTTTCTGTGGACCCAGCTTGGGTTTAACTTTCTGGTTCTCTCTCGCCGTTTGGGCATCTGGGCTTTATTCTTGGCATTTTGTCGACCGGGAGAATGAAGAGCGTGTCACTGTTAGGTTAGGTTGAGAGTATGCGGGCAGTGGGCAAATCAGCCCTCTTGTGCTTTTTGATCTCCTCACTTGAGATTCAATTTCACGCGACCCTGCCACTTTGATCTGGCCCACGCCTTCATTAACCAGGTCCAACACTTGCCTTTCTCGGATCTTGCCCCTCCTGACAAATTTAATCGGGTTTGTGGGGGAGTGGCCAAGGTTAGTCGGGGAGTGACTAGGGTTTGTGGGGGTGTGGCATGATCACTGGGATGTGCCGAGGGTTTGTGGGGGTGAGTGCCCCCTTGGACTTTAGGATTAGGTTTGAGTGTTGGGCTGGTGGATGTATATGTGTGACTGGGATAGGTAAGGCTGCAGAGTTTTGAGTGGTGAGGTATGAGGTGCTATGGGGCTTAGTGGTGAAGCCAGGTGAATCTGGCCCATGCCTTTCATTATCATGGTCCGACACCACTTGGTTCAATGGACCGGGTGTGCACTGGGACACATCATCAGTAATGCATCCTCGGATCATCGGGTGTTTCGTGTCTTTCATCATTAAGCACCCTCCCCGAGATGACCCAGCCGGAGTTGATCAAGCTCGGCTTGTGTTTTCCCATGGACCAGGATAATGAGAGGCAGGTAACTATGAGGGTAATGTTGTCTTTAAACATCATTACCCGGCATCTGTATGCCTGGGATTGCATGGGTTAAATTGACAGTGTTTACTGGGCATTCGGTGTCTCTGCACCTGAGTTTAGTGATGACTGGTTTTCTGTGGACCCAGCTTGGGTTTAACTTTCTGGTTCTCTCTCGCCGTTTGGGCATCTGGGCTTTATTCTTGGCATTTTGTCGACCGGGAGAATGAAGAGCGTGTCACTGTTAGGTTAGGTTGAGAGTATGCGGGCAGTGGGCAAATCAGCCCTCTTGTGCTTTTTGATCTCCTCACTTGAGATTCAATTTCACGCGACCCTGCCACTTTGATCTGGCCCACGCCTTCATTAACCAGGCCCAACACTTGCCTTTCTCGGATCTTGCCCCTCCTGACAAATTAAATCGGGTTTGTGGGGGAGTGGCCAGGGTTAGTCGGGGAGTGACTAGGGTTTGTGGGGGTGTGGCATGATCTGTGGGATGTGCCGAGGGTTTGTTGGGGTGTGTGCCCCGTTGGACTTTAGGATTAGGTTTGAGTGTTGGGCTGGTGGATGTATATGTGTGAGTGGGATAGGTAAGGCTGCAGAGTTTGGAGTGGTGAGGTATGAGGTGCTGTGGCGCATAGGCTCGTGTGGTAAAGCCAGGTGAATCTGGCCCATGCCTTTCATTATCGTGGTCCGACACCACTTGGTTCAATGGACCGGGTGTGCACTGGGACACATCATCAGTAATGCACCCTCGGATCATGGGGTGTTTCGGGTCTTTCATCATTAAACACCCTCCCCGAGATGACCCAGCCGGAGTTGATCAAGCTCGGCTTGTGTTTTCCCATGGACCAGGATAATGAGAGGCATGTAACTATGAGGGTAATGACGTTTTTAAACATCATTACCTGGCATCTGTATGCCTGGGGATGCATGGGTTAAATTGACAGTGTTTACTGGGCATTCGGTGTCTCTGCACCTGAGTTTAGTGGTGACTTGTTTTCTGTGGACCCAGCTTGGGTTTAACTTTCTGGTTCTCTCTTGCCGTTTGGGCATCTGGGCTTTGTTCTTGGCATTTTGTCGACCGGGAGAATGAAGAGCGTGTCACTGTTAGGTTAGGTTGAGAGTATGCGGGCAGTGGGCAAATCAGCCCTCTTGTGCTTTTTGATCTCCTCACTTGAGATTCAATTTCACGCGACCCTGCCACTTTGATCTGGCCCACGCCTTCATTAACCAGGTCCAACACTTGCCTTTCTTGGATCTTGCCCGTCCTGACAAAGGTAATCGGGTTTGTGGGGGAGTGGCCAGGGTTAGTCGGGGTGTGCCTAGGGTTTGTGGGGGTGTGGCATGATCTGTGGGATGTGCCGAGGGTTTGTTGGGGTGTGTGCCCCGTTGGACTTTAGGATTAGGTTTGAGTGTTGGGCTGGTGGATGTATATGTGTGACTGGGATAGGTAAGGCTGCAGAGTTTGGAGTGGTGAGGTATGAGGTGCTGTGGCGCATAGGCTCGTGTGGTAAAGCCAGGTGAATCTGGCCCATGCCTTTCATTATCGTGGTCCGACACCACTTGGTTCAATGGACCGGGTGTGCACTGGGACACATCATCAGTAATGCATCCTCGGATCATGGGGTGTTTCGGGTCTTTCATCATTAAACACCCTCCCCGAGATGACCCAGCCGGAGTTGATCAAGCTCGGCTTGTGTTTTCCCATGGACCAGGATAATGAGAGGCATGTAACTATGAGGGTAATGACGTTTTTAAACATCATTACCCGGCATCTGTATGCCTGGGGATGCATGGGTTAAATTGACAGTGTTTACTGGGCATTCGGTGTCTCTGCACCTGAGTTTAGTGGTGACTTGTTTTCTGTGGACCCAGCTTGGGTTTAACTTTCTGGTTCTCTCTTGCCGTTTGGGCATCTGGGCTTTGTTCTTGGCATTTTGTCGACCGGGAGAATGAAGAGCGTGTCACTGTTAGGTTAGGTTGAGAGTATGCGGGCAGTGGGCAAATCAGCCCTCTTGTGCTTTTTGATCTCCTCACTTGAGATTCAATTTCACGCGACCCTGCCACTTTGATCTGGCCCACGCCTTCATTAACCAGGTCCAACACTTGCCTTTCTTGGATCTTGCCCGTCCTGACAAAGGTAATCGGGTTTGTGGGGGAGTGGCCAGGGTTAGTCGGGGTGTGCCTAGGGTTTGTGGGGGTGTGGCATGATCTGTGGGATGTGCCGAGGGTTTGTTGGGGTGTGTGCCCCGTTGGACTTTAGGATTAGGTTTGAGTGTTGGGCTGGTGGATGTATATGTGTGACTGGGATAGGTAAGGCTGCAGAGTTTGGAGTGGTGAGGTATGAGGTGCTGTGGCGCATAGGCTCGTGTGGTAAAGCCAGGTGAATCTGGCCCATGCCTTTCATTATCGTGGTCCGACACCACTTGGTTCAATGGACCGGGTGTGCACTGGGACACATCATCAGTAATGCATCCTCGGATCATGGGGTGTTTCGGGTCTTTCATCATTAAACACCCTCCCCGAGATGACCCAGCCGGAGTTGATCAAGCTCGGCTTGTGTTTTCCCATGGACCAGGATAATGAGAGGCATGTAACTATGAGGGTAATGACGTTTTTAAACATCATTACCTGGCATCTGTATGCCTGGGGATGCATGGGTTAAATTGACAGTGTTTACTGGGCATTCGGTGTCTCTGCACCTGAGTTTAGTGGTGACTTGTTTTCTGTGGACCCAGCTTGGGTTTAACTTTCTGGTTCTCTCTTGCCGTTTGGGCATCTGGGCTTTGTTCTTGGCATTTTGTCGACCGGGAGAATGAAGAGCGTGTCACTGTTAGGTTAGGTTGAGAGTATGCGGGCAGTGGGCAAATCAGCCCTCTTGTGCTTTTTGATCTCCTCACTTGAGATTCAATTTCACGCGACCCTGCCACTTTGATCTGGCCCACGCCTTCATTAACCAGGTCCAACACTTGCCTTTCTTGGATCTTGCCCGTCCTGACAAAGGTAATCGGGTTTGTGGGGGAGTGGCCAGGGTTAGTCGGGGTGTGCCTAGGGTTTGTGGGGGTGTGGCATGATCTGTGGGATGTGCCGAGGGTTTGTTGGGGTGTGTGCCCCGTTGGACTTTAGGATTAGGTTTGAGTGTTGGGCTGGTGGATGTATATGTGTGACTGGGATAGGTAAGGCTGCAGAGTTTGGAGTGGTGAGGTATGAGGTGCTGTGGCGCATAGGCTCGTGTGGTAAAGCCAGGTGAATCTGGCCCATGCCTTTCATTATCGTGGTCCGACACCACTTGGTTCAATGGACCGGGTGTGCACTGGGACACATCATCAGTAATGCATCCTCGGATCATGGGGTGTTTCGGGTCTTTCATCATTAAACACCCTCCCCGAGATGACCCAGCCGGAGTTGATCAAGCTCGGCTTGTGTTTTCCCATGGACCAGGATAATGAGAGGCATGTAACTATGAGGGTAATGACGTTTTTAAACATCATTACCTGGCATCTGTATGCCTGGGGATGCATGGGTTAAATTGACAGTGTTTACTGGGCATTCGGTGTCTCTGCACCTGAGTTTAGTGGTGACTTGTTTTCTGTGGACCCAGCTTGGGTTTAACTTTCTGGTTCTCTCTTGCCGTTTGGGCATCTGGGCTTTGTTCTTGGCATTTTGTCGACCGGGAGAATGAAGAGCGTGTCACTGTTAGGTTAGGTTGAGAGTATGCGGGCAGTGGGCAAATCAGCCCTCTTGTGCTTTTTGATCTCCTCACTTGAGATTCAATTTCACGCGACCCTGCCACTTTGATCTGGCCCACGCCTTCATTAACCAGGTCCAACACTTGCCTTTCTTGGATCTTGCCCGTCCTGACAAAGGTAATCGGGTTTGTGGGGGAGTGGCCAGGGTTAGTCGGGGTGTGCCTAGGGTTTGTGGGGGTGTGGCATGATCTGTGGGATGTGCCGAGGGTTTGTTGGGGTGTGTGCCCCGTTGGACTTTAGGATTAGGTTTGAGTGTTGGGCTGGTGGATGTATATGTGTGACTGGGATAGGTAAGGCTGCAGAGTTTGGAGTGGTGAGGTATGAGGTGCTGTGGCGCATAGGCTCGTGTGGTAAAGCCAGGTGAATCTGGCCCATGCCTTTCATTATCGTGGTCCGACACCACTTGGTTCAATGGACCGGGTGTGCACTGGGACACATCATCAGTAATGCATCCTCGGATCATGGGGTGTTTCGGGTCTTTCATCATTAAACACCCTCCCCGAGATGACCCAGCCGGAGTTGATCAAGCTCGGCTTGTGTTTTCCCATGGACCAGGATAATGAGAGGCATGTAACTATGAGGGTAATGACGTTTTTAAACATCATTACCTGGCATCTGTATGCCTGGGGATGCATGGGTTAAATTGACAGTGTTTACTGGGCATTCGGTGTCTCTGCACCTGAGTTTAGTGGTGACTTGTTTTCTGTGGACCCAGCTTGGGTTTAACTTTCTGGTTCTCTCTTGCCGTTTGGGCATCTGGGCTTTGTTCTTGGCATTTTGTCGACCGGGAGAATGAAGAGCGTGTCACTGTTAGGTTAGGTTGAGAGTATGCGGGCAGTGGGCAAATCAGCCCTCTTGTGCTTTTTGATCTCCTCACTTGAGATTCAATTTCACGCGACCCTGCCACTTTGATCTGGCCCACGCCTTCATTAACCAGGTCCAACACTTGCCTTTCTTGGATCTTGCCCGTCCTGACAAAGGTAATCGGGTTTGTGGGGGAGTGGCCAGGGTTAGTCGGGGTGTGCCTAGGGTTTGTGGGGGTGTGGCATGATCTGTGGGATGTGCCGAGGGTTTGTTGGGGTGTGTGCCCCGTTGGACTTTAGGATTAGGTTTGAGTGTTGGGCTGGTGGATGTATATGTGTGACTGGGATAGGTAAGGCTGCAGAGTTTGGAGTGGTGAGGTATGAGGTGCTGTGGCGCATAGGCTCGTGTGGTAAAGCCAGGTGAATCTGGCCCATGCCTTTCATTATCGTGGTCCGACACCACTTGGTTCAATGGACCGGGTGTGCACTGGGACACATCATCAGTAATGCATCCTCGGATCATGGGGTGTTTCGGGTCTTTCATCATTAAACACCCTCCCCGAGATGACCCAGCCGGAGTTGATCAAGCTCGGCTTGTGTTTTCCCATGGACCAGGATAATGAGAGGCATGTAACTATGAGGGTAATGGCGTTTTTAAACATCATTACCTGGCATCTGTATGCCTGGGGATGCATGGGTTAAATTGACAGTGTTTACTGGGCATTCGGTGTCTCTGCACCTGAGTTTAGTGGTGACTTGTTTTCTGTGGACCCAGCTTGGGTTTAACTTTCTGGTTCTCTCTTGCCGTTTGGGCATCTGGGCTTTGTTCTTGGCATTTTGTCGACCGGGAGAATGAAGAGCGTGTCACTGTTAGGTTAGGTTGAGAGTATGCGGGCAGTGGGCAAATCAGCCCTCTTGTGCTTTTTGATCTCCTGACTTGAGATTCAATTTCACGCGACCCTGCCACTTTGATCTGGCCCACGCCTTCATTAACCAGGTCCAACACTTGCCTTTCTTGGATCTTGCCCGTCCTGACAAAGGTAATCGGGTTTGTGGGGGAGTGGCCAGGGTTAGTCGGGGTGTGCCTAGGGTTTGTGGGGTGTGGCATGATCTGTGGGATGTGCCGAGGGTTTGTTGGGGTGTGTGCCCCGTTGGACTTCAGGATTAGGTTTGAGTGTTGGGCTGGTGGATGTATATGTGTGACTGGGATAGGTAAGGCTGCAGAGTTTGGAGTGGTGAGGTATGAGGTGCTGTGGCGCATAGGCTCGTGTGGTAAAGCCAGGTGAATCTGGCCCATGCCTTTCATTATCGTGGTCCGACACCACTTGGTTCAATGGACCGGGTGTGCACTGGGACACATCATCAGTAATGCATCCTCGGATCATGGGGTGTTTCGGGTCTTTCATCATTAAACACCCTCCCCGAGATGACCCAGCCGGAGTTGATCAAGCTCGGCTTGTGTTTTCCCATGGACCAGGATAATGAGAGGCATGTAACTATGAGGGTAATGACGTTTTTAAACATCATTACCTGGCATCTGTATGCCTGGGGATGCATGGGTTAAATTGACAGTGTTTACTGGGCATTCGGTGTCTCTGCACCTGAGTTTAGTGGTGACTTGTTTTCTGTGGACCCAGCTTGGGTTTAACTTTCTGGTTCTCTCTTGCCGTTTGGGCATCCGGGCTTTGTTCTTGGCATTTTGTCGACCGGGAGAATGAAGAGCGTGTCACTGTTAGGTTAGGTTGAGAGTATGCGGGCAGTGGGCAAATCAGCCCTCTTGTGCTTTTTGATCTCCTGACTTGAGATTCAATTTCACGCGACCCTGCCACTTTGATCTGGCCCACGCCTTCATTAACCAGGTCCAACACTTGCCTTTCTTGGATCTTGCCCCTCCTGACAAAGGTAATCGGGTTTGTGGGGGTGTGGCCAGGGTTAGTCGGGGTGTGCCTAGAGTTTGTGGGGGTGTGACATTAGGGTTAGGGTTAGGGTTAAGGGTTAGGTTGAGAGTATGCGGGTAGTGGGCAAATCAGCCCTCTTGTGCTTTTTGATCTCCTCACTCGAGATTCAATTTCACGCGACCCTGCCACTTTGATCTGGCCCACGCCTTCATTAACCAGGTCCAACACTTGCCTTTCTTGGATCTTGCCCCTCCTGACAAAGGTAATCGGGTTTGTGGGGGTGTGGCCACGGTTAGTCGGGGTGTGCCTAGGGTTTGTGGGGGTGTGGCATGATCTCTGGGATGTGCCGAGGGTTTGTGGGGGTGTGTGCCCCCTTGGACTTTAGGATTAGGTTTGAGTGTTGGGCTGGTGGATGTATATGTGTGACTGGGATAGGTAAGGCTGCAGAGTTTTGAGTGGTGAGGTATGAGGTTCTATGGGGCTTAGTGGTGAAGCCTGGTGAATCTGGCCCATGCCTTTCATTATCTTGGTCCGACACCACTTGGTTCAATGGACCGGGTGTGCACTGGGACACATCATCAGTAATGCATCCTCGGATCATCGGGTGTTTCGGGTCTTTCATCATTGAACACCCTCCCCGAGATGACCCAGCCGGAGTTGATCAAGCTCGGCTTGTGTTTTCCCATGGACCAGGATAATGAGAAGCATGTAACTATGAGGGTAATGACGTTTTTAAACATCATTACCTGGCATCTGTATGCCTGGGGATGCATGGGTTAAATTGACAGTGTTTACTGGGCATTCGGTGTCTCTGCACCTGAGTTTACTGGTGACTTGTTTTCTGTGGACCCAGCTTGGGTTTAACTTTCTGGTTCTCTCTTGCCGTTTGGGCATCTGGGCTTTGTTCTTGGCATTTTGTCGACCGGGAGAATGAAGAGCGTGTCACTGTTAGGTTAGGTTGAGAGTATGCGGGCAGTGGGCAAATCAGCCCTCTTGTGCTTTTTGATCTCCTGACTTGAGATTCAATTTCACGCGACCCTGCCACTTTGATCTGGCCCACGCCTTCATTAACCAGGTCCAACACTTGCCTTTCTTGGATCTTGCCCCTCCTGACAAAGGTAATCGGGTTTGTGGGGGTGTGGCCAGGGTTAGTCGGGGTGTGCCTAGAGTTTGTGGGGGTGTGGCATTAGGGTTAGGGTTAGGGTTAAGGGTTAGGTTGAGAGTATGCGGGCAGTGGGCAAATCAGCCCTCTTGTGCTTTTTGATCTCCTCACTCGAGATTCAATTTCACGCGACCCTGCCACTTTGATCTGGCCCACGCCTTCATTAACCAGGTCCAACACTTGCCTTTCTTGGATCTTGCCCCTCCTGACAAAGGTAATCGGGTTTGTGGGGGTGTGGCCAGGGTTAGTCGGGGTGTGCCTAGGGTTTGTGGGGGTGTGGCATGATCTCTGGGATGTGCCGAGGGTTTGTGGGGGTGTGTGCCCCCTTGGACTTTAGGATTAGGTTTGAGTGTTGGGCTGGTGGATGTATATGTGTGACTGGGATAGGTAAGGCTGCAGAGTTTTGAGTGGTGAGGTATGAGGTTCTATGGGGCTTAGTGGTGAAGCCTGGTGAATCTGGCCCATGCCTTTCATTATCTTGGTCCGACACCACTTGGTTCAATGGACCGGGTGTGCACTGGGACACATCATCAGTAATGCATCCTCGGATCATGGGGTGTTTCGGGTCTTTCATCATTAAACACCCTCCCCGAGATGACCCAGCCGGAGTTGATCAAGCTCGGCTTGTGTTTTCCCATGGACCAGGATAATGAGAGGCATGTAACTATGAGGGTAATGACGTTTTTAAACATCATTACCTGGCATCTGTATGCCTGGGGATGCATGGGTTAAATTGACAGTGTTTACTGGGCATTCGGTGTCTCTGCACCTGAGTTTAGTGGTGACTTGTTTTCTGTGGACCCAGCTTGGGTTTAACTTTCTGGTTCTCTCTTGCCGTTTGGGCATCTGGGCTTTGTTCTTGGCATTTTGTCGACCGGGAGAATGAAGAGCGTGTCACTGTTAGGTTAGGTTGAGAGTATGCGGGCAGTGGGCAAATCAGCCCTCTTGTGCTTTTTGATCTCCTGACTTGAGATTCAATTTCACGCGACCCTGCCACTTTGATCTGGCCCACGCCTTCATTAACCAGGTCCAACACTTGCCTTTCTTGGATCTTGCCCCTCCTGACAAAGGTAATCGGGTTTGTGGGGGTGTGGCCAGGGTTAGTCGGGGTGTGCCTAGAGTTTGTGGGGGTGTGGCATTAGGGTTAGGGTTAGGGTTAGGGTTAGGTTGAGAGTATGCGGGCAGTGGGCAAATCAGCCCTCTTGTGCTTTTTGATCTCCTCACTTGAGATTCAATTTCACGCGACCCTGCCACTTTGATCTGGCCCACGCCTTCATTAACCAGGTCCAACACTTGCCTTTCTTGGATCTTGCCCCATCCTGACAAAGGTAATCGGGTTTGTGGGGGAGTGGCCAGGGTTAGTCGGGGTGTGCCTAGGGTTTGTGGGGGTGTGGCATGATCTCTGGGATGTGCCGAGGGTTTGTGGGGGTGTGTGCCCCCTTGGACTTTAGGATTAGGTTTTAGTGTTGGGCTGGTGGATGTATATGTGTGACTGGGATAGGTAAGGTTGCAGAGTTTGGAGTGGTGAGGTATGAGGTGCTGTGGCGCATAGGCTCATGTGGTGAAGCCAGGTGAATCTGGCCCATGCCTTTCATTATCGTGGTCCGACACCACTTGGTTCAATGGACCGGGTGTGCACTGGGACACATCATCAGTAATGCATCCTCGGATCATGGGGTGTTTCGGGTCTTTCATCATTAAACACCCTACCCGAGATGACCCAGCCGGAGTTGATCAAGCTCGGCTTGTGTTTTCCCATGGACCA
Source organism: Mobula birostris (assembly GCF_030028105.1). Lineage (NCBI taxonomy): Eukaryota > Metazoa > Chordata > Chondrichthyes > Myliobatiformes > Myliobatidae > Mobula > Mobula birostris. Next base: position 96,496 of record NC_092402.1, on the reverse strand, counting down.
GGATAATGAGAGGCATGTAACTATGAGGGTAATGACGTTTTTAAACATCATTACCTGGCATCTGTATGCCTGGGATTGCATGGGTTAAATTGACAGTGTTTACTGGGCATTCGGTGTCTCTGCACCTGAGTTTAGTGGTGACTTGTTTTCTGTGGACCCAGCTTGGGTTTAACTCTTTGGTTCTCTCTTGCCGTTTGGGCATCTGGGCTTTGTTCTTGGCATTTTGTCGACCGGGAGAATGAAGAGCGTGTCACTGTTAGGTTAGGTTGAGAGTATGCGGGCAGTGGGCAAATCAGCCCTCTTGTGCTTTTTGATCTCCTCACTCGAGATTCAATTTCACGCGACCCTGCCACTTTGATCTGGCCCACGCCTTCATTAACCAGGTCCAACACTTGCCTTTCTTGGATCTTGCCCCTCCTGACAAAGGTAATCGGGTTTGTGGGGGTGTGGCCAGAGTTAGTCGGGGTGTGCCTAGGGTTTGTGGGGGTGCGGCATGATCTCTGGGATGTGCCGAGGGTTTGTGGGGGTGTGTGCCCCCTTGGACTTTAGGATTAGGTTTGAGTGTTGGGCTGGTGGATGTATATGTGTGACTGGGATAGGTAAGGCTGCAGAGTTTTGAGTGGTGAGGTATGAGGTTCTATGGGGCTTAGTGGTGAAGCCAGGTGAATCTGGCCCATGCCTTTCATTATCGTGGTCCGACACCACTTGGTTCAATGGACCGGGTGTGCACTGGGACACATCATCAGTAATGCATCCTCGGATCATCGGGTGTTTCGGGTCTTTCATCATTAAACACCCTCCCCGAGCTGACCCAGCCGGAGTTGATCAAGCTCGGCTTGTGTTTTCCCATGGACCAGGATAATGAGAGGCATGTAACTATGAGGGTAATGACGTTTTTAAACATCATTACCTGGCATCTGTATGCCTGGGATTGCATGGGTTAAATTGACAGTGTTTACTGGGCATTCGGTGTCTCTGCACCTGAGTTTAGTGGTGACTGGTTTTCTGTGGACCCAGCTTGGGTTTAACTTTCTGGTTCTCTCTCGCCGTTTGGGCATCTGGGCTTTATTCTTGGCATTTTGTCGAACGGGAGAATGAAGAGCGTGTCACTGTTAGGTTAGGTTGAGAGTATGCGGGCAGTGGGCAAATCAGCCCTCTTGTGCTTTTTGATCTCCTCACTTGAGATTCAATTTCACGCGACCCTGCCACTTTGATCTGGCCCACGCCTTCATTAACCAGGTCCAACACTTGCCTTTCTTGGATCTTGCCCCTCCTGACAAAGGTAATCGGGTTTGTGGGGGTGTGGCCAGGGTTAGTCGGGGTGTGCCTAGGGTTTGTGGGGGTGTGGCATGATCTGTGGGATGTGCCGAGGGTTTGTTGGGGTGTGTGCCCCGTTGGACTTTAGGATTAGGTTTGAGTGTTGGGCTGGTGGATGTATATGTGTGACTGGGATAGGTAAGGCTGCAGAGTTTGGAGTGGTGAGGTATGAGGTGCTGTGGCGCATAGGCTCGTGTGGTAAAGCCAGGTGAATCTGGCCCATGCCTTTCATTATCGTGGTCCGACACCACTTGGTTCAATGGACCGGGTGTGCACTGGGACACATCATCAGTAATGCATCCTCGGATCATGGGGTGTTTCGGGTCTTTCATCATTAAACACCCTCCCCGAGATGACCCAGCCGGAGTTGATCAAGCTCGGCTTGTGTTTTCCCATGGACCAGGATAATGAGAGGCATGTAACTATGAGGGTAATGACGTTTTTAAACATCATTACCTGGCATCTGTATGCCTGGGGATGCATGGGTTAAATTGACAGTGTTTACTGGGCATTCGGTGTCTCTGCACCTGAGTTTACTGGTGACTTGTTTTCTGTGGACCCAGCTTGGGTTTAACTTTCTGGTTCTCTCTTGCCGTTTGGGCATCTGGGCTTTGTTCTTGGCATTTTGTCGACCGGGAGAATGAAGAGCGTGTCACTGTTAGGTTAGGTTGAGAGTATGCGGGCAGTGGGCAAATCAGCCCTCTTGTGCTTTTTGATCTCCTGACTTGAGATTCAATTTCACGCGACCCTGCCACTTTGATCTGGCCCACGCCTTCATTAACCAGGTCCAACACTTGCCTTTCTTGGATCTTGCCCCTCCTGACAAAGGTAATCGGGTTTGTGGGGGTGTGGCCAGGGTTAGTCGGGGTGTGCCTAGAGTTTGTGGGGGTGTGGCATTAGGGTTAGGGTTAGGGTTAAGGGTTAGGTTGAGAGTATGCGGGCAGTGGGCAAATCAGCCCTCTTGTGCTTTTTGATCTCCTCACTCGAGATTCAATTTCACGCGACCCTGCCACTTTGATCTGGCCCACGCCTTCATTAACCAGGTCCAACACTTGCCTTTCTTGGATCTTGCCCCTCCTGACAAAGGTAATCGGGTTTGTGGGGGTGTGGCCAGGGTTAGTCGGGGTGTGCCTAAGGTTTGTGGGGGTGTGGCATGATCTCTGGGATGTGCCGAGGGTTTGTCGGGGTGTGTGCCCCCTTGGACTTTAGGATTAGGTTTGAGTGTTGGGCTGGTGGATGTATATGTGTGACTGGGATAGGTAAGGCTGCAGAGTTTTGAGTGGTGAGGTATGAGGTTCTATGGGGCTTAGTGGTGAAGCCTGGTGAATCTGGCCCATGCCTTTCATTATCTTGGTCCGACACCACTTGGTTCAATGGACCGGGTGTGCACTGGGACACATCATCAGTAATGCATCCTCGGATCATCGGGTGTTTCGGGTCTTTCATCATTAAACACCCTCCCCGAGATGACCCAGCCGGAGTTGATCAAGCTCGGCTTGTGTTTTCCCATGGACCAGGATAATGAGAGGCATGTAACTATGAGGGTAATGACGTTTTTAAACATCATTACCTGGCATCTGTATGCCTGGGGATGCATGGGTTAAATTGACAGTGTTTACTGGGCATTCGGTGTCTCTGCACCTGAGTTTACTGGTGACTTGTTTTCTGTGGACCCAGCTTGGGTTTAACTTTCTGGTTCTCTCTTGCCGTTTGGGCATCTGGGCTTTGTTCTTGGCATTTTGTCGACCGGGAGAATGAAGAGCGTGTCACTGTTAGGTTAGGTTGAGAGTATGCGGGCAGTGGGCAAATCAGCCCTCTTGTGCTTTTTGATCTCCTCACTTGAGATTCAATTTCACGCGACCCTGCCACTTTGATCTGGCCCACGCCTTCATTAACCAGGTCCAACACTTGCCTTTCTTGGATCTTGCCCCATCCTGACAAAGGTAATCGGGTTTGTGGGGGAGTGGCCAGGGTTAGTCGGGGTGTGCCTAGGGTTTGTGGGGGTGTGGCATGATCTCTGGGATGTGCCGAGGGTTTGTGGGGGTGTGTGCCCCCTTGGACTTTAGGATTAGGTTTTAGTGTTGGGCTGGTGGATGTATATGTGTGACTGGGATAGGTAAGGTTGCAGAGTTTGGAGTGGTGAGGTATGAGGTGCTGTGGCGCATAGGCTCATGTGGTGAAGCCAGGTGAATCTGGCCCATGCCTTTCATTATCGTGGTCCGACACCACTTGGTTCAATGGACCGGGTGTGCACTGGGACACATCATCAGTAATGCATCCTCGGATCATGGGGTGTTTCGGGTCTTTCATCATTAAACACCCTCCCCGAGATGACCCAGCCGGAGTTGATCAAGCTCGGCTTGTGTTTTCCCATGGACCAGGATAATGAGAGGCAGGTAACTATGAGGGTAATGACGTTTTTAAACATCATTACCTGGCATCTGTATGCCTGGGATTGCATGGGTTAAATTGACAGTGTTTACTGGGCATTCGGTGTCTCTGCACCTGAGTTTAGTGGTGACTTGTTTTCTGTGGACCCAGCTTGGGTTTAACTTTTTGGTTCTCTCTTGCCGTTTGGGCATCTGGGCTTTGTTCTTGGCATTTTGTCGACCGGGAGAATGAAGAGCGTGTCACTGTTAGGTTAGGTTGAGAGTATGCGGGCAGTGGGCAAATCAGCCCTCTTGTGCTTTTTGATCTCCTCACTCGAGATTCAATTTCACGCGACCCTGCCACTTTGATCTGGCCCACGCCTTCATTAACCAGGTCCAACACTTGCCTTTCTTGGATCTTGCCCCTCCTGACAAAGGTAATCGGGTTTGTGGGGGTGTGGCCAGGGTTAGTCGGGGTGTGCCTAGGGTTTGTGGGGGTGCGGCATGATCTCTGGGATGTGCCGAGGGTTTGTGGGGGTGTGTGCCCCCTTGGACTTTAGGATTAGGTTTGAGTGTTGGGCTGGTGGATGTATATGTGTGACTGGGATAGGTAAGGCTGCAGAGTTTTGAGTGGTGAGGTATGAGGTTCTATGGGGCTTAGTGGTGAAGCCAGGTGAATCTGGCCCATGCCTTTCATTATCGTGGTCCGACACCACTTGGTTCAATGGACCGGGTGTGCACTGGGACACATCATCAGTAATGCATCCTCGGATCATCGGGTGTTTCGGGTCTTTCATCATTAAACACCCTCCCCGAGATGACCCAGCCGGAGTTGATCAAGCTCGGCTTGTGTTTTCCCATGGACCAGGATAATGAGAGGCATGTAACTATGAGGGTAATGACGTTTTTAAACATCATTACCTGGCATCTGTATGCCTGGGATTGCATGGGTTAAATTGACAGTGTTTACTGGGCATTCGGTGTCTCTGCACCTGAGTTTAGTGGTGACTGGTTTTCTGTGGACCCAGCTTGGGTTTAACTTTCTGGTTCTCTCTCGCCGTTTGGGCATCTGGGCTTTATTCTTGGCATTTTGTCGACCGGGAGAATGAAGAGCGTGTCACTGTTAGGTTAGGTTGAGAGTATGCGGGCAGTGGGCAAATCAGCCCTCTTGTGCTTTTTGATCTCCTCACTCGAGATTCAATTTCACGCGACCCTGCCACTTTGATCTGGCCCACGCCTTCATTAACCAGGTCCAACACTTGCCTTTCTTGGATCTTGCCCCTCCTGACAAAGGTAATCGGGTTTGTGGGGGTGTGGCCAGGGTTAGTCGGGGTGTGCCTAGGGTTTGTGGGGGTGCGGCATGATCTCTGGGATGTGCCGAGGGTTTGTGGGGGTGTGTGCCCCCTTGGACTTTAGGATTAGGTTTGAGTGTTGGGCTGGTGGATGTATATGTGTGACTGGGATAGGTAAGGCTGCAGAGTTTTGAGTGGTGAGGTATGAGGTTCTATGGGGCTTAGTGGTGAAGCCAGGTGAATCTGGCCCATGCCTTTCATTATCGTGGTCCGACACCACTTGGTTCAATGGACCGGGTGTGCACTGGGACACATCATCAGTAATGCATCCTCGGATCATCGGGTGTTTCGGGTCTTTCATCATTAAACACCCTCCCCGAGATGACCCAGCCGGAGTTGATCAAGCTCGGCTTGTGTTTTCCCATGGACCAGGATAATGAGAGGCATGTAACTATGAGGGTAATGACGTTTTTAAACATCATTACCTGGCATCTGTATGCCTGGGATTGCATGGGTTAAATTGACAGTGTTTACTGGGCATTCGGTGTCTCTGCACCTGAGTTTAGTGGTGACTGGTTTTCTGTGGACCCAGCTTGGGTTTAACTTTCTGGTTCTCTCTCGCCGTTTGGGCATCTGGGCTTTATTCTTGGCATTTTGTCGAACGGGAGAATGAAGAGCGTGTCACTGTTAGGTTAGGTTGAGAGTATGCGGGCAGTGGGCAAATCAGCCCTCTTGTGCTTTTTGATCTCCTCACTTGAGATTCAATTTCACGCGACCCTGCCACTTTGATCTGGCCCACGCCTTCATTAACCAGGTCCAACACTTGCCTTTCTTGGATCTTGCCCCTCCTGACAAAGGTAATCGGGTTTGTGGGGGATTGGCCAGGGTTAGTCGGGGTGTGCCTAGGGTTTGTGGGGGTGTGGCATGATCTGTGGGATGTGCCGAGGGTTTGTTGGGGTGTGTGCCCCGTTGGACTTTAGGATTAGGTTTGAGTGTTGGGCTGGTGGATGTATATGTGTGACTGGGATAGGTAAGGCTGCAGAGTTTGGAGTGGTGAGGTATGAGGTGCTGTGGCGCATAGGCTCGTGTGGTAAAGCCAGGTGAATCTGGCCCATGCCTTTCATTATCGTGGTCCGACACCACTTGGTTCAATGGACCGGGTGTGCACTGGGACACATCATCAGTAATGCATCCTCGGATCATGGGGTGTTTCGGGTCTTTCATCATTAAACACCCTCCCCGAGATGACCCAGCCGGAGTTGATCAAGCTCGGCTTGTGTTTTCCCATGGACCAGGATAATGAGAGGCATGTAACTATGAGGGTAATGACGTTTTTAAACATCATTACCTGGCATCTGTATGCCTGGGGATGCATGGGTTAAATTGACAGTGTTTACTGGGCATTCGGTGTCTCTGCACCTGAGTTTAGTGGTGGCTTGTTTGGGTTTGGGTTAGGTTGAGAGTATGCGGGCAGTGGGCAAATCAGCCCTCTTGTGCTTTTTGATCTCCTGACTTGAGATTCAATTTCACGCGACCCTGCCACTTTGATCTGGCCCACGCCTTCATTAACCAGGTCCAACACTTGCCTTTCTTGGATCTTGCCCCTCCTGACAAAGGTAATCGGGTTTGTGGGGGAGTGGCCAGGGTTAGTCGGGGTGTGCCTCGGGTTTGTGGGGGTGTGGCATGATCTCTGGGATGTGCCGAGGGTTTGTGGGGGTGTGTGCCCCCTTGGACTTTAGGATTAGGTTTGAGTGTTGGGCTGGTGGATGTATATGTGTGACTGGGATAGGTAAGGCTGCAGAGTTTTGAGTGGTGAGGTATGAGGTGCTATTGGGCTTAGGCTCATGTGGTGAAGCCAGGTGAATCTGGCCCATGCCTTTCATTATCGTGGTCCGACACCACTTGGTTCAATGGACCGGGTGTGCACTGGGACACATCATCAGTAATGCATCCTCGGATCATGGGGTGTTTCGGGTCTTTCATCATTAAACACCCTCCCCGAGATGACCCAGCCGGAGTTGATCAAGCTCGGCTTGTGCTTTCCCATGGACCAGGGTAATGAGAGGCATGTAACTATGAGGGTAATGTTGTTTTTAAACATCATTACCTGGCATCTGTATGCCTGGGATTGCATGGGTTAAATTGACAGTGTTTACTGGGCATTCGGTGTCTCAGCACCTGAGTTTAGTGGTGACTTGTTTTCTGTGGACCCAGCTTGGGTTTAACTTTCTGGTTCTCTCTTGCCGTTTGGGCATCCGGGCTTTGTTCTTGGCATTTTGTCGACCGGGAGAATGAAGAGCGTGTCACTGTTAGGTTAGGTTGAGAGTATGCGGGCAGTGGGCAAATCAGCCCTCTTGTGCTTTTTGATCTCCTGACTTGAGATTCAATTTCACGCGACCCTGCCACTTTGATCTGGCCCACGCCTTCATTAACCAGGTCCAACACTTGCCTTTCTTGGATCTTGCCCCTCCTGACAAAGGTAATCGGGTTTGTGGGGGTGTGGCCAGGGTTAGTCGGGGTGTGCCTAGAGTTTGTGGGGGTGTGACATTAGGGTTAGGGTTAGGGTTAAGGGTTAGGTTGAGAGTATGCGGGTAGTGGGCAAATCAGCCCTCTTGTGCTTTTTGATCTCCTCACTCGAGATTCAATTTCACGCGACCCTGCCACTTTGATCTGGCCCACGCCTTCATTAACCAGGTCCAACACTTGCCTTTCTTAGATCTTGCCCCTCCTGACAAAGGTAATCGGGTTTGTGGGGGTGTGGCCAGGGTTAGTCGGGGTGTGCCTAGGGTTTGTGGGGGTGTGGCATGATCTCTGGGATGTGCCGAGGGTTTGTGGGGGTGTGTGCCCCCTTGGACTTTAGGATTAGGTTTGAGTGTTGGGCTGGTGGATGTATATGTGTGACTGGGATAGGTAAGGCTGCAGAGTTTTGAGTGGTGAGGTATGAGGTTCTATGGGGCTTAGTGGTGAAGCCTGGTGAATCTGGCCCATGCCTTTCATTATCTTGGTCCGACACCACTTGGTTCAATGGACCGGGTGTGCACTGGGACACATCATCAGTAATGCATCCTCGGATCATCGGGTGTTTCGGGTCTTTCATCATTGAACACCCTCCCCGAGATGACCCAGCCGGAGTTGATCAAGCTCGGCTTGTGTTTTCCCATGGACCAGGATAATGAGAGGCATGTAACTATGAGGGTAATGACGTTTTTAAACATCATTACCTGGCATCTGTATGCCTGGGGATGCATGGGTTAAATTGACAGTGTTTACTGGGCATTCGGTGTCTCTGCACCTGAGTTTACTGGTGACTTGTTTTCTGTGGACCCAGCTTGGGTTTAACTTTCTGGTTCTCTCTTGCCGTTTGGGCATCTGGGCTTTGTTCTTGGCATTTTGTCGACCGGGAGAATGAAGAGCGTGTCACTGTTAGGTTAGGTTGAGAGTATGCGGGCAGTGGGCAAATCAGCCCTCTTGTGCTTTTTGATCTCCTGACTTGAGATTCAATTTCACGCGACCCTGCCACTTTGATCTGGCCCACGCCTTCATTAACCAGGTCCAACACTTGCCTTTCTTGGATCTTGCCCCTCCTGACAAAGGTAATCGGGTTTGTGGGGGTGTGGCCAGGGTTAGTCGGGGTGTGCCTAGAGTTTGTGGGGGTGTGGCATTAGGGTTAGGGTTAGGGTTAAGGGTTAGGTTGAGAGTATGCGGGCAGTGGGCAAATCAGCCCTCTTGTGCTTTTTGATCTCCTCACTCGAGATTCAATTTCACGCGACCCTGCCACTTTGATCTGGCCCACGCCTTCATTAACCAGGTCCAACACTTGCCTTTCTTGGATCTTGCCCCTCCTGACAAAGGTAATCGGGTTTGTGGGGGTGTGGCCAGGGTTAGTCGGGGTGTGCCTAGGGTTTGTGGGGGTGTGGCATGATCTCTGGGATGTGCCGAGGGTTTGTGGGGGTGTGTGCCCCCTTGGACCTTAGGATTAGGTTTGAGTGTTGGGCTGGTGGATGTATATGTGTGACTGGGATAGGTAAGGCTGCAGAGTTTTGAGTGGTGAGGTATGAGGTTCTATGGGGCTTAGTGGTGAAGCCTGGTGAATCTGGCCCATGCCTTTCATTATTTTGGTCCGACACCACTTGGTTCAATGGACCGGGTGTGCACTGGGACACATCATCAGTAATGCATCCTCGGATCATCGGGTGTTTCGGGTCTTTCATCATTAAACACCCTCCCCGAGATGACCCAGCCGCAGTTGATCAAGCTCGGCTTGTGTTTTCCCATGGACCAGGATAATGAGAGGCATGTAACTATGAGGGTAATGACGTTTTTAAACATCATTACCTGGCATCTGTATGCCTGGGGATGCATGGGTTAAATTGACAGTGTTTACTGGGCATTCGGTGTCTCTGCACCTGAGTTTACTGGTGACTTGTTTTCTGTGGACCCAGCTTGGGTTTAACTTTCTGGTTCTCTCTTGCCGTTTGGGCATCTGGGCTTTGTTCTTGGCATTTTGTCGACCGGGAGAATGAAGAGCGTGTCACTGTTAGGTTAGGTTGAGAGTATGCGGGCAGTGGGCAAATCAGCCCTCTTGTGCTTTTTGATCTCCTGACTTGAGATTCAATTTCACGCGACCCTGCCACTTTGATCTGGCCCACGCCTTCATTAACCAGGTCCAACACTTGCCTTTCTTGGATCTTGCCCCTCCTGACAAAGGTAATCGGGTTTGTGGGGGTGTGGCCAGGGTTAGTCGGGGTGTGCCTAGAGTTTGTGGGGGTGTGGCATTAGGGTTAGGGTTAGGGTTAAGGGTTAGGTTGAGAGTATGCGGGCAGTGGGCAAATCAGCCCTCTTGTGCTTTTTGATCTCCTCACTCGAGATTCAATTTCACGCGACCCTGCCACTTTGATCTGGCCCACGCCTTCATTAACCAGGTCCAACACTTGCCTTTCTTGGATCTTGCCCCTCCTGACAAAGGTAATCGGGTTTGTGGGGGTGTGGCCAGGGTTAGTCGGGGTGTGCCTAGGGTTTGTGGGGGTGTGGCATGATCTCTGGGATGTGCCGAGGGTTTGTGGGGGTGTGTGCCCCCTTGGACTTTAGGATTAGGTTTGAGTGTTGGGCTGGTGGATGTATATGTGTGACTGGGATAGGTAAGGCTGCAGAGTTTTGAGTGGTGAGGTATGAGGTTCTATGGGGCTTAGTGGTGAAGCCTGGTGAATCTGGCCCATGCCTTTCATTATCGTGGTCCGACACCACTTGGTTCAATGGACCGGGTGTGCACTGGGACACATCATCAGTAATGCATCCTCGGATCATGGGGTGTTTCGGGTCTTTCATCATTAAACACCCTCCCCGAGATGACCCAGCCGGAGTTGATCAAGCTCGGCTTGTGTTTTCCCATGGACCAGGATAATGAGAGGCATGTAACTATGAGGGTAATGACGTTTTTAAACATCATTACCTGGCATCTGTATGCCTGGGATTGCATGGGTTAAATTGACAGTGTTTACTGGGCATTCGGTGTCTCTGCACCTGAGTTTAGTGGTGACTTGTTTTCTGTGGACCCAGCTTGGGTTTAACTTTTTGGTTCTCTCTTGCCGTTTGGGCATCTGGGCTTTGTTCTTGGCATTTTGTCGACCGGGAGAATGAAGAGCGTGTCACTGTTAGGTTAGGTTGAGAGTATGCGGGCAGTGGGCAAATCAGCCCTCTTGTGCTTTTTGATCTCCTGACTTGAGATTCAATTTCACGCGACCCTGCCACTTTGATCTGGCCCACGCCTTCATTAACCAGGTCCAACACTTGCCTTTCTTGGATCTTGCCCCTCCTGACAAAGGTAATCGGGTTTGTGGGGGAGTGGCCAGGGTTAGTCGGGGTGTGCCTCGGGTTTGTGGGGGTGTGGCATGATCTCTGGGATGTGCCGAGGGTTTGTGGGGGTGTGTGCCCCCTTGGACTTTAGGATTAGGTTTGAGTGTTGGGCTGGTGGATGTATATGTGTGACTGGGATAGGTAAGGCTGCAGAGTTTTGAGTGGTGAGGTATGAGGTGCTATTGGGCTTAGGCTCATGTGGTGAAGCCAGGTGAATCTGGCCCATGCCTTTCATTATCGTGGTCCGACACCACTTGGTTCAATGGACCGGGTGTGCACTGGGACACATCATCAGTAATGCATCCTCGGATCATGGGGTGTTTCGGGTCTTTCATCACTAAACACCCTCCCCGAGATGACCCAGCCGGAGTTGATCAAGCTCGGCTTGTGCTTTCCCATGGACCAGGATAATGAGAGGCATGTAACTATGAGGGTAATGTTGTTTTTAAACATCATTACCTGGCATCTGTATGCCTGGGATTGCATGGGTTAAATTGACAGTGTTTACTGGGCATTCGGTGTCTCAGCACCTGAGTTTAGTGGTGACTTGTTTTCTGTGGACCCAGCTTGGGTTTAACTTTCTGGTTCTCTCTTGCCGTTTGGGCATCCGGGCTTTGTTCTTGGCATTTTGTCGACCGGGAGAATGAAGAGCGTGTCACTGTTAGGTTAGGTTGAGAGTATGCGGGCAGTGGGCAAATCAGCCCTCTTGTGCTTTTTGATCTCCTGACTTGAGATTCAATTTCACGCGACCCTGCCACTTTGATCTGGCCCACGCCTTCATTAACCAGGTCCAACACTTGCCTTTCTTGGATCTTGCCCCTCCTGACAAAGGTAATCGGGTTTGTGGGGGTGTGGCCAGGGTTAGTCGGGGTGTGCCTAGAGTTTGTGGGGGTTTGACATTAGGGTTAGGGTTAGGGTTAAGGGTTAGGTTGAGAGTATGCGGGTAGTGGGCAAATCAGCCCTCTTGTGCTTTTTGATCTCCTCACTCGAGATTCAATTTCACGCGACCCTGCCACTTTGATCTGGCCCACGCCTTCATTAACCAGGTCCAACACTTGCCTTTCTTAGATCTTGCCCCTCCTGACAAAGGTAATCGGGTTTGTGGGGGTGTGGCCAGGGTTAGTCGGGGTGTGCCTAGGGTTTGTGGGGGTGTGGCATGATCTCTGGGATGTGCCGAGGGTTTGTGGGGGTGTGTGCCCCCTTGGACTTTAGGATTAGGTTTGAGTGTTGGGCTGGTGGATGTATATGTGTGACTGGGATAGGTAAGGCTGCAGAGTTTTGAGTGGTGAGGTATGAGGTTCTATGGGGCTTAGTGGTGAAGCCTGGTGAATCTGGCCCATGCCTTTCATTATCTTGGTCCGACACCACTTGGTTCAATGGACCGGGTGTGCACTGGGACACATCATCAGTAATGCATCCTCGGATCATCGGGTGTTTCGGGTCTTTCATCATTGAACACCCTCCCCGAGATGACCCAGCCGGAGTTGATCAAGCTCGGCTTGTGTTTTCCCATGGACCAGGATAATGAGAGGCATGTAACTATGAGGGTAATGACGTTTTTAAACATCATTACCTGGCATCTGTATGCCTGGGGGATGCATGGGTTAAATTGACAGTGTTTACTGGGCATTCGGTGTCTCTGCACCTGAGTTTACTGGTGACTTGTTTTCTGTGGACCCAGCTTGGGTTTAACTTTCTGGTTCTCTCTTGCCGTTTGGGCATCTGGGCTTTGTTCTTGGCATTTTGTCGACCGGGAGAATGAAGAGCGTGTCACTGTTAGGTTAGGTTGAGAGTATGCGGGCAGTGGGCAAATCAGCCCTCTTGTGCTTTTTGATCTCCTGACTTGAGATTCAATTTCACGCGACCCTGCCACTTTGATCTGGCCCACGCCTTCATTAACCAGGTCCAACACTTGCCTTTCTTGGATCTTGCCCCTCCTGACAAAGGTAATCGGGTTTGTGGGGGTGTGGCCAGGGTTAGTCGGGGTGTGCCTAGAGTTTGTGGGGGTGTGGCATTAGGGTTAGGGTTAGGGTTAAGGGTTAGGTTGAGAGTATGCGGGCAGTGGGCAAATCAGCCCTCTTGTGCTTTTTGATCTCCTCACTCGAGATTCAATTTCACGCGACCCTGCCACTTTGATCTGGCCCACGCCTTCATTAACCAGGTCCAACACTTGCCTTTCTTGGATCTTGCCCCTCCTGACAAAGGTAATCGGGTTTGTGGGGGTGTGGCCAGGGTTAGTCGGGGTGTGCCTAGGGTTTGTGGGGGTGTGGCATGATCTCTGGGATGTGCCGAGGGTTTGTGGGGGTGTGTGCCCCCTTGGACCTTAGGATTAGGTTTGAGTGTTGGGCTGGTGGATGTATATGTGTGACTGGGATAGGTAAGGCTGCAGAGTTTTGAGTGGTGAGGTATGAGGTTCTATGGGGCTTAGTGGTGAAGCCTGGTGAATCTGGCCCATGCCTTTCATTATTTTGGTCCGACACCACTTGGTTCAATGGACCGGGTGTGCACTGGGACACATCATCAGTAATGCATCCTCGGATCATCGGGTGTTTCGGGTCTTTCATCATTAAACACCCTCCCCGAGATGACCCAGCCGCAGTTGATCAAGCTCGGCTTGTGTTTTCCCATGGACCAGGATAATGAGAGGCATGTAACTATGAGGGTAATGACGTTTTTAAACATCATTACCTGGCATCTGTATGCCTGGGGATGCATGGGTTAAATTGACAGTGTTTACTGGGCATTCGGTGTCTCTGCACCTGAGTTTACTGGTGACTTGTTTTCTGTGGACCCAGCTTGGGTTTAACTTTCTGGTTCTCTCTTGCCGTTTGGGCATCTGGGCTTTGTTCTTGGCATTTTGTCGACCGGGAGAATGAAGAGCGTGTCACTGTTAGGTTAGGTTGAGAGTATGCGGGCAGTGGGCAAATCAGCCCTCTTGTGCTTTTTGATCTCCTGACTTGAGATTCAATTTCACGCGACCCTGCCACTTTGATCTGGCCCACGCCTTCATTAACCAGGTCCAACACTTGCCTTTCTTGGATCTTGCCCCTCCTGACAAAGGTAATCGGGTTTGTGGGGGTGTGGCCAGGGTTAGTCGGGGTGTGCCTAGAGTTTGTGGGGGTGTGGCATTAGGGTTAGGGTTAGGGTTAAGGGTTAGGTTGAGAGTATGCGGGCAGTGGGCAAATCAGCCCTCTTGTGCTTTTTGATCTCCTCACTCGAGATTCAATTTCACGCGACCCTGCCACTTTGATCTGGCCCACGCCTTCATTAACCAGGTCCAACACTTGCCTTTCTTGGATCTTGCCCCTCCTGACAAAGGTAATCGGGTTTGTGGGGGTGTGGCCAGGGTTAGTCGGGGTGTGCCTAGGGTTTGTGGGGGTGTGGCATGATCTCTGGGATGTGCCGAGGGTTTGTGGGGGTGTGTGCCCCCTTGGACTTTAGGATTAGGTTTGAGTGTTGGGCTGGTGGATGTATATGTGTGACTGGGATAGGTAAGGCTGCAGAGTTTTGAGTGGTGAGGTATGAGGTTCTATGGGGCTTAGTGGTGAAGCCTGGTGAATCTGGCCCATGCCTTTCATTATCGTGGTCCGACACCACTTGGTTCAATGGACCGGGTGTGCACTGGGACACATCATCAGTAATGCATCCTCGGATCATGGGGTGTTTCGGGTCTTTCATCATTAAACACCCTCCCCGAGATGACCCAGCCGGAGTTGATCAAGCTCGGCTTGTGTTTTCCCATGGACCAGGATAATGAGAGGCATGTAACTATGAGGGTAATGACGTTTTTAAACGTCATTACCTGGCATCTGTATGCCTGGGATTGCATGGGTTAAATTGACAGTGTTTACTGGGCATTCGGTGTCTCTGCACCTGAGTTTAGTGGTGACTTGTTTTCTGTGGACCCAGCTTGGGTTTAACTTTTTGGTTCTCTCTTGCCGTTTGGGCATCTGGGCTTTGTTCTTGGCATTTTGTCGACCGGGAGAATGAAGAGCGTGTCACTGTTAGGTTAGGTTGAGAGTATGCGGGCAGTGGGCAAATCAGCCCTCTTGTGCTTTTTGATCTCCTCACTCGAGATTGAATTTCACGCGACCCTGCCACTTTGATCTGGCCCACGCCTTCATTAACCAGGTCCAACACTTGCCTTTCTTGGATCTTGCCCCTCCTGACAAAGGTAATCGGGTTTGTGGGGGTGTGGCCAGGGTTAGTCGGGGTGTGCCTAGGGTTTGTGGGGGTGCGGCATGATCTCTGGGATGTGCCGAGGGTTTGTGGGGGTGTGTGCCCCCTTGGACTTTAGGATTAGGTTTGAGTGTTGGGCTGGTGGATGTATATGTGTGACTGGGATAGGTAAGGCTGCAGAGTTTTGAGTGGTGAGGTATGAGGTTCTATGGGGCTTAGTGGTGAAGCCAGGTGAATCTGGCCCATGCCTTTCATTATCGTGGTCCGACACCACTTGGTTCAATGGACCGGGTGTGCACTGGGACACATCATCAGTAATGCATCCTCGGATCATCGGGTGTTTCGGGTCTTTCATCATTAAACACCCTCCCCGAGATGACCCAGCCGGAGTTGATCAAGCTCGGCTTGTGTTTTCCCATGGACCAGGATAATGAGAGGCATGTAACTATGAGGGTAATGACGTTTTTAAACATCATTACCTGGCATCTGTATGCCTGGGATTGCATGGGTTAAATTGACAGTGTTTACTGGGCATTCGGTGTCTCTGCACCTGAGTTTAGTGGTGACTGGTTTTCTGTGGACCCAGCTTGGGTTTAACTTTCTGGTTCTCTCTCGCCGTTTGGGCATCTGGGCTTTATTCTTGGCATTTTGTCGACCAGGAGAATGAAGAGCGTGTCACTGTTAGGTTAGGTTGAGAGTATGCGGGCAGTGGGCAAATCAGCCCTCTTGTGCTTTTTGATCTCCTCACTTGAGATTCAATTTCACGCGACCCTGCCACTTTGATCTGGCCCACGCCTTCATTAACCAGGTCCAACACTTGCCTTTCTTGGATCTTGCCCCTCCTGACAAAGGTAATCGGGTTTGTGGGGGAGTGGCCAGGGTTAGTCGGGGTGTGCCTAGGGTTTGTGGGGGTGTGGCATGATCTCTGGGATGTGCCGAGGGTTTGTGGGGGTGTGTGCCCCCTTGGACTTTAGGATTAGGTTTGAGTGTTGGGCTGGTGGATGTATATGTGTGACTGGGATAGGTAAGGCTGCAGAGTTTTGAGTGGTGAGGTATGAGGTTCTATGGGGCTTAGTGGTGAAGCCAGGTGAATCTGGCCCATGCCTTTCATTATCGTGGTCCGACACCACTTGGTTCAATGGACCGGGTGTGCACTGGGACACATCATCAGTAATGCATCCTCGGATCATGGGGTGTTTCGGGTCTTTCATCATTAAACACCCTCCCCGAGATGACCCAGCCGGAGTTGATCAAGCTCGGCTTGTGTTTTCCCATGGACCAGGATAATGAGAGGCATGTAACTATGAGGGTAATGTTGTTTTTAAACATCATTACCTGGCATCTGTATGCCTGGGATTGCATGGGTTAAATTGACAGTGTTTACTGGGCATTCGATGTCTCTGCACCTGAGTTTAGTGGTGACTGGTTTTCTGTGGACCCAGCTTGGGTTTAACTTTCTGGTTGACTCTCGCCGTTTGGGCATCTGGGCTTTATTCTTGGCATTTTGTCGACCAGGAGAATGAAGAGCGTGTCACTGTTAGGTTAGGTTGAGAGTATGCGGGCAGTGGGCAAATCAGCCCTCTTGTGCTTTTTGATCTCCTGACTTGAGATTCAATTTCACGCGACCCTGCCACTTTGATCTGGCCCACGCCTTCATTAACCAGGTCCAACACTTGCCTTTCTTGGATCTTGCCCCTCCTGACAAAGGTAATCGGGTTTGTGGGGGAGTGGCCAGGGTTAGTCGGGGTGTGCCTAGGGTTTGTGGGGGTGTGGCATGATCTCTGGGATGTGCCGAGGGTTTGTGGGGGTGTGTGCCCCCTTGGACTTTAGGATTAGGTTTGAGTGTTGGGCTGGTGGATGTATATGTGTGACTGGGATAGGTAAGGCTGCAGAGTTTTGAGTGGTGAGGTATGAGGTTCTATGGGGCTTAGTGGTGAAGCCAGGTGAATCTGGCCCATGCCTTTCATTATCGTGGTCCGACACCACTTGGTTCAATGGACCGGGTGTGCACTGGGACACATCATCAGTAATGCATCCTCGGATCATGGGGTGTTTCGGGTCTTTCATCATTAAACACCCTCCCCGAGATGACCCAGCCGGAGTTGATCAAGCTCGGCTTGTGTTTTCCCATGGACCAGGATAATGAGAGGCATGTAACTATGAGGGTAATGTTGTTTTTAAACATCATTACCTGGCATCTGTATGCCTGGGATTGCATGGGTTAAATTGACAGTGTTTACTGGGCATTCGATGTCTCTGCACCTGAGTTTAGTGGTGACTGGTTTTCTGTGGACCCAGCTTGGGTTTAACTTTCTGGTTGTCTCTCGCCGTTTGGGCATCTGGGCTTTATTCTTGGCATTTTGTCGACCAGGAGAATGAAGAGCGTGTCACTGTTAGGTTAGGTTGAGAGTATGCGGGCAGTGGGCAAATCAGCCCTCTTGTGCTTTTTGATCTCCTGACTTGAGATTCAATTTCACGCGACCCTGCCACTTTGATCTGGCCCACGCCTTCATTAACCAGGTCCAACACTTGCCTTTCTTGGATCTTGCCCCTCCTGACAAAGGTAATCGGGTTTGTGGGGGAGTGGCCAGGGTTAGTCGGGGTGTGCCTAGGGTTTGTGGGGGTGTGGCATGATCTCTGGGATGTGCCGAGGGTTTGTGGGGGTGTGTGCCCCCTTGGACTTTAGGATTAGGTTTGAGTGTTGGGCTGGTGGATGTATATGTGTGACTGGGATAGGTAAGGCTGCAGAGTTTTGAGTGGTGAGGTATGAGGTTCTATGGGGCTTAGTGGTGAAGCCAGGTGAATCTGGCCCATGCCTTTCATTATCGTGGTCCGACACCACTTGGTTCAATGGACCGGGTGTGCACTGGGACACATCATCAGTAATGCATCCTCGGATCATGGGGTGTTTCGGGTCTTTCATCATTAAACACCCTCCCCGAGATGACCCAGCCGGAGTTGATCAAGCTCGGCTTGTGTTTTCCCATGGACCAGGATAATGAGAGGCATGTAACTATGAGGGTAATGTTGTTTTTAAACATCATTACCTGGCATCTGTATGCCTGGGATTGCATGGGTTAAATTGACAGTGTTTACTGGGCATTCGATGTCTCTGCACCTGAGTTTAGTGGTGACTGGTTTTCTGTGGACCCAGCTTGGGTTTAACTTTCTGGTTGTCTCTCACCGTTTGGGCATCTGGGCTTTATTCTTGGCATTT
Organism: Mobula birostris; assembly: GCF_030028105.1. Classification (NCBI taxonomy): domain Eukaryota; kingdom Metazoa; phylum Chordata; class Chondrichthyes; order Myliobatiformes; family Myliobatidae; genus Mobula; species Mobula birostris. The sequence continues at coordinate 78,269 of NC_092402.1, read as the reverse complement.
TGTCGACCAGGAGAATGAAGAGCGTGTCACTGTTAGGTTAGGTTGAGAGTATGCGGGCAGTGGGCAAATCAGCCCTCTTGTGCTTTTTGATCTCCTGACTTGAGATTCAATTTCACGCGACCCTGCCACTTTGATCTGGCCCACGCCTTCATTAACCAGGTCCAACACTTGCCTTTCTTGGATCTTGCCCCTCCTGACAAAGGTAATCGGGTTTGTGGGGGAGTGGCCAGGGTTAGTCGGGGTGTGCCTAGGGTTTGTGGGGGTGTGGCATGATCTCTGGGATGTGCCGAGGGTTTGTGGGGGTGTGTGCCCCCTTGGACTTTAGGATTAGGTTTGAGTGTTGGGCTGGTGGATGTATATGTGTGACTGGGATAGGTAAGGCTGCAGAGTTTTGAGTGGTGAGGTATGAGGTTCTATGGGGCTTAGTGGTGAAGCCAGGTGAATCTGGCCCATGCCTTTCATTATCGTGGTCCGACACCACTTGGTTCAATGGACCGGGTGTGCACTGGGACACATCATCAGTAATGCATCCTCGGATCATGGGGTGTTTCGGGTCTTTCATCATTAAACACCCTCCCCGAGATGACCCAGCCGGAGTTGATCAAGCTCGGCTTGTGTTTTCCCATGGACCAGGATAATGAGAGGCATGTAACTATGAGGGTAATGTTGTTTTTAAACATCATTACCCGGCATCTGTATGCCTGGGATTGCATGGGTTAAATTGACAGTGTTTACTGGGCATTCGATGTCTCTGCACCTGAGTTTAGTGGTGACTGGTTTTCTGTGGACCCAGCTTGGGTTTAACTTTCTGGTTGTCTCTCGCCGTTTGGGCATCTGGGCTTTATTCTTGGCATTTTGTCGACCAGGAGAATGAAGAGCGTGTCACTGTTAGGTTAGGTTGAGAGTATGCGGGCAGTGGGCAAATCAGCCCTCTTGTGCTTTTTGATCTCCTGACTTGAGATTCAATTTCACGCGACCCTGCCACTTTGATCTGGCCCACGCCTTCATTAACCAGGTCCAACACTTGCCTTTCTTGGATCTTGCCCCTCCTGACAAAGGTAATCGGGTTTGTGGGGGAGTGGCCAGGGTTAGTCGGGGTGTGCCTAGGGTTTGTGGGGGTGTGGCATGATCTCTGGGATGTGCCGAGGGTTTGTGGGGGTGTGTGCCCCCTTGGACTTTAGGATTAGGTTTGAGTGTTGGGCTGGTGGATGTATATGTGTGACTGGGATAGGGTTAGGGTTAGGGTTAGGGTTAGGGTTAGGTTGAGAGTATGCGGGCAGTGGGCAAATCAGCCCTCTTGTGCTTTTTGATCTCCTCACTTGAGATTCAATTTCACGCGACCCTGCCACTTGGATCTGGCCCACGCCTTCATTAACCAGGTCCAACACTTGCCTTTCTTGGATCTTGCCGCTCCTGACAAAGGTACTCGGGTTTGTGGGGGAGTGGCCAGGGTTAGTCGGGGTGTGCCTAGGGTTTGTGGGGGTGTGGCATGATCTCTGGGATGTGCCGAGGGTTTGTGGGGGTGTGTGCCCCCTTGGACTTTAGGATTAGGTTTGAGTGTTGGGCTGGTGGATGTATATGTGTGACTGGGATAGGTAAGGCTGCAGAGTTTGGAGTGGTGAGGTATGAGGTGCTGTGGCGCATAGGCTCATGTGGTGAAGCCAGGTGAATCTGGCCCATGCCTTTCATTATCGTGGTCCGACACCACTTGGTTCAATGGACCGGGTGTGCACTGGGACACATCATCAGTAATGCATCCTCGGATCATGGGGTGTTTCGGGTCTTTCATCATTAAACACCCTCCCCGAGATGACCCAGCCGGAGTTGATCAAGCTCGGCTTGTGTTTTCCCATGGACCAGGATAATGAGAGGCATGTAACTATGATGGTAATGTTGTTTTTAAACATCATTACCTGGCATCTGTATGCCTGGGATTGCATGGGTTAAATTGACAGTGTGTACTGGGCATTCGGTGTCTCTGCACCTGAGTTTAGTGGTGACTGGTTTTCTGTGGACCCAGCTTGGGTTTAACTTTCTGGTTCTCTGTCGCCGTTTGGGCATCTGGGCTTTATTCTTGGCATTTTGTCGACCGGGAGAATGAAGAGCGTGTCACTGTTAGGTTAGGTTGAGAGTATGCGGGCAGTGGGCAAATCAGCCCTCTTGTGCTTTTTGATCTCCTCACTTGAGATTCAATTTCACGCGACCCTGCCACTTTGATCTGGCCCATGCCTTCATTCACCAGGTCCAACACTTGCCTTTCTTGGATCTTGCCCCTCCTGACAAAGGTAATCGGGTTTGTGGGGGAGTGGCCAGGGTTAGTCGGGGTGTGCCTGGGGTTTGTGGGGGTGTGGCATGATCTCTGGGATGTGCCGAGGGTTTGTGGGGGTGTGTGCCCCCTTGGACTTTAGGATTAGGTTTGAGTGTTGGGCTGGTGGATGTATATGTGACTGGGATAGGTAAGGTGCAGAGTTTTGAGTGGTGAGGTATGAGGTGCTATGGGGCTTAGTGGTGAAGCTAGGTGAATCTGGCCCATGCCTTTCATTCGCATTAGGGTTAGGGTTAGGGTTAGGGTTAGGGTTAGGGTTAGGGTTAGGTTGAGAGTATGCGGGCAGTGGGCAAATCAGCCCTCTTGTGCTTTTTGATCTCCTCACTTGAGATTCAATTTCACGCGACCCTGCCACTTTGATCTGGCCCACGCCTTCATTAACCAGGTCCAACACTTGCCTTTCTTGGATCTTGCCCCTCCTGACAAAGGTAATTGGGTTTGTGGGGGTGTGGCCAGGGTTAGTCGGGGTGTGCCTAGGGTTTGTGGGAGTGTGGCATGATCACTGGGATGTGCCGAGGGTTTGTGGGGGTGTGTGCCCCCTTGGACATTAGGATTAGGTTTGAGTGTTGGGCTGGTGGATGTATATGTGTGACTGGGATAGGTAAGGCTGCAGAGTTTGGAGTGGTGAGGTATGAGGTGCTGTGGCGCATAGGCTCGTGTGGTGAAGCCAGGTGAATCTGGCCCATGCCTTTCATTATCGTGGTCCGACACCACTTGGTTCAATGGACCGGGTGTGCACTGGGACACATCATCAGTAATGCATCCTCGGATCATGGGGTGTTTCGGGTCTTTCATCATTAAACACCCTCCCCGAGATGACCCAGCCGGAGTTGATCAAGCTCGGCTTGTGTTTTCCCATGGACCAGGATAATGAGAGACATGTAACTATGATGGTAATGTTGTTTTTAAACATCATTACCTGGCATCTGTATGCCTGGGATTGCATGGGTTAAATTGACAGTGTTTACTGGGCATTCGGTGTCTCTGCACCTGAGTTTAGTGGTGGCTTGTTTTCTGTGGACCCAGCTTGGGTTTAACTTTCTGGTTCTCTCTTGCCGTTTGGGCATCTGGGCTTTGTTCTTGGCATTTTGTCGACCGGGAGAATGAAGAGCGTGTCACTGTTAGGTTAGGTTGAGAGTATGCGGGCAGTGGGCAAATCAGCCCTCTTGTGCTTTTTGATCTCCTGACTTGAGATTCAATTTCACGCGACCCTGCCACTTTGATCTGGCCCACGCCTTCATTAACCAGGTCCAACACTTGCCTTTCTTGGATCTTGCCCCTCCTGACAAAGGTAATCGGGTTTGTGGGGGAGTGGCCAGGGTTAGTCGGGGTGTGCCTAGGGTTTGTGGGGGTGTGGCATGATCTCTGGGATGTGCCGAGGGTTTGTGGGGGTGTGTGCCCCCTTGGACTTTAGGATTAGGTTTGAGTGTTGGGCTGGTGGATGTATATGTGTGACTGGGATAGGGTTAGGGTTAGGGTTAGGGTTAGGGTTAGGTTGAGAGTATGCGGGCAGTGGGCAAATCAGCCCTCTTGTGCTTTTTGATCTCCTCACTTGAGATTCAATTTCACGCGACCCTGCCACTTGGATCTGGCCCACGCCTTCATTAACCAGGTCCAACACTTGCCTTTCTTGGATCTTGCCGCTCCTGACAAAGGTACTCGGGTTTGTGGGGGAGTGGCCAGGGTTAGTCGGGGTGTGCCTAGGGTTTGTGGGGGTGTGGCATGATCTCTGGGATGTGCCGAGGGTTTGTGGGGGTGTGTGCCCCCTTGGACTTTAGGATTAGGTTTGAGTGTTGGGCTGGTGGATGTATATGTGTGACTGGGATAGGTAAGGCTGCAGAGTTTGGAGTGGTGAGGTATGAGGTGCTGTGGCGCATAGGCTCATGTGGTGAAGCCAGGTGAATCTGGCCCATGCCTTTCATTATCGTGGTCCGACACCACTTGGTTCAATGGACCGGGTGTGCACTGGGACACATCATCAGTAATGCATCCTCGGATCATGGGGTGTTTCGGGTCTTTCATCATTAAACACCCTCCCCGAGATGACCCAGCCGGAGTTGATCAAGCTCGGCTTGTGTTTTCCCATGGACCAGGATAATGAGAGGCATGTAACTATGATGGTAATGTTGTTTTTAAACATCATTACCTGGCATCTGTATGCCTGGGATTGCATGGGTTAAATTGACAGTGTGTACTGGGCATTCGGTGTCTCTGCACCTGAGTTTAGTGGTGACTGGTTTTCTGTGGACCCAGCTTGGGTTTAACTTTCTGGTTCTCTGTCGCCGTTTGGGCATCTGGGCTTTATTCTTGGCATTTTGTCGACCGGGAGAATGAAGAGCGTGTCACTGTTAGGTTAGGTTGAGAGTATGCGGGCAGTGGGCAAATCAGCCCTCTTGTGCTTTTTGATCTCCTCACTTGAGATTCAATTTCACGCGACCCTGCCACTTTGATCTGGCCCATGCCTTCATTCACCAGGTCCAACACTTGCCTTTCTTGGATCTTGCCCCTCCTGACAAAGGTAATCGGGTTTGTGGGGGAGTGGCCAGGGTTAGTCGGGGTGTGCCTGGGGTTTGTGGGGGTGTGGCATGATCTCTGGGATGTGCCGAGGGTTTGTGGGGGTGTGTGCCCCCTTGGACTTTAGGATTAGGTTTGAGTGTTGGGCTGGTGGATGTATATGTGACTGGGATAGGTAAGGTGCAGAGTTTTGAGTGGTGAGGTATGAGGTGCTATGGGGCTTAGTGGTGAAGCTAGGTGAATCTGGCCCATGCCTTTCATTCGCATTAGGGTTAGGGTTAGGGTTAGGGTTAGGGTTAGGGTTAGGGTTAGGTTGAGAGTATGCGGGCAGTGGGCAAATCAGCCCTCTTGTGCTTTTTGATCTCCTCACTTGAGATTCAATTTCACGCGACCCTGCCACTTTGATCTGGCCCACGCCTTCATTAACCAGGTCCAACACTTGCCTTTCTTGGATCTTGCCCCTCCTGACAAAGGTAATTGGGTTTGTGGGGGTGTGGCCAGGGTTAGTCGGGGTGTGCCTAGGGTTTGTGGGAGTGTGGCATGATCACTGGGATGTGCCGAGGGTTTGTGGGGGTGTGTGCCCCCTTGGACATTAGGATTAGGTTTGAGTGTTGGGCTGGTGGATGTATATGTGTGACTGGGATAGGTAAGGCTGCAGAGTTTGGAGTGGTGAGGTATGAGGTGCTGTGGCGCATAGGCTCGTGTGGTGAAGCCAGGTGAATCTGGCCCATGCCTTTCATTATCGTGGTCCGACACCACTTGGTTCAATGGACCGGGTGTGCACTGGGACACATCATCAGTAATGCATCCTCGGATCATGGGGTGTTTCGGGTCTTTCATCATTAAACACCCTCCCCGAGATGACCCAGCCGGAGTTGATCAAGCTCGGCTTGTGTTTTCCCATGGACCAGGATAATGAGAGACATGTAACTATGATGGTAATGTTGTTTTTAAACATCATTACCTGGCATCTGTATGCCTGGGATTGCATGGGTTAAATTGACAGTGTTTACTGGGCATTCGGTGTCTCTGCACCTGAGTTTAGTGGTGGCTTGTTTTCTGTGGACCCAGCTTGGGTTTAACTTTCTGGTTCTCTCTTGCCGTTTGGGCATCTGGGCTTTGTTCTTGGCATTTTGTCGACCGGGAGAATGAAGAGCGTGTCACTGTTAGGTTAGGTTGAGAGTATGCGGGCAGTGGGCAAATCAGCCCTCTTGTGCTTTTTGATCTCCTCACTTGAGATTCAATTTCACGCGACCCTGCCACTTTGATCTGGCCCACGCCTTCATTAACCAGGTCCAACACTTGCCTTTCTTGGATCTTGCCCCTCCTGACAAAGGTAATTGGGTTTGTGGGGGTGTGGCCAGGGTTAGTCGGGGTGTGCCTAGGGTTTGTGGGAGTGTGGCATGATCACTGGGATGTGCCGAGGGTTTGTGGGGGTGTGTGCCCCCTTGGACTTTAGGATTAGGTTTGAGTGTTGGGCTGGTGGATGTATATGTGTGACTGGGATAGGTAAGGCTGCAGAGTTTGGAGTGGTGAGGTATGAGGTGCTGTGGCGCATAGGCTCGTGTGGTGAAGCCAGGTGAATCTGGCCCATGCCTTTCATTATCGTGGTCCGACACCACTTGGTTCAATGGACCGGGTGTGCACTGGGACACATCATCAGTAATGCATCCTCGGATCATGGGGTGTTTCGGGTCTTTCATCATTAAACACCCTCCCCGAGATGACCCAGCCGGAGTTGATCAAGCTCGGCTTGTGTTTTCCCATGGACCAGGATAATGAGAGACATGTAACTATGATGGTAATGTTGTTTTTAAACATCATTACCTGGCATCTGTATGCCTGGGATTGCATGGGTTAAATTGACAGTGTTTACTGGGCATTCGGTGTCTCTGCACCTGAGTTTAGTGGTGGCTTGTTTTCTGTGGACCCAGCTTGGGTTTAACTTTCTGGTTCTCTCTTGCCGTTTGGGCATCTGGGCTTTGTTCTTGGCATTTTGTCGACCGGGAGAATGAAGAGCGTGTCACTGTTAGGTTAGGTTGAGAGTATGCGGGCAGTGGGCAAATCAGCCCTCTTGTGCTTTTTGATCTCCTCACTTGAGATTCAATTTCACGCGACCCTGCCACTTTGATCTGGCCCACGCCTTCATTAACCAGGTCCAACACTTGCCTTTCTTGGATCTTGCCCCTCCTGACAAAGGTAATTGGGTTTGTGGGGGTGTGGCCAGGGTTAGTCGGGGTGTGCCTAGGGTTTGTGGGAGTGTGGCATGATCACTGGGATGTGCCGAGGGTTTGTGGGGGTGTGTGCCCCCTTGGACTTTAGGATTAGGTTTGAGTGTTGGGCTGGTGGATGTATATGTGTGACTGGGATAGGTAAGGCTGCAGCGTTTGGAGTGGTGAGGTATGAGGTGCTGTGGCGCATAGGCTCGTGTGGTGAAGCCAGGTGAATCTGGCCCATGCCTTTCATTATCGTGGTCCGACACCACTTGGTTCAATGGACCGGGTGTGCACTGGGACACATCATCAGTAATGCATCCTCGGATCATGGGGTGTTTCGGGTCTTTCATCATTAAACACCCTCCCCGAGATGACCCAGCCGGAGTTGATCAAGCTCGGCTTGTGTTTTCCCATGGACCAGGATAATGAGAGACATGTAACTATGATGGTAATGTTGTTTTTAAACATCATTACCTGGCATCTGTATGCCTGGGATTGCATGGGTTAAATTGACAGTGTTTACTGGGCATTCGGTGTCTCTGCACCTGAGTTTAGTGGTGGCTTGTTTTCTGTGGACCCAGCTTGGGTTTAACTTTCTGGTTCTCTCTTGCCGTTTGGGCATCTGGGCTTTGTTCTTGGCATTTTGTCGACCGGGAGAATGAAGAGCGTGTCACTGTTAGGTTAGGTTGAGAGTATGCGGGCAGTGGGCAAATCAGCCCTCTTGTGCTTTTTGATCTCCTCACTTGAGATTCAATTTCACGCGACCCTGCCACTTTGATCTGGCCCACGCCTTCATTAACCAGGTCCAACACTTGCCTTTCTTGGATCTTGCCCCTCCTGACAAAGGTAATTGGGTTTGTGGGGGTGTGGCCAGGGTTAGTCGGGGTGTGCCTAGGGTTTGTGGGAGTGTGGCATGATCACTGGGATGTGCCGAGGGTTTGTGGGGGTGTGTGCCCCCTTGGACATTAGGATTAGGTTTGAGTGTTGGGCTGGTGGATGTATATGTGTGACTGGGATAGGTAAGGCTGCAGAGTTTGGAGTGGTGAGGTATGAGGTGCTGTGGCGCATAGGCTCGTGTGGTGAAGCCAGGTGAATCTGGCCCATGCCTTTCATTATCGTGGTCCGACACCACTTGGTTCAATGGACCGGGTGTGCACTGGGACACATCATCAGTAATGCATCCTCGGATCATGGGGTGTTTCGGGTCTTTCATCATTAAACACCCTCCCCGAGATGACCCAGCCGGAGTTGATCAAGCTCGGCTTGTGTTTTCCCATGGACCAGGATAATGAGAGACATGTAACTATGATGGTAATGTTGTTTTTAAACATCATTACCTGGCATCTGTATGCCTGGGATTGCATGGGTTAAATTGACAGTGTTTACTGGGCATTCGGTGTCTCTGCACCTGAGTTTAGTGGTGGCTTGTTTTCTGTGGACCCAGCTTGGGTTTAACTTTCTGGTTCTCTCTTGCCGTTTGGGCATCTGGGCTTTGTTCTTGGCATTTTGTCGACCGGGAGAATGAAGAGCGTGTCACTGTTAGGTTAGGTTGAGAGTATGCGGGCAGTGGGCAAATCAGCCCTCTTGTGCTTTTTGATCTCCTCACTTGAGATTCAATTTCACGCGACCCTGCCACTTTGATCTGGCCCACGCCTTCATTAACCAGGTCCAACACTTGCCTTTCTTGGATCTTGCCCCTCCTGACAAAGGTAATTGGGTTTGTGGGGGTGTGGCCAGGGTTAGTCGGGGTGTGCCTAGGGTTTGTGGGAGTGTGGCATGATCACTGGGATGTGCCGAGGGTTTGTGGGGGTGTGTGCCCCCTTGGACATTAGGATTAGGTTTGAGTGTTGGGCTGGTGGATGTATATGTGTGACTGGGATAGGTAAGGCTGCAGAGTTTGGAGTGGTGAGGTATGAGGTGCTGTGGCGCATAGGCTCGTGTGGTGAAGCCAGGTGAATCTGGCCCATGCCTTTCATTATCGTGGTCCGACACCACTTGGTTCAATGGACCGGGTGTGCACTGGGACACATCATCAGTAATGCATCCTCGGATCATGGGGTGTTTCGGGTCTTTCATCATTAAACACCCTCCCCGAGATGACCCAGCCGGAGTTGATCAAGCTCGGCTTGTGTTTTCCCATGGACCAGGATAATGAGAGACATGTAACTATGATGGTAATGTTGTTTTTAAACATCATTACCTGGCATCTGTATGCCTGGGATTGCATGGGTTAAATTGACAGTGTTTACTGGGCATTCGGTGTCTCTGCACCTGAGTTTAGTGGTGGCTTGTTTTCTGTGGACCCAGCTTGGGTTTAACTTTCTGGTTCTCTCTTGCCGTTTGGGCATCTGGGCTTTGTTCTTGGCATTTTGTCGACCGGGAGAATGAAGAGCGTGTCACTGTTAGGTTAGGTTGAGAGTATGCGGGCAGTGGGCAAATCAGCCCTCTTGTGCTTTTTGATCTCCTGACTTGAGATTCAATTTCACGCGACCCTGCCACTTTGATCTGGCCCACGCCTTCATTAACCAGGTCCAACACTTGCCTTTCTTGGATCTTGCCCCTCCTGACAAAGGTAATCGGGTTTGTGGGGGAGTGGCCAGGGTTAGTCGGGGTGTGCCTAGGGTTTGTGGGGGTGTGGCATGATCTCTGGGATGTGCCGAGGGTTTGTGGGGGTGTGTGCCCCCTTGGACTTTAGGATTAGGTTTGAGTGTTGGGCTGGTGGATGTATATGTGTGACTGGGATAGGGTTAGGGTTAGGGTTAGGGTTAGGGTTAGGTTGAGAGTATGCGGGCAGTGGGCAAATCAGCCCTCTTGTGCTTTTTGATCTCCTCACTTGAGATTCAATTTCACGCGACCCTGCCACTTGGATCTGGCCCACGCCTTCATTAACCAGGTCCAACACTTGCCTTTCTTGGATCTTGCCGCTCCTGACAAAGGTACTCGGGTTTGTGGGGGAGTGGCCAGGGTTAGTCGGGGTGTGCCTAGGGTTTGTGGGGGTGTGGCATGATCTCTGGGATGTGCCGAGGGTTTGTGGGGGTGTGTGCCCCCTTGGACTTTAGGATTAGGTTTGAGTGTTGGGCTGGTGGATGTATATGTGTGACTGGGATAGGTAAGGCTGCAGAGTTTGGAGTGGTGAGGTATGAGGTGCTGTGGCGCATAGGCTCATGTGGTGAAGCCAGGTGAATCTGGCCCATGCCTTTCATTATCGTGGTCCGACACCACTTGGTTCAATGGACCGGGTGTGCACTGGGACACATCATCAGTAATGCATCCTCGGATCATGGGGTGTTTCGGGTCTTTCATCATTAAACACCCTCCCCGAGATGACCCAGCCGGAGTTGATCAAGCTCGGCTTGTGTTTTCCCATGGACCAGGATAATGAGAGGCATGTAACTATGATGGTAATGTTGTTTTTAAACATCATTACCTGGCATCTGTATGCCTGGGATTGCATGGGTTAAATTGACAGTGTGTACTGGGCATTCGGTGTCTCTGCACCTGAGTTTAGTGGTGACTGGTTTTCTGTGGACCCAGCTTGGGTTTAACTTTCTGGTTCTCTGTCGCCGTTTGGGCATCTGGGCTTTATTCTTGGCATTTTGTCGACCGGGAGAATGAAGAGCGTGTCACTGTTAGGTTAGGTTGAGAGTATGCGGGCAGTGGGCAAATCAGCCCTCTTGTGCTTTTTGATCTCCTCACTTGAGATTCAATTTCACGCGACCCTGCCACTTTGATCTGGCCCATGCCTTCATTCACCAGGTCCAACACTTGCCTTTCTTGGATCTTGCCCCTCCTGACAAAGGTAATCGGGTTTGTGGGGGAGTGGCCAGGGTTAGTCGGGGTGTGCCTGGGGTTTGTGGGGGTGTGGCATGATCTCTGGGATGTGCCGAGGGTTTGTGGGGGTGTGTGCCCCCTTGGACTTTAGGATTAGGTTTGAGTGTTGGGCTGGTGGATGTATATGTGACTGGGATAGGTAAGGTGCAGAGTTTTGAGTGGTGAGGTATGAGGTGCTATGGGGCTTAGTGGTGAAGCTAGGTGAATCTGGCCCATGCCTTTCATTCGCATTAGGGTTAGGGTTAGGGTTAGGGTTAGGGTTAGGGTTAGGGTTAGGTTGAGAGTATGCGGGCAGTGGGCAAATCAGCCCTCTTGTGCTTTTTGATCTCCTCACTTGAGATTCAATTTCACGCGACCCTGCCACTTTGATCTGGCCCACGCCTTCATTAACCAGGTCCAACACTTGCCTTTCTTGGATCTTGCCCCTCCTGACAAAGGTAATTGGGTTTGTGGGGGTGTGGCCAGGGTTAGTCGGGGTGTGCCTAGGGTTTGTGGGAGTGTGGCATGATCACTGGGATGTGCCGAGGGTTTGTGGGGGTGTGTGCCCCCTTGGACATTAGGATTAGGTTTGAGTGTTGGGCTGGTGGATGTATATGTGTGACTGGGATAGGTAAGGCTGCAGAGTTTGGAGTGGTGAGGTATGAGGTGCTGTGGCGCATAGGCTCGTGTGGTGAAGCCAGGTGAATCTGGCCCATGCCTTTCATTATCGTGGTCCGACACCACTTGGTTCAATGGACCGGGTGTGCACTGGGACACATCATCAGTAATGCATCCTCGGATCATGGGGTGTTTCGGGTCTTTCATCATTAAACACCCTCCCCGAGATGACCCAGCCGGAGTTGATCAAGCTCGGCTTGTGTTTTCCCATGGACCAGGATAATGAGAGACATGTAACTATGATGGTAATGTTGTTTTTAAACATCATTACCTGGCATCTGTATGCCTGGGATTGCATGGGTTAAATTGACAGTGTTTACTGGGCATTCGGTGTCTCTGCACCTGAGTTTAGTGGTGGCTTGTTTTCTGTGGACCCAGCTTGGGTTTAACTTTCTGGTTCTCTCTTGCCGTTTGGGCATCTGGGCTTTGTTCTTGGCATTTTGTCGACCGGGAGAATGAAGAGCGTGTCACTGTTAGGTTAGGTTGAGAGTATGCGGGCAGTGGGCAAATCAGCCCTCTTGTGCTTTTTGATCTCCTCACTTGAGATTCAATTTCACGCGACCCTGCCACTTTGATCTGGCCCACGCCTTCATTAACCAGGTCCAACACTTGCCTTTCTTGGATCTTGCCCCTCCTGACAAAGGTAATTGGGTTTGTGGGGGTGTGGCCAGGGTTAGTCGGGGTGTGCCTAGGGTTTGTGGGAGTGTGGCATGATCACTGGGATGTGCCGAGGGTTTGTGGGGGTGTGTGCCCCCTTGGACTTTAGGATTAGGTTTGAGTGTTGGGCTGGTGGATGTATATGTGTGACTGGGATAGGTAAGGCTGCAGAGTTTGGAGTGGTGAGGTATGAGGTGCTGTGGCGCATAGGCTCGTGTGGTGAAGCCAGGTGAATCTGGCCCATGCCTTTCATTATCGTGGTCCGACACCACTTGGTTCAATGGACCGGGTGTGCACTGGGACACATCATCAGTAATGCATCCTCGGATCATGGGGTGTTTCGGGTCTTTCATCATTAAACACCCTCCCCGAGATGACCCAGCCGGAGTTGATCAAGCTCGGCTTGTGTTTTCCCATGGACCAGGATAATGAGAGACATGTAACTATGATGGTAATGTTGTTTTTAAACATCATTACCTGGCATCTGTATGCCTGGGATTGCATGGGTTAAATTGACAGTGTTTACTGGGCATTCGGTGTCTCTGCACCTGAGTTTAGTGGTGGCTTGTTTTCTGTGGACCCAGCTTGGGTTTAACTTTCTGGTTCTCTCTTGCCGTTTGGGCATCTGGGCTTTGTTCTTGGCATTTTGTCGACCGGGAGAATGAAGAGCGTGTCACTGTTAGGTTAGGTTGAGAGTATGCGGGCAGTGGGCAAATCAGCCCTCTTGTGCTTTTTGATCTCCTCACTTGAGATTCAATTTCACGCGACCCTGCCACTTTGATCTGGCCCACGCCTTCATTAACCAGGTCCAACACTTGCCTTTCTTGGATCTTGCCCCTCCTGACAAAGGTAATTGGGTTTGTGGGGGTGTGGCCAGGGTTAGTCGGGGTGTGCCTAGGGTTTGTGGGAGTGTGGCATGATCACTGGGATGTGCCGAGGGTTTGTGGGGGTGTGTGCCCCCTTGGACTTTAGGATTAGGTTTGAGTGTTGGGCTGGTGGATGTATATGTGTGACTGGGATAGGTAAGGCTGCAGCGTTTGGAGTGGTGAGGTATGAGGTGCTGTGGCGCATAGGCTCGTGTGGTGAAGCCAGGTGAATCTGGCCCATGCCTTTCATTATCGTGGTCCGACACCACTTGGTTCAATGGACCGGGTGTGCACTGGGACACATCATCAGTAATGCATCCTCGGATCATGGGGTGTTTCGGGTCTTTCATCATTAAACACCCTCCCCGAGATGACCCAGCCGGAGTTGATCAAGCTCGGCTTGTGTTTTCCCATGGACCAGGATAATGAGAGACATGTAACTATGATGGTAATGTTGTTTTTAAACATCATTACCTGGCATCTGTATGCCTGGGATTGCATGGGTTAAATTGACAGTGTTTACTGGGCATTCGGTGTCTCTGCACCTGAGTTTAGTGGTGGCTTGTTTTCTGTGGACCCAGCTTGGGTTTAACTTTCTGGTTCTCTCTTGCCGTTTGGGCATCTGGGCTTTGTTCTTGGCATTTTGTCGACCGGGAGAATGAAGAGCGTGTCACTGTTAGGTTAGGTTGAGAGTATGCGGGCAGTGGGCAAATCAGCCCTCTTGTGCTTTTTGATCTCCTCACTTGAGATTCAATTTCACGCGACCCTGCCACTTTGATCTGGCCCACGCCTTCATTAACCAGGTCCAACACTTGCCTTTCTTGGATCTTGCCCCTCCTGACAAAGGTAATTGGGTTTGTGGGGGTGTGGCCAGGGTTAGTCGGGGTGTGCCTAGGGTTTGTGGGAGTGTGGCATGATCACTGGGATGTGCCGAGGGTTTGTGGGGGTGTGTGCCCCCTTGGACATTAGGATTAGGTTTGAGTGTTGGGCTGGTGGATGTATATGTGTGACTGGGATAGGTAAGGCTGCAGAGTTTGGAGTGGTGAGGTATGAGGTGCTGTGGCGCATAGGCTCGTGTGGTGAAGCCAGGTGAATCTGGCCCATGCCTTTCATTATCGTGGTCCGACACCACTTGGTTCAATGGACCGGGTGTGCACTGGGACACATCATCAGTAATGCATCCTCGGATCATGGGGTGTTTCGGGTCTTTCATCATTAAACACCCTCCCCGAGATGACCCAGCCGGAGTTGATCAAGCTCGGCTTGTGTTTTCCCATGGACCAGGATAATGAGAGACATGTAACTATGATGGTAATGTTGTTTTTAAACATCATTACCTGGCATCTGTATGCCTGGGATTGCATGGGTTAAATTGACAGTGTTTACTGGGCATTCGGTGTCTCTGCACCTGAGTTTAGTGGTGGCTTGTTTTCTGTGGACCCAGCTTGGGTTTAACTTTCTGGTTCTCTCTTGCCGTTTGGGCATCTGGGCTTTGTTCTTGGCATTTTGTCGACCGGGAGAATGAAGAGCGTGTCACTGTTAGGTTAGGTTGAGAGTATGCGGGCAGTGGGCAAATCAGCCCTCTTGTGCTTTTTGATCTCCTCACTTGAGATTCAATTTCACGCGACCCTGCCACTTTGATCTGGCCCACGCCTTCATTAACCAGGTCCAACACTTGCCTTTCTTGGATCTTGCCCCTCCTGACAAAGGTAATTGGGTTTGTGGGGGTGTGGCCAGGGTTAGTCGGGGTGTGCCTAGGGTTTGTGGGAGTGTGGCATGATCACTGGGATGTGCCGAGGGTTTGTGGGGGTGTGTGCCCCCTTGGACTTTAGGATTAGGTTTGAGTGTTGGGCTGGTGGATGTATATGTGTGACTGGGATAGGTAAGGCTGCAGAGTTTGGAGTGGTGAGGTATGAGGTGCTGTGGCGCATAGGCTCGTGTGGTGAAGCCAGGTGAATCTGGCCCATGCCTTTCATTATCGTGGTCCGACACCACTTGGTTCAATGGACCGGGTGTGCACTGGGACACATCATCAGTAATGCATCCTCGGATCATGGGGTGTTTCGGGTCTTTCATCATTAAACACCCTCCCCGAGATGACCCAGCCGGAGTTGATCAAGCTCGGCTTGTGTTTTCCCATGGACCAGGATAATGAGAGACATGTAACTATGATGGTAATGTTGTTTTTAAACATCATTACCTGGCATCTGTATGCCTGGGATTGCATGGGTTAAATTGACAGTGTTTACTGGGCATTCGGTGTCTCTGCACCTGAGTTTAGTGGTGGCTTGTTTTCTGTGGACCCAGCTTGGGTTTAACTTTCTGGTTCTCTCTTGCCGTTTGGGCATCTGGGCTTTGTTCTTGGCATTTTGTCGACCGGGAGAATGAAGAGCGTGTCACTGTTAGGTTAGGTTGAGAGTATGCGGGCAGTGGGCAAATCAGCCCTCTTGTGCTTTTTGATCTCCTCACTTGAGATTCAATTTCACGCGACCCTGCCACTTTGATCTGGCCCACGCCTTCATTAACCAGGTCCAACACTTGCCTTTCTTGGATCTTGCCCCTCCTGACAAAGGTAATTGGGTTTGTGGGGGTGTGGCCAGGGTTAGTCGGGGTGTGCCTAGGGTTTGTGGGAGTGTGGCATGATCACTGGGATGTGCCGAGGGTTTGTGGGGGTGTGTGCCCCCTTGGACTTTAGGATTAGGTTTGAGTGTTGGGCTGGTGGATGTATATGTGTGACTGGGATAGGTAAGGCTGCAGCGTTTGGAGTGGTGAGGTATGAGGTGCTGTGGCGCATAGGCTCGTGTGGTGAAGCCAGGTGAATCTGGCCCATGCCTTTCATTATCGTGGTCCGACACCACTTGGTTCAATGGACCGGGTGTGCACTGGGACACATCATCAGTAATGCATCCTCGGATCATGGGGTGTTTCGGGTCTTTCATCATTAAACACCCTCCCCGAGATGACCCAGCCGGAGTTGATCAAGCTCGGCTTGTGTTTTCCCATGGACCAGGATAATGAGAGACATGTAACTATGATGGTAATGTTGTTTTTAAACATCATTACCTGGCATCTGTATGCCTGGGATTGCATGGGTTAAATTGACAGTGTTTACTGGGCATTCGGTGTCTCTGCACCTGAGTTTAGTGGTGGCTTGTTTTCTGTGGACCCAGCTTGGGTTTAACTTTCTGGTTCTCTCTTGCCGTTTGGGCATCTGGGCTTTGTTCTTGGCATTTTGTCGACCGGGAGAATGAAGAGCGTGTCACTGTTAGGTTAGGTTGAGAGTATGCGGGCAGTGGGCAAATCAGCCCTCTTGTGCTTTTTGATCTCCTCACTTGAGATTCAATTTCACGCGACCCTGCCACTTTGATCTGGCCCACGCCTTCATTAACCAGGTCCAACACTTGCCTTTCTTGGATCTTGCCCCTCCTGACAAAGGTAATTGGGTTTGTGGGGGTGTGGCCAGGGTTAGTCGGGGTGTGCCTAGGGTTTGTGGGAGTGTGGCATGATCACTGGGATGTGCCGAGGGTTTGTGGGGGTGTGTGCCCCCTTGGACTTTATGATTAGGTTTGAGTGTTGGGCTGGTGGATGTATATGTGTGACTGGGATAGGTAAGGCTGCAGAGTTTTGAGTGGTGAGGTATGAGGTTCTATGGGGCTTAGTGGTGAAGCCAGGTGAATCTGGCCCATGCCTTTCATTATCGTGGTCCGACACCACTTGGTTCAATGGACCGGGTGTGCACTGGGACACATCATCAGTAATGCATCCTCGGATCATGGGGTGTTTCGGGTCTTTCATCATTAAACACCCTCCCCGAGATGACCCAGCCGGAGTTGATCAAGCTCGGCTTGTGTTTTCCCATGGACCAGGATAATGAGAGGCATGTAACTATGAGGGTAATGTTGTTTTTAAACATCATTACCTGGCATCTGTAGGCCTGGGATTGCATGGGTTAAATTGACAGTGTTTACTGGGCATTCGATGTCTCTGCACCTGAGTTTAGTGGTGACTGGTTTTCTGTGGACCCAGCTTGGGTTTAACTTTCTGGTTGTCTCTCGCCGTTTGGGCATCTGGGCTTTATTCTTGGCATTTTGTCGACCAGGAGAATGAAGAGCGTGTCACTGTTAGGTTAGGTTGAGAGTATGCGGGCAGTGGGCAAATCAGCCCTCTTGTGCTTTTTGATCTCCTGACTTGAGATTCAATTTCACGCGACCCTGCCACTTTGATCTGGCCCACGCCTTCATTAACCAGGTCCAACACTTGCCTTTCTTGGATCTTGCCCCTCCTGACAAAGGTAATCGGGTTTGTGGGGGAGTGGCCAGGGTTAGTCGGGGTGTGCCTAGGGTTTGTGGGGGTGTGGCATGATCTCTGGGATGTGCCGAGGGTTTGTGGGGGTGTGTGCCCCCTTGGACTTTAGGATTAGGTTTGAGTGTTGGGCTGGTGGATGTATATGTGTGACTGGGATAGGTAAGGCTGCAGAGTTTTGAGTGGTGAGGTATGAGGTTCTATGGGGCTTAGTGGTGAAGCCAGGTGAATCTGGCCCATGCCTTTCATTATCGTGGTCCGACACCACTTGGTTCAATGGACCGGGTGTGCACTGGGACACATCATCAGTAATGCATCCTCGGATCATGGGGTGTTTCGGGTCTTTCATCATTAAACACCCTCCCCGAGATGACCCAGCCGGAGTTGATCAAGCTCGGCTTGTGTTTTCCCATGGACCAGGATAATGAGAGGCATGTAACTATGAGGGTAATGTTGTTTTTAAACATCATTACCCGGCATCTGTATGCCTGGGATTGCATGGGTTAAATTGACAGTGTTTACTGGGCATTCGATGTCTCTGCACCTGAGTTTAGTGGTGACTGGTTTTCTGTGGACCCAGCTTGGGTTTAACTTTCTGGTTGTCTCTCGCCGTTTGGGCATCTGGGCTTTATTCTTGGCATTTTGTCGACCAGGAGAATGAAGAGCGTGTCACTGTTAGGTTAGGTTGAGAGTATGCGGGCAGTGGGCAAATCAGCCCTCTTGTGCTTTTTGATCTCCTGACTTGAGATTCAATTTCACGCGACCCTGCCACTTTGATCTGGCCCACGCCTTCATTAACCAGGTCCAACACTTGCCTTTCTTGGATCTTGCCCCTCCTGACAAAGGTAATCGGGTTTGTGGGGGAGTGGCCAGGGTTAGTCGGGGTGTGCCTAGGGTTTGTGGGGGTGTGGCATGATCTCTGGGATGTGCCGAGGGTTTGTGGGGGTGTGTGCCCCCTTGGACTTTAGGATTAGGTTTGAGTGTTGGGCTGGTGGATGTACATGTGTGACTGGGATAGGGTTAGGGTTAGGTTGAGAGTATGCGGGCAGTGGGCAAATCAGCCCTCTTGTGCTTTTTGATCTCCTCACTTGAGATTCAATTTCACGCGACCCTGCCACTTTGATCTGGCCCACGCCTTCATTAACCAGGTCCAACACTTGCCTTTCTTGGATCTTGCCCCTCCTGACAAAGGTAATCGGGTTTGTGGGGGTGTGGCCAGGGTTAGTCGGGGTGTGCCTAGGGTTTGTGGGGGTGTGGCATGATCACTGGGATGTGCCGAGGGTTTGTGGGGGTGTGTGCCCCCTTGGACTTTAGGATTAGGTTTGAGTGTTGGGCTGGTGGATGTATATGTGTGACTGGGATAGGTAAGGCTGCAGAGTTTGGATTGGTGAGGTATGAGGTGCTGTGGCGCATAGGCTCATGTGGTGAAGCTGGGTGAATCTAGCCCATGCCTTTCCTTATCGTGGTCCGACACCACTTGGTTCAATGGACCGGGTGTGCACTGGGACACATCATCAGTAATGCATCCTCGGATCATCGGGTGTTTCGGGTCTTTCATCATTAAACACCCTCCCCGAGATGACCCAGCCGGAGTTGATCAAGCTCGGCTTGTGTTTTCCCATGGACCAGGATAATGAGAGGCATGTAACTATGACGGTAATGTTGTTTTTAAACATCATTACCTGGCATCTGTATGCCTGGGATTGCATGGGTTAAATTGACAGTGTTTACTGGGCATTCGGTGTCTCTGCACCTGAGTTTAGTGGTGACTGGTTTTCTGTGGACCCAGCTTGGGTTTAACTTTCTGGTTCTCTCTCGCCGTTTGGGCATCTGGGCTTTGTTCTTGGCATTTTGTCGACCGGGAGAATGAAGAGCGTGTCACTGTTAGGTTAGGTTGAGAGTATGCGGGCAGTGGGCAAATCAGCCCTCTTGTGCTTTTTGATCTCCTCACTTGAGATTCAATTTCACGCGACCCTGCCACTTTGATCTGGCCCACGCCTTCATTAACCAGGTCCAACACTTGCCTTTCTTGGATCTTGCCCCTCCTGACAAAGGTAATCGGGTTTGTGGGGGTGTGGCCAGGGTTAGTCGGGGTGTGCCTAGGGTTTGTGGGGGTGTGGCATGATCACTGGGATGTGCCGAGGGTTTGTGGGGGTGTGTGCCCCCTTGGACTTTAGGATTAGGTTTGAGTGTTGGGCTGGTGGATGTATATGTGTGACTGGGATAGGTAAGGCTGCAGAGTTTGGATTGGTGAGGTATGAGGTGCTGTGGCGCATAGGCTCATGTGGTGAAGCTGGGTGAATCTAGCCCATGCCTTTCCTTATCGTGGTCCGACACCACTTGGTTCAATGGACCGGGTGTGCACTGGGACACATCATCAGTAATGCATCCTCGGATCATCGGGTGTTTCGGGTCTTTCATCATTAAACACCCTCCCCGAGATGACCCAGCCGGAGTTGATCAAGCTCGGCTTGTGTTTTCCCATGGACCAGGATAATGAGAGGCATGTAACTATGACGGTAATGTTGTTTTTAAACATCATTACCTGGCATCTGTATGCCTGGGATTGCATGGGTTAAATTGACAGTGTTTACTGGGCATTCGGTGTCTCTGCACCTGAGTTTAGTGGTGACTGGTTTTCTGTGGACCCAGCTTGGGTTTAACTTTCTGGTTCTCTCTCGCCGTTTGGGCATCTGGGCTTTGTTCTTGGCATTTTGTCGACCGGGAGAATGAAGAGCGTGTCACTGTTAGGTTAGGTTGAGAGTATGCGGGCAGTGGGCAAATCAGCCCTCTTGTGCTTTTTGATCTCCTCACTTGAGATTCAATTTCACGCGACCCTGCCACTTTGATCTGGCCCACGCCTTCATTAACCAGGTCCAACACTTGCCTTTCTTGGATCTTGCCCCTCCTGACAAAGGTAATCGGGTTTGTGGGGGTGTGGCCAGGGTTAGTCGGGGTGTGCCTAGGGTTTGTGGGGGTGTGGCATGATCACTGGGATGTGCCGAGGGTTTGTGGGGGTGTGTGCCCCCTTGGACTTTAGGATTAGGTTTGAGTGTTGGGCTGGTGGATGTATATGTGTGACTGGGATAGGTAAGGCTGCAGAGTTTGGATTGGTGAGGTATGAGGTGCTGTGGCGCATAGGCTCATGTGGTGAAGCTGGGTGAATCTAGCCCATGCCTTTCCTTATCGTGGTCCGACACCACTTGGTTCAATGGACCGGGTGTGCACTGGGACACATCATCAGTAATGCATCCTCGGATCATCGGGTGTTTCGGGTCTTTCATCATTAAACACCCTCCCCGAGATGACCCAGCCGGAGTTGATCAAGCTCGGCTTGTGTTTTCCCATGGACCAGGATAATGAGAGGCATGTAACTATGACGGTAATGTTGTTTTTAAACATCATTACCTGGCATCTGTATGCCTGGGATTGCATGGGTTAAATTGACAGTGTTTACTGGGCATTCGGTGTCTCTGCACCTGAGTTTAGTGGTGACTGGTTTTCTGTGGACCCAGCTTGGGTTTAACTTTCTGGTTCTCTCTCGCCGTTTGGGCATCTGGGCTTTGTTCTTGGCATTTTGTCGACCGGGAGAATGAAGAGCGTGTCACTGTTAGGTTAGGTTGAGAGTATGCGGGCAGTGGGCAAATCAGCCCTCTTGTGCTTTTTGATCTCCTCACTTGAGATTCAATTTCACGCGACCCTGCCACTTTGATCTGGCCCACGCCTTCATTAACCAGGTCCAACACTTGCCTTTCTTGGATCTTGCCCCTCCTGACAAAGGTAATCGGGTTAGGGTTAGGGTTAGGGTTAGGGTTAGGGTTAGGGTTAGGGTTAGGGTTAGGGTTAGGGTTAGGTTGAGAGTATGCGGGCAGTGGGCAAATCAGCCCTCTTGTGCTTTTTGATCTCCTCACTTGAGATTCAATTTCACGCGACCCTGCCACTTTGATCTGGCCCACGCCTTCATTAACCAGGTCCAACACTTGCCTTTCTTGGATCTTGCCCCTCCTGACAAAGGTAATCGGGTTTGTGGGGGAGTGGCCAGGGTTAGTCGGGGTGTGCCTAGGGTTTGTGGGGGTGTGGCATGATCTGTGGGATGTGCCGAGGGTTTGTGGGGGTGTGTGCCCCCTTGGACTTTAGGATTAGGTTTGAGTGTTGGGCTGGTGGATGTATATGTGTGACTGGGATAGGTAAGGCTGCAGAGTTTGGAGTGGTGAGGTATGAGGTGCTGTGGCGCATAGGCTCATCTGGTGAAGCCAGGTGAATCTGGCCCATGCCTTTCATTATCGTGGTCCGACACCACTTGGTTCAATGGACCGGGTGTGCACTGGGACACATCATCAGTAATGCATCCTCGGATCATGGGGTGTTTCGGGTCTTTCATCATTAAACACCCTCCCCGAGATGACCCAGCCGGAGTTGATCAAGCTCGGCTTGTGTTTTCCCATGGACCAGGATAATGAGAGGCATGTAACTATGAGGGTAATGACGTTTTTAAACATCATTACCTGGCATCTGTATGCCTGGGATTGCATGGGTTAAATTGACAGTGTTTACTGGGCATTCGGTGTCTCTGCACCTGAGTTGAGTGGTGACTGGTTTTCTGTGGACCCAGCTTGGGTTTAACTTTCTGGTTCTCTCTTGCCGTTTGGGCATCTGGGCTTTGTTCTTGGCATTTTGTCGACCGGGAGAATGAAGAGCGTGTCACTGTTAGGTTAGGTTGAGAGTATGCGGGCAGTGGGCAAATCAGCCCTCTTGTGCTTTTTGATCTCCTCACTTGAGATTCAATTTCACGCGACCCTGCCACTTTGATCTGGCCCACGCCTTCATTAACCAGGTCCAACACTTGCCTTTCTTGGATCTTGCCCCTCCTGACAAAGGTAATCGGGTTTGTGGGGGAGTGGCCAGGGTTAGTCGGGGTGTGCCTAGGGTTTGTGGGGGTGTGGCATGATCTGTGGGATGTGCCGAGGGTTTCTGGGGGTGTGTGCCCCCTTGGACTTTAGGATTAGGTTTGAGTGTTGGGCTGGTGGATGTATATGTGTGACTGGGATAGGTAAGGCTGCAGAGTTTGGAGTGGTGAGGTATGAGGTGCTGTGGCGCATAGGCTCATCTGGTGAAGCCAGGTGAATCTGGCCCATGCCTTTCATTATCGTGGTCCGACACCACTTGGTTCAATGGACCGGGTGTGCACTGGGACACATCATCAGTAATGCATCCTCGGATCATGGGGTGTTTCGGGTCTTTCATCATTAAACACCCTCCCCGAGATGACCCAGCCGGAGTTGATCAAGCTCGGCTTGTGTTTTCCCATGGACCAGGATAATGAGAGGCATGTAACTATGAGGGTAATGACGTTTTTAAACATCATTACCTGGCATCTGTATGCCTGGGATTGCATGGGTTAAATTGACAGTGTTTACTGGGCATTCGGTGTCTCTGCACCTGAGTTGAGTGGTGACTGGTTTTCTGTGGACCCAGCTTGGGTTTAACTTTCTGGTTCTCTCTTGCCGTTTGGGCATCTGGGCTTTGTTCTTGGCATTTTGTCGACCGGGAGAATGAAGAGCGTGTCACTGTTAGGTTAGGTTGAGAGTATGCGGGCAGTGGGCAAATCAGCCCTCTTGTGCTTTTTGATCTCCTCACTTGAGATTCAATTTCACGCGACCCTGCCACTTTGATCTGGCCCACGCCTTCATTAACCAGGTCCAACACTTGCCTTTCTTGGATCTTGCCCCTCCTGACAAAGGTAATCGGGTTTGTGGGGGAGTGGCCAGGGTTAGTCGGGGTGTGCCTAGGGTTTGTGGGGGTGTGGCATGATCTCTGGGATGTGCCGAGGGTTTGTGGGGGTGTGTGCCCCCTTGGACTTTAGGATTAGGTTTGAGTGTTGGGCTGGTGGATGTATATGTGTGACTGGGATAGGTAAGGCTGCAGAGTTTTGAGTGGTGAGGTATGAGGTTCTATGGGGCTTAGTGGTGAAGCCAGGTGAATCTGGCCCATGCCTTTCATTATCGTGGTCCGACACCACTTGGTTCAATGGACCGGGTGTGCACTGGGACACATCATCAGTAATGCATCCTCGGATCATCGGGTGTTTCGGGTCTTTCATCATTAAACACCCTCCCCGAGATGACCCAGCCGGAGTTGATCAAGCTCGGCTTGTGTTTTCCCATGGACCAGGATAATGAGAGGCATGTAACTATGAGGGTAATGACGTTTTTAAACATCATTACCTGGCATCTGTATGCCTGGGGATGCATGGGTTAAATTGACAGTGTTTACTGGGCATTCGGTGTCTCTGCACCTGAGTTTAGTGGTGGCTTGTTTTCGGTGGACCCAGCTTGGGTTTAACTTTCTGGTTCTCTCTTGCCGTTTGGGCATCTGGGCTTTGTTCTTGGCATTTTGTCGACCGGGAGAATGAAGAGCGTGTCACTGTTAGGTTAGGTTGAGAGTATGCGGGCAGTGGGCAAATCAGCCCTCTTGTGCTTTTTGATCTCCTCACTTGAGATTCAATTTCACGCGACCCTGCCACTTTGATCTGGCCCACGCCTTCATTAACCAGGTCCAACACTTGCCTTTCTTGGATCTTGCCCCTCCTGACAAAGGTAATCGGGTTTGTGGGGGAGTGGCCAGGGTTAGTCGGGGTGTGCCTAGGGTTTGTGGGGGTGTGGCATGATCTCTGGGATGTGCCGAGGGTTTGTGGGGGTGTGTGCCCCCTTGGACTTTAGGATTAGGTTTGAGTGTTGGGCTGGTGGATGTATATGTGTGACTGGGATAGGTAAGGCTGCAGAGTTTTGAGTGGTGAGGTATGAGGTTCTATGGGGCTTAGTGGTGAAGCCAGGTGAATCTGGCCCATGCCTTTCATTATCGTGGTCCGACACCACTTGGTTCAATGGACCGGGTGTGCACTGGGACACATCATCAGTAATGCATCCTCGGATCATCGGGTGTTTCGGGTCTTTCATCATTAAACACCCTCCCCGAGATGACCCAGCCGGAGTTGATCAAGCTCGGCTTGTGTTTTCCCATGGACCAGGATAATGAGAGGCATGTAACTATGAGGGTAATGACGTTTTTAAACATCATTACCTGGCATCTGTATGCCTGGGGATGCATGGGTTAAATTGACAGTGTTTACTGGGCATTCGGTGTCTCTGCACCTGAGTTTAGTGGTGGCTTGTTTTCGGTGGACCCAGCTTGTGTTTAACTTTCTGGTTCTCTCTTGCCGTTTGGGCATCTGGGCTTTGTTCTTGGCATTTTGTCGACCGGGAGAATGAAGAGCGTGTCACTGTTAGGTTAGGTTGAGAGTATGCGGGCAGTGGGCAAATCAGCCCTCTTGTGCTTTTTGATCTCCTCACTTGAGATTCAATTTCACGCGACCCTGCCACTTTGATCTGGCCCACGCCTTCATTAACCAGGTCCAACACTTGCCTTTCTTGGATCTTGCCCCTCCTGACAAAGGTAATCGGGTTTGTGGGGGAGTGGCCAGGGTTAGTCGGGGTGTGCCTAGGGTTTGTGGGGGTGTGGCATGATCTCTGGGATGTGCCGAGGGTTTGTGGGGGTGTGTGCCCCCTTGGACTTTAGGATTAGGTTTGAGTGTTGGGCTGGTGGATGTATATGTGTGACTGGGATAGGTAAGGCTGCAGAGTTTTGAGTGGTGAGGTATGAGGTTCTATGGGGCTTAGTGGTGAAGCCAGGTGAATCTGGCCCATGCCTTTCATTATCGTGGTCCGACACCACTTGGTTCAATGGACCGGGTGTGCACTGGGACACATCATCAGTAATGCATCCTCGGATCATCGGGTGTTTCGGGTCTTTCATCATTAAACACCCTCCCCGAGATGACCCAGCCGGAGTTGATCAAGCTCGGCTTGTGTTTTCCCATGGACCAGGATAATGAGAGGCATGTAACTATGAGGGTAATGACGTTTTTAAACATCATTACCTGGCATCTGTATGCCTGGGGATGCATGGGTTAAATTGACAGTGTTTACTGGGCATTCGGTGTCTCTGCACCTGAGTTTAGTGGTGGCTTGTTTTCGGTGGACCCAGCTTGGGTTTAACTTTCTGGTTCTCTCTTGCCGTTTGGGCATCTGGGCTTTGTTCTTGGCATTTTGTCGACCGGGAGAATGAAGAGCGTGTCACTGTTAGGTTAGGTTGAGAGTATGCGGGCAGTGGGCAAATCAGCCCTCTTGTGCTTTTTGATCTCCTCACTTGAGATTCAATTTCACGCGACCCTGTCACTTTGATCTGGCCCACGCCTTCATTAACCAGGTCCAACACTTGCCTTTCTTGGATCTTGCCCCTCCTGACAAAGGTAATCGGGTTTGTGGGGGAGTGGCCAGGGTTAGTCGGGGTGTGCCTAGGGTTTGTGGGGGTGTGGCATGATCTCTGGGATGTGCCGAGGGTTTGTGGGGGTGTGTGCCCCCTTGGACTTTAGGATTAGGTTTGAGTGTTGGGCTGGTGGATGTATATGTGTGACTGGGATAGGTAAGGCTGCAGAGTTTTGAGTGGTGAGGTATGAGGTTCTATGGGGCTTAGTGGTGAAGCCAGGTGAATCTGGCCCATGCCTTTCATTATCGTGGTCCGACACCACTTGGTTCAATGGACCGGGTGTGCACTGGGACACATCATCAGTAATGCATCCTCGGATCATCGGGTGTTTCGGGTCTTTCATCATTAAACACCCTCCCCGAGATGACCCAGCCGGAGTTGATCAAGCTCGGCTTGTGTTTTCCCATGGACCAGGATAATGAGAGGCATGTAACTATGAGGGTAATGACGTTTTTAAACATCATTACCTGGCATCTGTATGCCTGGGGATGCATGGGTTAAATTGACCGTGTTTACTGGGCATTCGGTGTCTCTGCACCTGAGTTTAGTGGTGGCTTGTTTTCGGTGGACCCAGCTTGGGTTTAACTTTCTGGTTCTCTCTTGCCGTTTGGGCATCTGGGCTTTGTTCTTGGCATTTTGTCGACCGGGAGAATGAAGAGCGTGTCACTGTTAGGTTAGGTTGAGAGTATGCGGGCAGTGGGCAAATCAGCCCTCTTGTGCTTTTTGATCTCCTCACTTGAGATTCAATTTCACGCGACCCTGCCACTTTGATCTGGCCCACGCCTTCATTAACCAGGTCCAACACTTGCCTTTCTTGGATCTTGCCCCTCCTGACAAAGGTAATCGGGTTTGTGGGGGAGTGGCCAGGGTTAGTCGGGGTGTGCCTAGGGTTTGTGGGGGTGTGGCATGATCTCTGGGATGTGCCGAGGGTTTGTGGGGGTGTGTGCCCCCTTGGACTTTAGGATTAGGTTTGAGTGTTGGGCTGGTGGATGTATATGTGTGACTGGGATAGGTAAGGCTGCAGAGTTTTGAGTGGTGAGGTATGAGGTTCTATGGGGCTTAGTGGTGAAGCCAGGTGAATCTGGCCCATGCCTTTCATTATCGTGGTCCGACACCACTTGGTTCAATGGACCGGGTGTGCACTGGGACACATCATCAGTAATGCATCCTCGGATCATCGGGTGTTTCGGGTCTTTCATCATTAAACACCCTCCCCGAGATGACCCAGCCGGAGTTGATCAAGCTCGGCTTGTGTTTTCCCATGGACCAGGATAATGAGAGGCATGTAACTATGAGGGTAATGACGTTTTTAAACATCATTACCTGGCATCTGTATGCCTGGGGATGCATGGGTTAAATTGACAGTGTTTACTGGGCATTCGGTGTCTCTGCACCTGAGTTTAGTGGTGGCTTGTTTTCGGTGGACCCAGCTTGGGTTTAACTTTCTGGTTCTCTCTTGCCGTTTGGGCATCTGGGCTTTGTTCTTGGCATTTTGTCGACCGGGAGAATGAAGAGCGTGTCACTGTTAGGTTAGGTTGAGAGTATGCGGGCAGTGGGCAAATCAGCCCTCTTGTGCTTTTTGATCTCCTCACTTGAGATTCAATTTCACGCGACCCTGCCACTTTGATCTGGCCCACGCCTTCATTAACCAGGTCCAACACTTGCCTTTCTTGGATCTTGCCCCTCCTGACAAAGGTAATCGGGTTTGTGGGGGAGTGGCCAGGGTTAGTCGGGGTGTGCCTAGGGTTTGTGGGGGTGTGGCATGATCTCTGGGATGTGCCGAGGGTTTGTGGGGGTGTGTGCCCCCTTGGACTTTAGGATTAGGTTTGAGTGTTGGGCTGGTGGATGTATATGTGTGACTGGGATAGGTAAGGCTGCAGAGTTTTGAGTGGTGAGGTATGAGGTTCTATGGGGCTTAGTGGTGAAGCCAGGTGAATCTGGCCCATGCCTTTCATTATCGTGGTCCGACACCACTTGGTTCAATGGACCGGGTGTGCACTGGGACACATCATCAGTAATGCATCCTCGGATCATCGGGTGTTTCGGGTCTTTCATCATTAAACACCCTCCCCGAGATGACCCAGCCGGAGTTGATCAAGCTCGGCTTGTGTTTTCCCATGGACCAGGATAATGAGAGGCATGTAACTATGAGGGTAATGACGTTTTTAAACATCATTACCTGGCATCTGTATGCCTGGGGATGCATGGGTTAAATTGACAGTGTTTACTGGGCATTCGGTGTCTCTGCACCTGAGTTTAGTGGTGGCTTGTTTTCGGTGGACCCAGCTTGGGTTTAACTTTCTGGTTCTCTCTTGCCGTTTGGGCATCTGGGCTTTGTTCTTGGCATTTTGTCGACCGGGAGAATGAAGAGCGTGTCACTGTTAGGTTAGGTTGAGAGTATGCGGGCAGTGGGCAAATCAGCCCTCTTGTGCTTTTTGATCTCCTCACTTGAGATTCAATTTCACGCGACCCTGCCACTTTGATCTGGCCCACGCCTTCATTAACCAGGTCCAACACTTGCCTTTCTTGGATCTTGCCCCTCCTGACAAAGGTAATCGGGTTTGTGGGGGAGTGGCCAGGGTTAGTCGGGGTGTGCCTAGGGTTTGTGGGGGTGTGGCATGATCTCTGGGATGTGCCGAGGGTTTGTGGGGGTGTGTGCCCCCTTGGACTTTAGGATTAGGTTTGAGTGTTGGGCTGGTGGATGTATATGTGTGACTGGGATAGGTAAGGCTGCAGAGTTTTGAGTGGTGAGGTATGAGGTTCTATGGGGCTTAGTGGTGAAGCCAGGTGAATCTGGCCCATGCCTTTCATTATCGTGGTCCGACACCACTTGGTTCAATGGACCGGGTGTGCACTGGGACACATCATCAGTAATGCATCCTCGGATCATCGGGTGTTTCGGGTCTTTCATCATTAAACACCCTCCCCGAGATGACCCAGCCGGAGTTGATCAAGCTCGGCTTGTGTTTTCCCATGGACCAGGATAATGAGAGGCATGTAACTATGAGGGTAATGACGTTTTTAAACATCATTACCTGGCATCTGTATGCCTGGGGATGCATGGGTTAAATTGACAGTGTTTACTGGGCATTCGGTGTCTCTGCACCTGAGTTTAGTGGTGGCTTGTTTTCGGTGGACCCAGCTTGGGTTTAACTTTCTGGTTCTCTCTTGCCGTTTGGGCATCTGGGCTTTGTTCTTGGCATTTTGTCGACCGGGAGAATGAAGAGCGTGTCACTGTTAGGTTAGGTTGAGAGTATGCGGGCAGTGGGCAAATCAGCCCTCTTGTGCTTTTTGATCTCCTCACTTGAGATTCAATTTCACGCGACCCTGCCACTTTGATCTGGCCCACGCCTTCATTAACCAGGTCCAACACTTGCCTTTCTTGGATCTTGCCCCTCCTGACAAAGGTAATCGGGTTTGTGGGGGAGTGGCCAGGGTTAGTCGGGGTGTGCCTAGGGTTTGTGGGGGTGTGGCATGATCTCTGGGATGTGCCGAGGGTTTGTGGGGGTGTGTGCCCCCTTGGACTTTAGGATTAGGTTTGAGTGTTGGGCTGGTGGATGTATATGTGTGACTGGGATAGGTAAGGCTGCAGAGTTTTGAGTGGTGAGGTATGAGGTTCTATGGGGCTTAGTGGTGAAGCCAGGTGAATCTGGCCCATGCCTTTCATTATCGTGGTCCGACACCACTTGGTTCAATGGACCGGGTGTGCACTGGGACACATCATCAGTAATGCATCCTCGGATCATCGGGTGTTTCGGGTCTTTCATCATTAAACACCCTCCCCGAGATGACCCAGCCGGAGTTGATCAAGCTCGGCTTGTGTTTTCCCATGGACCAGGATAATGAGAGGCATGTAACTATGAGGGTAATGACGTTTTTAAACATCATTACCTGGCATCTGTATGCCTGGGGATGCATGGGTTAAATTGACAGTGTTTACTGGGCATTCGGTGTCTCTGCACCTGAGTTTAGTGGTGGCTTGTTTTCGGTGGACCCAGCTTGGGTTTAACTTTCTGGTTCTCTCTTGCCGTTTGGGCATCTGGGCTTTGTTCTTGGCATTTTGTCGACCGGGAGAATGAAGAGCGTGTCACTGTTAGGTTAGGTTGAGAGTATGCGGGCAGTGGGCAAATCAGCCCTCTTGTGCTTTTTGATCTCCTCACTTGAGATTCAATTTCACGCGACCCTGCCACTTTGATCTGGCCCACGCCTTCATTAACCAGGTCCAACACTTGCCTTTCTTGGATCTTGCCCCTCCTGACAAAGGTAATCGGGTTTGTGGGGGAGTGGCCAGGGTTAGTCGGGGTGTGCCTAGGGTTTGTGGGGGTGTGGCATGATCTCTGGGATGTGCCGAGGGTTTGTGGGGGTGTGTGCCCCCTTGGACTTTAGGATTAGGTTTGAGTGTTGGGCTGGTGGATGTATATGTGTGACTGGGATAGGTAAGGCTGCAGAGTTTTGAGTGGTGAGGTATGAGGTTCTATGGGGCTTAGTGGTGAAGCCAGGTGAATCTGGCCCATGCCTTTCATTATCGTGGTCCGACACCACTTGGTTCAATGGACCGGGTGTGCACTGGGACACATCATCAGTAATGCATCCTCGGATCATGGGGTGTTTCGGGTCTTTCATCATTAAACACCCTCCCCGAGATGACCCAGCCGGAGTTGATCAAGCTCGGCTTGTGTTTTCCCATGGACCAGGATAATGAGAGACATGTAACTATGATGGTAATGTTGTTTTTAAACATCATTACCTGGCATCTGTATGCCTGGGATTGCATGGGTTAAATTGACAGTGTTTACTGGGCATTCGGTGTCTCTGCACCTGAGTTTAGTGGTGACTGGTTTTCTGTGGACCCAGCTTGGGTTTAACTTTCTGGTTCTCTCTCGCCTTTTGGGCATCTGGGCTTTTTTGTTGGCATTTTGTCGACCGGGAGAATGAAGAGCGTGTCACTGTTAGGTTAGGTTGAGAGTATGCGGGCAGTGGGCAAATCAGCCCTCTTGTGCTTTTTGATCTCCTCACTTGAGATCCAATTTCACGCGACCCTGCCACTTTGATCTGGCCCACGCCTTCATTAACCAGGTCCAACACTTGCCTTTCTTGGATCTTGCCCCTCCTGACAAAGGTAATCGGGTTTGTGGGGGAGTGGCCAGGGTTAGTCGGGGTGTGCCTAGGGTTTGTGGGGGTGTGGCATGATCTCTGGGATGTGCCGAGGGTTTGTGGGGGTGTGTGCCCCCTTGGACTTTAGGATTAGGTTTGAGTGTTGGGCTGGTGGATGTATATGTGTGACTGGGAGAGGTAAGGCTGCAGAGTTTTGAGTGGTGAGGTATGAGGTGCTATGGGACTTAGGCTCGAGTGGTGAAGCCAGGTGAATCTGGCCCATGCCTTTCATTATCGTGGTCCGACACCACTTGGTTCAATGGACCGGGTGTGCACTGGGACACATCATCAGTAATGCATCCTCGGATCATGGGGTGTTTCGGGTCTTTCATCATTAAACACCCTCCCCGAGATGACCCAGCCGGAGTTGATCAAGCTCGGCTTGTGTTTTCCCATGGACCAGGATAATGAGAGACATGTAACTATGATGGTAATGTTGTTTTTAAACATCATTACCTGGCATCTGTATGCCTGGGATTGCATGGGTTAAATTGACAGTGTTTACTGGGCATTCGGTGTCTCTGCACCTGAGTTTAGTGGTGACTGGTTTTCTGTGGACCCAGCTTGGGTTTAACTTTCTGGTTCTCTCTCGCCTTTTGGGCATCTGGGCTTTTTTGTTGGCATTTTGTCGACCGGGAGAATGAAGAGCGTGTCACTGTTAGGTTAGGTTGAGAGTATGCGGGCAGTGGGCAAATCAGCCCTCTTGTGCTTTTTGATCTCCTCACTTGAGATTCAATTTCACGCGACCCTGCCACTTTGATCTGGCCCACGCCTTCATTAACCAGGTCCAACACTTGCCTTTCTTGGATCTTGCCCCTCCTGACAAAGGTAATCGGGTTTGTGGGGGAGTGGCCAGGGTTAGTCGGGGTGTGCCTAGGGTTTGTGGGGGTGTGGCATGATCTCTGGGATGTGCCGAGGGTTTGTGGGGGTGTGTGCCCCCTTGGACTTTAGGATTAGGTTTGAGTGTTGGGCTGGTGGATGTATATGTGTGACTGGGAGAGGTAAGGCTGCAGAGTTTTGAGTGGTGAGGTATGAGGTGCTATGGGACTTAGGCTCGAGTGGTGAAGCCAGGTGAATCTGGCCCATGCCTTTCATTATCGTGGTCCGACACCACTTGGTTCAATGGACCGGGTGTGCACTGGGACACATCATCAGTAATGCATCCTCGGATCATGGGGTGTTTCGGGTCTTTCATCATTAAACACCCTCCCCGAGATGACCCAGCCGGAGTTGATCAAGCTCGGCTTGTGTTTTCCCATGGACCAGGATAATGAGAGACATGTAACTATGATGGTAATGTTGTTTTTAAACATCATTACCTGGCATCTGTATGCCTGGGATTGCATGGGTTAAATTGACAGTGTTTACTGGGCATTCGGTGTCTCTGCACCTGAGTTTAGTGGTGACTGGTTTTCTGTGGACCCAGCTTGGGTTTAACTTTCTGGTTCTCTCTCGCCTTTTGGGCATCTGGGCTTTTTTGTTGGCATTTTGTCGACCGGGAGAATGAAGAGCGTGTCACTGTTAGGTTAGGTTGAGAGTATGCGGGCAGTGGGCAAATCAGCCCTCTTGTGCTTTTTGATCTCCTCACTTGAGATTCAATTTCACGCGACCCTGCCACTTTGATCTGGCCCACGCCTTCATTAACCAGGTCCAACACTTGCCTTTCTTGGATCTTGCCCCTCCTGACAAAGGTAATCGGGTTTGTGGGGGAGTGGCCAGGGTTAGTCGGGGTGTGCCTAGGGTTTGTGGGGGTGTGGCATGATCTCTGGGATGTGCCGAGGGTTTGTGGGGGTGTGTGCCCCCTTGGACTTTAGGATTAGGTTTGAGTGTTGGGCTGGTGGATGTATATGTGTGACTGGGATAGGTAAGGCTGCAGAGTTTTGAGTGGTGAGGTATGAGGTTCTATGGGGCTTAGTGGTGAAGCCAGGTGAATCTGGCCCATGCCTTTCATTATCGTGGTCCGACACCACTTGGTTCAATGGACCGGGTGTGCACTGGGACACATCATCAGTAATGCATCCTCGGATCATGGGGTGTTTCGGGTCTTTCATCATTAAACACCCTCCCCGAGATGACCCAGCCGGAGTTGATCAAGCTCGGCTTGTGTTTTCCCATGGACCAGGATAATGAGAGACATGTAACTATGATGGTAATGTTGTTTTTAAACATCATTACCTGGCATCTGTATGCCTGGGATTGCATGGGTTAAATTGACAGTGTTTACTGGGCATTCGGTGTCTCTGCACCTGAGTTTAGTGGTGACTGGTTTTCTGTGGACCCAGCTTGGGTTTAACTTTCTGGTTCTCTCTCGCCTTTTGGGCATCTGGGCTTTTTTGTTGGCATTTTGTCGACCGGGAGAATGAAGAGCGTGTCACTGTTAGGTTAGGTTGAGAGTATGCGGGCAGTGGGCAAATCAGCCCTCTTGTGCTTTTTGATCTCCTCACTTGAGATCCAATTTCACGCGACCCTGCCACTTTGATCTGGCCCACGCCTTCATTAACCAGGTCCAACACTTGCCTTTCTTGGATCTTGCCCCTCCTGACAAAGGTAATCGGGTTTGTGGGGGAGTGGCCAGGGTTAGTCGGGGTGTGCCTAGGGTTTGTGGGGGTGTGGCATGATCTCTGGGATGTGCCGAGGGTTTGTGGGGGTGTGTGCCCCCTTGGACTTTAGGATTAGGTTTGAGTGTTGGGCTGGTGGATGTATATGTGTGACTGGGAGAGGTAAGGCTGCAGAGTTTTGAGTGGTGAGGTATGAGGTGCTATGGGACTTAGGCTCGAGTGGTGAAGCCAGGTGAATCTGGCCCATGCCTTTCATTATCGTGGTCCGATGGGACTCGCATTAGGGTTAGGGTTAGGGTTAGGGTTAGGGTTAGGGTTAGGGTTAGGGTTAGGGTTAGGGTTAGGGTTAGGGTTAGGGTTAGGGTTAGGTTGAGAGTATGCGGGCAGTGGGCAAATCAGCCCTCTTGTGCTTTTTGATCTCCTCACTTGAGATTCAATTTCACGCGACCCTGCCACTTTGATCTGGCCCACGCCTTCATTAACCAGGTCCAACACTTGCCTTTCTTGGATCTTGCCCCTCCTGACAAAGGTAATCGGGTTTGTGGGGGAGTGGCCAGGGTTAGTCGGGGTGTGCCTCGGGTTTGTGGGGGTGTGGCATGATCTGTGGGATGTGCCGAGGGTTTGTGGGGGTGTGTGCCCCCTTGGACTTTAGGATTAGGTTTGAGTGTTGGGCTGGTGGATGTATATGTGTGACTGGGATAGGTAAGGCTGCAGAGTTTGGAGTGGTGAGGTATGAGGTGCTGTGGCGCATAGGCCCCTGTGGTCAAGCCAGGTGAATCTGGCCCATGCCTTTCATTATCATGGTCCGACACCACTTGGTTCTATGGACCGGGTGTGCACTGGGACACATCATCAGTAATGCATCCTCGGATCATGGGGTGTTTCGGGTCTTTCATCATTAAACACCCTCCCCGAGATGACCCAGCCGGAGTTGATCAAGCTCGGCTTGTGTTTTCCCATGGACCAGGATAATGAGAGGCATGTAACTATGAGGGTAATGTTGTTTTTAAACATCATTACCCGGCATCTGTATGCCTGGGATTGCATGGGTTAAATTGACAGTGTTTACTGGGCATTCGGTGTCTCTGCACCTGAGTTTAGTGGTGACTGGTTTTCTGTGGACCCAGCTTGGGTTTAACTTTCTGGTTCTCTCTCGCCGTTTGGGCATCTGGGCTTTATTCTTGGCATTTTGTCGGCCGGGAGAATGAAGAGCGTGTCACTGTTAGGTTAGGTTGAGAGTATGCGGGCAGTGGGCAAATCAGCCCTCTTGTGCTTTTTGATCTCCTCACTTGAGATTCAATTTCACGCGACCCTGCCACTTTGATCTGGCCCACGCCTTCATTAACCAGGTCCAACACTTGCCTTTCTTGGATCTTGCCCCTCCTGACAAAGGTAATCGGGTTTGTGGGGGAGTGGCCAGGGTTAGTCGGGGTGTGCCTCGGGTTTGTGGGGGTGTGGCATGATCTGTGGGATGTGCCGAGGGTTTGTGGGGGTGTGTGCCCCCTTGGACTTTAGGATTAGGTTTGAGTGTTGGGCTGGTGGATGTATATGTGTGACTGGGATAGGTAAGGCTGCAGAGTTTGGAGTGGTGAGGTATGAGGTGCTGTGGCGCATAGGCCCCTGTGGTCAAGCCAGGTGAATCTGGCCCATGCCTTTCATTATCGTGGTCCGATGGGACTCGCATTAGGGTTAGGGTTAGGGTTAGGGTTAGGGTTAGGGTTAGGGTCAGGGTCAGGGTCAGGGTCAGGGTCAGGGTCAGGGTCAGGGTCAGGGTTAGGGTTAGGGTTAGGGTTAGGGTTAGGGTTAGGATGCGAGTATGCGGGCAGTGGGCAAAATATCCCTCTAGCGTTTGTGGATCTCTTACTGGAGATGCAGTATCACTTCACCCTGCCACTTTGTTTTTGGCCCACGTTGTCATCATCTCGGTCCCCGACTTGCCTTTATTGGGATCTTCCTTCTCTTTAACCTCCATTCTGGAGTTTAAGTTGAAATGGTGGAGTTCTTGCCTATGGATAGTGTTTTGGGTTTGGGGACTTTCTTATAGGGACTGGGTGCTGTGATCTGGGGGCTGTGCAGTAGCTAATTGAGGGGTGTGTGGGGAGGGACATGCCCCGGGGTACAGTTAGGCAATGGGGGTTGAGTGTTCACGGCGGTGGGGTGGGATGGCAAATGGTATTGCGGGGGGGGGGGTGTTTGGTAGCCCTTGCCGTAGGGGGGAGGGCTGAAATCGGAGCCTAACTGCTGGTGATACTGGGTAAATTTGGCCCCTTGATGGGGTGAGGGTTTGGGTTTATGGGGGTGTGTAGCAGGGTTGGAGGTGTTAGGTTTAGTGGTAGGGCAAAGGACTATTATATAAGCCCCTTAGTGTGGTGTGGTTTGGGTTATTTGGGGTGCTGTCTGGTTTAGTTGGGGTGACCGATCCCTTGGAAATTAGGGTTAGGGTTAGGGCCAGGGCTGGGGTTAGAAGGCAAGTATGTGTGTAGCAGGGTTGGAGGTGTAAGGTTTAGTGGTAGGGCAAAGGACTATTATATAAGCCCCTTAGTGTGGTGTGGTTTGGGTTATTTGGGGTGCTGTCCGGTTTAGTTGGGGTGCGCGGTCCATTGGAAATTAGGGTTAGGGTTAGGGTTTAGTTGGGGTGTGTGGTCCTCTGGAATATAGGATTAGGTTTGGGGGGTAGGGTTGGGGGGGGCCTGCTGGGCAGCGGGAGGTATAACTGGTGGTGTGGGGTGAGTTTAGTCCTCTGGCGAGAAGAGGACCCATGTTTATGGGGTGTGAAGATGTTAGGTTTCAGGGTAGGGCCATGTGAGGGCTGAAATAGGAGGCTAACTGCTGGTGATCCGAGTGAATCTGGCCCTTTGATGGGGTGAGGGTTTGGGTTTGTGGGGGTGTGTGGCAGGGTTGGAGGTGTTAGGTTTAGTGGTAGGGCAAAGGATTATTATATAAGCCCTTTTGTGTGGTGTGGTTTGGGTTATTTGGGGTGCTGTCCGGTTTAGTTGGGGTGCACGATCCCTTGGAAATTAGGGTTAGGGTCAGGGCTGGGGTCAGGATGCAAGTATGCGGCAGTGGGAATTTGGGCCCTTGCTGGGGTGAGGGTTTGGGTTTATGGGGGTGTGTAGCAGGGTTGGAGGTGTTAGGTTTAGTGGTAGGGCAGAGGGCTATTATATAAGCCCCTTAGTGTGGTGTGGTTTGGGTTATTTGGGGTGCCGTCCGGTTTAGTTGGGGTGCCCAGTCCCTTGGAAATTAGGGTTAGGGTTTAGTTGGGGTGTGTGGTCCTCGGGATGTTAGGATTAGGTTGGGGGGTAGGGTTGAGGGGGGCCCGCTGGGCGACCGTAGGTATAACTGGTGTTGTGGGGTGAGTTTGCCCCTCTGGCGAGAAGAGGATCTGTGTTTATGGGGTCTGAAGATGTTAGGTTTCAGGGCAGGGTCATGTGCTGGGGATGTATTCTTCCCCCTGGGGTAAGCTAGGACGTTTGGGCAAGTGTTGTGTCTGGATTAAACCGGTCGTTACGTGTCTGTTCTTCCTAGTGGTTATCTCCTGTAGAGTTATAATTTCTAATTTTACTCCTCTCTACTTGGGGAATTAGGTTCTTTTCTGGGGCCTAGTTGTGAGGCTCTATTTCCAAAGTAAGGCGAACCTTTCCTATTTAATGGTCCCCTGTCTTAATTTGTTTCAGGGTGGGTGACTGAAGGGGATCTTCCCCTTCTTCCCTATCTAATTTTCTCAATTTTTAAAACCTTATTTACGGGGTGCAGTGTTGGCCCTTCAGTGAGTACATTTTATATTGCTGGCCTGGTTTTTTAGGCCTCGTTTAGGCCGTTTGGGGAATGCGTCTGTAGTCTTTCGATCCATCTCCTCTCTGCTCTTTTTCTTTGGAGGTTTGACCAGTTTATGTTGGTTTCCAGGCCCAGGATTGCTAAGGAGTACATTCCATGCTCTAGGAAGTGCTTACTAACTGGTCTGTTTTGATTTCCTCTTGTGATATTACTGAGGTGTCCTGTGAGTCTGGTTCTCAAGCTGTTGCCTGTCTCCCCTATGTATATGATATGGCATTGCTTACACTGGATTGCATATACTACATTCTTTTGTTCGCAAGTTATCCTCTGCTCTATCTCAGCCCACTTTCCTGTAGCTCTGTTGTGTATGCTTTTTGAAATTCTGATGTATATGCACGCCCTGCAGTTTCCCACCTCGCAGTTTGGCGCTGTTCGTACTTTGGTACTGACTAGTATGTCTTTTAAGTTTCTACCCCTTTTGAAGGCTGAAACTATGGTGTATTGTCCCAGTGTCCCCACTTCCTCCTGTAGATTTTCAAACTGTGTTTTGACTGTCTTGTGGATGTTCACTGCCATCCCACTGTATCCTGTTATCAAGGGTAGTTTCTGTGTTGTGTTGTCTCGTGGTCGGGGATTTGTGATACTTTTTAAAAAGTCAGATTTGATGTGTCTGAGCCTCCGTCTGCTGTAACCTCTGTGTCTAAGTGCAGAGAAGAGGATAGTAGTGGCTTGGTGGAAGTCCTCTGCCCTGGTGCAAATGCGATGAAACCGGGTCAGCTGTCCTTTGACAATGCCCCTAAAGGTGTGTTTGGGATGGTGGCTCCCGGTGTGTAGGAGGGTGTGTGTGTCTGTGGTTTTAAAGAATACTTTGGTGGCTAGTTTCTGGCTGCCGTTTTCTGGTGCTAGTTTAAATACCGTAGTGTCCAGGAAGTCAATTTTCTCCCTATTTGTTGTGGCCTTAACCTTAATGGATGGATGATGAGTGTTTAGGATTTGAATAAATTCCCCCAATTCTACCTCTGAGTGAGTCCACACTCCCCAGATGTCATCCAGGTATCTATAGAGACACATGGGTTTTTTGGGACACTTTGGATAAACTGTTTCCTCCCACTTTGCCATGTATATATTGGCATAGGCTGGAGCAAACTTCTTTCCCATCGCTGTGCCCTTGACTTGTAAGTAGAATTCATTATTGAATTCAAAGTCATTTTTAGTCAGGCTGAGGTGAAGGAGTTCCACCAAGGCCTCGTCTGGTCTCTCTAGCTGGGGGTTCTTCTGCAGGATATCCCTCACTGCTTCTATACCCCTATCAGTTTCTATATTGGTGTACAGGCTTTCAATGTCCATGGTGAAGAGTATGGCCTCAGGGGGCACTGACATGGAATTGACTATCCGGACAAAGTGGTACGTGTCCTTGATGTAACTGGAGTGTTTCTGCGATAGTGGGTTAAGGAAGGCATCAATGTACTCTGCTATCCTGTATGACTCACTGCTGCAGTCTGACACGATGGGCCTGCCGGGTGGTATTCTTCCCGGAACGGTCCATGAGTCTGGGCTCTTGTGTATTTTGGGGAGGATATAGAACTTCCTTGCTCGTGGCTGTATGCCTGTCAGGTAGTCCACTTGCTTCTTCCCGAGGTATCTAGTCCTCTCTAGTTCTCGCAAAATGTTCCTGATCTCTGTGTGTGTTTCCCAGTATATAGGTTCCCTTAGTTTAGTGTAGTGCTCCGTGTTGTTTAATTGTCTGTGTGCCTCAAATAGGTATTGCTGTTTGTCCATGATAACTATGCTGCTCCCTTTATCTGCTGGTTTGATAACAATATCCATATTTTCTCTCAATTCTTTCAGGGCTGCTCTCTCCTTCCTAGTTAGATTGGGTTTATCCTGTACTTCTCTCTCCCTCTCTATTATCTCCTCCAGTGTGCTCTCAAATTGTAAGACCGCTTCTGACCTGTACCTCCTCTTGGGCATCCAGTCTGAGGGAGGGGTGAAAGGGGTCTTGCTACATTCTGACTCCCCAAAAAAGTCGACCAGTACCAATCTCCTATAGAACTTATCCATGTCCCCCTCGATCTGCTCCTTATGGAGCTTTGCAGTCGGTACAAAAGTGAGGCCCCTGTTCAGAACCTTGTGCTGGGTTTCTGTAGGGATGAATGTACGGGAGAGGTTCACGACCGTCTCTCCCAGTCGTGGACCCTGCCTCTCTCGGCTTTGTCTCCACTCTAGTTTAAAGACTGCATCCACTTCTTGACTATGGTCAGGGCTGTGTTCTCTGTCCAATGGATGTGGTCTGTGTCTACCTTAAACTGCCTCGCTGGGATTGCAGGGATATAATTCTTAGTTCTAATAACCTCATTTAGTTGGCCCAGGGTTGCTTGTTCTGCCTCTGTTAGACTGTGGCTAAAGTTTAACTCTGGCACCCAGATCCTGGCATTGGGGAATTTAATGCTGGCCATTCTCAGGAGTTGCTGAAGTTGTTTAGTCGCTGTTGCTGGTTTGTGTGACCTGTTGTTTATTCCAAAGGAAAGGATAACCTTCTCAGTTTCTAACTGTGGCTCTAACTTTTCCAGGATAGCAGTGGCGTGGATGAATTTGGCTCCCGGAAAGCTGTCCAATTGAACACCCTTATTAGGGCATCTTTTGATCCTGGAAATGTTAGAGTCCCCTATAATTAGTATAGGTTTGAGGGGCCTTAGTTCCCAAGTTACATTCTTCTGTTTAGAGTTAGGGTGCCTTGTTATTTGACCCTCCTGGCTGTTGTAAGTGGGGCTTACCTGTCCTCCTGTATGTCCACTGTCCTGCGGCTCTCGGGCTGTGTGGTTCCCTGGGGTGGAAGACTTGCTGGGTCCTTGTGTACTGGCTCCCCTTGTCTGTCTGCCCATCTGTACTGGTGTGGGGTGGGGTGCCGATTTCTCGGAGTCCTGGGGCGGTGAAGCCGTGGGGATGGCGGGCTGGGGCTCCCGTGCTCCCAGGTTAGATTGTGTCCTCTCCGAGGGGCGCACCCGGCGTCTTTGTCCCAGTGGCAGGGGCAGGGGCGGTGGGGCCGCATCGGCGTCGAGAGGGTTAACCAGCTCCAGCGCCCTCCGGTGGACGGTGCCGGAATTTCCACTGCACGTGTTGGTGTCCGGGCCTGTTGGTCTGAGACAATCTCGCAGCACAATTACCGGACGCAGGTTCGTTTTACTCGGCGCCGACGGACGGGGTGCAGTGTGGGCGGACTTTTCCCGGGCCTCGGGTGTGATGCGGGTCCGGTCACGGCTGACCCAGAAGCCGTCCCTGGAAGTCGAGGGTCTGTTGCCCTCTTCCCCCTGGGATGCGGTTTCTACTGTCCGTGGGGTCATTGTGTTGGAAATGTGGGGTCCCTCGTGGGCCCGGTATGCCGCGGCCTGCCGTTCTGGCACAGGTCTTGAGACCAGATCAAAAATGTGTTTTTGGGCGTCCTCCAATTTGATTTGAAATTTTTCTTTTAGATTTAGGGTTAGGATGCGAGTATGCGGGCAGTGGGCAAAATATCCCTCTAGCGTTTGTGGATCTCTTACTGGAGATGCAGTATCACTTCACCCTGCCACTTTGTTTTTGGCCCACGTTGTCATCATCTCGGTCCCCGACTTGCCTTTATTGGGATCTTCCTTCTCTTTAACCTCCATTCTGGAGTTTAAGTTGAAATGGTGGAGTTCTTGCCTATGGATAGTGTTTTGGGTTTGGGGACTTTCTTATAGGGACTGGGTGCTGTGATCTGGGGGCTGTGCAGTAGCTAATTGAGGGGTGTGTGGGGAGGGACATGCCCCGGGGTACAGTTAGGTAATGGGGGTTGAGTGTTCACGGCGGTGGGGTGGGATGGCAAATGGTATTGCGGGGGGGGGGGGGGTGTTTGGTTGCCCTTGCCGTAGGGGGGAGGGCTGAAATCAGAGCCTAACTGCTGGTGATACTGGGTAAATTTGGCCCCTTGATGGGGTGAGGGTTTGGGTTTATGGGGGTGTGTAGCAGGGTTGGAGGTGTTAGGTTTAGTGGTAGGGCAAAGGACTATTATATAAGCCCCTTAGTGTGGTGTGGTTTGGGTTATTTGGGGTGCTGTCTGGTTTAGTTGGGGTGACCGATCCCTTGGTAATTAGGGTTAGGGTTAGGGCCAGGGCTGGGGTTAGAAGGCAAGTATGTGTGTAGCAGGGTTGGAGGTGTTAGGTTTAGTGGTAGGGCAAAGGACTATTATATAAGCCCCTTAGTGTGGTGTGGTTTGGGTTATTTGGGGTGCTGTCCGGTTCAGTTGGGGTGCGCGGTCCATTGGAAATTAGGGTTAGGGTTTAGTTGGGGTGTGTGGTCCTCTGGAA
Organism: Mobula birostris; assembly: GCF_030028105.1. NCBI lineage: Eukaryota > Metazoa > Chordata > Chondrichthyes > Myliobatiformes > Myliobatidae > Mobula > Mobula birostris. The sequence continues at coordinate 36,764 of NC_092402.1, read as the reverse complement.
TATAGGATTAGGTTTGGGGGGTAGGGTTGGGGGGGGCCTGCTGGGCAGCGGGAGGTATAACTGGTGGTGTGGGGTGAGTTTAGTCCCCTGGCGAGAAGAGGACCCATGTTTATGGGGTGTGAAGATGTTAGGTTTCAGGGTAGGGCCATGTGAGGGCTGAAATAGGAGGCTAACTGCTGGTGATCCGAGTGAATCTGGCCCTTTGATGGGGTGAGGGTTTGGGTTTGTGGGGGTGTGTGGCAGGGTTGGAGGTGTTAGGTTTAGTGGTAGGGCAAAGGATTATTATATAAGCCCTTTTGTGTGGTGTGGTTTGGGTTATTTGGGGTGCTGTCCGATTTAGTTGGGGTGCACGATCCCTTGGAAATTAGGGTTAGGGTCAGGGCTGGGGTCAGGATGCAAGTATGCGGCAGTGGGAATTTGGCCCCTTGCTGGGGTGAGGGTTTGGGTTTATGGGGGTGTGTAGCAGGGTTGGAGGTGTTAGGTTTAGTGGTAGGGCAGAGGGCTATTATATAAGCCCCTTAGTGTGGTGTGGTTTGGGTTATTTGGGGTGCCGTCCGGTTTAGTTGGGGTGCCCAGTCCCTTGGAAATTAGGGTTAGGGTTTAGTTGGGGTGTGTGGCCGTCCGGTTTAGTTGGGGTGCCCAGTCCCTTGGGTTAGGGTTAGGGTTAGGTTGAGAGTATGCGGGCAGTGGGCAAATCAGCCCTCTTGTGCTTTTTGATCTCCTCACTTGAGATTCAATTTCACGCGACCCTGCCACTTTGATCTGGCCCACGCCTTCATTAACCAGGTCCAACACTTGCCTTTCTTGGATCTTGCCCCTCCTGACAAAGGTAATCGGGTTTGTGGGGGTGTGGCCAGGGTTAGTCGGGGTGTGCCTAGGGTTTGTGGGGGTGTGGCATGATCACTGGGGTGTGCCAAGGGTTTGTGGGGGTGTGTGCCCCCTTGGACTTTAGGATTAGGTTTGAGTGTTGGGCTGGTGGATGTATATGTGTGACTGGGAGAGGTAAGGCTGCAGAATTTTGAGTGGTGAGGTATGAGGTTCTATGGGGCTTAGTGGTGAAGCCAGGTGAATCTGGCCCATGCCTTTCATTATCGTGGTCCGACACCACTTGGTTCAATGGACCGGGTGTGCACTGGGACACATCATCAGTAATGCATCCTCGGATCATGGGGTGTTTCGGGTCTTTCATCATTAAACACCCTCCCCGAGATGACCCAGCCGGAGTTGATCAAGCTCGGCTTGTGCTTTCCCATGGACCAGGATAATGAGAGGCATGTAACTATGAGGGTAATGTTGTTTTTAAACATCATTACCTGGCATCTGTGTGCCTGGGATTGCATGGGTTAAATTGGCAGTGTTTACTGGGCATTCGGTGTCTCTGCACCTGAGTTTAGTGGTGACTGGTTTTCTGTGGACCCAGCTTGGGTTTTAACTTTCTGGTTCTCTCTCGCCGTTTGGGCATCTGGGCTTTATTCTTGGCATTTTGTCGACCGGGAGAATGAAGAGCGTGTCACTGCTAGGTTAGGTTGAGAGTATGCGGGCAGTGGGCAAATCAGCCCTCTTGTGCTTTTTGATCTCCTCACTTGAGATTCAATTTCACGCGACCCTGCCACTTTGATCTGGCCCACGCCTTCATTAACCAGGTCCAACACTTGCCTTTCTTGGATCTTGCCCCTCCTGACAAAGGTAATCGGGTTTGTGGGGGTGTGGCCAGGGTTAGTCGGGGTGTGCCTAGGGTTTGTGGGGGTGTGGCATGATCACTGG